>NC_073691.1:193469088-194198243 GCF_029784155.1 Uranotaenia lowii | reverse complement strand
TGCCGCAGATGATCTGCCGACTATATCAATGTCATCGGCAAAGCAGATAAGTTGACTGGATCTGTTGAAAATCGTGCCCCGCATTTCTTCTAGCGCCACGTTGAACATCATGCAGGATAGACCATCACCTTGTCGAAGCCCCCTGCGCGATTCGAATGAACTCGACAATTCACCCGAAATCCGCACACAGCACTGCGTTCCATCCATCATCGCCTTGATCAGTCTGATCAGCTTCCCGGAAAAGCCGTTCTCGTCCATGATTTTCCATAGCTCGTTACGGTCGATCGTGTCGTATGCGGCTTTGAAGTCGATGAATAGATGATGCATAGGGACGTAATGTGAATATCTGGTCCGTCGTAGACCGTCCCTCCATAAAGCCGGCCTGATGACTTCCCACGAATCTGTTTGCTTGTGGCGTTAGGCGGCGGAGTAGGATCCGGGACAACACTTTGTAGGCGGCATTGAGGACAGTGATCGCTCGGTAGTTCTCACAGTCCAATTTGTCGCCCTTCTTGTAGATGGGGCATATTACCCCCTCCCTCCACTCCTCCGGTAGCTGTTCTATGTCCCAGATCCGGATTATCAACCGATGTAGGCAATCGGCCAACCTGTCCGGGCCCATTTTGATGAGTTCAGCTGCGATGCCATCCTTCCCAGCCGACTTGTTTCTATTCAGCTGGCGAATGGCTTCCTTAACTTCACTCATCGTTGGGAGTGGCTCCTCTTCGTCGTTGGCTACGCCGGCGATGTACCTTCCCCCACCGTCTTGATCTCCTGCATGTGCGCCGTTCAGGTGTTCATCGAAGTGCTGCTTCCACCTTTTGATCACCTCACGATTGTCCGTCAGGATACCCCCGTCCTTATCCCGGCACATTTCGGCTTGCGGCACGAAGCCTTTGCGGGATGCGTTGAGTTTCTGATAGAACTTTCGTGTTTCTTGGGAACGATGCAGCTGCTCCAGCTCCTCGAGCTCCTCCTCCTCCAGGCGGCGCTTTTTCTCCTGGAAAAGTCGGACTCGCTGCCTCTTCCGCTGTCGGTGATTTTCCACATTTCGACGGGTGCCTCTTTGCACTACTGCCGCCCGCGCGGCATTTTCTTCGTCCATCACCCTCCTACACTCCTCGTCGAATCACATAACCGATGACGTTCTCCGCCGCACTGTTGATGGCTGTTTTGATGGTATCCCAACAGTCCTCGAGAGGGGCTTCGTCAAGCTCGCCCTCTGCCGGCAGCGCTGCTTCGACCGATTGCGCGTAGTCTGCCGCGACCTCAGGTTGCTTCAGTCGCGCGATGTTTAACCGAGGCGGGCGCCGGTTTCGCTTGTTGTTCACTACGGAGAGTTTTGGGTGCATCTTCACCATCACCAGATAATGGTCCGACTCGATGTTGGCGCCCCGACAGGATCTGACGTCGATGATATCCGAAAAGTGCCGGCTGTCGATCAAAACGTGGTCGATCTGTGATTGCGTTTGGTACGGTGATCTCCAGGTGTACTTGTGTGGGAGGCGGTGCTGAAAAAAGGTACTACGTACGGCCATTCGTTTGGAGGCGGCGAAATTAATAAGTCTGAGGCCGTTTTCGTTGGTCAGCTGGTGCGCGCTGAACCTTCCAATTGTCGGTTTAAATTCCTCCTCCTGGCCGACCTGAGCATTGAAATCCCCGATGACGATCTTGATATCATGTTTTGGGCAACGGTCGTATTCACGCTCCAGCTGCGCGTAGAATTCGTCTTTGTCGTCACCGGTACTTCCGAGGTGAGGGCTGTGCACGTTGATGATGCTGATGTTGAAGAACCGGCCCTTGATTCTCAACCGGCACATTCGTGAGTTGATCGGCCACCACCCGATCACGCGCTTTTGCATCTTTCCCATCACTATAAAAGCTGTTCCAAGCTCGTGTGTGTTGCCGCAGCTCTGGTAGATGGCACGACCATCTGGATACGTTCGTACCGTGGAGCCCTTCCAGCATACCTCCTGCAGCGCTACGATGTCGAATTTGCGGCTCTTCAATTCGTTGGAGAGCACGTGGGTACTGCCCACAAAATTTAGAGATCGGCAGTTCCATGTTCCAAGTTTCCAATCGTTAGTCCCTTTTCGTCGCGTGGGTTTTTGCCGATTTCCATCCGAAATTTGTTGTTCGTTATTCGTTGCTTATGTTTTTTTTTAGTAGTCACAGGCTCGCAAGGCCCGCAGCTAACCCCACTATCTCGCAGGAGGACCGTCGTGATGTTGCTGTTTTGGGTCCCGAACACCACCAGGACGTTGTTGCACTCCGCACGCCGCCCCTAACATGGAGAACAGACGCGTACGAAGCCCCCTAACTCATTCTGCATGCGACCAAAGCATCCACCGGGGTTGGGTACCCAATCTCCGCTAAGGCTGCTCGCACCCCAGCTAGTACCACGGGGAGGTAGAGAATCGGAGTTGCAGACAAGAGGTGATATGACCACTACCCGAGGGTTGGGTGTATGGGGTCTCGAGTTGCACATTGTCTACTTCACTAGCCAAAAAACCACAGCTTATCCGGAGTAAATAATGGAGTTGAAATCATCCAAACCCAGGATGCGCGCTTTTTTTTTTGTAAAAATAACTTAAGTAGATTTCATGATCAAATCGATTTATGTTTGTTTTCAACTAAACATAGGCTAAAATTGATGTGTGGGCAGTAGACCGCTGCAAAAAATGACTTTTTGCTCCCATATGTATTTTCGATGCCTTTAGGGTCATTAAGCATCAGTGTAAAATTTGAGATGATTTGGTTGATTTCTGAGTTAGCAAAACGCGTTTCAATTTTGTATGGAAATTTGTATGGTCGAAGAAATTTTTGCACATTAAATCATTTAATGTGCAAATAATGAAAATTTAAATAAGATTGAAATGAAGTTGGTCTTTGATTTTTTGTTGGGACCATTCTTAGGCTTTATTTTTTTGCTAACATGACAAGAAGCTAAGAACTTCATGAAAAAAGTTAAAACCATTTCAAAATAAAAAATCTGAATCCATTCAAAAGTATTTCAAAATGGCAGACTTTGCTTGCTAGAGCTTTTCAAAATTTTATGTAATTTTTTTGCAAAGGTTATATGAATCAACAAATTCCCGGGTTATGCAAAATAGTTTTTTGAGATTTTTTATTCTCATCCTACGGTTACACAGCTTTCAAATAATTGACTGCTTATAACCCCTTGAATTAAAAAAAAATCATTGAAAAGCAATTGTATAGCATCGAATATCATTCCTAAGGTTATTAGTTAGGTGTTAGGTTTGTGCTTTGTTTACATGAATTGCACTGCAAGAATAAAAAAAAATCATCTAACTTTATATTTTTTGGAACTTTCAGTACATCTACGGCGATTTTTAAATAAAAAAATTTTAAACCAAAAGTCTGTGTGCTACCGAGCGAATCTAGTTCTGAAAGCTTCGGTCATTTCTCGAGTTTTTCTGGAAATCTACCACTTTGTTGCATTCTTCCCTAAAGTCGAGTAGATTTTTTCCCCCATTTTTTAATAATAACACCAGATAACGACGAAATTTTATTTGAATGTACCACACAGCCACTCTTATTGGTGAATTTCGTAGGCTAAAAAAGCGAATTTTTTAACGCTCCGAGATATCCCTAAATCGTGACGCATCGAGATGAAATTTTGCACAGGTCCTTTTGGGATCTATAAACATAAAATGTAATGGGTTGACCAGCTTAAAGCCCCTGTGTTTCGACCACCATGTTTCGGCATTATAACATAAAGGAATGGGGAAATGAAGTGGTATGCAGCGAACAACGTTCAGGTGGAGCCCAAGGACATGAAACCTTTCTAAGTGCCAGAGCTTTGCCCAGTTGAGAAAAATGAGCCCTCGCCCTCGTATGACCGACGTTAAGGAAGAAGTCGAATAAAAGCCTCTCCCATTGAAAGAAGAGGTTATGGTGTGGTGGGTGATATCTCCGACGGTTAAAATAAAAAGGGACACCCCCGAACAGTATTGTTCGTACCTTACCAGATGTCAATGTTTTTATTTTTCATTATTATTTGCTTCCTGTTCTTGATTACTGCAGCTTGACCTTCCATTAAAATGCTTAAGTTTACTAAATTGTCAAACGAGTTATAATGTGTGTAGTTTTTTCGTGTTTTATGTGTGATTGTAGGAATGATTTTCTTTTTTTCTTATTCATTTCATTTCATTTCATTCGTTTATTATTCTGATCGCCAAAGAAGCTGCAGCAGGGTAGCAACCCCGAACACTTTAATCTATCTTTGGAGTTTAGTCATATCAAAAAGGTGTATTGAAGTGTTTGTCGCTTCGATTGGAATGTTCAATTTTTGAAATTGTTTTCAGCTTATTTCGTTTTGGGGTTTTTTGTTGTGTGAAAAATTTGGAAACTCCCTTCCTTGCAATGACATTTTTTTTTGTTTTTCATTGCTGTTTGTGTGTTTATGTTAAATGTCAAAGTTGCGTAAGTGTTTTACATTTTGATTGCCTACTAAAATTAGCTTTCTTTCGGTTTAAGCTGTTCAGTTCTACGTCTTTGCTTTGCTTGTTAGTTTTTCTGCTGTCTTACGAGTTTGTTAACTCTTGCTACATGCTGGCATGGTTTCATTCTATTGTATCTCAGCGTGGCTTAAATGTATCCTTTTCTATAAAAATTAGTAATATTTTTGTTGTTTCTTTCTTTAGGAAGCTGTTTTACGACTGTTATAATACTGGCTGACAACAAAATAGTTATACTTACTGGTTTTCTTCTTCTTAAAACTCACCCAAATGCGATAACATGTGCTGTTCACTTTTTGGGTGATCGAGTGTTTTGACGGTTTTTGAAAAAGATGGTGGAGCAGGTTTTACATCACATATTTTTGCAGTTTCATCGAAATGGTTGCTCAGCTATTTTTTTTTTGTTTTGATTTTAGAACATTGAAAGCGCAGTGCATTTTATCCGTTTTGTTGATTTTTTTTTTCTATTGAGACATTCTAAAATATCGATTTAGCTAGATTTTTCTATTTCTCATTTGACGTGTAATTGAATGTGGTTGGTTGGCTTTGTTTTGCTTTGCTTCATTTGGTTTTAGCGCTGTATGGTTTGCTTTTTTACTCCTTCTTTTTTACTGCTTAAACATTACTATATAAATACTGATGGCCTACTACGATTACTCAAGTGAACGTGTTGTTGATTTTCATGGTTTTGTTGTTTTGTTTTGGAATGGACTTAATTTGTCGAAGTAATGTTTTCCCTTCTCCGTAAATCACTTTTTCTTTATATTAGATGTTTAAACTGTATCCTTACATTCAAAAATAAGGCTTTTTACAACAATATTTTTTTTACGTTTTTTCTGGGATTTATTCTTTTTATCAAATTGGTAATTATGGTACTGTTTAATAGGATTGAATTTCTATGTTCATCTCAGTTTTACCTCTTTATAACACAATAACATAAACATTACAATTATTATGACCAACGACGACAAATGTTGGTGAAGAAATGGCGGACGAACGACCGATTAGTAAGGCTAGTTGTATGAGTATTTGTGATCTTAGTTCCAGAAAAATATCGCAATAGGTACGATGGAATCTGAAGTCCTAGTCATTGTGATTGAAATTCAGATGGTTTTTATTGAAGTACAATTTTTTAATCGGATTCTGAATACCTAATTATTCCTGAATGAATTCCTAGTAGAAATTTTTAAATGGAATTTCTGGTTCCATTTTTCACGTATAATTTAGGAGTTTTGCTCTAATTTTGAGTTTTTATCATAAATTTGAGTGTTTGTCTTAAATTTGGTATCGGTAAATCGAAAAGTGGATTACCTTTTCGCAGAACACACCCTAGCCCTCCCCTTCAATCGTTCGATCGCCCTTTCTTTCCCTTTTTCTTTTAATTCACGTTAAAGTTTCTCCATTTGTATTTTTATTTCTTGTTTCTTCTCGTCCTCGCTGTCTTTTTGCCCCGAGTTAACCCTTAGGGCGACGCTTCCATATTGTTAAACACATTTATCGCTGCTTCGTCATGACAGGAATAATACAATACAAACTACAAACTTAATAATCAGATTATAAGGACTTTTTTTTTGTTCTTGTTTTACTTCAGACGCTTATCGAAAGGACGGGAAATTTCTATAATTAAGAGAAAGTGCTTGTTGTTGTTGTTGTGTTGCTTTTTTTTCATTTGTTTAAATTCAATTATAGCTACTTTCAATTTCCGATGAATTGATACTGTGTAGTTTTCACTTCGATTCTCGCTTACTTTCAAACGTTCTACAGATTTCGAATTGATAAGATCTAAAGAGAGTTTTGTATGGATTAAAAATATTACTTTTCGTAGGAATAAAAGAATACTGATCATGTCCTGTAAAGTTTTGTAAATAAGTTTTTATGGAAGTAGATTTTTGCAGTTAATCAAATTAGACCCATTTTTCTGAGAACAAACTTTTTTGTTTTCTTTGCAGGAGGTCTGATAAAAGAAAATGTGTACTTCATTGGGGCGCATTCGATGGCCAGTCGAAATGAAAACTTTTTCATTCTTGATTACGCGATCCGGATGGAAGATTCACAGGATTTTTTTCCACACTCTCTCGTATCTTTCGAGTTCTTTCTCTGTCCGGTTATCGAATTCGGAGTAAAATATATGTATCAGCACAAACTTTAAGCGGAACCAACTTAAAACATTTGCAAGGAAGTAGAACATCTTTATCGACTGGTTTCGCGGACATCTGTCTCCCCACCCTGGCTCGGTTGAAACTTCTCTTCATGCCACCATCAATGTTGTAGGATTTGGGGAGAGGGCGATCGTTGGACCAAAAAACTGTAGCAGCTAAAGTTGGAACTTTTTCGTTTATTACTTTCACTCCACCCAACCCCGGTTTACGAACACTCCTTAGAACACCAAAAGTCGATCAGCACTGCCCTCCTGGCTGTCATCGTCGTCGTCCGAATCCTCGGTGTCCTCATCGTCGCTGGTGAGCGTGCTGGCATTGGTGATGATTTCGTCTAGAAAAATAGAGAATGTTTTAAGTAAAATTATTTCCGAAAACTTTCAGGTTCATAAGCCGGAAAACAACGAACTCGGTAATTATTTATCGTGTTTTGAACATATAAGAAACTACCGAAACTCGGAAGTTCTGACCGAAGACCCTCTGTCAAAATATTGACAGCTGTCAACGTTACAGCACGTTGTATTGACGAACAATCGGAAGAGTTTACCGAAGTACCTGTGATTATTATCGATATAGGGTATCGGACTTATTTTGGACCAGAGGACCAACTTTGACCCACCTTGTCTAGCTCTCTTACAAAACAAATAATCATGAAATTTTTTAGCAATTATTGTTGAAGCCCGGGCATTTAATGTAATGAACTATTTTTTTTCATTATTAGTTGCTTTATAAGGTGGTCCAAAATAGGTCCGTTACCCCACCTAAAATTTTTACCGAGATATGTTTGTTTAAATATTACGGAGATACCGTTATATTTTAACTGGAAATCTCAGTTCGGTAAGATATACTGAGCATCCGATTGACTTTACCGATATAACTCGGTTTTTTTTTATCAAAACTAAAGGGAATCTTTTGATTACTTATAATCAGCAGAATTATTTAACAAAGTAGGCAACAACACGTATTAGAGTTCGTCAAAATATTAAATAAATGTGTTTAAAAATCAGTGTTAACAAAAAAGTCAGGCAATTGGCTCGCCTTCGAATTTAGTCCTACACCTAACTCCTAAGGCCTAAGAAACTTTATCTAACAACACGATATGACGTTCACGAATTGATAAAGGGTGATACGGTCAAAACGTGGTCGAGGGAAAACGCGTATATATCGATGAAATCGTTTATTTAAAAATCAAATTAAATTTCTTTTTCAAGTTTAATTAGTATAAAATTCAGGAAAAATAATCAGTTAGGCTTCCGCTTTTCCAAATCTGAATTGCCGGGCCTTACGCTTAACCCCTGCCATCAGATTTTGTATAGCCACCTTGTCCACCTTCTTCGCCGCAGAAAGCCAGTTTGCCTTGAACGTCCTTAGCAGTTTTTTGGTCTTCTTTAGGTTCCGCTTGACAACAGCCCAGTATTTCTCAATTGGGCGGAGCTCTGGCGTGTTGGGAGGGTTCTTGTCCTTGGGAACCACCTGCACGTTGTTGGCGGCGTACCACTTCCGGAAGCTGCTTGTAGTCGGCTTTGACGTAGGTTTCGTCGTCCATTACCAAGCAGTCAAACTTCGTCAGCATCGTCGTGTATAGCTTCCGGGATCGCGCTTTGGCCGTCGTATTTTGTTTATCATAGCGATTTGGAGTCACTACCGATGTAAGTCGATAGTCCGGCTCGTTTTTTGGCTCGATGCACGGTTGTAGACGATACACCCAGCTTATTTGCGGCATCTCGGAGGGACAGGTTAGGGTTTCGCTTGAAACTACCGGCAACTCAGCGGCTTCCGGTTTTCGATTTCTCCCCGATCCAGACTTCCTGGCTGTCGACAAACGTTCCCCAAACACTTTAATTACATTTGTAACGATTGATTTGGCAACTTTTAGCGATTTTGCCAGCTTTGCGTGCGAGTAGCTCGGATTTTCGCGAAGCGCAAGCAAAATTTTGATATACTGCTCTTCTTCCTTGGACGGCATTTTGACAACTGAAGAGTGAATTCCAAAATCAAAATAGGAGCAACATTCTATACACACACCTTCAAAATGAGGGGTGTTCAGGTTTTTTAAATGCAAAATTGAAAGAAATACGTCAAGTTGATATTGACCAAATTTTGACCGTATCACCCGTATCACCCGACCGTATTTCGGTTTGCAATTGACAAAACTTTTAGTATTGCAACTCAAATTTTGACAAACTATACCTCGTATTTAGAGTGGAATTTTAAAGTTTAGCTAAACAAGCTCAGAATTTTAAACCAAGTGCAAAGAATCTAGATGCTAACTTTGGCGGCCATGAATCCAAATCATTTGAAAAATTTCTGCAATTTTTTTGCCAAAACTGTACAACAATGCAAACAACATTAGAAAAAAGCCTTTAACAATTTTATCCACTTTCTACAAGACCGCAAGTAATTTTGACTTCTTTGAAAATAATTATAATAGCTATCTTTTTGATTACTGTAATACTGTAAAATACTGAAGTTTTGACGAATTAAAACAAAAAAAAAAATGAACCACTTTGAATATTAGATATTTCTTGAAGCAAAACTCAAGTCGTTATGCAGGCTTTAAAAAAATTGTTAAATGACATAAAAGTTTTCTCTAAATTTTCTTCAATAATGTCAGAAATACTTGTAATAATATCTTTCCAAATTTTTGAAAATGTAGAATCTAGCTTTTTAAGATAATTGTTCCTCTAAAAAAACTATATCGACGATTAATTTCTAAACAAATAAACTCCATATCACCGAAACAAGAGGTGATATACAAAATCTAACAAACGATTCGAAACCAAAATTTTCCAATTCAATCATTTCAACACAGGCCCCAAACATGCATTCCTCTAAGTTATCAATTGAATTTTACTATAAATTTTTAAATAGTAAGACATTACCTAAATTCCAAGTTTAATTTTTTCAATTTTCAAATTTTTGAATTTTTTTCGATTTTGTTTAGTCATTTTGTCTTTTTTTCAATTCTGTATTTTTGTTTCTGGAAACATATTCCTCTTGGAAGTCATAAATATAATTTTGTGTATTAGAAAACATTGTTTTTTTTTTAGTATTTGATGATGAACAAATGTTCAAAGTTTGAAATTTCAAACTTTAAAGGTGTCACTAATTTTTATTGTTTTTAATCTTCTTTCTACAAATGATCATGATTTTCAATTAATCTTTTAAAAGTTCAGAAATTGATTTAAACCATCAACTTCGCATTAAGCATGCGCAGTTTCAACTAAATTAGTATTTGATTTGTGTTTCAATATTAACAACAACACGTAAAATTCCTTTTTTTATCAGTTTCTTGTTGATCATTCTAGAAAAAAAAAATTCTCAAACTGTACTTTATCAGTATAATTTTCAAATGTTGAATCAAACTTGTAAATTTTTTATTATGAACTTAAAAAATAACTTTTTGGCCTTTTATTTTAATAGCCTGAAGAATTTGATTTGAAAAAATGATTTTATCTCAGACTTTGAACACTGGCACTTTAAAAATAACATAAAAAAATCTTTATGTTTATCAAATTTAATTCAAACAGCAACTATTTGTTTTGAATAAATTCTTTTAAGTAGAGGTAGATATTTCCATCCTAATAGAAAATTCCCTTTCCAATCGTGATTCAGACCAGATTTTTTAATTTCTTTATGAATTCGGAATCGCTTTCTACTTTAATCTGGTTCTCTATTACCAATATCCTTTTTCTGTACACTGATTCTTATGTCCATAGCCTTCAATCCTTGATTTATTAGAAATTTTTTTTTTTTTGTTTTCTGGTGTTTCAGAAATACTAATTTCAAATGTTTAAACAAAACTGCTTAGGAACGGCATTTTGAATAATTAGTTAATGGCTTATCAGAAATAGCATTGATTGAAACTTTGATTCAGGTTTATTTTGAATCATATCAGTACAATTTACCACTTTTTCGAATTTGTATAATGGTCATGAGAAGAAAAACGGTTTCAGAAATCAATTTTCTTTCGTTATAGTTCATTTTATTTCTAGCTCAAATGAAATTTTGAAACCCACCTCTATAGGCGAGTCCTTCGCACGGGCCTGCTTCTAGAGTATTATGCAATCACAATTCATAAAAATTGGCCTTAAATAAGAAGTTTTTAAAACGCAGACTAAGAAAAGAAGAATAATGTGAGCAAGCAAGTAAAAAACACTCACCGCGAACCGAAATTTTCCACAATGGCGAAGCAACGATGACCGCTTGAGCACCTTGATGGGCACTCTAGAAAACTCTTGCCGAATGTTAGCTCAGGCAAATAGAAATTTGCTGCAGAATTGTTTCACTTTTCGACAAAAAACTGAGCAGTTTTTAAAAAAATTTGTAATCGTTCAAGACAAAAATGCATGCAGGAACAAAACAAAATCAACTAAGCTAATTTTTTAAGTACAAGCCATGCTCAGTTTCATGAAATTTGCAAACCTGTTCAATGAAAAACCTTCTTGAAGATCATTTTCAAGAAACAAAATTTGTTACCCACTCATTGGTCACATAAATTGAGGTTTCAAATAGGGAAAAACTTGGTTTGTTTTTGAAAGTTTCAAATGTAAGTAAAAATGAAATTTCAAAACCTTGAAATATCTATTTTTTTGAAGTTTTGCAAACTAACGCCCTTCCTGATGAAATCAGAGAATTTAGAAGCAAACAGGTTGATTTTTGTGAGAGTTCAACTTTTTTCTTTAGTAAATGTAGGGGAGAATGAGGATACTTGATCCCTGGGGATACTTGATTCCTTAGCTATATCTCGAAACTGGAATGTCATACAAAGATCAAATGTTCTAGAAAAATGTGCCAAAATGAGCAAAATAACAATGCTTGTAGTTTAAAATTTTTTAACAAAATAATTGTTTGAGTAATTGAACTTTGTTTGAAAAATTTCACAAAATGTAACTTGAAGATCTTTTTTCATCACTTTAAAATGTTCCTTACATGGGAAAATTATGAAAAAAATATTTGTTCCAATGTATAAATCGTTCGAGCGTAAAATGAACTTCATAATGCCATATTTTCAAAGCAATGGAAAACTCTCAACTTTTTTCAGAGAAAGTTTTCTAAAATGTTGATTATGGGTACAATTGATCCCCTAGAGTGGGGTACAATTGATCCCCCTCCCAAACGGCATATTCTTCTTCTGAATTAATCGTTATGATTGCTGATTACGAAATTACTAATATTTAGCCAAAAACTTATATTTATCAAACATTTGTCTGAAGAAAAGAGCAAAAATAACTCATTTTCTCTTAATTATAAACAAATAGCGCCTTTAAGTATGCAATGTCATTAGCGTTGAGACAAAGTTATAGAATTTTCTTCTTATGACTGCTATAAATTGTGAAATGAGAACAAACATGACCAAAATAGTCAATTAACATTCTATCTTGGGGTTTTGTTTGATTTTTATACAAGGATTAGGGCTTCCTGAATAAAAGATCAAGTCTTCTTCAATAGGGGATCAAGTCTCCCCTAACTTCAGAAAAATCGCAATTTTTTTACTCCCACGAAAATGCTTCTAGTTCATCAACGGGTTCAAGTATCGTTCTAATTTTTGGAACATAGAAACTTGAAGTTACAAGCTGTCAGAAAATGTCAAAGACGGCGAGTTGCTAATTTTTTCCAAAAAGATATGGTGAAAATAAGAAAAGGGGATCAAGTATCCCCACTCTCCCCTATAGTTGTATACATCAAGTTTTTGTTGTAGTTTGAGGTAAATTTTTTATATTTAAAAAATAGGGACATTTTCCAAGATTTATCCAATCTAGGACTAAAATATAGAAACTCAATCAAATGGTAAAGTTTGAAGAAAGATATTAAAGGAGAATAGTACGAGGACCTAGGGAATTGAATGTTGGCAAAATATATATTTTTTTGTAGTTGAAATTTTATAAGTAATGTTTAAAAAATTAGCTCCTTAATTTATGCAGCATCATTGTCCATTTTTCGATTTTAATTGTTATTCGGCCTTAACACATTAAGGACCGCGATGTTGTTGTTTTTGGTACGCGAAGAAATCTAAACTAAGAAACACCGAAATTCAGCCTTGTATAGCTCAGAGTTCACTGGACCAAAAGATACAAATTTAGTATCGTAGGGCCACCGAAAGTGTTGTGTTCAATTTTGTAGAGTTGCATGATTAAGTTTATATCATTTGAATTTGTTTCGAACTGCCTTAGCAAATGATAAACTGGCTTTTGTAAATATTATGGATATGTTTTGTATTCTTTATGATCGAGAAAACTCGTTAAAATCGTCAAAATAGACACTGATCAATGTTACCCCAAAGCATCAAATTCTAAACAAAGACGGTATCGATTTTTATTTCAAATTTTAAGAAGTCTAATAAATTTCTGCAATCATGTTTTACGTTCATAGGAGTCCAGTACTGGTTTAAAAATATAAAACATGCCACATCCCCCTGAACAGAAAAAATAATCGGAAAATATTGAAAAAAAGGGTTCAATCTTACCCTGGACTACGGTAACAAATTTGACGTTTGTTTTGACAACGACACATGATAGAATGATCGATTCACAGTTTTTGTTCGGCGTTTTTTTTATTTACAGAAAATTGATAGAAATTTGATTTGTCTACATTCTTATATCCTAACGAATTTTTGTACATTCTCAATTATCGATTAATAAAGTTCGGTAGAAAAAACGTCAAAATCATCAATTATCGAAATTTTTTTCGGAATTACAGCACTGGTTCGCTGAAATAAATTGCCGAACTTGTAGCATAGTTACTGTGGCGATGATCTATTTCATAAATTTTTTTTACGAGTACTTCAAATTGCATTTTCATTAAATTTCCACTCTGGCAACAATTGCACTAATCGTTCGCTGGAAGCTTGCAGAGACAAAGTTAACTCCAAACGGCATTCCATATTTTTTCCGATTCGGTAGACCTGATTTAAATTCCAGAACTCAGTTTAGGCAGTGAGTTTTTGAATTCGGAACTAGTTACATTGCAAGCCGGTTGAAAAGGAAAAAAAACATCGGAACCCGGTTTTCACAAGGTTCTACTGTAAAATGATTAAACTCCCTGATTGATTACCCCGTGGCTAAGCTTCAATCAAGTTGAAGCAAAAGTTTGGCTTTCCATTCCAACTTCTTGTATCGGAAATTGTCCCGTGAAGTGTGAATGCAGAAGGAAGAAAAATTCCAGTTTGGAGTGAAAAATTACAGAAATAACTTTCGCGGAGAAAAGCATGGAAGGTGGGGCGAGTCTGGCATTAAGTAACTTTGTAATTTACTTCCCATTGTAGAAAGATCGATAGATAAGCTACAAAACAAGCTTGCCCGAATAGATTTTGGTAAGGGACAAAGGTCGTCTCCGGAATTTCCGGGGGCTTCGAGAATCTCGAGGGAGGTGCGAAAGTGATGTTTATCTTCGGATAAAACTTTGATTCGGAATTTTGCTAAGGGAAATCTGCTAAGGAAAGCATAACCGAGTTGGAGTTTTCGCAGCCTCAGGAGAAATCTTCGGCGTCATTATCATCATTACACGCCAGCGATTTCTCTAACACCAGTCAATTTGAGAGTTTCTTGAAGCGTGCGATGACGGAAAGTTGAAAAGTTCCAAACTCGAGGATTCTGCGGTGTGGGGAAGCTCAACAACCCGTCCGTTTTTGGATGAAACAGCAAAGAGTTGAGTGCCTCGCTCCAGCGGTAATTATCGTCTTTTATTCGGTTTCCGGTGGTAAAATTTTGATTGCGGGTGTAACAATTGGACTGATATGGCGTATGGATTGCGTCGAAGTCTGGAAAATAAACCGGGTAAATTGAAGCCACGTGTGTGCTTTAATCGATTCAGAGATTGTTGTGAGAGGTCACATTATGTAAGTTGATCGAAAAATTGGACGATTTAATAGATAATGTTAATTTTAAAACCCGGAAAGAACTCGGTAGACTGTAAGCTTGGAAAACGTAATAGGCGAAAAAAGATTTTTTAGACAACTTTAGGTATTCTGAACAAAAAAAGAAAAAAAAAATAAAATCAATAAAAAAAATTATAAAAAAATGAAAAATAAAAAAAATACAAAAAGGGATAAAAAAACTAAAAAAAAAATAGAGAAAAAGGTAGGTACATAATAAAAAAGTTTCTCAACGGAATTTATTGCTTGGATGAACTACTCACACTAACAGGGAAACTATTAGTATGATTTTTTCGTTATAAATCACCAATTGTTCGGTAAAAAATACTCATTTAATAACATTAAATGACTGAACTTTCGGTAAAAATTACCGATAGTTCGGTAAAATAATACAAAACTTTTGGCAATAAAAACGCCGAATTGGCACATCGAGATTGCATTGCCTGTTTCCAGCAATTCGTTTGGTTTAATGTGCAATATTGATTATTTTGAGCCAATCGCGGACTGCAACCACTGAGGAGGAGCCGCAGGTGAATCGTAGTTGGAAGCAAGTTAGTACTAAAATCTAGAAAATCACTTAAAACCTGTGCAGAAACACATATCACCTGATTTTGAACGTGCATCAACATAATGAGATGCTGACAGCAGATCACAGACTTCCGACAATCTAGTACTTCGTTTTCCTTTTTCGGAAGTCTGTCGAAAGTCCGGACTGTGTAACAGGAATTACTGAATATGTGTAACAAGAATAACTTAAATCCCGATACCCTCTTAAATTGGCAATTGATAATTTGAGGTTTTCGTGTAAGTTTCGTAGAATAACAAAATCAGTTTTTTTCTCAATTGGACAAACTTACCACAGTTGGGCTTGCCTCGGGTACGCGTATTGGCGAATTCAACGCCATGCTTGTCCACGCACCAGCACACTCCAACGGCCTGATGACACTGAGTTGGTTTGTAGAATCCCTGTCCATCGCAGTCCGGAGCATAGCCGTTTCCTGTCAAAACAAAAACAAAATGTAGACACGATACTCCGAAGTGAAAAAAAATGAGCACGCGCTACTCACCATTCAAATCGGTGCCGAGACGCCTTCGGACGGCCGCACAGGGTCGGTCGGTTTTCTCGAAGCACCGGCACCATTCCCGCGGATCGATTGTGTTGTCCTGGTCCAGATCGCAGGTATCGATGAACGGCTTGATACACCGTTCGTTCTGGTCGTGTTCCAGATCGTACAGCTCCTGGGCCGACAGTTCTCCGTCGTTGTTCAGATCCAAATGGCCGAACATCCAGCGGGCCTCAAGCTTGCAGGCCGCCGGGAAGTGGATCTTGTTCTTCTGCTGCTGGTGCTGGCGCCGCTTCTTGCTGTCGGCCATGATGACCGAGAACCAGTCCAGCAGCCGATTGCCGATGGCCGTCAGCTGTTGTGGCTTGCACTCGATCGATTTCGTTGGGTAACCTGTACGGGGTAAGTCAAGGGGGAATATTTCAGTTTGAGTCTTTTGTGCACGATGGTATCAAATTTTATAGTTCAAGTTCAGGCTGCCAGTACTTTTTAGGGACATTTTATCCACGAGATTAACAGGAAACTGAGAAGGTTTTACCGTGATCTTCAAATATCCAAATAGCCAAATGAACAATGTTTTAGAGTGGAAAAGCCCACCGGTTGGTGTTAAATAATAATTTATCTGACACTACTCAGGAAATTCGGAATTATTCGAAACAAGAATAAAACATTTTAGAGATGTTTTTTTTTATTTTCATTTTCACATAAGTGATATTTACAGTTATTTTGCAAGAACACGACCCAGAATACGATCAGCGCACGAAATCGAAGGTTTCTGATTATAATAAACCATATCAGATGGGAAAACAATTCTGGGACTATAGATTTCAGCGACGTCAATTGGCTCCATCATATCCTCCAGAATGGCATCAACCCGGTGTTGAAGTAGTAACAGCTCCTCTTTTGAAGTATTGCGCCGACGATACGCATCTACAATGTCCTCCTCCAAGTCTTCCAGTGCATGTTGAAGCCAGCGATCCGAACAGCCGGTAGTCTTCTGTTTAAGAACGTTTACACTGCGTTGAAGCCTTTCTCTGTCGACTTTGGGTCTGTCAACAGGTACCTTATCGATTCCGAATAAAGTATTTTTCACAAAACTGAAACCTTGTTTAAGGTTACGCAGCACAGCTGGGGTTATCCGAGCGAGCAGTAGCCATCCGTCGACCAAGTCGAAGATCCGACCCGTATTGGTTGGTGTGTAGATGAAGGTATTTTGTTGACCTGTGCAAGTTACGGCTTGTTGATTTTGCCAAGTAATAGGGTAACAATTGTTAAAGCTGTCCGACCCAAAGGTTGATTGATCAAGCGGGAGTTGCTTTGGGTGCAAAGAGACCAAAGCGTAGCGTAGAGGACAGTTGATTTCGTTAGAATCTTCCGATGAACGGTAGCATAAAACTTCGTGGAAGCTTTCACGGAATGCCGTTTTTTCCGTTGTCGAAGAAACGTCTCTCGGTTCATAGGTATTATTGAACTTTATTTGTTTCAATGTACTTCCTAAAAGTCCGATTACACGTTGAAGAAAACCAGCTGTTGTTGAAGCTGAGCTCGTCATCGGATCGATCGCCCTCCGTCTTCTGGAAGGGTTTTGTGGAGTTTCTGGTAGCGTAACGTTGGCCGGCAGTTTGAAGACATTTGTGTATTTTTCAAACTTTGCGTATACCGCAAAGCCAATTGCCTGGAAGAACAGTTTTTCGTGCGAAAGGAACATTGCACGGGTAGAACCAGCAGTCTTAATCGGAGCAGATTGCAGCATAATTGTCTGAACTTTTTTGCCCTTCTCGTACAGTGTTAGGTACCCCTTGTTAGAGTCCTTCATGTACTTGATGGTGACTGCTTTCTTGGGGAAGAAATGTCGATACCATGTCATTTTTCCAGTAGCTGGACTCGCCATGTAAGTAAGTTTCGTAGCAGATTGCTTAACAGTTCCTGCGGCACCCATAAAAACAGCACCTCCGGTTTCGAGCATCCCGAACCAGGTGCGGGGGCTCTTCCAGTTCCATTGAGCTGCGTTGAAATTGAAATTGTTCGCGAAACCTCCCCCTATGTACAACAACAGCAAAAAACCATTGCTCATGGCAATAAAATAGACATTTTTTGCCGTCAGCGATACCAATGAATGAAAGGTGCGTGTGACCCCAACAAACCCTGAAGGAAGACTAACAGCAACGGCCGCACCAGTGAAAAGTCCATTCCAAACAGACGGTGACGTCCAATCCCATTTGGCTGGGTTCCAGTCGTTTCCACCAGCTGCGCCACCTAAATAAGCTCCAGCCACTGCTAGCATTCCGGTCGCAATGATTCCAAGGCTTTGGAAGCCACCAAACATGCTGGTGAATATCCCTATCGAAGCCTGTCCTCCAAAGACAGCGAAAGCTCCGGCTAGAGCCCCGGCGAACATTGCGATCCAGGTTTTCCGGTCATCCCAAGCCCATTGGGCAGGATTCCAGTTGCGGTTCGCCGTAGCTCCTCCTAAATAAGCACCTATGATAGCCCCTATGACTATCAACGCTAGAGTTACGGCAAACTGTCCATCTGGATCGATTTGGGAGACTGGCGAGTTTCCAGCGTATTTGTACGCACTCGGGTATTGCTCAAGAGGGTCGACTTGTAAAAACCTCCCGATATCCGGATCGTACAAACGGGCGTGATAGTTGTACAATCCGGTTTCTTCGTCAAGTTCTTGTCCAGTGTAAAGATAGGTTATGTGGGCATCAGGATCGTTACCGAACTTGCGCATCATCTGTCCATACGGAAGATAATCATACGCAGCTACAACTTCACCATTTCGAACCACTAATCGCGTTGAACGTTCGTGATCCAACAATACGCTGTAGAACAGACCATTTCGGAAGAATCCTACAAGCCCCAGGGGTCCATATACGTAGGCCGTGACGGTGTTTATGGACAAGTTAGGTTCGTCTACGTTCGGATATTTCTTCGAGAACTCTGCCAAGGTTCGGCCTTCGTTATCGCGAACGTAGTACAGCTCCGTTAGAAGTTGATTTTGGGCATTTCTGACACGCTTGAGAACTCGCTCTCCACGAATGTCGTAAGCGTATTCGATGGTTTGACGGGGGTTATTCGTGATGACTTTTGAAACTCTTTGGGTAAGCGGATCATATTCAAGCTTTTCAACATTTTTATGCTCTGCCTTGATCACGTTTCCCTCACTGTCATGTTGAATATCGAATTTGTTCTTGTTGTAGCCTAGAATGAGCTTTGATATGCGATTGTTGAACGGTTGGTACTGAAATTGGTACCGTTTGAAACCTGTATAGAACAATTTATGGTTACCATTTGGATCGATGTCGAAGGACTCCACGTCTGCTGGTGAGTTTCCTAGGGTCGTTACTAGAAACTCCTTTATTTTAAGTAGAATATTTTGCTTACTTCTCTCACTAACACCTTTCAAAGCATTAAGTAATTTGTGATGTAGTTTTGCATTTTGAACTTTTTGTTCAATGGAGCTCAAACATTTTTTAACTTTCTTCTCTTCCGAAGGAAACCAGATACTGCATAGTGATGAATTGAATTTAAAATCAGAACTAATCAACAAATTCAAAGCAATTCGTTGAGCTACCGTATCCAACGGATCAATCGACAAAAAGTCCGCACTAGCCTCAAAAAGACCAGTTATTCCATGAGCGGTACTGATTATACCATCATTTACAAGTTCTCTCCACAGATTCCCAGAATCGGTACCCAACAACTTTCCAAACCCTTGCTCATTCAGTGGATCTTCTAACGTGTTTCTCTCGTCACCGATAAAACTCTTGGCGGACGTCATTTCCATGTGACTACCGTAGGAATAAGCGTGACCGTAGACCACGGGGAAACCCTTCTCGAGCAATGCCGTTGAAATATGTTGCCATCGGAGGTTTTTGGAACATTTAACCGGAACAGCCAGCTCCAAATCCGGATAGAACGTTCTGGTAGGTCTTCCCGAATCATCGACATAACTCAGACGCCGTAGTGCGTCGAAACATGTCTCCGCATCGTCAAGCTTAAACTCTTTCGACGTCAATGCTTTGGCGGTCAGTGGGATCAAGTTTTGGTTACATCTGTCGTGCCATTTCGCCCTAAACTCAGTACGAAGGATGCTCCCGTCCCCTGTCGTTGACTGACCGTAACCTTTCTCGGTGTAGTACAGTTTTTCGCTGAGAAATTCGTTATCGATTGATTCAAGATAACCGGGACTGACGTAGCTGTAGGTCTGATTGAACGTGTCGCTACCGTATTGGTGCTCTAGTTGCGAAACCTTGCCTTCACCGTCGTGTTTTAAGGCTACGATGGGCTGTCGTATGATGTTCTCGCCTATTTGTTGCTTCCTGAAGATTTGCGATACTTCTCCTTTGAGATTGTAATCAAATCCTATCACTAAAGGTTCACCATCAATAACAACGGGATAGTGAATTTCACGGACTTGTTCGTTTTGCCGCACGTACTTTATCGTCAGCGATTGATTGTTGGTGGAGAGTACAAAAGATTTTTCTAGTACGTTTTCTTCCTCATCGAAGAATTGAATCTCGCTGAGGGTCAGGTCGTTGTTTCGCTTTGTGGTTCGCTGTATTCGACCCCTCAGTGCTGGATTCTGCTCACTTTGACCGTAGTCGTATAGAATCATGTGCTTCGGATTGAAGTATTTATTCCTCAATGTATATCTATTTATTAAGGTATCACTCCTTAGGGCTTGTACAATTTCTGGCGTAGCCTCCAAAACACCAGCTTCGCACATTTGTCCCATAAGATTATACTGATAGTAGGATATCTTGTCGACTTCGTTGGTTTCGCCGTAGTGCAGCTGATAGGTTAGCTGATTGAAATCGTTGTGGATGAACTCAACTCTCCCTCCATCCGGTGTTGTTCTTTCAGTAATCAGCTTAGTGGTGGTGTTGAACGTCGAAGTAGTTGACCATTCGGAGAAGATCACTGTCATCTCAGGTGTGAAACTCGCTGAGCTCAGTTTATCCTCGTAATAATTGGGTGGCAGCATTTGCAGCTGATTTCCGTCGCTATCGTACGACCACGTTGTCAGGAGGTTCTTGTAATCCTTGACCTTTACGTATTCAGCAATTTTTTTGTTCTTGCTGTTGAAAACTTGCACGTGTACTGAGCCATCGGGTTTAGTTTCTTCTTCGTGTGTGAAGCCACTCGATTCAGGGTAGTTCAGTTTTATAAGGCTAACATCGGAAGCTATTTTGTACTCGTGGAAGAATTTACCTCTTACCGAGTCTTGCTTTCCAGGTTTTCCAAGTCTACGTTTAATTTTCAACGGGTTGTCGTAGTACTCAATCTGTGAGTATGGGAAGCCTTGGAACATTTCATTTCCTATTTCGATTGAGCCTTTGACCATACCAGTGTACAGGAAGAATTTAGTGTGGTTTTCGGGGCTATCATTTTCAATGAAATTGAGTTGATATTTAAAAATATTCCCATTTAGTTTATCAAGCGGTAGTGTAGTCCAAACAGTTTCCGCAATCTGGCGTCCCAGAGCGTCGTACGTTTTCTGGCGAACTGAAATGCTTTCGGAGTCTCGGAGTATTAGCTCTTGAACAGGTTCCGATTTCCGATTCAGATATGTTACACAAACTTCTGCTTCAGATATGATAATGATGAGGCCTCTTATTAAAGTTCCAGAGCTTTGAAGGGTAACCTTTGGACTACCACAACAAACTTCCGTTGGATTTTCGAACTCTACAAGGATGCGTCCGTCGATCCATATTGTGACAAATTTAGGTGTTTGAAGAGTTATGAGTTCAGCTGAATTCGGTATGGTGTAGCTAACACCAGCGATGGTTATTTTGTCCTTTTCTAAATACATTTGTATGTGTCCGAATTGGAAAGATAGCTGTTCACCATCAATTCGATACACAAATCTACTCATCATGATATTTGACAAGAAGTTTTGCTTAAAACTCAACTTTCCTTTAAGTGAAATTTCACCTGGGCTCACAGCGTTCACTTCTGAGTTCTGGCTTAGTTCCCAATTGTCTTCCAACGAATACGGTGAAAACATTTCGTACCAACCCCGGCCTGATTTCACCTGAATACGGGAGCTGACCCCACCTTCTTCTTGAACGTACCCTGATGATTCTGAAACAGTCGACTCGTATTGCGTCGGTTTCGAATAGCTAACAAAATACTCCAACGACCCGAGTTCATCCAACTCTCCAATACGTCGATTGTAATCGTCGTAGAGGAAGCGCGAAACTTGTCCATTGTTATGTAATTTGGCCGTTATCTGAGAGCTGCGAGGATCGTAGATCGTAGCTTCGAAAGCGTAGTTGAGTGGACTGATTCGAACGTTGTCCATGTCGATAGCCACATTAGGAGTTATTGTCAGGGTAGCATCTTGATTGCCGTTGTTCATATTCAAGTAAGCTTTGTTAGTCACAGCTTCTAGATAAACCCAGTCCCCAATAGAGTGCTTGAAAACGCCGTTAAATTTATCCCAAAAAATTCTGAACGTCATCCAAGTGCTATTCGATCCAAGCGTAATGCTTTCATTGGTTCTGACCCAGGCACTTATAACGTAATCGTCTGTGTACCTAACGTTGATAAGTTTTTTCACAAACCGGTCATCTTTGTTCAATCTAAGATAATTTCTACCGGTCCCTGCGAACCCATCTTTTACGATTCTACTACCATCTTGAATTGACTTTCCATTAACCGTCCACTCGGTGGCATCTTCGTAGTCCTCAAAGCCCAAAAAATGTATTTCATTCAGCGCTTTGCTGTACGGTGTCAGCTTGAGAATGTCGTACACTCCACTCCTGTCGAACAGAACATCATCCGGGTCCAGTTTGCTTCGGCTTTGCTGGTCCTCGTTTCTGTGCTGTTGTTCGTCGTTCAACCGTTTGATGTATTCGGGGTTAACCACTTCACCGGAAGCAGTTCTCACAGTAGTCGAGGCATCGTTGTTCGCGAGATTGATCCGTTCCTCAAAGTAGCCAAACTTTTGCTCCTTTTCTCCCGGTATTACATTCGTTTGCTGGAACACGATCAACCGATTGACCAAGGCTGGTTCGCTGTATTGGTACGTGACCATGTAACGCTCATAAGGAGTCTCTACCGTTTCTCTCGTTATCAAATTGACGCTAAGGGGCTGGTCGTGTAGCGTATTGGCTGGTCGAATAACGGTTGTATTATCAGCAAGCTTGGTTGTGACCAGGACTTGTGCCGTTGAAGAGGCCCGAACAATCTCTCCTGGGAAGGTCAAGGGCATGCGGTCGTCGTCCGAGTTTATTGGAAACGTCACGAGCTGGACATTGGAATGGTTTTGGGACACTACGTAGTGCGGATATTTAATTGAAATATTGGAAGCAGCAACCGTGCTGAAGATCTTACAGTGTTTGCCATTTTTTTGAGAACATAGACTGATTTTGGAATCGACCGAAGCTTTACTGAGAACTGCTTCGGAACCTATTGGTAATTCCCAACGATTCATTCTCAAGGTTTCTGGGTCCACTTTTGCTGACGTTATTGCATGTCCATCAAACGTCACGTTGTATCCACCAGTTATGATACCCTCTCTATTGACTTGCATCATGTACTTGTCGAAGTTCAATGGAAGCTGAATTTGACATTCGGCGTAGTCTAAGATTAGCTGGAATTCAGTTGAAGGTGTTTTGGGTTTACCGAATGTATCCAGAGCCTTAACAAATTTTAGTTTGAATTTATTTAGACTCTTGTCTTTAAAAAATTTGAAATCGCAACTGAGCATATCTAGCTGCTCATCTCTCAAATCCAGGGTTATCGTTAAATCCTTTAGATTTTCCACATCAAGGTTGATCGAATGTCGTTGAACAACTGAAAAAGTGTGATCCAATAAATAAAACTGAACCTTCATTGAAATCAAACCATTCCCATCGATGCTAATTGTACGCATTGTCAGAAGATTGTTATACAAAGCCAAAGAGTTGCCGCCTATTAAATTTTTGAAATCATCCCAAAATTGCTTGGCTATTTTTGTTTGATCTTCATGAGCTGCTCCACAAATTTCGATGTGCTTAGCAAAGCTGTCTAAGCTGTTGGAACTAACTTCATCTGAACTTTTGTTTAAAATAGTTGTTACGACCTTATCTGTTTCGTTCCACCGAATCAAAGACAATTGATCTTCTGTTAGGTGCACGATACCACGATTTATGAAAACTATAGATTCGGGTGATTTGAGAAGCTGTTGAGACTTTTGTAGCCACTTTTGGGTATCGGTTTCCCAACGTTCGTAAAAGATACTTTTTTCAGACAAAAACATAAAGTGATCATCATGAAAGTCTGCTCTAAAGTTTTCAGCTGAACTTTTTCGTTCGATTGTGTCCAGTACCCATGTTTTGGTATCATTTTTGTTGAAGACGTGAATATAGATGTCCGATTTCTCACTGTTTTTGTCATTGTAAATTACCACAATGGCAAAATATTTCTCCTTCAGGTGAGGTTGGTAGCTGCTGATTTTACTACCTTTGAAATATGGCACTTGGAGCTCTTGTTTGTCCACGAATGTGTTCCAACCGGAGTTGTCTTTCAATGAAATCGTCATTAGAGTTCGGTCAGTGTTCTGTGTTATTTTCAGGGAATATCCGGGACCGGTAGAAAAGTCTGACATACTGGACCAAATTTGTTGAAACTTTGTTGTGTCTACAGATTGAGCAGCCTCTTCGAAAGTGTACAATGTCTTAGATGGTAGAGCGATGCGTTCCAGTCTGTTGGTGGAGCTGTATTGGAAGCCGATTACTGCATCATCTTCCCCGTTTTGCTGAATCTTGTGCAGAAATTGAAGCTCACCCTCTAATAAATATTCTAAATTTAAGCTTTGATCATAGTCCGGTGTTGAAATGCTAATGGTTTTTAATAATTGTAATCCATTTTGGCTATCCATGTAGCCTAACTCAACTTTGGTCCCCATTTGATCATTCACCTCGGAAAGAAGCTTCATTTGATTGTAATTTATTTATTTATTTCTGGAGTCTTTGACTATTGTCATACAGACTGATTGTTTAAGATTAGCTTATATTTAGATTACATTGCAATTAGGTTAGGTGACGTCACGGATTGCACATTTAAACTTAGATTTTGTAACATGATAGTCAAACAAGTGAGAAACAGCATTGAAAACTTCACAACATCGAAAGAGTGGGTGATTCTGTCCGAAGACAGTCCTGCTTCTTGGCAGCCAAAACATGGTTTGATTACGCAGTCGGCGTGCTGGAACGTATATGTTCAATCTCTGAAGCAATTGCGGGCAGTCAACGGCATTTGTCAAGATATCGTAAACGAAGGTGCGCTGTAGAAAGGTTCTTCTTTGGCTCAAAGACGTCATTGATAGCAAGGCACACCTCTCAGAATAGGGTGGTAACCGTACGGGATCTTGCCATGGCAATCGTCGCAGGGCGTAGCGGAGGAATTTTTTCTGAATCCTTTCGAGTCTTTCGCTGTGGACAGAGTGGTAGGGTGCCCAGACCGGTACCGCATATTCCAGAACACTGCGTACCAATGAGCAGAAAACTGTTTTCAAAGCATACGGGTCCTCAAAGCTGAGTGTATTCCGACGCAGGAAGCCGAGCAAAGCGAAGGCTTTGGCTACAGTGGTCGCGGTGTGCTGAACAAATGAGAGCTTTTGGTCAAACGTTATTCCGAGGTCTTTAATAAAGCTTACTCTTTCGAGAGAGGTGTCCCTTAGACCGTAGTCGTAGACAACAGAGGCTCTAGTTCTGAAAAAGCTTATACACTTGCATTTTTCGGCGTTAACCTCCATACCGTGTAATCCACACCATACTAATAATCGATCGACGTCCTCCTGAAGCGCAACACAATCCAATATCGAATCGATGGTCCGGTAGATTTTGAGATCATCTGCAAACAGCAGTTTCGGCGACTGAAGGAATGTTGCCAGGTCGTTAATAAAAATCACGAAGATGAGCGGTCCAAGATGACTACCCTGCGGAACACCAGACGGCATGTCGAATACGGAGGAGTGAGTCCCACGAATGTTTATAAAGCCTTTACGATTCAGCAGATACGAATACAGCCATTTAGTTGCCCACTCGGGAAATCCATATCGATCAAGTTTTTCTCTTACGATTCTGTGAGGTACTTTGTCGAAAGCTTTAGCAAAATCTACGTATATCGAATCCACTTGCAGTTTTTTACCTGTTGCAGAATGCAAATCGCTGGCATAAATCATTAAGTTAGTCAAGGTTGATCTTTTTTTGATGAACCCGTGCTGGACATCGGTTAGAATTGGAGAGGCTGCTGAGTAGATTCTCTCGTATATCAGGACTTCTAGCACTTTGGAAAAGCAGCAAAGAATCGATATTGGCCTGTAATTCTCCACACGATGAGCATTTCCTGACTTATGGATCGGTGAGATTGATGCGATTTTCCACAGAGTAGGAAAAGTACCTTCCGAGATCGATCGATTGAAAATCATGCACAGCGGTGTGACAAGCGAAGCAGCTATCTTTACAACAAGCGATGTTGGAATCCCATCAGGCCCAGATCCTTTCGAGGGATCAAGAGAATTTAGTACTTTAAGAACTTCTTGTTCACTGAAAACGGGTTGCGGTAGAATGATGTCATAGCTAGGAAGTGTATCAAAGTACACATTATTACAATCAGGAGTGACTGGGCTATACACGCTGCTAAAAAAATCTGCAAACAAGTCAGCTGACTCTTTGATGTTTTCCGATGTGCGTCCTTGAAGCGTCATAGACGATGGGATACAATTAGTAAGGCGGCGGCTATTGATGTATTTCCAGAATGTCGAAGGATCTTGCTTCACGTTGCGTTCGATGTTAGAAATATATTGGTTGAAAACAGCGTTGCGAAGAGTCGAATATGCAATCTCTAGCCTTGAGAGCATTGACTTGTTTTGGTCCGTTCGGTCTCGAAGGTAGCGTTTACGGGCTTTGCGAACTAAGTTGCGGCTCCTCCGTAACTCAGAATTCCACCAAGGGAGCTTGTAAGGCTGATGTCGGGGTAGTCGTTTAGGCGGCGTGTGAATGTGTAAGACGTCCCAGAGATGATCATAGAAGGTTGATACAGCAACATCGATGTTCAGACCTTCGAAAAGTATTTGCCAGTTTGTGTTCAGTAACAATTCCATAACACGGTCGGTATCACAGTGCATAAAATCTAGATTTAGTCTATGCGAGCTAACGGGATCCGTAAGCTCGTCAGAAAAATAGTCGAGCAGTAAAACAGTTGGATAATGATGTCGGTCGGTGTTTAAAATTGCGTTTGGAGGGTGTAAAATATCAGCTAAATCGGGTCTATTCACAAACAGAAGGTCTAGAATTCTACCATTGGCGTTCGCAAGCGAACACATCTGAGACAACCCGCAGGCTATCGTCGATTCGATGACAGCAAGCTCCTGCTCGGTGGAGGCGTTTACTGGTAAAAATCCATCTGCATCCTCGTCGGAGGTCCAAAGCAAATTCGGTAGGTTGTAATCCCCAGCCAAGACGATTATATCATTACTACTAATCATATTCGTCAAGAATTCGAGAGCAGACATGTGAGATGCATACATGGCAGTTTCGCTGTTTGGCCTAAAATAGGCACAGCAGAAATAGACATTGCGACACCGATCTTTGATTCGCACAACAACTTGCTCTAGGTGGTCACAGCCTGGTATCGCAACCGAGGCTACGTCTATACCATGTCGAACTGCAATTAACACACCTCCTCCACGTCTTAGATGGCTTGTGTTGGCATTTCTATCATTACGGTAGATCTTATAGTTAGAGGCTAGTTCACTGTTGCCGATGTCGTTCTTCAGCCAAGTCTCTGTTATCATGATGACATCATAGTCACATGAAGACAGTGCTAACAAAAACTCATTGGTTTTGGTACGCATACCACCGGCGTTCTGGTAATACACCATTAGCTGGGCGTTTGAGTTCGTTGTGGCGGAATGAGCGAGAACTGATGTGCTGAATGGAGCGGGTGATGGCGGAGAAGAATCAGCAGTGGCGGGTTGAGTTTCTTGATACGGTTGATTATCGAAGTTGGTCGCCTCGCTCAAATTGGAGTCGCGAAAGGTGTCATTTGATTCGGTTTGAATTCCAAACGGGGCTGCTTCGGGTTGGGAAAAAAACGTTCGGAAGTATTCTCTACAAACTGGCGAAAACGAATTCCAGCGGGCCAGGTCTCTGATGACAAAGCTTTCTCTTTAAAGTCAAGAGAAATTCCAACTTTGTAAGAGACAAATGACAAGGTGCTAACTTCTCTGCCCAGGGGAACCAATTTTTTTAGTTGAACTTCATCTGTACCTAGTTGGGAACGCACAAACCGCAGAATGTTTTCTTCAGGCGCACTTGGAGCAATACCAGAAAGATAGAGCCAGAATGAGGGAGATGCCGTAAACAAATGGTTTTGAATCGTGATTTCGTTGTTAGCCGCACCGGTACCCACGGCGCACATTAGGTTTGGCTGACGTGCACTGATGTTCTCGATAACAAGTGGTTTATCACGACGACGTTTAAGATGAGCAGAAGTAGGTGCAGCGGATCCCATGGAAGGACCAGCTCTTGGTTTGAGAGTAGGAGTGGCACAAACGTTTATCGGAGGAGGGTTAGAACGTAGTTCATTCCTGACTTCTTGTAGAATACTCTCGCGGATCTCAGTTCTAAGTGAATCCTTCAAGGAGTCAATTAAAGCATTGTTTGCAACGTTGGTTGAAATCAAAGCATTAGAAAAACGAGCTTTGGATATCATCAACTTGCAACCGTTGCACATCCAAACAAGATGCGTATTTTTGCGAAGATCCGCGCGAGAGTTTTCATGCAGACCCGAGCATTTGAGGCAAACAACAATCGAGCAAAAAACTCCGCATTTGACAAATTCCCCATCAAAAGTATTAGCGCACTTTTCACATAGATTCGACATTGTGAAAACTTATTTCCTGATAAAATGTTACCAAAGTTGACGTTCAGGTGGCGCTGCTGTGTAATTTGTCAAATGGGCTTCACGGGCTTCAGCTGTCAGCTGTCACTAAAATTTTTTTTTGAACCCGGGCTCCCGGTCTAGAATGTTGACGTTACCTGGATCCTCTTAGCTGGAGCGAGATGGAGAATGATGTTGTTTACTTTTTGTAGCTCGGCAAATCTTCAGCGGAGTAAGCAGGATAGGGCGTGTTTGTTTTGATGGGAGTATCGGGGTCCGTAAATAAAAACAGCAGAAGCAGCAGTTGTTTTTTATTGGGCCGTATGCAGGTTTTTTAAGAAATTGCACTTATCGGACTGTGTTCGGCGGAGTTCCGGAACGGTAGTGGGTTCGGTTCGGTGAATTGAAGTTAAGTTGTATATCGGAGTGATTTACATGCCTGATCTGAATTAAATTCCATTGAACAGCGATTGATAGGGGATTTTCTACACCCGTAGAGGTAGAAGATGAAGCAACGAACCAGTTCTGAGTGCCTTGTATTGTTTCCATACTCTGAGGATGACCTCCGTAAACGTATTGGAGCTTCCCGTTGCTGACTATCCATCTCTGGTCAACAATGTTAAACTCCACAGTTATCTCATCATTACCAAGAATACCAAACTTCATTTCATCCGCAAAAGCTTCATCATACTTCCTTACCAGCTGAATCTGTACCTGATCCTTCACCAGATAATACTCATGAATGTCTTCGAACACCGTATCGTGATAGTTGACAACAATACAATCCTTTCCAATACTCCAGTGATGTCCGAGCACACCTTCAGCCACTTCACTAGGGTTGAAACGCACACTGTAATACGCCATGAGCTTGATCGGTAGACCCATGCGATCTTGCATATCGATCAAAGGGAAAGAAAAATCCAGCTGTCCGGTTATTTTGTTAACCGCTTTCTCGAAGTAGCTTTCGTCGAAGCTATTCCTGAGCCAACGAATTTTTTTTGGAAAATTTGCCGTAATTTGTACCTTGGAACTTGGCTTCAACTTGATCACATTTGGTGCTGGAGCAGTATCACTGTCAATTTTTGGCGTTGTTGGAATTGTCTTAACGTCTAGAACTTCTAACGTTATCTCCTGCAGAAATCCTTTATAGAAAGCCAGTACTTTGATTTCATTGGCTTCTTGTTTTGCTGAAGCGATTTTAGCGTACTTGAAGTTTACGCCCTTGTCTCTAGGAAAACCATGACTTACGCATTGTTCCGATACTTCAAGGTACTCAATTCCCGAGGGACCTGTCCCAATCAAAGCCGTTCTAGTATCGCTGGAGTTCACTATTACTACAGTTTCTAACAAGTCTGGATTCCAACCAAACGTAGTAGAAAATTGTGGACAATAGTATTTGAAAACTGACTGATCATTTTCAACGGAGTAAACATTCAATCCGTGCTCGGAAACGTACAGAATGAGATCATTGCTTTGAAAAATCTTCGACGAGGTTGAGGTCAAATTCAAGTTCAATTGTTTATCCACTTGGAGGTCCGATTGTGACAGTTTATGAAAAATTGTTCCACTGACTGTTGTTCGCGTTAGGTAGGTGGGGAGTTCGTTTTTTCTCAGAACAAGTGCGACCCGATCGTCTCCAAAATCGTTCATAATGTCTTCTAACTCTACATTCACTTCCCCATTTTCCAATGACACTGAATAGTAATACGAGTCATCTGCGTCGAAGCGTAAAGCCTTGGTTCCGAAGCTATCCCGAAACAGTAGCACTTTTGCTTCACCCGCTAATTCGTCTCCATCATCTACCGCCAAGTCTTTGAGCTCGTCGACATCAATCCCATGTAGTCCACTGCTGTTCACAAAGATTACTGCTCTGAGATCACCATTCTCGGCCACACACCACGAGTTGTAAGGACGATTGACGGCCGTAGGAAAGATTGATCTACTGAGTAGCACTTCGTAACCATCCTCTGCTTCGTTCCAACCATACTTGATCAATTGTCGACCAAACTTCACTAATACAGTTTTCCAGGTCGAGTCGAGTGGCTTGATGGAAGTTTCCACCCCTGCTAAAGGTTTTAGCTGAACTTTTGCTCGGCGCACTTTTTTCTCCACTAACATGGTCGAGGTTATCTTTGGCTCTCTTTTTAACAGACTTATGATAACGTAGATTGTTTGGTACAGATTTTATAGGAAAATCCATCTACGTTTCACTTTCTTGTGTCTATTCACCAGCACCGGACTTAAGTGCAGTCCTTTGGGTGCACAGCTGAGAAAACAAGATGTATTGATGCTTGCTGGTGTACACACTGTATATTCTTCAATCGTGCTTCAATAAAGGAGATCCAGTGAGGAATCGAACTAGTTTATTTTAGTAATATTTACCAACATGAGAAGTTGATTACAGCAGCTGCATCAATATTAAATGTTGAAATGTGCATTGGAATGACTTGAACAGAACGGCTTGAAAGAGATTGTGAACTTCCGATGGTGCAGTTCGGTACTTCGGAAGATTTCTATTTTTACTCGAGCATCGAGAATTTTAAATAGCGCATGATTTTTCTTCCCGCCGATAGAAATATCATAATTTTAAAACCGTTCTTTCTCTGAACTCTTAATACATTCATTCTTAAAGGTATGTGGTATTTTTCGAATACACTCTTTAATCTGTTATTTCGTTCGCTATGATTCTTACTTTTAGATTTTTTTCCTGAAGTTTAGCATGGTCGTCATTAGATTTTGGGACGAGCCCAACGAAATTTATTGTTGTTTCACAATTTCAAGATTTTTGCAAATTCGATCCTAAAATTTGAACAGGTTTGGATTTTCTTTTAAGTGACTATGAAAATTTCAATTTATCTTGAATTTGTCGAGTGCTGTAGCAAAAACTTAGACGTTAGAAAAAAAATATTAAAAAAGCACCGATTTGTCTGAAAAAAAAAAATTAAATTTACAGATTGCAGAGAAAAAAGTTAGATGTCATATTCTACAGACTACATTAAGGGGTGCCTCAAAGTGCTTAAAGTTTCGATATTATAACTCTCCAAAACACCTAAAGGAGACTTTGGGGGTCCAAATTATCGGAATCGATTAACAAACGCGTGTTCGCTGTTTGACGTAAACTTTATTAATACTCATATTCTATGTACAACTATTGCTATTTATACTGTTTGGTGTGTATGTGTGTGTGAGAGATTGGATGTGTCGTATACGCTATTGTACATGCAGTTGGTTGTATGTTATTGCTATTGTTGTTCCCTATTGTCTGCTTCCGTTGTCGACTGTCGTCTGCTGTTGTTGTTGTTGGTAGCCGGCTATTGTCTGTCGCCGGTAATTGCTGCTACCTGAAATTGCGTGTCGCTGATTGGCTGACGCAATTGTCGCGTCGCTGATTGGCCGGCGCAAGCGTCGTGCGTTCTGGATGTGGAATGTTCTCGATGAGAATGTTCTGGAACATTCGATGCGCTGACGTAAGAAGGGATCGGCGGTAAAGTACGCCACAGTACTCCCCCCTTAATGGTTCCAGAATTTGGATGGTATTTTGACCTGGCGTCCTGAACGGGTTCGAACTGGAGGGGTTCTGTCATCGGTGACATCCAAAGGCTGGGTTGAGTTGGTTGAAGAAGTTGGCTCGTCGGGTACGATGAATGCGGCTTTCAGGCGATCAATTGAAATCGGCGAACGCTTGCCGTTGATGTCGATGATGAATACCTTTTTCTTCCGGCGAAGTACTCGGTATGGGCCATCAAAAGGTTGACTGAGTGGAGGTTTAATGGCACATACCTTGACGAAGACGTGGCTGCAGGTTTGCAGATCCTTTTGGATGAAGGTGGCATTCTTGGCGTGGTTGGTCGTAGGCGTTGGTTGCAGCTTATTCATGGCTTTTTTCAGGTCGGCCACGAATTCCGATGACGGTTGTTTCAGTTGATTTTCGACGAAGAAGTCACCTGGCAAACGCAATGAAGTGCCATAGGTGAGATCAGCGATCGTCGCTTGGAGGTCTTCCTTGAGGGCGGTTCTCATTCCGAGGAGCACGAGTGGTAGCGACTCTGTCCACCTAGCGTTTTGGTGACACATAATCGCTGCTTTTAGTTGGCGATGAGTCCTCTCGATTTGCCCATTTGCCTGGGGATGGTATGGCGTTGTGCGAAGATGCGTTATTCCAAGTAAAGTGTTCAGCTCACGGAAGAGCTCCGACTCGAATTGACGACCAAGATCAGTCGTCACGTTGACTGGTACTCCGAACCTTGAGATCCAGCCGTTAACGAATGCTCGAGCGACGGTGATGGCAGTCATATTTGGGATTGGTATGACTTCTGGCCAACGGGTGAATTTGTCTATCATCGTGAGGCAATAGGCATTTCCTTCCGATGGAGGCAAGGGTCCGATGAGGTCCATATGAATGTGTGCAAAACGATCCGATGGGGTATGAATTTGCACAACTGGCGTTTTGTTGTACCGGTGTACCTTAGATTTCTGGCAGGGCAGGCAATGTGTGACGAACATCTTGCAATCTCGACGAATCGATGGCCAAACATATCGATCACTGACAAGTCGTGTCGTTGATCGTATGCCTGGATGCGAATTATTGTGAAGCTTTCTGATGATGGCTTGCCGAAATTCTTTCGGAACAAACGGTCTGATGGCTTCGGTGGAGATGTCACAGTAGATCGGTGTGGAGGATAATGGCGACTTGAGCTTCTTCAGCAGTAAGCTAGTATTTGCTGGAGGGGATCGCAAATACTGCTGTAGCTCGGGATCGGTTTCCTGCTGGGTGGCCATTTGCTCGAAGTCTATTGTTTCGCTAGTGGTCGAGATGGTTTCAATACGGCTGAGCATATCGGCAACCTTGTTCGACTCGCCGGGAACGTGCCGAATATCCGTTGTATACTCGCTGATGAAACCTAGATGACGAGTTTGGGTTGGTGTCGCTTTTTCAGGGCGCTGATGAAAGGCGTGAGTGAGTGGCTTGTGGTCGGTGTAGATGCAGAACTCACGTCCGATGAGGGTGTCCTTGAAGTACTTGACCGCTTCGTACATTGCGTAGAGCTCACGATCGTATGTACTTGCCTTTCGTAGGGCTTCCTTCAATTTGCGGGAAAAGAATGCGAGTGGCTGGCATCCTTTTTCGGTGATTTGGTGCAGAACAGCGCCAATTGCTGTTCCTGAAGCATCGACGTCTAATGCTAATTTCGCTTGGGCCGATGGGTGAGCGAGTTGAGTAGCATTAGCTAAAGCTGTTTTACACTGCTGGAATGCTGCGAGGGTGATCTCGTTCCATTGCAGAGGTGTTTGGTCGTTTCGGATGTTACCGGTAATCATTTGCTGGAGCAACTGTTGCTGGGCGGCAGCGCCGGGTAGGAAACGACGATAGAAATTTATTGTTCCTAAAAATCGCTTCATCTGCCGGGCAGTCGTAGGTTGAGGAAAATTCATCACAGCTTCGACTTTACTCGGGTTTGGTTTGATGCCCTCAGGAGTGATCAGATGACCCAGGAATTTCACCTCAGATTTCCCGATTTGGCATTTGCTGGCGTTGATGGTCAGGTTGTTTTCCCTCAGGATCTGGAATACTTGACGCAGATGCTGTTCATGCTCTTCGACGCTGGCGGAGGCGATGCATAAGTCGTCGACGTACGGAAAAACATATTCCAGGTGGCCTAAAATCTGATGGAGGTGCCTCTGGAGAGTTTGACCAGCGTTTCGCAATCCGAATGTCATGAACTTGAACTCGAAAAGGCCAAACGGGGTCGTAATTGCGGTCTTCGGTACGTCTTCCGGTGCTACGGGAATTTGGTGGTAGGCACGTTGCAGATCAATGCATGAGAAAATGCATTTCCCATAGAGGATGTTGGAAAAGTCCTGGATATGTGGCACTGGGTAACGATCGGGAACGGTGATGGCGTTGAGATTCCGATAGTCACCACACGGTCTCCATTTGCCGTTGGATTTGCGTACCATATGTAGAGGACTGGCCCAGGAACTTTTCGATGGTTGGCATATTCCCTGCTCCATGAGGAAACGGAATTCCTCTTTGGCTTCCTTCAGCTTGTCGGGTGGCAACCGGCGGGGGCGACAGAAAACTGGTTGGCCTGTCGTAATGATTTGATGGACGGTGTTCGACTTGGTCGGGTGATGGTTCATATTCAGGATGGTGATGTCTTGGAATTCCTTCAGGATGTCTGAGAAGGGCGAGTTCACATCAAATGTGGTTATCGTTGGCTCGGAGGCAGCGTTGATGTTGTTCACTTGCAGGTTGGTGAGGTTGTCAATCAGCTTGTTGCGTTTCAGATCCACCAGAAGATCAAAGTGCTTCAAAAAATCAGCTCCAATGATCGGGGATTTCACATCGGCGATAGTGAAAATCCACACAAATGGTCGGCGGAGTCCGATGTCCAATTGCAACCGTTTGGTGCCATAAGTTTGTATGGGGCTGCCATTTGCTGCGTAGAGACGATGAGACGGTGAAGGGTGAAGCTGTTCTCGTGGTGTCGGTGGTAGCACGGAAATATCAGCACCAGTGTCGATAAGAAACTGTTGTGCTGATTGCTGATCGTGCACGTGAATACGCAAGATGTCCTTGTTTAGTTCCATGCTGGATACATCGGCTTGTGCTGGTTCGAAGGAGGCTTCGGATGGTTGCGTGCAATCGGGTGATTGCACGGAAATTAATTTTTTGCTGGCCGGGTGTACACGTTCAACTTGCCGTCGTAGAATATACACGGCACGTTGGCGTTGTCTCCTCTCTGCTTCTCGCACTTCTGAGCCTGGGCACCATGTCGGTAGTGGAACCAACATATCCATCGGCGGGAGCTGGTTGACCGGGAGGGCGTTTGTGAGCGACGGTTTGAAGATCGGGTTTGATCTCGGTACGTCGGCCGCTCACGGCTGCGGTATTTTCCACCAAGCACCTTGTCGAGACGGCGAGAAAGTGCCTCGATGCGTTGTTCCAATGCGGACGGTTCGACGGAGTGAACGGATGGCGGATCACTCCTCGGGACTTCCAAAATCTTGTCGGCCACTTTCGCTTGTTCGTCCAATGAGGCGGTTGGCATCGCTGCGATGATGGAACGCACTGTGACTGGCAGTGCACGGAGCCACAAGTTGGAAAGAACGTTGTCCGAACACCCCTCACCACCCAGGCGGCGCATTTCCGAAAGGAGAACGCTCGGCTTCTGGTCACCTTTCGCACCGTCTTGGGCCATGGTGGTTTTTTTCACTACTAAATTCACTGATGTTCCTCAGGAGAGTTTTTTTTTTTCACCACTAGATGCACTGGTTTACTGATGCCACGGTTGGTTCCTTTTAATCACGTCGGGGTCACCAAAATTTGGGGGTCCAAATTATCGGAATCGATTAACAAACGCGTGTTCGCTGTTTGACGTAAACTTTATTAATACTCATATTCTATGTACAACTATTGCTATTTATACTGTTTGGTGTGTATGTGTGTGTGAGAGATTGGATGTGTCGTATACGCTATTGTACATGCAGTTGGTTGTATGTTATTGCTATTGTTGTTCCCTATTGTCTGCTTCCGTTGTCGACTGTCGTCTGCTGTTGTTGTTGTTGGTAGCCGGCTATTGTCTGTCGCCGGTAATTGCTGCTACCTGAAATTGCGTGTCGCTGATTGGCTGACGCAATTGTCGCGTCGCTGATTGGCCGGCGCAAGCGTCGTGCGTTCTGGATGTGGAATGTTCTCGATGAGAATGTTCTGGAACATTCGATGCGCTGACGTAAGAAGGGATCGGCGGTAAAGTACGCCACAAGACCAAAGGGAATCGGGAAAATCGAGTTTTTATTATTGTTGCCAAATAATGCAAAAATGCATAAAACCTTGAGATCGGGAAACCATTAGAGTGTCCATTTCCCGGCCATTTTCCCTTTCCCGGGAATCGGGAAATCTGGTGGCCTGTTTCCCGGGAATTCCCGGGATCCCGGGAAATATTAAAAAAACATGTAAAATATATGCACTTCGATGTAATGTAATGTAGCAGGCTGCTACGCAATTTTTCATATATTTTTCGAACTTTTGGGGGTTTCGTTCAATGAATACGGTGTGGAAATACATATAATCTTTTTAAACTTACCTATTCGAATATAAAAAAAATGTACCAAATGGCAGCAAAATCTCTACTGCCACAGGAATCGGCATATTCTCAATCAGTTTTGTATGATTACATTTTCAACAAGAACATCTTCCAGGCTTTTCCAGAGAAAGAATTTCATACATGTCGGGAATTCCCGGGAATGAAACTACGATTCCCGGGAATCGGGAATTTCCGAATTTTTCAAATTCCTGGGAATTCCCGCCCGGGAAATCCCGGGACGGACACTCTAGAAACCATTTATTCGCAAAAAAATCGAATTTCTGAGACATGGACCGTTGTCCGAGAAGTTCCAAGAAAGTATAGTTTTTTAACCAACTTTTTTTTCGAGATAACATGAAATCTAAATTAAGTCTGATTGAGCTGAAATTTTGCTCAAAATTTGATCATGAAGTACAAAAATTCGGCAAAAATCGACTTTTTTTATTCAAACTGTAGCATCTCTGACACTGCGCAACGCATTTTTTCGTTTAAATTTTGGAGTTCTAAAAATATATTTTTGCATAATTAGTGTCTTTATCACATTTGGCAGGATAAAAGTCTTTAAATGAAAACTTTTTTTCCCAATTGTATGACTCATGAACTTTTAAGGAGAAAATTAATCCCGAGATTTCGATGTTTTCGTCTCAATTAACGTTCGTGAACAGAGCTTTTGTAAGCTTTAACACGTTTAAAATAAAAGTATTTATATGCTTTTAAAAGAGTTCCGTGAGGTCTTGGAGAACATATTTGCAATCTTGGAATGTTTATAATTTCTAGGAAATTATTGGTCACCTAAGCGGAATGTTACCTTAAAAATCACTTATACATTTTCTGTTTTTTTGTACGGAATCATAACCCTTTCAAGTGGAAATCCACTCATTTGAAATTAAAAAAACATTCCAGGAGCTCTCTTGATACGCATAATAGTTAATTCATATCTCATGCTGTTCGTTTATCACGCTTGATTTTCAATTTTAATCTATTTTTTTCTTGAAGCTGTCCTTTCGACTTTTTTTTCTCAATCTTAAGCTATTCTGTCAACTCGCTTGTAATTTTGATCATTTAACTTGAACTATGTGGTTCAGTTTGAAAGTCCTCTCGACACACTTTTTCTAAATATCAAGCTGTTCTTTCGCCTACCTACATAGTTGAATCTCTTCTCAAGCTGTTCTTTCAACCCGTTTGGTTTTCAATTAGATACGATATTGAAGCTGACCTCTTAATTTTTTTTTTTAAATTTCAAGCTGTCCTCTCGACTTGCTTCGACTTCAGCTGAATCTTATCAGACTTGGACGTGGTAAGATTTGGAGCAAACTCGATATTAAAGATGCTTTTCTACATGTGAGCAAATAATAAAAGATTAAAATACGTCTTTTGAACTGTAATCATAGTTTTTTTTTAAATTTATTAGGTAGAATTAGCACCAGAATCAAGAGATATAACAACTTTTATAACTAACAAGGGGCTTTTCGCTTCAAAAGACTTCTTTTTGAAATAGTCATTGCTCCTGAGTTGTTTCAAAAGGTCATGGACCACATATAAGTAGGTTGTCTGGGCACCTTTTGGTATATAGACGATGTTATAGTCGAAGGTTGCAATATGCAAGAACATGAAGTACGACAGGATTAAGTTTTGAAACGTTTCAAGGAATGGCATGTTCAGTTTAACTGGGCGAAATGTGTTTTTCGTGTTAGTAAAATTGAGTTTTGGGGCATACATTATCACCTGAAGGCATATTTCCATGAACCTCTAAAGTTGACGCCATTCTATCCTTTCGACGTTCAGAAAATGAAGCTGAGGTTAGAAGTTTTTTTGGGATTAGCAAATTATTTGAATAAATTCATTCCCAATTTAGCTACTCTTGATGAGCCACTGAGAGCTCTTATACGGAAAGATAATAGTGGACGAAAAAAGAACAAACATCTTTTCAAGAAATTAAAACAGCTATGACAAAGATTTTTCAACAAACAGGATCGAGCTGCGATTACGGCAGACGCTAGCCCAACAGGATTAGTCCGATGACATAGTGAGAGCGATGCGATGCGAATTGGCGAACGCGGCCAATGCGAACTCGAGCGGCGGAACAAATTGACATCTGCTTCGCCGCGTTGAGTATGTCAGGTTTAAGCGATTCACATACATTTTCATCAAATGAAGTTCGCCGTAATGAATCGCATTCGCCGGTTCGCATCGCATCGCACTCACTATGTCATCGGCCTTAGGAGCATTGCTATTGCAGACTGATGCCTCTGGTAAAAGTCGGGTTGTCAATTGTGCATCAAAGTCTCTCTCAGATACCGAAAAAAAATATTGTCAAACAGAAAAAGAAGTTTTGGTAATAGTTTGGAGTGTTGAGAGATTTTACACATATTTGTATCGCAGTGAATTCGATATATTGACGGATTGTAAAGCTTTGGAGTTTTTATTCACTGAACGTTCTAGACCTTGCGCTAGAACAGAGCGTTGGATTTTGCGGTTTCAAACCTCCGATTACAAATTATTTGCATACCAGGTGAAAGGAATTTGGCAGAGGTTTTGTCACGTTTAGGAACACTTCGACCTGTTCCTTTCGATACCGATGAAGAATTGATGATCAGAAATGTTGCACTTGTAGCTGCAACGATAGCAGCATTGGGATGGGATGAGATCGAAAGTACTTCGAGAAACAATCCTCAAATAAAACAGATTATAGAACTCTTGTACCTAGACAATTTAGGAAGTTTGCCGTTGCCATTTAAGGTGGTAACCAATGAACTTTGTTGCTGTGGAGACGTCTTACTTAGAGCGGATAGGATCGTTATTCCCACTGAACTTCGTGATAAAGTGCTACGAGTTGCACATGAGGGTCACATCGGAATGCGTATGATGAAATCACATTTACGTTGTGCTGTTTGGTGGCCAAACATGGATTACGATGTAGAGCTCCAATTCCACCAATTCCTATGATAAGGAAAGAATTACTGTATGGGCCTTGGGAAGAAACTGCTGTCGATTTTTTAGGTTCACTTCCTGAGGAACAAATGCTTTTGGTAATCATCGATTACACTAGTTTACAAAATTTTTAAAAAATCGTGAACTTGATTAACTGACCAACATTTTTAATGTAAAATCGGGCGCTGAATCCGAAAATGAAATTAAAAAAAAACTCAGTAGAACCGTTTTTGAGTTATGCTCCAATTATGAAACTTCGGAAAAATTAAAAAAGTTCTTGTACTTAGATTAAAATATCTCGGACGGCATAACAGTAATTTGAAATCTCTTTTTTGCATATTAAAGGTACATAAATTTTCTATCGATCATCTGAACATGGTTTTTGTGTTTGACCAACAGTATTGTTGATATTAGTGACTTTATGAGGAAAAAAATTATAAAAAAACGAATTTTTTTAGAGCAAATTTTGTTTCAACGCAAGATTTTGACACTAATAAAGTCACTAATATCAACAATACTGTTGGTCAAACGCAAAAACAGTGTTCAGATGATCGATAGATTTATTCACCTTCAATATGCAAAAAAGAGATTTCAAATTACTGTTATGCCGTCCGAGATATTTTAATCTAAGTACAAGAACTTTTTTAATTTTTCCGAAATTTCATTTTTGGAGCATAACTCAAAAACGGTTCTACCGAGATTTTTTTGAATTTCATTTTCGGATTCAGCGCCCGATTTTACATTGGAAATGACCTTCAGTTCACTGAGTTCAAAAATGCTGTAAACAAGTGTTATTATAGCCGTTTTGTTGAGGCTTGTGAGATGGAACGAACTGATGCGACAGAAACGATACTACTGTTCCGAGAACACTCCGCGCTGATGGACCACAGTTCAGCGCCGCTTGTGAGGAGTTCAGAGGATTTTGTGAAGATATGAGTATTCGACTGGTCAACACAATTCCTTACTGGCCTCAACAAAACGGAGAGGTGGAGAGGCAGAATCGGACGATACTCAAGCGACTAAAAATTGCCCAAGAATTAGGCGAGGATTGGCGAATTCTAGCTAGAGTTTTTTTTTTGATTAAGTCGTATGAACCAATATTGACAAATTTGTGTTATAGACTGCAAATTATTCATAAAGTAGTATTCTATGTTTGGTAAAAACTTGGTTTCAGTTGATCAATGGATAACTTTATCAAAATGGTTTGAATTTAGGACGTATGACGACTTTCTCATTTTTCAGTGCTATTTGGTTTTTGCGTCGTTTTGCTCTGCCGTGCATTGCCGTGTTGCAAAACGATGCAAAATAAATAAACAGTTCGGCAAGGTGGTTTCACAAAGTTATGCATCGTCACGAAAAGTGCTTCGATAGTGTTGAAAATATACGGGAAAAGAAACGGAAACTGTCTGCAGACTGCAGTGGTGATCTTTAGCAATCCAAACATGGCGAGAAGATGGAAATTGGTATCTGGTGAGTACAATAAGCTTCACTTTTCTTTGTGTGAACAGCTAGTGTTATTTTTGTTATTACAGAGGTAGCCAAAACAGTTGAAAGCAATGGATGATTTTTTTCACTCCTCGAAAGTCCAGTGGCGCCTCAGGTTGTGGCCAAAAATGTCCAGGTGGATTGCAAATGGTCACTCTTCAGCTGTGGTCACTCCAACAGTAGACAGCAATAATTCCAGGTTTCCTTGAAAGGTAATTCCCACGGATAGGATGGATCAGATTGTTGTCTAAAGCTATTCTACAATCAACTCCGAATGAATTGTTGAAGATGTGAGATGTTCAAATCAGTTGTTTGGTATCAAACTTATCGATTGACCTTAAGGACGTTTGCGCCAAATGAGAAATGCTATTAGGACGTAAGTACATCTTCATTCATTAGAACTTCATTTAAGCCAATTTCAAATACACCATCATGTTCCGCTTCCAATTCAACGTTTACTTGCAAATTTGTAGACGATTTAGAACAGTGATACCTGATATTTCTGAGGAAGAGACTACGATACTGCTTTCTGGAAATGAAGAAATACCCGAGTTGAAAGCTGTCAGTTCTACCCGGATCGGAACAAATTCGTAACCGGACCGATTTCTGTCAAAATATTAGTTGTCAGTTTAAATCGGTCCGGTTTTTATTGAAATTCTGTTAGATTTTCCTGACCATTTGGTTATTTTGACAGCTCAATCGCAGAAACTTAGCGTCGTCAGGAAAGTTGTGTCACCAGAGCACTGAATTCGTCTGAATTCGGTTGGATTTCTGGTCAGATTTCTAACCGATTCACGGGTTGATCGGACTGAAATCCAACCGATTTCGGTCCAATTTTCCGATCCGGGTAGTAGTAAAAAAGATGCAGAAGGTCAACCAATAAGGCGCCCCAGGAAAGAACCAATCAAATTTAAGGATTATGTACCGCAATGATTAGTAATAAAAAAAGAAAAAAAAGGGGGCACAAAACACGACACGACAGGACACGACACTTAACGTTCTTACTTAACGGGGAAAGGTCAGTCGGACATCGTCCTGTAGATGAGCAACATCTAGCCCGAAACCGGTCGACAAAAAAAGTAATTTTAAACCCTTTCCCCGTTAAGAAAGAACGTTAAGTGTCGTGTCCTGTAATACGTCGGGTGTTTTGTGTCTAGTAAAAGTTCTTACGTGAGCACATATCATTTAAAATGAGTGAAAAAAGGGGGGTTGTAGGGTCTTGTCTTTAAGATGTTTTAAAAAACATATTAACCGACTGGGGGAAAAGATGAGTAGTTTGGCAGACTTAAAACAGAACGAAGTGACTCAAAGATTCTAAATAAATTATACTATTTTGTTACGTGATTGTGTCCTTATTTCAAGTTAACGAGAACCCTACAGAGATATTCAAGCTTGTACCACTTTTGTTTTAAATTTCAAGCTCTCTTCTCGACTTAATTTAAATTTTTATCTTATCTTAAGCTGCTTTCTTAAACCACATGATTATCTATTTGATAAGATATTGAAGCTGTCCTCTCAACTCGCTTGAAATTTCTTTTGATACGATCAGGCTGTCCCATCAATTCGCTTTTCAATTTCCAGCTGTCGTCTTAACTGGCTTGAAATTTCCATCGATATGATCAGGCTGTTCTCTCAACTCGCCTTTTATTTTCAGGCTGTCCTCTTAACTCGCCTTACAATTTTAAATTGTTCTCCCAACTCGCTTGAAATTTCAATCAATTCGTTCAGGCTCTCCTCTCAACTCGCATAATATTTTAGATTATTTTTAGTTTACAAATTTTACCAACTGGGTAAAAAATAAACTGCTTGATTTTTAATCAAGTTTGATGAAATCTTTTCAATCGTTTTCAACACACCCTCCCGTCCCCTCCTCCCATAGGTAACACATTCTCATCAGATTTTCCATCCAAAATCTACAAAGCGTAACAAGCTGTTATACCCCCTCTCCCTCCTAAATGTGTTACTTAATATTTGAATGGCCCTAAGATGTATACATATTTTGGAATGAAGCAGTTCGTGAAGCGAAATTTGTTCGGATATTTCAAAAGTGTTGCAGTAAAAATAAAGATAAAAAATACACGGATCAACCTATTTACTCAAACAAAACCAAGAATACTTACGTGCCGCATTGTTGGCCGACTTCATCGATTTACCAGTAACGACGGGTTTATCCAGCACATCGTTGTAGCCCCGGATCTTATGTTTGTCCTCGCTCGATCGCATTCCGCTCGATGACGACGAGGGCAGATTGTTGTTGACGTTGTTGCCATTAATATTGTTGTTGAACGAATCGTACTGCTGAGTTTGCTGCTGTTGATGAGGCTGCAGGGAATTATGTTTTTATTAGAATTTAATTGGTTCACTTTGTTGCTGTGTCCGACGTTTCGACGCCTCTGTTTCCTCTTTTTCAAGGATTTCGATTGATAAAAAATTTACCTTATTTTTGTACGACGAAGTGTATTTGATGTACTTGTAATGCTTGTTGTCGTACTTGATATCCTCCGGGGTGAATGTGTACTGCGAATTGATGTGGTTGAAGTGCCGGTTTTTCTCTTCTTTCAGCTGTTGGAATAGAGAATGAAAATTAAAAAAAAAAAAATTAGTCTAAAACAAGGAAAAATCAATACAATTGTATTCTTAGCGGTTTTTTTTATCGAAGACAGCACATTTCCAAGTATTGCGGTTGACTTTAAATAAAGGTTCCACTGAAGCAAAAAAAAAGTCCGAAATCAATTTTCCAAGGAAACCTGGAATATCATTTTCGATAACGAAAACTCCAATTCATTCGAAATTCATGAGCAACATACCTCTACCAAAGAACCATCAACAACAAAAACAACGCCACAACGAAGACACCGATTTGCTCAGAACCCCACCATGATGGTGGGCGATAGAGGTTTACCGAAAACAGGATTCTCTCGTTTCAAGGGGGAGAAGTTGAAGGATTTCAGGTTGGTTGGTTGGAATTTTTGGTGGGGCGAAAACAAAATCAAACAGCAATATGTTCATTTCTTTTCGATTTCTTCGGGGAGCATTATGGACGGGGAATCGATTGATCTCTTCGGATGCGAAACAGTCCCTCTTATTTTTCTCCAAGCAGCATTTTCGAGGGGGTTTCTGTTTCCCGCCGGGAAAATTTCATGAATATTCTAACAACAGTAAAGAGTTTGACATTTTAATTGAATGGTCCAGAGGATTCAATAATCTCCCCAAAGTGGAGAAAAGTTTTAAAGTTGAACAGTTGAACCCCTTTATGGACGATTTTGGGGAAAATTTTTTTCCGATGCACCAGTTCAATTCATGTGCTTCGGTACATAGAGAAGTTTGTCATCCAAAATTTCGTTAAACTACTGGCGAATTACTCTTAAGCCACTGAGCCGCCAATTGAAGCTTCGGGGAGGGGCTCGGAGCAAGGAGGACAAACTAATTCGATTAAGAGCATCCAACACATTTTTGGCAAGCTCCCAACACCGGTTTTTTTTTGGTAGGAAGGTAGTCAAAGTTTTCTTCAGCAAATGGCAAGTTTAAAGAAGAAAAATCTCAACTTGACTTGCAACTTCTTGCCTCGAATCCAATCGAATTGGGCTATGCTACAAGCTTCGCCACCCTCCTCTATCTGTATTGATAGATTTTCGGGGTGGCTTTCAACGTCTCTGGCAAACAGAGGGAGAAGAAAAAATCAACAACATTTGGGGCAAATCTTTGCGAAACCAATCGCAAAAGATTGAAGACGTGCTTTCGCTCCTTAGGTTAGTGGAAAAGTTGGCAAGCCAAAGTTGAACCAACTTCTAATTGAGTGCTTTTAGATGCAAACAAAAGTTGAAGGAGAATCTTAAAGGTTTTATTCCAAACTGTCATTTTATTTGAAACAGAAGTTTAATGAAATACAACATCATTATGTATCTGAAAACCCTTGAAATTTAATGGCGTATTTTTTTTTTGATTCCGGATTTGGCTCTAGAACCGTCAGAATAAAAAAGCAAGTTTCGGGTTTCGAGTTATTCCATACGTAGGTGTGCGTGAGAACGAGCGCAATGTTTACATGCAGCTGTCATTTTGTTCTCCCTTCTGGATTTCTTCATTCGGTTCTTCACATCCGGATTGCCGTTTTTCGTGTCCGGATTGCACTGGACTGCAGATAGTACGATTTTGCTTGGCTGAGAGGTTCAAAATCGCGGCAATAATCATTTGCCCGTTCATTATTTCAACTGTTTTGTTTTCAGCCAAAAACAGCTGTTTAATGTTTTGACAACAACGTTGAGAGTATTGGTGAACTTCTCGCAAAACTGACTTTTTTCTCAGGGCGACTCCGTCCCTTTTTCGAGCGAACCTAGGTTGCCTCTCGAGCAATAAATGAGCACGATGACAGCAGTTAGAGCGAACCTAGGTTGCCTCTAGTTTGCCTCCAGGTGAAAAAAAATACGGTATAAGAATCCAATACCTGGTTTTCGTCTACTCAAAATAATTTAGAAATTAATTTTACTGTAGTTTTAACGTAAAATAGGCTTTTGGTACATCATATTGAATTTACGCATTTCTTGTAGTAATTTCTTCTTTTCTACGTAAATAGCTCATGAATTTCACGTAAAGTCTACGTGAAATCATTTTTTTCATTTTTTCTTTAGCGTTTGGTTCTTGCTAGAAAAAGGAATTGTTGTTAGTCGCCATTTTTTTTACTAAAATTTATGTAGTTTTTCACGTAGCCACGACGTGCAGATTATTTTGCGTGTTCAGTTGGAATAATCTAACCAAAACATGAAAAATAGGGTACCTCTAAATACAACTTTTTTTTCAAATGTACAAAATTGTTTGGGTTTGAATGGTTTCTTTTGTTGGTTCAATTAAACTTTTTTTTTCTGGGTATTAAAATGAGATTAAAGTACACGGGGTTTGACTGGAAATAGTCACTTTTTATTTGTCTTTCTTAAAAATTTTCGTCCCCCGGAGATAGAAGTATGTTATTTTGAACAAAAATTCACTTATATTCAGTCATATATCTGATTGATTCTTGACCAAATATACAGGGTGACAAAAAAGTCCGGTCACACAGAAAAATTTCAATATTTCAAAGAATAAAAAGAAAATTAGATTCTAAATTTCATAGCTTTATTAAGTAACTCATCAAGATACTTCACAGACGATATCTCGGAATTACACCACCTTTCTCTGATCGAACCAGCTTCTGACGTCTCGGAAAGTAGTCGCAAGCGGCGCGCACGTCCGGTCTCGTATAATCTTTTTCAACCTTGGAGTTCTCACAGACCTTGGTCGTCCAGATCGTGTCTTGCTTGTCCTCGGTGCCTATGGTCTCTAGGATCGATTTATGGTCTGGTACACGAATTTCCGGTTGATTACGAGCAGTTTTAGGTGTTTGAATATGTTGAATATGTGTCCGGGTTTGTACCCTCTCACATATTCAGCGATAACAGCTGCTCTCAACTCTGCCACTCACAACTTAATATACACAAACAGCACAGAAACGAAACTCTGCCACTGTGTGCAGCAAAGTTAGCCCTTTCATTTGACATATAGATGGCACCAGAGAGATACAACGTATAGGCTACAGGCGACCCCAAAAAAAGTGTGACAGGACATTTTTGGCACCGTGTAATTGTAAAAATTTCAGCAATACATATAACAGACAATCTGATTGAATTTGTACATTCAACAATATATATAATACATTCAACTACAGTTATTTGATTGATTTTATGAATTCAATTATAAATATAATAGATTCAACTATAATGTACGATTGATGTCATACATTCAACAATAATGATAGTAGATTCAACTATAATAATATGATTGATTTGATAATAATAATGATAGATTCAAATATAATAATACGATTGATTATACCTATAATATATTTATAATTAATATGTTAGATTAAGCTTTAATAAAATGATTGATTTAATTATAAATATAATAGTTTCAATTATATTTCTATGCCTGATTCAATGAGGTCAACTATAAATATTGTAAATTTTAACTGTGTGTATATTGGAAGTTATCTTATCTTAAGATGTTTTTTTCGGAATAATTTTATGACTACTTTTATTTTCATAAAATTTATTATTTCAACATTTTGCATCTAGTTTGTTCCTCCGCTGTTGTTCTTTTTGCATCTTGATGCATGGTTGCCCAGCAAATTGTGCATCTTAACTAAACGGTCCCGGAAGACGTCTTTCGAAGTCCATGCATCTGCACCGGCGAAGATTGACCTTGTGGGGGAAAATTCACTCAATATCATGACATCATTCTATCATACGCTGACTTACCAATGCTAGTTTCCTGTGGGTTCCTGCCAGGATCACGTAAAGGAACGTCGAAACCCACGTCGATTTCGCGGGCAACCAGAGTAGGTGTACGGTGTACCTTTCCCAATTCCACACTGCAAAAAATCCACACTTCGGATGTATGTTTCCCTACACATACGTCTTCAAAATTATTCTTAACTTAGATTTCATATACTCCATATAATAACACTAGTTTACAGCATTTTTGAACTCAGTAAACTGAAGGTCATTTCCGATGTGAAATCGGGTGCTGAATCCGAAAATGAAATTCAAAAAAATCTCAGTAGAACCGTTTTTGAGTTATGCTCCAAATATGAAATTTCGAAAAAATTAAAAAAGTTCTTGTACTTAGATTAAAATATCTCGGACGGCACAGCAGTAATTTGAAATCCCTCTTTTGCATATTGAAGGTGAATAAATTTTCTATCTATCATCTGAACACTGTTTTTGCGTTTGACCAACAGTATTGTTGATATTAGTGACTTTATAAGAAAAAAAATTATAAAAAATGCATTTTTTAGAGAAAATTTTGTTTCAACGAAAGTTTTAGACTCGATGGTAGCATTTAAAAATCTGATTTTCTTTTGCGCTTAAATGTCAATTTAAAATAAAGATTTCAAGTGGTTATTTATCAAAATCGGTTGGAAATTAAAGAAGTTATGGCTACTTTACCATAACTGAATTTTTTGGAGTTTTTAATTATTTAACGAACCGCAGTACACTTATCATAGTATAGGAGGAATGAAAAATGATAAATCTCACTCGCTCCAAGGCAAAATTATTCATTAGCTTACCAGAAGGTCACATGTCAAGTTTCTGGAAGATCTGACCATAGGGAGGGGTTGCTTAAGTCTCAAACGTGAATAAAATTTTGAGTTATTTTGCCCGAAAAGAACGAAAAATACTGGTTTTTCATAAATAACTTTTTTCATCAATAGCTGAATGTTTTTCATGGTTGATTTTCTTAAAGCCCAAATTGAGACAAATATTTCACCCGAAGTTTGTAACTTGATTGGATTTGAAACAGAAAAGTTATTGCGGTTCAAAGATTGTATTTTGGTCGAAAATTGTCGTATAAAACGCAATGCGTAAAAAGTACTCATTGCGTGTTGGACAAAATTTGCGGCCTTTGAACCGCAATAACTTTTCTGTTTCAAATCCAATCGAGTTACAGTCTTCGGGTGAAATATTTGTCTCAATTTAGGCTTTAAGAAAATCAACCATAAAAAACAATCAGCCAGTGATGAAAAAAGTTATTGATGAAAAACCAGTATTTTTCGTTCCTTCCGGGCAAAATACCTCAAAATTTTATTCACGTTTGAGACTTAAGCAACCCCTCCCTATGGTCAGATCTTCCAGAAACTTGACATGTGACCTTCTGGTAAGCTAATGAATAATTTTGACTTGGAGCGAGTGAGATTTATCATGTTTCATTCCTCCTATACTATGATAAGTGTACTGCGGTTCGTTAAATTATTAAAAACTCCAAAAAATTCAGTTATGGTAAAGTAGCCATAACTTCTTTAATTTCCAACCGATTTTGATAAATAACCACTTGAAATCTTTGTTTTGAATTGACATTTAAGCGCAAAAGAAAATCAGATTTTTAAATGCTACCATCGAGTCTAAAACTTTCGTTGAAACAAAATTTTCTCTAAAAAATGCGTTTTTTATAATTTTTTTTCTCATAAAGTCACTAATATCAACAATACTGTTGGTCAAACGCAAAAACAGTGTTCAGGTGATCGATAGAAAATTTATTCACCTTCAATATTCAAAAGAGGGATTTCAAATTACTGTTATGCCGTCCGAGATATTTTAATCTTAGTACAAGAACTTTTTTAATTTTTTCGAAATTTCATATTTGGAGCATAACTCAAAAACGGTTCTACTTAGATTTTTTTGAATTTCATTTTCGGATTCAGCGCCCGATTTTACATTAAAAATGTTGGTCAGTCAATCAAGTTCACGATTTTTTTTAAATTTTGTAAACTAGTGTAATCATACGTCACACATAAAATTTATATTCCAAATATGAGATGTATGTGTTATTGACAAATAAGTTCTATGATTCTCGTCTTTGAAAATTTTCACGAGTTCAAAATGGCCACCCTCAAGAAAAAGTTGGTGTGTCGTTCTAAGTGCCAAATATAATACAATAATTAGGTGAGTAATATTCAATAGAGAAAATAACAGTGGATCCTTATCGATTTTTGTGTTTTCTCCTCCGTAGAAGCTTACTGGAAATCTGTTGCGGAGTGGATGTCGAGAGAAGAAGGTAAGTTAATCTATTAATGATTTCTAGCATGATTGCAAAATAGTTTTTTTTACTTTACAGAACCAGGAGTCTGGTCGTCGATCCCGAAAACTCCTGGAAACAGTAGGGGAGAGTGAGGATACTTGATCCCCTTTTCTTATTTTCACCATATCTTTTTGGTAAAATTTAGCAACTCCCCGTCTTTGACATTTTCTGACAGCTTGTAACTTCAAGTTTCTATGCTCCAAAAATTAGAACGATACTTGAAGCCGTTGATGAACTAGAAGCATTTTCGTGGGAGTAAAAAAATTGCGATTTTTCTGAAGTTAGGGGAGACTTGATCCCCTATTAAAAGATACTTGATCTTTTATTCAGGAAGCCCTAATCCTTGTATAAAAATCAAACAAAACCCCAAGATAGGATGTTAATTGACTATTTTGGACATGTTTGTTCTCATTTCACAATTTATAGCAGACATAAGAAGAAAATTCTATAATTTTGTCTCAACGCTATTAACATTGCATACTTAAAGGCGCTATTTTTTATAATTAAAAGAAAATTAATTATTTTTGCTCTTTTCTTCAGACAATTTTTTGATAAATATTAGTTTTTGGATAAATATTAGTAATTTCGTAATTAGCAATCATAACGATCAATTCAGAAGAAGAATAAGCCGTTTGGAAGGGGGGATCAATTGTACCCAACTCTAGGGGATCAATTGTACCCATAATCAACATTTTAGAAAACTTTTTCTGAAAAAAGTTGAGAGTTTTCCATTACTTTGGAAACATGGCATTATGAAGTTCATATTACGCTCGAACGATTGATACATTGCAACAAATATTTTTTTCATAATTTTCCCATGTAAGGAACATTTTAAAGTGATGAAAAAAGATCTTCAAGTTACATTTTGTGAAATTTTTCAAACAAAATTCAATTACTCAAACAATTATTTTGTTAAAAAATTTTAAACTACAAGCATTGTTATTTTGCTTATTTTGGCACATTTTTCTAGAACATTTGATCTTTGTAAGACATTCCAGTTTCGAGATATAGCTAAGGAATCAAGTATCCCCAGGGATCAAGTATCCTCATTCTCCCCTATGTATCTAAAAGATCTCGAGTTTTTGTCGTCACTGCGGAAAATTATTTTTAAAATAAATCATTTCAAAATGTCTTGATAACCGAAACCATTTAATTTCTTTTTTCGTCCGAAAAACTATTTCGAACAAAAAAAACGCCTCAAAGTAGGCAAGCGTTTGAGTACAATGCAGGCTTATTATATTTAAGTGTGGGATTTTATAACTTTTATGTGACGCATATAAAAGTTATATTCTTTGTATTCTATATGTGTGGCACGTATTTTCCAAATGGGAATCACATTGCAAAAATCTATAAGGCTAACACATATTCCTAATATGTGGATTTTTTTGCAGTGCAGGAACTGTTGGCCTACTACATGACCGCTGCCACGAACTGGTAGAGGGAAATGTTTCCCCATCGCCGGAGAGCGCTTGCACTTTGCCATCGACGTCAGGAAACGCCGGCCCTTAAAACAGCACTACGATCCCTGCAGGGAACACGTACTGGTCTCACACCTTCTATTTTTTTTTAATTTTTGCTGATGATCACGGATGAACACTATAGTATTCAAGTAGCACATACTCAATCATACAAATATAGTTTAATTTACTATGTTTATAGTTGAATACCTAGAATCAATCATACATTTGTAGTTGAATCTATCATATTAACAGTTGAATCAATTTTACCACTATAGTTGAATCTATCATATTTATAGTTACATGTTAGAGGTCAACCAGAAACGTATAGTTGAATCTATTATATCTATGGTTGAATAACTCAAATCAATCATACAATTGTTGTTGAATTTATGATATTTACAGTTGAATCAATTATACAATTATACAATTGAATCTATCGTTTTTATAGTTAAATGTGAGACGTCAACCAGTAATGTATAGTTGAATCTATGATATTTAATGCGAATGCACAAAATCAATCATTCAATTGTAGTTGAATCTATCATCTTTACAGTTGAATCAATCATACTATTACAGTTGAATCAATTATACTATTACCACCTATTACAGTTGAATCAATTATATTCATAGTTGATTGCTTAAGTTCAATCATCACTTTGTAGTTGAGTCTATTATATTTATAGTTGGATGCGAAAAAATCAACTACGCTTTGATGATTGGTTTAACCAGCTGAAATAATTAGAACAACTATGGTCTTTTTTCTCCGTGCCCAAGCACCGCAAATGATATTTCAATATATGGAGCTTTTTAGAAAATTCTCTAGCTGCAACTTTGTCGCCCCGCTGTGTTTGTACAATTACGCTATTTCTTTGTCTTCCAACAATTCGTAAAGAATCAGCAAAAAATTATTCTGCTGATCATAATTCTTCATGAGGACCTTACTACCAACAGTAAGGTTACTTTCTTTAGCACCAAAGCTCGGTATAGTTTAGCTTGATATTTTGCTAAGTAATCTTTTTCCCGTAGCTCTGCGTGTCATCTAAAAGTTCATTTTTTAGGTGAGGAAAAACATAAGCGATGAGAGCCTTTAAAATCGAAAGGTTTAGCCTTTTGACCTTACCGTTTGCGGTCCAATAGAGGGTCATGTGAGCAGGGGTGTCATTTGCTCACACAATGAGCTCAATGTGCATTTTTTCCATAGCACATTGAGAGATCAAAACCGAGCACTGCCTGAGCTAGCTGTCCATCAATGTGCCACATCGAAGCAAATCACTGAGCTGCACAGCGGTAGCCCTCAGCACATTGAGCTGCACAATGTGTACCACTATACCACCACCACGCTGAATTTAACAAACGAAAGCGAATTCTTTCCCAAAAAACTAGCAACAGCAACAACACAGCTGGAATTTGGGCGGGCTCGGCCTGCCGGCTGCCGAACATCGTTGCCACAAAAAAATCTGTATCATAAATAAGTCTGATCTTCGTCCATACGTGTCCCAATTTAACAGAATCAAATACACTGATGGTACAGATTTTCGTGGCATCGCTGCTCGGCAGCCGGTAAGCCGAGCCCGACCGAATTTCGTTTTTGTTGTTGCTGTTGCTTGTTTATGAGTTATTTTCTTCCTTGCAAGCAGCCGGTGTGCCTTCGTGCCGGACTGGACGAACCATGATCGTTTTTATTTTCTTTTGATGAGAAGGAAAAATAAAACGAAGAAGAGTGCTTGGCAAATTTCTAAAGCCAGAGTACACATTGAGCTGCACATTGAGCAGAGTGGATCAGCTCATTGTGTTTTTCATCATTGGGAGAAACCTCTCAGAAAATTCGACTATCGGCGCGCAGTAAGAGAGCGAGCAGTAGATGTTCTATCGCCGTGCGCGCAGTTTTAGAAAGCTTGAGCTCACATTGTGCTTTTAGAACACATTGCGCTGTTTTGAGGAGTATAACACCCCTGCATGTGAGCAAGCCTGGTACTATTGTGTACGATGAAGTCTTTTAACACCTTGCTGCAAAAGTTGGCAGCATCATCAGTCAGTAGAACGTCTGGTCATCCAAGAATATTAAAAATACGTTCAAGCTCTTGGATGACTACAGCAGAAGTTGTGTTGCTCATAGTTTCTACTACGCAGTATCTACTGTAGTTATCGATTAAAACGAATAAGAATTTACTGCTCGGTAAGGGCCCCAAGAAATCAGCACTAAGATGACTCAAGTCTGAAGTAGGTAGCTTTTGCCCAACAAACCTAAAATCGCATTAGTTATGATAGATTAAGTCGTAATAAAGTTGATGCGAATCGCACTTCCTACAAAATAAGTTAATGTCCGTAAAAATGGTTACCTAAAGTCGGTATATATCGGTTAAGATAAAAAGTTCGCCATGTTTACAAACTTGTTCTCCCGCGCGGGATTAAAGTGAGAAAACAACCTTGTTGTTCTATCTGCGAGTAGCAAAAGCCGACGCGCGTTTGACACGGAATCGTTCGAGAATATTATTACCAACAGCTTGTGGTTTGGAAATATTTTGAATGCTTTGCCACACAAATACATCTAATATTCAAAGTACTTCTTTGTCCAATACTTGCGTCCAGTCTTGGGAAAACTTTTACTGGCGTAGGTAATGACTATCTACGCGACTGCAGTGCCGAATTGGCACTTGACGAATTAATTGTTTCCAATTCACGCTGGAATATTTCGGCGGTGTATTTGAGTCCGAACATAAGGAGCCTAAAACGATACACCCATAGAAGAGGTTGCAAAAATCCAATGCCTATTTAGCAAATCTCTGTGCCGAAAATGCGCAGAAAAGTGTTTTGTACCAAAGATGATATGAAAGGAAAAGCACCACTGCCAGACTCGAGCTCCCAAGCAAAACGATGCATAACCACTACATTCAAGCGAAACATGAAAAACAATTTATGGTATTGCAGATACGAAAGCCACAAGGATGGTAAAGTGTCGTAAATATAAAAAAGGTATTTTCGTGCAATTGGATAACTTATCCCAAAAAATATATAGTGAGAATCGAACTCACTGCAACATCTCATCTTGGCTTGCCAGTCCGATGTCTTACCCAGTGCACCATCTGAGTCGTTGAGCAAATGAATGTTTATTGCCTAAGTCCTTCTGCCACCGCCAATTACCAAAAAGACGCAATGCATTGACCGTCTGCCGTTTGGCCGTTGTTTTTTTTCATCCTATTTTGTCTTAATGGGTAAGAGGTGAGAATGGGAGGGGAATAAGGTGATCACTAAAGACATTTCATGATAACCAGACATCTATCAAACATCTTCCAAGTGTCGGAACCAAACAACAGAAAGTGTTGCCGTTTGCCAAGGTGTTTACTGAATTGATATGACATTTTCCATCGTCGCTGGTTGGCAGGGTTGCCAATTACTGGCGCGAAAACTTCGGATATCAACTGTTATATCAATACAGAAAAACACGCGAAATTCATAACTTTATTCACCCGTGTTGCCAGTAGCTCATAACAGTTACGACGAAAAAATTAGTGACTTTTGTAGTCTTCTGTAGAAATTTACTAAAAGATAAAAGAAATATTGAATCACCGGAAACTATATTTGTGTAAAAAATTACCAGAAATATGGTTGAATAGATTGTTTTTCTTATTTTGTTTTCAGTTGGAACGAAATCAACCTCAACAAAATAATTATTGTTGTAACAGTCAAGTTAAATTGTGCCTGAACATAACTATGTTGTTTCTCAAAGGAGCGTACCGAGGGAGAAGTTTCCGAAATCGAAACCATCTCAACCACCGGTTTTCAAAAAGATATAAAATGAAATGGAAATACTTATTTATCAGAACGATTTAAAACTCTTAAGTCATAAGCTTTCAAGTTGAAACAACATTCATGAACATTGTACGATAGCTTCTTATCATGAAAAAAGTACTCAAATTTATTTATCTTTTTTTCCAATAATGATGCGGGTTTAGGCTAATTTATGCCTTTAAATTTTCCTTAAATTGAAATCTCATTTGAATTGTGTCGATTTTTTTGTTTGTTTTGCTAGGATTTTTTTTTTATTTTATTTTTTTTTGTCGAGAAAATATTCAAGAAAAACGAAAATGCGACTTTTCCGAACAAAACTTAACATTTCTCCAATTTGAAGATATGAACACGTTGATTTGGTTTTAAAAGAAAACTTTTGACTCCAGGCTAAAATTGCAATTTGATACACCTTAATGTACAATCACAGGTACAACGTCAGTTAGCTTGAAAATTCTTCCTGCGTTAAAGCATATCGATTGAAAGGTTTTTTTTCGTTTGTTTTCCTTTCAAAGTTTCGTCTAGAAAGTTAATTACTTTAATCGAAAACGATCCATTTTCTCCCGATTTTCTTATCGGTGGATGTAATTAGTCCTCCAAGGCAGCTGGTTGCCAGGGAGATTATAGAATAAAAACCGTCTCCGAAAAAGGTAATCGATGTTGCTTCACAGGGTATCATTCATCAATTTAGCAAACTGTTAAAGCGAACAACTACCCTAAAGCAGAGGGAAAAGCCATCACGGTTGATGCGTGAAAATGTGAGCTCTCTTCCTTCATTTTGCACTGTACTTTTTGCTAAGCTCATTAGAGGGCGGGCGGCCTCATTTTGGTGGGGAGCTCATCAGGTACTTTACTTCCGGTGAATCCGTAGAGAAAATAAAATGGAAAATCAATATGGTTGTTGTTGTTTTTTTTCTAGGGAAGCCCGGAAGGTGGCTCCAGGTATCGCGGAAAAGACATCGAAATGCATTTATTCGGCAGTATTTTGGGCGTTTATGTAATGTAGTTGATCGATTTTTGACTAATAATCCTATTAACTTACTGGATCTTTTTAATTTCTTCGATTTTTTTACAAACTTATGTGCCTTAATTCGATGTTAAAAAAGTTCCTCCAATTTTTTTTATCTTTTAATTTAAAGATTTTTTAGAATATCTTAAGTTTCTTCGTTTTCTCATCTTAAAGTTTTATGTTTCATTTCCATCATTATTTTTGCCTTATTTTATTTTAGGATTAACATGAAATTCTAACAGATATTTTTTTAAATTTCTTCATTTTTGTTGTTTAAGATTGTTTTGAACTTCATGATACTATTGTTATTTTTTTTATATTGAGTTTTTGTAATATTTTCATTATTCAATATTTTAACATTACGTAAACCGAAAACTAATAGAAGAAATCTGAAATTTAAAAATTGCTAATATTTTCATCATTTCTGAACTTTTTTTTACAAGAATATTGTTGACTTTTTTATTTGTTCTTAGTTCTAAGTTCATAGTTCTCAGAGTTCTTGGAGTTCTTAGAGTTCTTAGAGTTTGAAGAGTTCTTAGAGTTCTAAGAGTTTCATAGAGTTCTGAGAGTTTTTAGAGTTCTTAGAGTTTTTAGAGTTCTTAGAATGCTTAGAGTTCTAAGAGTTCTTTGAGTTCTAAGAGTTTTTAGAGTTCTTAGAGTTCTTAGAGTTCTTAGAGTTCTTAGAGTTCTTAGAGTTCTTAGAGTTCTTAGAGTTCTTAGAGTTCTCAGAGTTCCTAGAGTTCTTAGAGTTGTTAGAGTTCTTAGAGCTCTTAGAGTTCTTAGAGTTTTATAAAGTTCTTAGAGTTCTTTAAGTTCTAAGAATTCTCGTTCTTAGAGTTCTTAGAGTTCTTAGAGTTCTTAGAAATTTTAAAGTTCTTAGAGTTCTTAGAGTTCTTGAAATTTTCAAAGTTCTTAGAGTTCTTAGTGTTCTTAGAGTTCTTACAGTTCTAAGAGTTCTTAAAGTTCTTAGAGTTCTTAGAGTTATTAGAGTTGTAAGAGTTCTTAGAGCTCTTAGAGTTTTTACAGTTCTTAGATTGCTTAGAGTTCTTTGAGTTCTTAGAGCTCTAAGAGTTCTAAGAGTTCTTAAAGTTCTTAGAGTTCTTAGAATTTTTAAAGTTCTTAGAGTTTTTAGAGTTCTTGAAATTTTCAAAGTTTTTAGAGTTTTTAGAGTTCTTAGAGTTTTTAGAGTTCATACAGTTCTAAGAGTTCTTAAAATTTTTAAAGTTCTTAGAGTTCTTGAAATTTTTAAAGATCTTAGAGTTCTTTGAGTTCTTATTGTTCTTAGAGTTCTTACAGTTCTTAGAGTTCTTAGAGTTCTTAGAGTTCTTAGAATTCTTAGAGTTCTTAGAGTTCTTAAAATTCTTAGAGTTCTTAGAGTTCTTAGTGTTCTGAGAGTTCTTAGAGTTCTCAGTGTTCTTAGACTTCTTAGAGTTCTTAAAGCTCTTAGAGTTTTTACAGTTCTTAGATTGCTTAGAGTTCTTTGAGTTCTTAGAGTTCTAAGAGTTCTAAGAGTTCTTAGAGTTCTTAGAGTTCTTAGAGTTCCTAGAGTTCTTAGAGTTTTATAAAGTTCTTAGAGTTCTAAGAATTCTTTAAGTTCTTAGAGTTCTTAGAATTCTTAGAATTTTTAAAGTTCTAAGAGTTCTTAGAGTTCTTCAAATTTTCAAAGTTCTTAGAGTTTTTAGAGTTCCTAGAGTTGTTAGAGTTCTTACAGTTCTAAGACTTCTTAGAATTTTTAAAGTTTCTAGAGTTCTTGAAATTTTTAAAGTTCTTAGAGTTCTTTGAGTTCTTACACTTCTTAGTGTTCTTACAGTTCTTAGAGTTCTTAGAGTTCTTAGAATTCTTAGCTTAGAGTTCTTAGAATTCATAGAGTTCTTAGTGTTCTTAGAGTTCTTAGTGTTCTGAGAGTTCTTAGAGTTCTCAGTGTTCTTAGAGTTCTTAGAGTTCTCAGTGTTCTAAGAGTTCTTAGAGTTCTTAGAGTTCTAAGAGTTCTTAGAGTTTTTAGAGTTCTTAGAGTTCTTAGAATTCCTAGAGTTCTTAGAGTTCTTAGAGTTCTTAGAGTTCTTAGAGTTCTTAGAGTTCTTAGAGTTCTTAGAGTTCTTAGAGTTCTTAGAGTTCTAAGAGTTATTGGTTCTCAGTTCTTAGTTCTTAGTTCTTAGTTTTTAGTTCTTAGTTCTTAGATCTTAGTTATTAGTTCTTAGTTCTTAGTTCTTAGTTCTTAGTTCTTAGTTCTTAGTTCTTAGTTCTTAGTTCCTAGTTCTTAGTTCTTAGTTCTTAGTTCTTAGTTCTTAGTTCTTAGTTCTTAGTTCTTAGTTCTTAGTTCTTAGTTCTTAGTTCTTAGTTCTTAGTTCTTAGTTCTTAGTTCTTAGTTCTTAGTTCTTAGTTCTTAGTTCTTAGTTCTTAGTTCTTAGTTCTTAGTTCTTAGTTCTTAGTTCTTAGTTCTTAGTTCTTAGTTCTTAGTTCTTAGTTCTTAGTTCTTAGTTCTTAGTTCTTAGTTCTTAGTTCTTAGTTCTTAGTTCTTAGTTCTTAGTTCTTAGTTCTTAGTTCTTAGTTCTTAGTTCTTAGTTCTTAGTTCTTAGTTCTTAGTTCTTAGTTCTTAGTTCTTAGTTCTTAGTTCTTAGTTCTTAGTTCTTAGTTCTTAGTTCTTAGTTCTTAGTTCTTAGTTCTTAGTTCTTAGTTCTTAGTTCTTAGTTCTTAGTTCTTAGTTCTTAGTTCTTAGTTCTTAGTTCTTAGTTCTTAGTTCTTAGTTCTTAGTTCTTAGTTCTTAGTTCTTAGTTCTTGGTTCTTAATTCTTAATTCTCTGTTCTCAGTTCTTAGTTCTTAACTCTTAGTTGTAATTTCGGTTAGTTTATAGTATTTAATCCTCCCGAAGCATAAACTCAATTATTTAATCAATCAAGCAGCACTTACCCTATTAGAAGCGCTGGAGGAGGAGGAACTGCCGTCCAGCGACGGGATCCCATTGATGTCGTTGCTTTCGATTGTCCGCTGGTACTTGGCGTTGAATGCGTTCATTCGATCGGCCATTCGCTGTTGCTTCTTCAGCTCGGCGCTGTTCGCGTCTGGAAGTAAAAGGAAAGAGGAAAATTTCCACCATGAAACAACGGCGACATGGAAGCAGCAGAATTTTCCCCCCAAGTGAGCAAACAAGTAATTAGATTAAAGTACTTTTGCTTTCAACCTTTCCCGGTGCTACGCCCCGGGGTAGTTGTAGGCGATGAAAAATGAGGGAAATCGACGGTCAGGATCCGGAAGTGAAGTGGTTCACAGTCTGGAAAAGTGCAGCTTGGGCGAGAGATAATCGATGGAGATATCGGGTGCCTCCCATGAGGGAGCGTAGGATTAATGTGCTCGGAAAGTTTTCAGCCAGAAAAAAATATGGAAATGCCTTCCGAAGAAAGTAGGCGTAGATTTTTCCGGATGGATTGAGAAAATTTCTCTAAAACTTCAAAACAGTCAAAATGTGGAACGCGTTATTGGAAAGTCCGGTGCTCGGATCATAGTTCATTAATCGTAGTCCATCTAACAAGAATTTACCCAATCAATTGGAAATTGAGCATCAGATTAGAGGGTCTGTGATTGGTCAGGTGATTGACAAACTTTCTCTACGTGCAAAGGAACGATTGGTTGTTGTCTGTGTTTCTGAAGTGTTGGTATGCTTAAATGAATCCTGTACGATTGGGAATGCTGGGTTTGCCTCAAAGCAGGAGAAACGTCTGGCTGGACCTGCTGCTGGTTTGCTAATTACTTAGTTCGGATTGAGTCTTGATTTGGGTGATCACGTCTCGATATCGGGCAAACAACAAACATCCACAAACTCGGTATGCGAAAGCTCTTTGAAGATTTACCTGAGCGAGAAGCAATGATGTGGAATAAAATCGAGGAACTCGCAGATATATTGTGGAACATTTGAGCGGAAATCCTTCCTTGTATTTATTTTGTAAAAATTAAAGTGTTTTCTAACATGTTTAAATTAACATATTTTCTTTTTTACAGATGGATTTACATAAAAAATCACTATCGCATAAAAAAGGTGCAAGAAAAAGTAATTGATTCAAAACATTTGAAAACTGTTTAAAAAAAAGATCTGGAAAAAAAATCTTTGGATCCAACCGACATGAACCCACTTGAGGGATCATGTGAATGTGTTGTAAACAGATTTGGGAATTTTATCCGGATTTCTTCCCATGTTTAGGATCTCACAAACCGTTGGACATGACCGCATTCCATCAGCAAGTTTATCTTAATACCAACCACCGACGAATGGTCAGAAACTTTTCGAAGTAAACAAACAGCCATAAAACAGAGGCACGTGAGCTTAAACCGTAACACAGGCCGGGATAAGCATTATTTATGCTACAGCATGCTTACACATCCGTATTTTGCCGGGTTTTTTTGGCCCCTGACATGGGGAGCACACTCTGGAGTTCCTTCTTATGCATTCTGTAAACTCACCCACCATGAGGATGTGAAAAATTAGAACTTACTAGTGGCAAAACACAACACCGGGCAAATTGTTTGCGCTTTTTCACAAGAGAAAGCGAAAAAAAAGCCGGAAAATAGCACCGGCAATGAATTACCAGAGGAAAGGTTTTTTGTCTTGTGATTTTATATTGCTGTTTTTTGAGGCTCAAATTTCCGTCGTTTGGCATTCGGGGATATTTCCCTGAAGATTTTTTTTAATAAAAATGCAGAATCTACAATTGCATTACGATTATTGAAACAATTCTTGGGAACCTGAACAAAAATGACAAAAATGACAAAAATGACAAAATTGACAAAATTGACAAAATTGACAAAATTGACAAAATTGACAAAATTGACAAAATTGACAAAATTGACAAAATTGACAAAATTGACAAAATTGACAAAATTGACAAAATTGACAAAATTGACAAAATTGACAAAATTGACAAAATTGACAAAATTGATAAAATTGACAAAATTGACAAAATTGACAAAATTGACAAAATTGACAACATTGACAAAATTGACAAAATTGACAAAATTGACAACATTGACAAAATTGACAAAATTGACAGAATTGACAAAACTGACAAAACTGACAAAATTGACAAAATTGACAAAATTGACAAAATTGACAAAATTGACAAAATTGACAAAATTGACAAAATTCACAAAATTCACAAAATTGACAGAATTGACAAAATTGACAAAATTGACAAAATTGTCAAAATTGACAAAATTGACAAAATTGACAAAATTGACAAAATTGACAAAATTGACAAAATTGACAAAATTGACAAAATTGACAATATTGACAAAATTGACAAAAGTTATGAAATGTATAAAATTTACAAAATTGGCAAAATTGATGAAATTCATAAAATTGACAAAATTGGCAAAATTTACAAAATTTACAAAATTTATGAAATGTATAAAATTTACAAAATTGGCAAAATTGATGAAGTTTATAAAATTGACAAAATTGGCAAAATTTACAAAATTTACAAAATTTACAAAATTTACAAAATTTACAAAATTTACAAAATTTACAAAATTTACAAAATTTACAAAATTTAAAAAATTTACAAAATCTACAAAATTTACAAAATTTACAAAATATACAAAATTTACAAAGAGATCGCAGCAAGCCGTGCTCAAGAACGGGTGTGTTTTTTTTTTCGCCGTCGCGTTTCTCCCGTTTGTTTTCTCGCGAATGAAAAATTACTGTTAATTTCAACTATTCCGGAGCTTCTGTTGCGATCGATATATTTTAAAGTTTAGAAAATATATGCAATTGATATTTCTGGGAGGACTTCGAGAGTTTCGGTGTCAGTTGAGTCAGGTTTGTTAACGTGTCCGCGTTAATTCCTTGCTTTTAAAGAAATTCTGGATCGTTTTCGTTAAAAATATGATTAGTTTGTGTTATTTACAATTTGTGACCGAAACATAGTAATATTTTGTGTGATAAGTCCCCCGGTGTCTGAAATTTAAAGTTAAAACTTGTTTACTCTAGTGAAAGTTTCTGTTCAACTATGCGTGGGTGTTTTTTTTTCTCGATTTTCGCTTCATTCGCTCTAACGATGACCGGCGTTCATGTGGTTTTGTTGACCGTCTCACTCGTTCGCTGATGAGTTGTAAGGATAATTTTTTTTTGCAACCAAGTTATGACGAATGGATGCTATTCTGAAACCTACAAGATAAGTATCCTTCTTATGTTTATTTTATTATTTATTTAGTTTCTTTTTTAAACTTTAATCTTTAAGGGTTTGGGAAAAATGAAAATTTTCCACGTCTTGGCAAGCTTCCTTTGTTTGTACATAAACATTCGGTGTGGTTGAAAACAAATCTTTTTTTTTTTAAATTTAAAACAAACAAGAAATTTTTAAAATCTCCGAATATTTTTTATTTAAGATTGATTTTTTTATTTTTTATTTTTAAATCTTTGGATTTTTTTATGTTTTCAACCGATGACACACGACTAGTTTTGAAAACGGTTCTTTTACACTTTTTTGTTTAAAAATATAAACAGTTCTCGAAGATGTCGGGCGAGACTTTTGCTATTACAAATTTACATAAAGTGAAAAATTGAAAAAAAATCATTGCTAATGAAGATAAAGATTCAAGTTTATCGCCCAAAATAGATCACAACAAGAATGCTACCGTTTTTGATCCCAGATTTTTCTCCGATACCGGATAATGGTTTTTTTACTAATATTTTTTTGAATGAGTTGAGTTAGTTTTTAAATAAAAGAACTGACAACCCCTTTTTTAGTGATAGAAATAAAAAAACATTCAACTAAAAATTTTTCGACCAGTTTTTTTTTTGGCATGTATGTTGTTGAATAGAAACGTTTTGCAATCCAATTTTGGGTAGGCATTCTTGTCATACAAAGATAACATAAATATAGCAAATTTATCAACAAGAGAATCATTTAACAGAAACAACAGTATCGACCTTAATTAAGGAACTAAAATAACCGTTAACATACTTGTGAGGCAAAGAGTTGATTTATGTTGATGGGTTTCCAAAAACAATCTTATTCAATCATCACAATTCACATAACAAATTGATAAAGTAAAATAAACAAAAATAGAGGATCACTTCATTCATTAACAAAACTTTAGTTTTCTTTATGTCTCCTTATAAATATTCTTTGAAGTTTGATAGAAGTATTTTTACCCTGAAAAGTCGTTTTTGAAAATACATTAATGTAGCAGGAATAACAGCTAGGAAAACAAGTTAGCTTAGAAAATTTTAGAATATTTTTTTCATTTTCTATTAAATTTCTTATCACTGCCTCAAAGATAGAAATAGGAGATTCCTTAGGAAATATCTAGGAGCATAGGAGGTGTAGGAAAACTCGATCGCACCATTCACCAAAATGGATCCTGATCTCTACCTTTCATTAACTAACACAACTCCTTCCTTTGATGCTTGAGTATGGATTCGCAGACGTATAGACGGTTTCCATAGTTTGTGATACTAACTTATCTCTGGTTCTGACTATTTCAAAACTATTTTTGGAGTATGCAGGAGCATGAGGTTGCTAGTTGAACCTATAGAGTATCATACTAACATTCCTTCCTTTTTCCCCATTGACTACTAGGACGTGGCCGGCGCCGTTATTAATCATTTATAGAATAGGAGAGCATGAGTTTTGTACATTGAGAATGTACTGCTAATCCCAAGCACCATTCTTTTGGACTTTGTGCAAAATTGATGGCCTCGATTAATCACGGAGTAGCAACCATTGGCGAGGTAGAACTTGTTCTGCTTAGCCACGCCAGCGATCATGGAATTTGAAATGCGTAAGTTGAGTAAAGAACTAGATAAATATGTTATCAGAAGTTTCATTTTTTTTTTGTATATTTTTGATGAATGATCATATCTACACAGCATTTCAAGTTCAATGATTCAAGGTGGATATGAGTAGTCAACCAAGCTAAGCTAAGCTAAGCTAAAATATACAAAATTTACAAAATTTACAAAATTTACAAAATTTACAAAATTTACAAAATTTACAAAATTTACAAAATTTACAAAATTTACAAAATTTAAAAATTTACAAAATTTACAAAATTTACAAAATTAACAAAATTTACAAAATTTACAAAATTTACAAAATTTACAAAATTTACAAAATTTACAAAATTTACAAAATTTACAAAATTTACAAAATTTACAAAATTTACAAAATTTACAAAATTTACAAAATTTACAAAATTTACAAAATTTACAAAATTTACAAAATTTACAAAATTTACAAAATTTACAAAATTTACAAAATTTACAAAATTTACAAAATTTACAAAATTTACAAAATTTACAAAATTTACAAAATTTACAAAATTTACAAAATTTACAAAATTTACAAAATTTACAAAATTTACAAAATTTACAAAATTTACAAAATTTTTAAAATTTACAAAATTTACAAAATTTACAAAATTTACAAAATTTACAAAATTTACAAAATTTACAAAATTTACAAAATTTACAAAATTTACAAAATTTACAAAATTTACAAATTTTACAAAATTTACAAAATTTACAAAATTTACAAAATTTACAAAATTTACAAAATTTACAAAATTTACAAAATTTACAAAATTTACAAATTTTACAAAATTTACAAAATTGACAAAATTTACAAAATTTACAAAATTTACCAAATTTACAAAATTTACAAAATTTACAAAATTTACAAAATTTACAAAATTTACAAAATTTACAAAATTTACAAAATTTACAAATTTTACAAAATTTACAAAATTTACAAAATTTACAAAATTTACCAAATTTACAAAATTTACAAAATTTACAAAATTTACAAAATTTACAAAATTTACAAAATTTACAAAATTTACAAAATTTACAAAATTTACAAAATTTACAAAATTTACAAAATTTACAAAATTTACAAAATTGACAAAATTTACAAAATTTACAAAATTTACAAAATTCACAAAATTCTCAAAATTTACAAAATTTACAAAATTTACAAAATTTTCAAAATTTACAAAATTCTCAAAATTTACAAAATTTACAAAATTTACAAAAAAGACAAAATTTACAAAGTCGACACTTTTGTCGACTTTTGATTAAATTTACCAAATTGACAAAAGTGACAAAATTGACAAAATTGACAAAATTGACAAAATTGACAAAATTGACAAAATTGACAAAATTGACAAAATTGACAAAATTGACAAAATTGACAAAATTGACAAAATTGACAAAATTGACAAAATTGACAAAATTGACAAAATTGACAAAATTGACAAAATTGACAAAATTCACAAAATTGACAGAATTGACAAAATTGACAAAATTGACAAAATTGACAAAATTGACAAAATTGACAAAATTTACAAAATTTACAAAATTGACAAAATTGACAAAATTGACAAAATTGACAAAATTGACAAAATTGACAAAATTGACAAAATTGACAAAATTGACAAAATTGACAAAATTGACAAAATTGACAAAATTGACAATATTGACAAAATTGACAAAAGTTATGAAATGTATAAAATTTACAAAATTGGCAAAATTGATGAAATTCATAAAATTGACAAAATTGGCAAAATTTACAAAATTTACAAAATTTATGAAATGTATAAAATTTACAAAATTGGCAAAATTGATGAAGTTTATAAAATTGACAAAATTGGCAAAATTTACAAAATTTACAAAATTTACAAAATTTACAAAATTTACAAAATTTACAAAATTTAAAAAATTTACAAAATCTACAAAATTTACAAAATTTACAAAATATACAAAATTTACAAAGAGATCGCAGCAAGCCGTGCTCAAGAACGGGTGTGTTTTTTTTTTTCGCCGTCGCGTTTCTCCCGTTTGTTTTCTCGCGAATGAAAAATTACTGTTAATTTCAACTATTCCGGAGCTTCTGTTGCGATCGATATATTTTAAAGTTTAGAAAATATATGCAATTGATATTTCTGGGAGGACTTCGAGAGTTTCGGTGTCAGTTGAGTCAGGTTTGTTAACGTGTCCGCGTTAATTCCTTGCTTTTAAAGAAATTCTGGATCGTTTTCGTTAAAAATATGATTAGTTTGTGTAATTTACAATTTGTGACCGAAACATAGTAATATTTTGTGTGATAAGTCCCCCGGTGTCTGAAATTTAAAGTTAAAACTTGTTTACTCTAGTGAAAGTTTCTGTTCAACTATGCGTGGGTGTTTTTTTTCTCGATTTTCGCTTCATTCGCTCTAACGATGACCGGCGTTCATGTGGTTTTGTTGACCGTCTCACTCGTTCGCTGATGAGTTGTAAGGATAATTTTTTTTTGCAACCAAGTTATGACGAATGGATGCTATTCTGAAACCTACAAGATAAGTATCCTTCTTATGTTTATTTTATTATTTATTTAGTTTCTTTTTTAAACTTTAATCTTTAAGGGTTTGGGAAAAATGAAAATTTTCCACGTCTTGGCAAGCTTCCTTTGTTTGTACATAAACATTCGGTGTGGTTGAAAACAAATCTTTTTTTTTTAAATTTAAAACAAACAAGAAATTTTTAAAATCTCCGAATATTTTTTATTTAAGATTGATTTTTTTATTTTTTATTTTTAAATCTTTGGATTTTTTTATGTTTTCAACCGATGACACACGACTAGTTTTGAAAACGGTTCTTTTACACTTTTTTGTTTAAAAATATAAACAGTTCTCGAAGATGTCGGGCGAGACTTTTGCTATTACAAATTTACATAAAGTGAAAAATTGAAAAAAAATCATTGCTAATGAAGATAAAGATTCAAGTTTATCGCCCAAAATAGATCACAACAAGAATGCTACCGTTTTTGATCCCAGATTTTTCTCCGATACCGGATAATGGTTTTTTTACTAATATTTTTTTGAATGAGTTGAGTTAGTTTTTAAATAAAAGAACTGACAACCCCTTTTTTAGTGATAGAAATAAAAAAACATTCAACTAAAAATTTTTCGACCAGTTTTTTTTTGGCATGTATGTTGTTGAATAGAAACGTTTTGCAATCCAATTTTGGGTAGGCATTCTTGTCATACAAAGATAACATAAATATAGCAAATTTATCAACAAGAGAATCATTTAACAGAAACAACAGTATCGACCTTAATTAAGGAACTAAAATAACCGTTAACATACTTGTGAGGCAAAGAGTTGATTTATGTTGATGGGTTTCCAAAAACAATCTTATTCAATCATCACAATTCACATAACAAATTGATAAAGTAAAATAAACAAAAATAGAGGATCACTTCATTCATTAACAAAACTTTAGTTTTCTTTATGTCTCCTTATAAATATTCTTTGAAGTTTGATAGAAGTATTTTTACCCTGAAAAGTCGTTTTTGAAAATACATTAATGTAGCAGGAATAACAGCTAGGAAAACAAGTTAGCTTAGAAAATTTTAGAATATTTTTTTCATTTTCTATTAAATTTCTTATCACTGCCTCAAAGATAGAAATAGGAGATTCCTTAGGAAATATCTAGGAGCATAGGAGGTGTAGGAAAACTCGATCGCACCATTCACCAAAATGGATCCTGATCTCTACCTTTCATTAACTAACACAACTCCTTCCTTTGATGCTTGAGTATGGATTCGCAGACGTATAGACGGTTTCCATAGTTTGTGATACTAACTTATCTCTGGTTCTGACTATTTCAAAACTATTTTTGGAGTATGCAGGAGCATGAGGTTGCTAGTTGAACCTATAGAGTATCATACTAACATTCCTTCCTTTTTCCCCATTGACTACTAGGACGTGGCCGGCGCCGTTATTAATCATTTATAGAATAGGAGAGCATGAGTTTTGTACATTGAGAATGTACTGCTAATCCCAAGCACCATTCTTTTGGACTTTGTGCAAAATTGATGGCCTCGATTAATCACGGAGTAGCAACCATTGGCGAGGTAGAACTTGTTCTGCTTAGCCACGCCAGCGATCATGGAATTTGAAATGCGTAAGTTGAGTAAAGAACTAGATAAATATGTTATCAGAAGTTTCATTTTTTTTTGTATATTTTTGATGAATGATCATATCTACACAGCATTTCAAGTTCAATGATTCAAGGTGGATATGAGTAGTCAACCAAGCTAAGCTAAGCTAAGCTAAAATATACAAAATTTACAAAATTTACAAAATTTACAAAATTTACAAAATTTACAAAATTTACAAAATTTACAAAATTTACAAAATTTAAAAATTTACAAAATTTACAAAATTAACAAAATTAACAAAATTTACAAAATTTACAAAATTTACAAAATTTACAAAATTTACAAAATTTACAAAATTTACAAAATTTACAAAATTTACAAAATTTACAAAATTTACAAAATTTACAAAATTTACAAAATTTACAAAATTTACAAAATTTACAAAATTTACAAAATTTACAAAATTTACAAAATTTACAAAATTTACAAAATTTACAAAATTTACAAAATTTACAAAATTTACAAAATTTACAAAATTTACAAAATTTACAAAATTTACAAAATTTACAAAATTTACAAAATTTACAAAATTTACAAAATTTACAAAATTGACAAAATTTACAAAATTTACAAAAAAGACAAAATTTACAAAGTCGACACTTTTGTCGACTTTTGATTAAATTGACAAAAGTGACAAAATTGACAAAATTGACAAAATTGACAAAATTGACAAAATTGACAAAATTGACAAAATTGACAAAATTGACAAAATTGACAAAATTGACAAAATTGACAAAATTGACAAAATTGACAAAATTGACAAAATTGACAAAATTGACAAAATTGACAAAATTGACAAAATTGACAAAATTGACAAAATTGACAAAATTGACAAAATTGACAAAATTGACAAAATTGACAAAATTGACAAAATTGACAAAATTGACAAAATTGACAAAATTGACAAAATTGACAAAATTGACAAAATTGACAAAATTGACAAAATTGACAAAATTGACAAAAGTGACAAAATTGACAAAATTGACAAAATTGACAAAATTGACAAAATTGACAAAATTGACAAAATTGACAAAATTGACAAAATTGACAAAATTGACAAAATTGACAAAATTGACAAAATTGACAAAATTGACAAAATTGACAAAATTGACAAAATTGACAAAATTGACAAAATTGACAAAATTGACAAAATTGACAAAATTGACAAAATTGACAAAATTGACAAAATTGACAAAATTGACAAAATTGACAAAATTGACAAAATTGACAAAATTGACAAAATTGACAAAATTGACAAAATTGACAAAATTGACAAAATTGACAAAATTGACAAAATTGACAAAATTGACAAAATTGACAAAATTGACAAAATTGACAAAATTTACAAAATTTACAAAATTTATAAAATTTACAAAATTGACAAAATTGACAAAATTGACAAAATTGGCAAAATTGACAAAATTGACAAAATTGACAAAATTGACAAAATTGACAAAATTGACAAAATTGACAAAATTGACAAAATTGACAAAATTGACAAAATTGACAAAATTGACAAAATTGACAAAATTGACAAAATTGACAAAATTGACAAAATTGACAAAATTGACAAAATTGACAAAATTGACAAAATTGACAAAATTGACAAAATTGACAAAATTGACAAAATTGACAAAATTGACAAAATTGACAAAATTGACAAAATTGACAAAATTGACAAAATTGACAAAATTGACAAAATTGACAAAATTAACAAAATTAACAAAATTGACAAAATTGACAAAATTGACAAAATTTACAAAATTGACAAAATTGACAAAATTGACAAAATTGACAAAATTGACAAAATTGACAAAATTGACAAAATTGACAAAATTAACAAAATTAACAAAATTGACAAAATTGACAAAATTGACAAAATTGACAAAATTGACAAAATTGACAAAATTGACAAAATTGACAAAATTGACAAAATTGACAAAATTGACAAAAATTACAAAATTTACGAAATTGAAAAAATTGACAAGCTGACTCAGGTACCTATGTACGTCTTAGACCCATAATTAATGATCTCCCAAATCGACCGATAACTATACCTTTCTGTAGGAAAGGTCAAAAGCTTCTATCTACGCTCCATCGCGTGCACAGAGCAAACACTCCACACTTCATTCATACGGTTCCCAATAATGGTGGGTCAGTGTCGTCATCGGGTCTGTTTCGGCCGAAACCTGGCATAGGGAAAGGTTGTTATAGATTTTTCGTTCTTTTCTCTCGTTGCTGCCTTTCGGGCACGGTTATTGGACACTTTGGCCAAATTCCAACCACCACCAAGGTACGACAACAAAATATGCTCTTCGTTTGGATGGTTCCGATGAAAAAGACCAAAAAAAAAGGAGAGCTAAAAAGTGTTCCGCAAACAGCGACAACTTCCCGAAATAATGGAATATCAACTAACCCCCTTCGGATTTTATCAGCGCAATTCCAGTTGGCAGCGCTTCCGGGAAACCCGGCGAGGATAATTCTGGCTGGAAGGCGCACGTTTTTCGGGCTGGGTTTGTGTGCATTTTGTCTGTATTTACTGTGTCGTCCTCCTGCCTGCCTGATGGACCTTATTGTTGGGACTTTGTTAACTGGTGTGTCTGGTCAAGCGGAAAAACAAAATAAAATGCTCAATGTTGGTTCACTTTGCGTTTTTCATTAAGTGCGAAGCGGAGATAACCGCTTGATAGGCATTACTATTTATGGTCGGTGAATTTAAAATGCCCATTTGAATTAAAAAAAAAACAGAATCATAAAGATGAACTGCCAGAGAGGTCAGTTCGTTTTAAATTTTGAATTTATAATATACAGGCTGATGTAAAAGTGATACATTTTGCTTGAGTCATAAAACTCTAACCGCACAGTTGACTAGTCAGTTGCCTCCAGAGCCGATGTTCGTGAGTTCGAGCCCTAGAATAAACATCGAACACATAAGCTTTTCTGGACTAAACAAGGATGTTTTTCTTTTCTTTTAAATTCCAATTTATTTTTCATCGTCACAAATGTCCGATAAATTACAGAACTTTACTCTAATAAAATCTGACATTAAGCGTGAATTATACTCAAATTAGAAACCCCCATCAAAGGTTTCATACATACATATACTTATAATCGACTTCCTCAAGGAAGCGCTTCGTTCACGGCTATTTCTCAGTCTGTAATGGATAGAGTCCTACAAGGTTTAGAAGGAGTATCGGCATCTAGATGACGTTCTTATTTCTGGTAGAAATAAGAAAGAATGTAAGACTTGATAATATTTGGTATAAGATATACTGTTAAAGTTAAGCTTAAAAGTGTAAGTTTTTTTTAATAAGTTGACGTTTCTGGGACATATAATAAGTGCAGAAGGTTTGAAACTTTGTCTAGACAAAATCGATACTATTGCCAAAGCGAACCCCCACAAAATACGAGAGAGCTTTAAGCATTTCTTGGATTGATAAATTTTCACGGAAAATTTATTTCTAACCTTTCCTCGAAGTGACATTGTTTTTAAAAACTTTTGAAAAAGTTTTAGCTTGAAAGAGCAGCGTTCAGTTTGAAAGATGTAAGAAATATTTATTGAAACCTCAGGTGCTCGAATATTTTGATGCAAGGAAGCCGTTAAAGGGGGGGGGGGGGGGGGTTTAGGGTCTAACGGGTAAAAAAAAATACCATTTCCACGATTTTTTTTCTAGAGCTATCGTTCAAACAAATGTTTTCAAATTTTTTGCATTATACAAAGCATTGTTAAAAAAACATTTAGTTATTTTTTCGTAGAAAAATATTGAAAAATGAGCCGGTGACGGAGCACTTTCGAGGATGCCTTTTAGAAAACAGGATTTGCGGTGGACACTGTATCTCAGCACAGAATCATCTGACGTCAAAAAATCAGAGCAAAATATTTTTAATAGATGTTTTTCTGGACCCCAACGTTTTTATTTAACTTAAAAAAAAATTATGAAATTTTTGTGGCTGTTTGAAGTAAAAACTACGATTTTTCACAAAAAAATCCATCATTTTTTATCTGTAAAATCTCCCCAAAGTTAAAAAAAAAAGAAAAACGTTGGGGTCTGGTATTTTATATGTAGAAAATATGTTCCAAATTTGAAAAAAATCGGATAAGTAGTTTTCAAATGACGATGTCCACGGACTTTAAAAAATGTGCTTTCGAGAAAAACGCGTTTGAAGTTTCTGCTCTCTCTCTTGCAGTATTAGATGAGAGGAGATAAAGGCCGATAATTTCTACAGTTTTGCTTCGATTGACTTGAAAATTTGACACAACATTCTTGAAATGTTTTACAATAAGAAAATAAAAAAATTAAAAAATCGATTTTTTGAAAGTGTTAGACCCTACTCCCCCTTAAAAAAAAGAATCATAAAGATGAACTGCCAGAGAGGTCAGTTCGTTTCACATTTTGAATTAATAGAATTGTATAGAAATTGGGTCCTATTACATAAGACGAGTCACGAGTCATTTTACTCGAGTGACCCATTTTGGTATTACAGAAGTCGAGTCGAGTCGAATTATAGTCGAGTAGCTCGACTGAGTCGACTGCTTGAAAGTTAGTGACTCAGCTGTCACGATTTACCGAGCCAAGTTTGCTTTGATCCGGTTTTTTAATTCGATCAGTTTCACTCGACTACCGTAATACGACATTTCGCCCGACTAGACAGTGACTGGAGTCGAGCCGAGTTACTCGACTCGTTTTATGTAATAGGGCTCTATATCACAAAATTGGAGCTTTCTGAAGTTTGTGTGACCTGAGAAACGGTAATTCTACAAAAATTGGCCTTTTTGGACTTTTCTCATTAAAACTGCAATATCTCAGAAAATACGATACATTTGTTATTCAAATTTTGCAGAGTGATTGTTGAAATATGAAATTGGCATATCTGAAATTTTCGAAAAGTTCTATCGATGGGGTCCAAAGTTACGCGAGGTACAAAATTTCAGGCATGAACCTAGAAATGCGATTTCTATAAAATTTTGGACGATTCATGAGAACAATATCGTTTCCATCAACAAATCAGTCAAAAAAGGTCTGGCAAAAGCAATAAAGAAATGAAAAAAGATTCAAGGAATAACTTTGCCGAAAACCTTGAACCTCTAAGATGCGTCAATCAAAAGTTATGACTATTTCAATATTCAATAATTTAATTTGATATTTTTCGCATTTATTCAAATGGCACCCCTGCACAAAGGTTGCCGAAAAAATTCTGTTCATATATTCAGTAATTGAAAATCGAAAGTGACAAAAAAGTTAAAAATTTTAGAAATCAGCACAAAATTTAGAAAATCTGTAATCTGTGACGAATTTTTTCTCAATGTTTTGTGATTATTTTTCTGTGATTTCGGCAACCTTGCACTGCACGTTGAGTAGAAGCTATTATACGTTGGAAACTAGCTGGCGTGTTTTTCCATATGCAGTGTTTTCGTATCATTAGTTTTTTATTGTCTTAAAAGTTGCTAAACCGGCTTTTATGGGCCGAAAATTATTCTGATAAATTACAAATCCCTCCTACTTCGAAAAGGGGAGGGGTCCTTCATAAAATGGACGTAAAATACGAAACAAATCGATCATTTTCCAGGTGATTTCTATGAAATTTGATATTTTAAGTCCATTTTATATAGGACCCCACCTCCTTTTTCCGAGGTAGGAGGGGTTTTTAATTTATCAGAAACAATTTTCAGTCCAAAAAAAACGTTTTACCACCTTTTACGAAAATCAAAAACCAATGATACGAAAACACTTATTCTGGGAAACACGCCTGCTTGTTTCCAACGTATAATGGCTCCTACCCAACATGCAGTGCAGGGGTGCCATTTAAAAAAGAAAAAAAAAGTGGAAAAAAATTATTCAATTTTGAAATCGTTATAACTTTTGATTGACGCATCTTAGAGGTTCACACGCATCTTCAGCACTAAGATTTGAGAAGAATTTGAGTGTAGTGCAATTGTCAGGCTTTAATATGTTTTGAACAAAAAAGTCTCTTTTTATACTAATTTTCATACAAACTTTGAATTTGTTTAATTTTTTTTTAAAGATGTCTTTATTCGTACCAATCATCATTACATTTATATTATATAATTACATTAAATTAGGTGTTCGGTTCAATAATGAACTGCCCAGAACCCTATAGTTTACTAACATTAAAATTTATTTATTCGACTTAAATTTGCTGAGCGCAGTAAATGTATTTTTATGTAGGAGAACATCCTGCAATGTCAAAAATATTTTAAACTTACAACTAAAAACTAAAACTATCCTAAAATTAAACTACTTGAATTTTTTTTTGCTACAGTCCATTTCAAATCATAGAGCCACCGAAATTTGCACAGTTGTTTTTGGGCTCAAAAGGAACCCAAAATTGTTTGATATTTATTTTGACCCGATTCTGAACAGTCTAATGTACACTGATGGACAAAAGTATTCGACACACGCTAACCCATCGAATTTATTTCAATTTACAGTAACTCTAAATAGTTTGAGGCGAGCTGAATCTTAGTGCGGTTCATATGCAAAAAACCATTTGAATATCATCTGATACGAAGATAATAATCGGTTAGTTGGCCGTTTAACTGTTTTATTAAAGAATTGTTTGATGTTTTCATCATTTAATCACTGACATGACACTTAGAACCAAAGTTCGATCATTTTCGGTCTGTTTTGCCACCTTTTGCCGGTATTGCGAACCATGTAAAATTTGACAAACAAAAATCACGTAGGAAAATTTACCCGTCCAACCCGATTGTATAATCGATATTGCCTATTTTCCTTGAAAGTTGGGTGGCCCAACTTTCATCAAACGTGATCGATGCGCACCCTGGAATCGATATTGCGTACTGCTGGAAAAGTTATCAAACATATCGTGTGTCCAGTCCAGTGATTTAACTTTAAATTTATTTATAACTAGCTGATCCCATAAGAACTCCGTTTCGCTTTCAACTTGGAATATGTCATGAACAGTTTGTATAAAAGTCAATTGTCAAGCATTTTCCAGATGCACTTCCGAATTTACGGTTAAGTAAAAATTACAAAAATATTGAACGATCACTTTTTCTGTCGTCTGCTACTAAATTTGAAATTGATTCCTACATTGACCGTGTCAAAAACCCGCCGTATATAAATTTCGACTCGATCGTTGCATAACAGCGCAATTACTGCCAAAAAGTTAAACCTCTTTCGGTGGCCTTTTACACAATCTATGATATCTGAAATCCTACTCTTCTCTCAAAACTCTCGTGTGCAAATTTTCAAAGCAGTCCATTGCATAATAATGTCAATATGGCTAAAATCATTTAAAAATTAATTAATATGGACGACACCTTTCGTCGACTCCTGGCAAAATATTTGACATCTGAAATCGATTGCCCGTCCCTCAAAAATTTTCATCCCAATCCGATGTATAATAACGACGATATTGCAAAAATATTGAAAGGTCAATAAGGACGACCCCCTTTGCCGGCCCCTTACACTAAATTTCATACCTGAAATCGATTGCTTGTCCCTCAAAACTCTCGTGATCCAATTTTCATCAGAATATCGACAATATCGCATTAACAGTGAATAGTTGATATTAACGACCCCTTTTGTCGATCCCTGACTTTAATTTTGATACCTGAAATCAATTGTTTGTCCCTAATAACTGCTATGTGCAAATTTTCATCCCAATCCGATGTATAAAAACGTCAATATCACTATAATATTGAAAAGTTAATATGAACGACCCCCTTTGCCAGCCCCTTACACTGAATTTGATACCTCAAAACGATTGACCGCCACTCAAAACTATCGCGTACCAACTTTCATCTGAATACGATGTATAATAACGTCAATATCGCAAAAACAGTGAACAGTTAATATGGACGACCCCTTTTGCTGACCCCTTCCACAAAATTTGATACCTGAAATCAATTGCTCATCTTTTAAAACACTCATGTGCAAATTTTCAACACAAACCGACGAAAAGTAACGTTAATATCGCGAAAACAATATTTGTCTTGTATGGACGACTCTCTTCAGAATGGGTAATCCGAAAATCTGAAAACATTTTTCATCATTCCTGGCCCTAATAAGCATCCACGCCAAATTTCAGCTCGCTAGCTCTTAAGACGGCTGAGCCTATAGAGGACAAACAAACAAACAAACAAACAAACAAACAAACAAACCCACAGAAATTGCTTTTTATATATATAGATATATATTTTTTGAAAATCAGGACTACTCATCCCATTTTAAAGACCGTTAGAAATGGTCTTTAAAATCAGTGTGGTCTCTCGAAAATCAGATAAAACTCGAAAAATCAGTACACCTGGCACCTATGAAATGAATTGAAACATTAAAAATGTAAAAAAGTTATAAATTTCAAAATTATCACAATTGTCAATGTGTCAAAATGTCTAAAATAAAAGTTAAAAATGTCAAAAGTGTGTTAAAAAGTCAATAATGTTAGAAATTTCAAAAATTGTTCAAAATGTCGAAAATTTGATTAATATAAAAATGTCAAAACTGTCAAAAATTTTAAAAATGTAAATGAAATTCATAAACGTAAAAATATGACAAATTTCGAATACGTATAAAAATTTTCAGAAATTTTAAAACTTTTAAGACCTTTGGACTTTTTGACCAAATGACATTTTGTCATGGCCAAAAAGTTCTTAGTTCTTTAAATGTTAGACATCGAAATTTCGGCGGAGACAGGCTTTTGGTCCAAATTCAGCCCAGTTTCGCCAGGCTCTTTTGGCCTCTAATGTTGGGGTTGTATTCTACATATTTAACAATAATAATGTTGAAAACCAACACAAAATTGGCTAATTTTCAAAGAGAATTGAATTAAGAAGCGTTTGTTTGTTGGAGGAAAAATTCAGCAGAATCCAGCCAACTGAAATTAACAGGTGCATGAAACTTTTCTTTCCGCCAGTTTATTCACTTTGAGAGGAGAAAATGAGTGGGAGCAAAACCTGCAGCATAAAAACCGGAAGTGAGTTGAAAAACTATACTTTTGCTTAGTTTCAACTTTACCCGGATGGGAAGCGACAGTTTTAGGACGATCAAAGGGGTTAACTTTTTTCTGTCCACCGACGCAGTTGAAGAGACAATGACTAATGGTCAGCCGCACTGGTCTGACTTTCTGACGTGATGTAGCAGAAAAAAATCTCAATTTACCAAACGCCCTGGCATCGTGTCGTGTCCTGCTCAAGCAAGAGCGCCTGGGGCAAAGTTTTGCAAACTCACCTTTACACGGACAGAATCCCTTGCAGCTCACTTTAATTGCACTTCCGTGGATGCAGTTGTGGTAATCCATCCGGCACAGCGACGAATACGTTCGGTTGTCACTTCCGCACAGGAATGTCGGCTTCACCACCGGACATGGTTTGCAATTTTCTTCCTCTTCCTTCTCGGCGCCGCCCCCGCCGTTGCTATCGTAGAACACGTCGTCGTCCTGCGAGGAACTGTCGTCGTCGTTCGGATCCTCTTGATCCTGCTGCATCAGGTCATCCCCATCCACTCCCCCATTCAACAGCGACGAACCGGAACTCGCGCCATTGCCGATGGTTTCACTTCCCCCGCTGCTGGCACCACTTCCGGCTCCATTCATCAGCCCGTCCAGAGAATCGGCTCCCGAATTGCCGTTCCTTTCATTGTTTATATTGTTGCCGTTGCTGTTGCTGCTACTAATACTTCTAGTTTCAGCCGCATTGTTGCTGGAGCCACTGCTGGAGCCACCACCCGAAATCAATCCGGATTGTTCGGCATCTTCCGCCTTGCGTTTCGCTTCCTCCTCCTCCAGGTACTTGCTCTTGGTCAGAACTTCCTCCCTGCAATCAAACGAGAGAAAGAAAAAGAGATAGAAAAAAAAGGCGGTTTATTTATGACTGCTGAAAAGTTGGGCGGTCTTTTGCAAGCTGATGATTCCGGATTAAAATTTTTCTTAAAAGCGTACACCGGGGTAGGTGAGGATAGTTTTTTTTTTATCGTATGAATCGATTTAGCCTGTGAAAAACTGATTCTCGAAATATTGGCCGTATTTCAGAAAACGTATTAAGTTTCAGAAAGTTGATTTTTGACCAAATTTTTTTTCGAGATATCATCAGATCTCGACGTATTATGCATTTTTAACTCATTTGGCATAAAAATTAAAATTTAGATTTGTTCAAAATTCATGTCTCCCTCCTTTGGTGATTTTTAAAAATTTTAAGTCGATTTTTGACAACACAACTTTTTTTCGAGATGACACCAGCTTTCATCATTTTATGCATTTTTGAGTCATTTGGCATAAAGATTAAAAGTTTAATTTTTTTGATTTTCTTTGGTCCCCCTTTGGTGATTTTTGAGGGTAAAAAACCAAAACTTTGAGCGCTTTGAGGCACCCGTAAATCAAGTCCGATTGAGCTGAAATTTTGCACAGGTCAGTTTTTTGGGCCGATCTACAAAATGTAAAGGGTCGGTTTTTGAAACTCTACATCACCCATTTGGGTGCCACCTTACTGAATTCTACTCAAAAACATATTTGAGCTACGTACGTACGAGGTTTCTTAAACTATAAATTTTATACAAATCGGTTTTTGATCAAGCATGAAAAAAAATGTTTACAGATTATAACTCTCACAAAGACCACTCCATAGATTACTTCTCAGAGACCTAGACACACATGAATTAATTACAGCTTCTAAGAGCTTATCATACATTGTATATTTTTACAGTTTACTATCTTCGCAGGAACTAGAGGATGCTCTACAGGATTCCTTTCGAGCTTTTCAGAGCTTCTTATCCTCGCAAGTAATACCAAATAGCATAATTTTTGTCATCCTCCTGAAAAGTTTTATAATTCTGATACTACTATGCAATATACTAAGTCGATTTGGGGTCATTTTTGAATTTCTCAAACCCTAAGGTCTAAAAAGCTTCGTTTTGGTCCAAAACTCATCCACATTTTTTTGCAGAATTTTTAAGTAACGTTTACATGAGTAAATTTGAGCTTTAAGGTTTGTATGGGAAAATTGAATATTTTGTACTGAAAAATCATCATCTTTTTTGTTTCTTCTGTGGAACTGAGTCAGCTTATGGTTTCTGTGCTAAATTATAAAATTTCTAAAGGAAATTTTTCTGTTGAACAATTTTGTCGAAGACCGTAACTTCGTATCTTTTTAGGCAACAAAGTTTTTAGATGTTTAACAGGGGAATGTCTTTTCACATTGATAAACATGAAATTCAATTGACATGGCTCTCCAACAAAGTTGTTCAACGGAAAATTTCCTTTAGGAATTTTATAAATTGGCAAAAAAATCTTCAGCTGGCTCGGTCCCACAGAAGAAACAAAAATGATGAGGATTTTTCAGTACAAAATATTCAATTTTCCCATACAAACCTAAAAGCTCAAATTTACTAATGTAAACTTTACTTAAAAATTCTGCAAAAAATCATGGATGAGTTTTGGACCAAGACAAAGCTGTTTAGACCCCAGGGTTTGAGAAATTCAAAAATGACCTCAAATCGATTCAGTCTACTATGCAAGGTACTGTCCCTCTTTGTATTTTCTGCCTATCTCGGGGGTTTGTACTTTAACTCCATGTACTGCCCCTCTCAGGGGTTTTCTTTCTCCTATCAAGTGCTGTCCCTCTCAGGGGTTTATATTCCTAATCCAGTAATGCCCCTCTTAGGGGGTTTGTACATCCACTCAATGTATTTCCCCTCTCAGGAAGTTTGTACTTACATTAAAGTACTGCCCCTCTCAGAGTGTTTGTACTTCTATCCCAGTTCTGTCCCTCTCAGGAGGTTTGAACTGCTATTCAATGAACTGCCCCTCTCTGGGAGTTTGTACTTTTATTCCAGTACTGCCCCTCACAGCGAGTTTGTTCTTTTATTCGAGTACTGCAACTCTGAGGGAGTTTGAACTTCTATACCAGTACTGCCCCTCTCAGAGGGGTTTGTACTTTCATTCAATGTATTGTCCCGTCTCAGGGGGTTTGTGCTTTCATTCAAGTTCTGCAGGTCTCAGGGTGTTTGTACTTGTATTCCAGTAATGCCCCTCTCAAGAAGTTTGTACTTTTATTCCAGTGCTGCCCCTCACAGCGGGTTTGAACTTTCATTCAAGTACTCCACCTCTTCGGGTATTTGTACTTTCATCCAATGTACTGCCCCTCTCAGGGGGTTTTTATTTCCAAATTGCGCTTTGGATCTGTCCTTCTTACAAGAACCGTTACAACTTTTTGTAATTTCAACCTGCTGCTACTTGGTGTATGCCTCTAGGAAACGTTTTAGAATAAATGATTCTAACAATTACTTTTTACTTTTGAACAATTTTCAGTCTTCTGGAATAATCATCGTCCAGCAATAATCATAGAAATACCCCCTCAGGGAAAAAAAATTATAAACTGCCGTCATTTCCGAACTGAGTTTACCAAAATATCAGCGGTATACTTTTGCACTGAGGCGCTAAATTTATTTATTTTTCTGTTTATGAATCTGCTTTGAATTTTTGTAAATGTAAACAAATTCTCAAAAGGCCGCTGCTGATTGTTTGTTATGAGTTGGCTATCCGGTGGTTAAAGACGGAATTGGCTTAAAAAGCGCCGAATATTAAGGCTACTTCTACTGATTGTTCGTTTTGATTTGGCCTTTCAGTGGAAAAAGACGAAATTGGCTTAGAAAGCGCAGATTTTTATGGCTGCTGCAGCTGATCGTTCGTTTTGATTTGGTCTTCCGGTTGAAAAAGACGGAATTGGCTCAGGAAGCGCAGGCTTTTATGGCTGCTACTGCTGATTGTTAGTTTTAATTTAGCCTTCCGGTGGAAAAAGACGGATTGGCTTAGGAAATGCAGATTTTTAAGGCTGCTGCTGCCGGTTTTTTGTTGCGATTTGGCCTTCCGGTTGATAAAGAAGAAATTCTCTTAGGAAGCGTAGAGCTGTTACTGCTGATTCTTCGTTTTGAGTTGGCTTTCCGTTGGATGAAGACTGAATTGGCTTACTAATCGCAGATTTTTATGGCTGCAGTGGCTAATTGTTTATTTTGATCTGGCCTTTTGGTGGAAAAGGCGGAATTGGCTTAAAAAGCGCCGATTTTTAAGGATGCTTCTGCTGATTGTTAATTTAGTTTTGGTTTTCTGGTTGAAAAAGACGGATTGGCTTAGGAAGCGTAGATTTTTAAGGCTGCTTCTGCTGATTGTTTGTTCGATTCGGTATGCCGGTGTATAAAGACGGAATTGGCATAAGAAGCCCAGATTTTTAAGGCTGCTGATTGTTCGTTTTGATTTGGCTTTCCGGTGAATAAAGACAGAATATGCTTAGGAAGCGCATATTTTGAAGGTTGTGGCTGCTGATTGTTTGTTTGTTTTGATTTGGCCTCCGGTGGAAAAAGACGAATCGGCTTTAGAAGCACAGATTTTCAAGGCTGCTGCTGATTGTTTGTTTTGGATTAGCCTTCCGGTGACGAAAGACGGAATTGGCTTAAGAAGCGCAAATTTTTAAGGCTGCTGCTGCTACTGATCGTTTACTTTGATTTAGCCCCCCGTGGAAAAAGAAGTAATTGGTTTAGGAAGCGCAGATGTTAAGGCGCAGATGGAACCGCATATTTTTAAGGCAGCTTCTGCTGTTTGATTTGATTTGGCCTCCGGTCGATAAAGACGGATTGGCTTAGGAAGCGCAGAATTTAAGGCTGCTGCTGCTGATTGTTTGTTTTGATTTGGCCTTCCGATGTATAAAGACGAAATTGGCTTAGAAAGCGCAGATTTTTAAGGCTGCTTCTGCTGATTATTTGTTTTGATTTGGTCTTCCGATAAAAAATAAGGATTGGCTCAGAATGCGCATTTTTCAAGGCTGTCTTGCTGATTATTCATTTGGATTTGGCCCCCCTGTGGAAAAAGACGGACTTGGCTTAAGAAGCGCAGATTTTCAAGGCTGCTGCTGATGCTGATTGTTTGTTTTGATTTGGCCTCCGGTGGAAAAAGACGAATTGGCTTAGCAGGCGCAGAATTTTAAGGCTGCTGCTGCTGATTGTTGGTTTTGATTTGGTCTTCCGATGAATAAAGACGGAATTTGCTTAAGAAGCGCAGATTATGAAGATTGCTGCAGCTGATTGTTAGTTTTGATTTGGCCTTCCGGAGGAAAAAGACGGATTGGCTTAGGCAGCGCAGGTTTTTAAGGCTGGTTTTGCTGATTGTTTGTTTTAATTTGGTAACGATCTCTCTGGCGATTTTGCATTATCTAATCGGCAGAGAATTACGTTATCGAGAAAATATCACCTTAAAATGAGCCACATAAACTCGAATTCGTAGAAGAAAAATCGAACGTAAACAAAAAGCCGCTGTAAACATTTGTTATTGTCGAAATCGACCTGTTTTACAGTTATTGGTAAGATTACAATTAATTTTAACATTCTTAATTGTAAATTGGGGAAAAAAATGAACTCCAATCGTCTACAACTACCCCGGTGTACCTTCATCAGAATCACATTATAATTTTTTTTAAATATTTTTTTTTACAATTTCTTCTTTGTTTTCAATTTTATTTTGTTTTTTTTGTTTTTTAATTATTTTTTTTTTCTTTTTAAATTTTTTTTTATGTTTTTTTTATTTTATTGTATTGTTTTTTTTTTACCTTCAGAATTGAAACACAGAAAATAGAATTGAGCTATAAAATTAGTAAAAAAAAACCATAAGTTCTACAGTTTTATTAGAACATACCTGTTTGACAGTGTGTTGTAGCTGCTCATGAATCTGAAAATAAAAATAAACCAAAAGTTAGATTTGGAGATTGAAAAGTTTGCACTCAGTTTGGGAAGTTTGGCAAATGAGTTTCAACAATACAACTAAATATAACCTGGTGCAGGAAAATTCTTGAGTCCTGCTACTTATTTATGCATCTTGGCTGGCTGGCGCTCCACCAACTTTCAAAGTGAACTCTCTCTCTCTCTGTCTTTCTTGTAAAATGACAGCGAGCCGGCAATAAAGCTGCAGAAACGACGCAACGTCAACTTTAGAGTGAAATCTCACGTTTCACGCTTTCATAAATCGCCGGAATTGTTTTATGAGCGACTGTCAACGGCAGCAATGGCTGGAATGGATGGTTGAGTGCATCGGCTAAAAGACGTAAAGTAGGTACCTAGCACAAATGTTCAACAACTAACTATGGCAGACTTCTTCTCCTTCTTCTTCTTCGTCAAATCCTCAAGTTACTGTTTTATAATTTTTCCCCTTAGCAACCGAGCGAAATCTGCGATCTGCCAGTAACACCAAAAGTGCCAGTAAATGAAGAAGAGGACAGCTCGTTTGAGTAAGACTTATTTATTTAAAACTTTTCGCCGGGCTCGTTGAGCCGTTAAGGGCTGGATTCGAGGAGGAGAGGGCTTTACTTTGCACCCGCTGCTGGAAGTTAACTACTAATTCATACTTTGCAGGTTACACGAGGTGTCGAAAAAGCACCAAAGTTCGGCTCCCTCAGAAGAGCTTTACGCTGAGATTAGTAGATGTGGCGCGTGCTTTCAGTTTTAGCTTACAAAAACGAATCAGTGAACAATTTTAACTCATTTTGTTGAAGATGTGAAGTTTGTGCTATTGTTTGTCAACATGTGAAAAAGTTAAATAACTGTCAAAATTGCTGAAATTGTGTTCATTGTGAGAATTGATTTGTCAAATTTGTCAGAACTCACAGAATTACAACGATTGTCAAAACTGTCATCAATGAACAAATTATTGCAACTGTCAAAATTGACATTTTTGACAATTTTGACAATTTTGACAATTTTGACAATTTTGACAATTTTGACAATTTTGACACTTTTGACAATTTTGACAATTTTGACAATTTTGACAATTTTGACAATTTTGACAATTTTGACAATTTTGACAATTTTGACAATTTTGACAATTTTGACAATTTTGACAATTTTGACAATTTTGACAACTTTGAAAATTTTGACAATTTTGACAATTTTGACAATTTTGACAATTTTGACAATTTTGAAAATTTTGACAATTTTGACAATTTTGACAATTTTGACAATTTTGACAATTTTGACAATTTTGACAATTTTGACAATTTTGACAATTTTGACAATTTTGACAATTTTGACAATTTTGACAATTTTGACAATTTTGACAATTTTGACAATTTTGACAATTTTGACAATTTTGACAATTTTGACAATTTTGACAATTTTGACAATTTTGACAATTTTGACAATTTTGACAATTTTGACAATTTTGACAATTTTGACAATTTAAACAATTTTGACAATTTTGACAATTTTGACAATTTTGACAATTTTGACAATTTTGACAATTTTGACAATTTTGACAATTTTGACAATTTTGACAATTTTGACAATTTTGACAATTTTGACAATTTTGACAATTTTGACAATTTTGACAATTTTGACAATTTTGACAATTTTGACAATTTTGATAATTTTGACAATTTTGACAATTTTGACAATTTTGACAATTTTGACAATTTTGACAATTTTGACAATTTTGACAATTTTGACAATTTTGACAATTTTGACAATTTTGACAATTTTGACAATTTTGACAATTTTGACAATTTTGACAATTTTGACAATTTTGACAATTTTGACAATTTTGACAATTTTGACAATTTTGACAATTTTTACAATTTTTACAATTTTGACAATTTTGACAATTTTTACAATTTTTACAATTTTGACAATATTGACAATATTGACAATTTTGACAATTTTGACAATTTTGACAATTTTGACAATTTTGACAATTTTGACAATTTTGACAATTTTGACAATTTTGACAATTTTGACAATTTTGACAATTTTGACAATTTTGACAATTTTGACAATTTTGACAACTTTGAAAATTTTGACAATTTTGACAATTTTGACAATTTTGACAATTTTGACAATTTTGAAAATTTTGACAATTTTGACAATTTTGACAATTTTGACAATTTTGACAATTTTGACAATTTTGACAATTTTGACAATTTTGACAATTTTGACAATTTTGACAATTTTGACAATTTTGACAATTTTGACAATTTTGACAATTTTGACAATTTTGACAATTTTGACAATTTTGACAATTTTGACAATTTTGACAATTTTGACACTTTTGACAATTTTGACAATTTTGACAATTTTGACAATTTTGACAATTTTGACAATTTTGACAATTTTGACAATTTTGATAATTTTGACGATTTTGGAATGCTTTCCCGATTGCAACAACAATCAAACAAAGTTTCGAATTTTAGCTTCGAAGGACATTTCACTTTAATTTGGGTCAACCGTAATCGTGAAACCCGTCAAAGCTTTGGCACATTTTCTACTATTCAAGTGCATTGCCCACAATTAAACTTGAGTTCAATTCCCTTTCCTTCTTCAAGTTGCAAAAAAAACGCGAGTGCAACATCAATGAAAGCATCCAAACAGAAGGTTTTACTTTTTAATACTCTTCTACCTTTGAGCTTTCTTCTGACCTTTGAAAAAATAGAATCGTTTTATTCAAGAAACAGAGCAATTTGTATAAAATGAGAGATTTTCCGTCGTTAAACCTTTTGCCGACGTTTTTTCTTCTACTTTGCTCCTAAAAACCACAACCATTCGGCGCCAGCTTCTTTTCGTTGATGTTGTTATTGTTGCTGCTGCCACTGTCATTTTTGTTGTTCCTTTTGGCAATTTGGGCATGAATGAGCCCCGCCAACCAAAGGTGAAGAAAAGGGATAACGATTGTAGAATTGCTGACAGCTTTTAGCGCGGCACAATGGACTTTGTCTGGGTGTGTTCTTCTCTTCGATTGCGCTTTTTCGTTCCGCATTTTGTTTCTTTTTCGTCGTGTCTCTTTCTTCTTGGTTTCATTCCAACCGGATGAGACGGAGGCGCCATTCTTATTTCTGTTTGAATGAAAATTTCTGCTTGTGTCTGAATCAATAGAGAAGGAGGGCTTAAGCCGGATGCTGCATCGTCATTCGGAAACTTTCGACAATGAAGAAGGGCTCATAATCGTTAAAGCTGAAACTGCTCTCGGTTATGCTAAACTGTCATAATCATTAGGCTCAGAACGGCGAGACATTACCAGGCCGATAGGGGAGGCAGTAAAATAGGTTTAACATTTAGCTGATTACACACTTTGTCATCGGGATCCAATCTGAGCTTTTGTCCCGGGCCAACTACCGACCCTAAGATTCGTATAATATCCAAGTAATTCAATTTCGAACGCACAGCACCAGTCGTGTAAAGCTCCGTGTTCAGCTGACAAACTTTTTAATCCTCCGGTGCTTCGGTCGCATATTTAAAGTAAAATGTCTTCGACTCACACTTCTCAGCGATTGTGTACCCTTAATTTGGAGAAGATACTTAGCCGAAAGAAAGACGACCTACTCGAGCACCATTAATGACGACGACACCAGGCGCGAAACTTTGGCATCCCATTCCCATTCAAAGTTTTTTTGTTCTGTCCCCAAAACTCTACGGCTAGCGAAATCTGCCGAAAGTTCAACCACACGCAAGTTGACGAAACACTCTACAATACATTACTCTCCACATCTCCAGAAAAGAAATTGGTATTGAAAGACGTATTCAAACTCATTAATAGATGAACAAAATTAGAAACTTTCCAGCTACTTCTGACTCAACTAAAGATAGCACAAGATAGGAAGGTCTTCCCTTAAAGCGATTTTAAATGAACCAATGATTAAACTGAATTTTTGAACAGTAGTTTTGCTGACAAAATGACACTAACATTGTAAGATTTTTTTTTCCAAATTTCCAGGGACATGTTCCAAGTCTAGTTGTCTGTGATTCCACGCTTTTTCCGACCTGACGGCCTTGTTGATCCCACGCACCGTTTGGAATGCTCATGATAATGTTCCGACGAGAAAGAGGAACCATGCTAGAAGAAAGGAAGCATCACTTTGTCGTGCTACTTTTTTGGGGCGCAGCCTCTTGCTCCTTGCTTCGTCCTTGCTAAGGAGAGAAATCAAGAGCCAAAAGTTACTGTAATGTGCACAATTAAAACGTTGTAATCCAAGCCTGTGGGGCGGGAAAGATTCAAACACTGGCAACGCAACTTTGAAACGTTTCCTGGGTTCGGAAACTTTAAGGAGCGAAAGCTAGAAAACATGGGTCCAAAAGGATGCCTTCGTCAGTAAAATTCAGAAATTTTAAATTTAGGCTTTGAAAAATTCTTTAAACTTTATTAGTTTAAATTAAACAACTCAAGTTGAAAAAAAGATATCAGATTTAGCCTTCAGATTCGATGGGGGTGACAACCCTCAACAATATTTTTAAAAGTCCTAATTTTCAACGCCCGATAAATTTTACAGATTTCAAATTGCAAAATCTGTATAAATATTTGCCCGCATTGTCATAAGTGAGAAAATTGTAAATACAGATTATGAAAATTGCCGAAACAGTCAAAATTGAAAAAAAAAATCGAAACTGGCATCTAAATGTTCTCAATCTAGGCGCATCAATCCAAAGTTTTCAAATTCAAAAGAGTAGTCCAAAGTTGTCGAGTTGAAATTTTGATAGTGGGACAAAAAAGTTTCATGAAGGCATTGTTTTAGTGGTGTGATCTGTGACGTCACTGTTGTTGGTTTAGGTAATTTTTTTGTATCAGTTTCAAAACTATCCGTTACAAATTTTGTACGATGCTTATCGATTTTTTGGGCAGCTGTCTGAACTTTTTTCAACATTGCAAACGTGCGATTGACAGTTTGGACCACCTTTCTTAAGTCACCTTGGTTCACAATGTCTAAAGTGCCAATACCTTCAAATTTACAATAAATTTATGTCGGTAATGCCAAAACTTTGTAAAATGTCAATCTTATATATAAAAATGATGGCGATTTCTTTGTAGAACGAAGTTTACCGGGTCAGCTAGTTATTTAAAAAAAATAAGAACCGAATTTTATGATATCGAAAATATATAAAAAAATACGAAATGTGAAAAGTCCGAAAAATGTGAAAAATGTCAAAATTGTCGGAAATGCCAAAGTGTCAGATTTACCAAAAATGTCAAAAATGTTTAAAATGCAAAAAACACCAAAGATGTCGAAATTGTATAAATTGTTTAAAATCGTGTGAAATTGTTAAAACTGTCAAAATTGTCAAATAAAAAAAAATCCAACTTTTCAAAGTGGTTACAAGTTGTAATGTCGAATTTGTCTAAATTAGCAGAAACTTCATTAACGACGGATATCTGAAAAACCAAAAATGACAAAATTGTCAAAAATTTCTAAATATTTTTTTTTTAAATTTTATAGGTGCCAAAATTGTCAAAAACCGTTCACGATGTTGAAACAAAAAATCGCTAAAAATGTCAAAAATTTTCTATTGTCAAAACTGACAAACTTTCAAAATTGTTATAATTGTAAAAATTGACAAACTGTCAATAATGATTAATTTAAAAATGGTCAAACTGGGTAAAAGTCGTAAAGTCAAATTTGCCAAAACTGTTATAAACGACGAACTTTTTAGAAAAAAGCTACTCAAAAAGTACAAAATCGTCAAAAATTTCTAGAACGTCAAATATTTCAATGTCCCTAATAACAATATGTGCAAATTTTCACCCCAATCCGTTGTATAAAAACGTCAATATAACTAAGATACTGAAAATTTAATATGGACGACCCCTTCTGCCGGCCCCTTTCACTGAATTGGATACCTTAAATCGATTGCACGTCACTTAAAACTATCGTGTACAAATTTTCATCTGAATGCGATGTATAATAACGTCAATATCGCAAAAACAGGGAACAGTTAATATGGACGACCCCTTTGACTGATCCCTTACACAAAATTTGACACCAGAAATCGATTGCTAGTTTTTCAAAACACTCATGTGCAAATTTTCAACACGATCCGACGAAAAGTAACGTCAATATCGCAAAAACAATATTTGTCTTCTATGGACGACCCCCTTCAGAAGGGGTCATCCGAAAATCTAAAAACATTTTTTATCCTTCCTGGTCCTAAGGGCTGTCCCAACGGTAGATGCAAAACACGGTTTTCGACCACGCTTAAACATTTCGGCTGGCACCGGTGGCGTATATTGCTGTTTTAGCACAGTTATCGATTTCAAAATTCCCAACAGTTATACGCCTTTGTTCCAAATTCATGCAAATTTGGAACAGGATTTCAAAATATACGACAGACCGATTTAGTTCACGGCGAGAAAATTTTAGCCAACAATGATTTCTTTCACACATGTTTGGGTAACATTGGGTGTGATAATAGTTTCTTTTTGAGATATTATTTGAATGTTTTTTTTCGCTTCAACCACCCTATACGTAACATAAATTGAGAATAGATGTTATTAAAAACCATATCAAGTATAAATAATAGATGTCACATTATTCTCGATTTAATATAATTGAATAAAAAGCTTTTCATTTGGGCTCGACGAATTAGTGAATTCAGTCAGCGTTCTAAAATTTGAAAAAAATAAACGAAAATAAAATTTTAATACTTTTTTGATGAGGTAAAATAAATGTTTATTGTTTGTTCTATAATTTTTGTTTTATTTGAGATATTGAGAGATTTTTAGTTTCGTATGGATTGCTCGGAGTTTTCGTCAATATTAGCATATTTTTCTTTATCCATACATAAATTTACAAATAGTGAAACAAGTTTTTGTCAAACAAAAATGTCGACAAATCAAGGGAAAATTTCCTTTGACTTTGGGATGAACATTTCTCGTTTCCTTTATCAATGTCAGCAATAACTTGAAAAAAAAATTCATTTTAACAAAACTTTATTCCATTGATTCAAAGCAATTTGATTGAATTAATTGAAGAATTGTTTCAATTGACCTTTTTTCCTCGTTGTGTAGTCATTTTTACTTTTAAATTAATGAAATCCTAATAGAATAGTTGAAATCATTGTTCTGTCAAAAAGAATATTCGTAGAATTCATTTTAAGACAACTAACCGTGAAACTCAAAACTTATGCAATTTTTCCAATAAAATGGGTTTTTTCTTCTCAATTATTGAGTGTCTGCAATGAAAGTGTTTCCGTTTTAAATTTGCTCCTACACCGGTGGGGAGTGGGTGTTTTAGCCGGTTCTAAAATTTCAAATTTTGCTTAAACTGGTATACTTAAAACCAATATTTACGCCTGAACCGTTGCAGGTGCTCTAATGAACATCCATGCCAAATTTCAGCTCTCTAGCCCTTAAGACGGCTGAGTCTATAGAGGACAAACAAACAAACAAACAAACAAACAAACAAACAAACAAACAAACAAACAAAGAAACATACAGAAATTGTTTTTTATATGTATAGATATGTTTTTCAGATTATGACCACAAAAATGTACTTTTCAATCAATGAAACGTTAAATTTGTATAGGTCTCACCAGATAAATTTTGAAAACGGGTTTGGAAAGTTGACGTAATTTGGCACAATTTTGCATTTTTAGATTGTCAAAATACGAAATACAGAACTTTTGACGAGTTCTCAAAGGTATAGCTGTTTTTCGAAACTTTTGTCAATTTGCAATTTTTTAGATTTTCTAAGACTTAATTTCAACTTTGCACTGGATTTTGAGTATATTAACGCGATTTTTTTCGTAATAAATTTATTTTCTCTAGAAAGGTGAAATAAAGGTCAAAATTGAAAACAAAACTATCATAAATGACAAATGCGACAGAAAATGTAAAAAATGTCAGAAATTCTAAAAACATAACAAGATTCTGAAATAGAGAAAAATAACAATATTGATAACAAAAAAGGGTAAAATAGTCAAAAAGGCAAGAATGTTCATAAAGGTTTAAGACAGGTATGTAGTCAAAAATATAAAGTTCAAATGTGCAATTCCCGATAGGAAATGCACCCTACTTTTAACCATATTTAGTCGGGTCACGTAGGGTGCGTCAGGCGATTTTTTTCTGTCTAGTAGATCAGTTGTTGCGGATCGGATAGCAGTTTAGTCAATTCGTAATTATGTCTCCAAAAAGTTAAGAATATGCTTATTCGACATTAACAATTTGAGCTATCTAAAAGTGAATAGACATACGATAAATGGGCGGTTCTTCAATTGACACTCTATCCGGTTTCTCCCTTTCTTCCTTTGACTGGTTCGTAGAAAGAAAATCTCATTTCACCTCAAGAGAGGATTTTTTTCGTTTTAATCAAATTACTTGAAATCGTTTAATTTGCTTTTTATGGGGATGTATTAACATTCTACTACAGAAGACCACCTGGCGTATGAAAGTTATACTGGTCGAATGTCGATGTCTATCGGAATGACGCATCATTTCTCATCATAACTGACAACCCGTGCAGTATATCAGAAGGCAATGCAAATCTTGCCGTGCCTAAAATATCCAAATTTGAGTCCAACAACCGTAAGTTGAAATGATGGGAATAGAAATAGACGAAAATGATGATGATTACATGGGGAAACAATTCCCTTCATTCCGATAGACATCGACACTCGACCAGTATAACTTTCATACGCCAGGTTGTCTTCTGTAGTAGAATGTTAATACATGGGCCCCGGAGAGATGTGGGTTCAAGTCCTACCGGGAGACAAGGCGAATTTTTTCACATGTTTTTCAACATTAATTTTCATCTTTTCTAGTCCCTGAAATTTTAACTTACAGTTGGATTCATTCCTCTACAAAAAAAAAAGTTTCGCTGACTGAATGTTTGAGTCAAGTTTGTAATGTTTAAAAAAAGTGTGTAATATTTCACAAAAAAATACGTTGAAAAATACTTTTTTCGATAAGTAAAACAACTTTTTAATTTACGTAACGTTTCGGGTTACTTTTCTTCACCCGTCATCAGATGTCTCCCAGAGTAAACCGAAACGTTACGTAAATTAAAACAAAAGTTGTTTTTCTCACCAAAAAAAGTCAATAAAGAAAAACCGTATAAAAAGTACCGGTGATAAACTTTTATTCATTTCTTTATTTTTGCACTACTGGAGCAGTTGAAAAAACTAATAGTTTTACAATAAATAAATTTTTGATCTTCTTGAACGGTTATCGTCAGAGGACGAATCGGATAAAGCCAGTCAATAAGGACGGTCAGTCTTACCCATCAGAACTGATTCAAGACGTCTCAAAGCGGGTTACTTTCAAGCGGGTATCACTTTTGCATCCCATTTTCCAAAATTTAGCACTTCTAGCTTGAAGGAAATAGCGATTAACTTTTAAGAAATTTTTTCATTATGCAACTGAAGGAAAGTGTTACGAAACTTGAACAGCGATTTTCTTGAAATAGGTCAAACAATTCATACGACCTGTTCATAACTGATCAAAATTTTGTTTTTTTTTGGTTTTGACAGTTCTCTTTGGTGTGTTTGAAGGCATCCAAAGGGCCAAAGCCAAAAACCAAAACTTGGTTCAAAACGATCGTAGGAAATTTTACACAAGTTCCGTGGGCTAGCTTGTACGTCTGTTCTCTGTGTTTTTAGTAATCTTTCTGCGGAGGAGTTTCCCATCTTTTTTTCGATCCTTTAGGTCTATCCATGCCGGGTGTCATCCTGTTGCTAAGCTCCCGGCACGGAAGCAGCAGAAAAGAAAAAAAAATACGTTGGGCAAGGCCAGCAACAGCAGACAAGTAAAGGTAAGCAATAGCACTGGGGTGATTATTAATTGTGATTATTTGATAAAATAAAATTCTTATTCTGAAAACAAAATGTAGTAGCGTTGATATACTAGGCAAATCAACAATATTTATAGTTGTCCTCACGAAATTAATCAGAAAAATATAATTGAATCTATCATATCTATAGTTAAATCAACTATATCCTTCTAGTTGAATGTACTTGACCATAGGTCGGCAACCTGCGGCTCCTTGAATACAAAGCTGCGACTCTTTTGCTCACTGCGCTGGTATTGCGATAATTGCGTCTTGTAACCTAGCTCACGGATTTTCGTAGCGGAAAGGACCAAATGGCAAAATAGCATTTTTGAAGCCTCATTTTTCGCTTTTCACTGTTTTTGAAGCATTAGTATAGAGGTAAAGATTTAATTTATCATTAATCGTAAATGCAAAGATTAAATGTTATTTAAAAAGAACAGAAATTAAAATCAAATTATTTCTTTCCAACACCTGTGTATATTTTTGAATCAATCGAACACAGAAGTTGAGCTGTAGCTAACAGGAAATTAAAGTTAATCATTTACAAAAAAGTAGTTCTTAGTCAGCCTCTGTTTTGTTATCAAAAGTTTATGAGTTCCGCAATCGTAGAAGAATTAATCAACCATTTCGAAAAATATTTACAACTTTGACACGTAACAACATAAAGACATTGGAAAAATCTCCTCAATCCTATCATATTGATTGAATTGAAATCGATTATTTTAATGTATCTGAATGAAGATACCTCATAAGCATTCCAGATTGCCCGGTTTTAACCAAGCTTGCTCAGATTTTCAAAGAAAAAGTTGGGAAATGCTCCATGATATCGAGGAAAAAACCCGATTTTTCCTAGGATTTTTCATAATTTTTACGAAATTTCAAATTTTTTCAACATGTTTTAGTGAAAAAAGGTTGCGTTTATTTTTTTTAAATTGTGAGATACATAAGTCTGTATACTTTTATTAAAACTTTATAAGATCATGACCACAAAAAAGATAAAAAGTGGTGTTAACCGTACTTTTCAATCAATGAATCATCAAAATTGTTTAAGTCTCAAGAGATAAATTATGAAAAGAAGTTTGGAAAGTTGACGTCGTTTGGCACATTTTGCAATTTCAGATTGTCAAGATAATAAATCCTGAACTTTTGACGAAGGAAAACGTATCCTGACTGTAGAAGATTCTGGTGCATCGTCGACGAACCAAAACACAATTCAGGACAATAGCGATTGATCATTTCTAGCGTAACATTTCAAATGGGCGAAACTGTCAAATGTAAACAAATCGAGTTAACGGTCATTACGGATGAACGCGGTTGCACTTTACCTAATTAACGCGGTTTCATCTTAAAATCATTTAAAACTTTAAAAAAATTAATAAAATTCATTTGGGCGAAACTTCCTGTTGATGCATTTTCGTTGGAACGTGAAGTTACGCCTATTCAAAATAGGGTTCATTTTTCTATTCGTGTAGGGCCAATAGGCGAAACTGAGTTGACCGTGTGTGACAAAATGGCCTTATTAGTTTTTGCGTGTAGGACCAATGGGCAAAACTTTTAAACCAAAACAAAAACGGCCGATCAATTGAGCGAAACTTGCAGGCGTAACTGAAATCGAAAACAAAAAAAGCGAAACTCAAAAATCTCTGAAATTTAGTGAAAAAAGTTAAAGAATTTGATAACCAACGAACAATAAGTGGATATAATGCACATTTTTTTAATTTTGTTGAACAAAAAGTGGTCGATTTTTTTTAAATAGGATTTGATTAGATGTTCCGAAATTTCAAACGCTTTTTTTTCGTTTCGAGCTAACTGCTAGTTTCGCCCTTATGAAATGTTACGCTAGATTTATGCTTGATGATGACAGTTGGTTATGATGTACATGGTACAAATGTTTACATCATCACACTGTAAAGCAAACCTACTCAAATTGTGGTTAACAGTAACACTGCAGTGTTGGCAGATAAGAATGAGACGATTTATCATCCAGAAATGAGTACTTTCCCGGATAGGGAACATGATAAGTGGAAAGTGCGACAATAGCAATCGCTAATGAATTGTGTAGTTATGTAAAGACTAGACTAACGAAACATGGATAAAGATAACACTATTCCACCACAGCGTTTTCAAGAATTTATTTTCTCGAGAAAGGTCATTTCATACCGACATAAGCGCTGTAAAGCTTTATAAAAATATGATAAAATAAAAAACTTAAAGTAAATCCAAACAAATTACGCGGACGCTTGCGTTTCTGTCTGTTTTCGCTCGAAATGTTACCAAATGTCTAATTTTTTCAAAAAGTCATATATTTTTTTAAACTTTGTACTGGTAACAATGCCATATGTTCGGGCACGGCCGATGGGGGGTTTCGGATTTCGAGGGATTTCTTCCCGTCTCTCGTCGACGGCATCTACCAGCAGCAAGAATGTCCAGGTAAGTCTTCGGCACTTCACTAGTCAGCTGTTCACCCGCTGGGGGAAGAATTTGTTTTCCTCTTTGGGGTAGGTTTGCGAGTAAGCACCACACAGTATGCACGTTATAGTTGCGATTTGTTTACCACAATTGCCGATTTCGGATCCACTATGAGAAGTCGCTTAGTTGGACTTAATTTAATTAGGCTTTATTGGAGATGAAGTAAAATTCCGTGCTTCTATTTCAAGGTACTGATCTATTCTAAACTAATTAAAATGGCTTACATACTATTGTGTTAACTCTCTCCGCGAAGTTTGCTATGTTGCGAGAGAGAGTTGATCTTATGCTAAGGTACGATCACAAATAATGGTGTTTACGAGCAAATGGATTAAAGTGTCAAGTGAACATAAATTAAGACACATATTAAACAACAAGAACATTATTCATGACCGGTGCAGTACCGATCACCATAAATGATAAAAATGATAAAAATGCCTAAATTGTTGAACTGATCAAAATTTTACAAATGCCAATTATCAAAATTGAATAAGAAATTTTAAGTTTTAAATTGTATAAGAAACCAAGAAGCCCTCCACACCGCTTGAACTCGAAACCATTTTCAGCAGCAAAGAGAAAAATCTCTCAAATAATTCAGAATTCGAACCATTTGCTACATGCTTCTGTGTAATACCTCAAATTCCAAGCAATAATTAACTCCAACACAGTTGAATCATTCCTCGGCACACGAACATCGATTATTGAGTATCGAGATTTGCAAATTTACTTCCCTGCTCCACTGCTAAGCTTTTCCTCTGCCCTCAGAAAGAAAATATTTCCTGATGCTAACCATCAATGGCAATGGCTTCGTTCCGTGATGGTGCAGTCAAAGGAAAATCAAAACGGGGAAGGGCACTACGTTAAATACACTTATAAATTACCAAGCAATAATGTCTGTAGTTTGGTGGTTGGCGTGCGGAAGTGAGGAAGCAAATGGGTGTTACATCCCCTGTAAATAGGAATTTCGGGTGGAAAGAAGAGAGCCCTAATTGATGCCAAAAAATCAAAATTAATTTTCGGCACTCCTCGCAAAGCGGGTCGAAAATTTTGTCGGATTTTCCCCGGGTAAACGTTGATCTTCCGTTGGTACAGGCGTTTTTTTTGAAACCGGGGAGGGTGGACGAACTTTCAAGGGAAATTAGGTTGGAATGATGGAAGCTGCCGGCGGACGCGATGGGAATTCGTTTTCCGTGTTCCTGTTAGTAGGCCGGGACCAGCGAGTTTCCCGATAAATAGGGCCCGGTTTAGTGGGTTTCGCCGCTAAACATCATCAGCAAATTTGCGTTTGGTGGATCAATATTGAAGCACAAAACTAAGAGTTTGTTTTTGGAATGCTCATCAAGGAGCATTAGATTTATGAACTTGTAAGTCAGGGATTAGGAATCTTTGTTTTTATTCACATAATGAAAAAAATGTTATAAATGGTCATAAATTGTCAAAAATGTCATAAAATGTCAAAAATGTCAAAAATGTTAAAGAATGTCATAAAATGTCAAAATATCGAAAACGTCTCAGAAGTATCACAAATGGCAAAACTTTAAAAGATGCTAGAAACTTCACGATATTCAAAAATGCCAAGTAAAAAGTATGTCAGAAATGTAAAAAAAACGAAATATTCCAATCATGTAAAAAATGAACAAACTGTAAAATTATTTTTAATTTGTCGAATGCAAAAACATCAATCATTCAAGACACAAAAAATGTTAAAATGAGAAAATGTCGTAAAATATATGTACAGAAGTATAAAAAAGTTTCAAGTATGCCAAAAATTCCTAAAACGCCCAAAATGTCAAAAATGCAAAAATCTCCATGGTTATAAATGACTGAAATGTTCAAATTTTGACAACTTTAGAAATTGTCAATTTTTTTTTTAAATGACAAAGAAAGTCACGAATGTAAAAAAAATGTCAAAACATCAAAAATATGAACAATGTCAATATTATCAAAAAAGTTCAAGATGTACAAATCTTCATAATTAAAAAAAAGGCATGAAAATGTACAAAAAAGTAAAAATTGTCTAGAGAGACATAAATATCAAAATCGAAGTGGCTTCGAAAAAATTCGCTACCTTTATTCCGAGGAAAATCTCAAACTTCTTACGGGGTTTTCTAATTTCCATGCCGAAAAATTCCGGTGAATTTTGAGAGCGGATTTCGAGATCACTTATTCGCCGGCCCAAATTGCTTACCAGTTTCGCTAGAATTCGGCGAGTCAAACGTTCGAAATGTTGGCTTTTGCCCTGAAGCAGTTGGCGAACCGCGTTCTAGTGACTTGATTAAACCTTTCAAAACCACAATATTGAATGGGGAGAATCGCCTCTTTCCTTTCCAAATTCCCATCATTGTTCCACAAAAAAGCTCGCGCTTTCTTCAATGGGGCAGCAAATTTCCACTCCAACAATCCGAAGCGCTCATTTGAATAACCGACCTGGTTTTCCGATGAAATGAGTTGTCCTTCCCATCAAGAATTTCCCGCCCTCCTCCTTGAATGGTGGAAGTCGTCTTCGAGGGAGTTTTTTTCCCGGTCTCCTCGAACTTTCTCCACCCACTTTATTCAATTTCTAAGTATTATTGTGACTCGCTCGAGCGAAACGGGTTCACGTGGCAATTTTTGTATTCCTTCAGTCTGTTTCCAGTTTCCAAATCGATGATTTGGAGTTGGAGTTGGAGTTGGTGTTTTGGAATAATGAAGCATTTTACTTTTTTGACATTTCAACACCTCGTTCGGATGATGGCTCAAGGGGTTTGTTTTGGACTTTTCCGTCTGAGAGTCGGAACCTGGATCCGGATTCACCTTCTTCCTCTGTTGTGGCGAGGAAAACTTTTGACACGAGCCTTGAAATTTCAATCAAAGCTCGCTCCATTCCAGACGTTCAGGCACCAAGATTGAAATTGTGGATTACAAATTTTGGATACTTCCAAACTTCCCTACTGGGAAGCAGCTTACAAGATTTTCTTAGGAGGTATGCATTTTCGAAAACAAAATGGGTGATTTAATCTGTAACCAATTAAAAATGAGAGAGTGAAATGTCAATTTTGTCAATTTTGTCAACTTTGTCAATTTTGTCAATCTGTCAATCTGTCAATTTTGTCAATTTTGTCAACTTTGTCAATTTTGTCAATTTTGTCAATTTTGTCAATTTTGTCAATTTTGTCAATTTTGTCAATTTTGTCAATTTTGTCAATTTTGTCAATTTTGTCAATTTTGTCAATTTTGTCAATTTTGTCAATTTTGTCAATTTTGTCAATTTTGTCAATTTTGTCAATTTTGTCAATTTTGTCAATTTTGTCAATTTTGTCAATTTTGTCAATTTTGTCAATTTTGTCAATTTTGTCAATTTTGTCAATTTTGTCAATTTTGTCAATTTTGTCAATTTTGTCAATTTTGTCAATTTTGTCAATTTTGTCAATTTTGTCAATTTTGTCAATTTTGTCAATTTTGTCAATTTTGTCAATTTTGTCAATTTTGTCAATTTTGTCAATTTTGTCAATTTTGTCAATTTTGTCAATTTTGTCAATTTTGTCAATTTTGTCAATTTTGTCAATTTTGTCAATTTTGTCAATTTTGTCAATTTTGTCAATTTTGTCAATTTTGTCAATTTTGTCAATTTTGTCAATTTTGTAAATTTTGTCAATTTTGTCAATTTTGTCAATTTTGTCAATTTTGTCAATTTTGTCAATTTTATCAATTTTGTCAATTTTGTCAATTTTGACAATTTTGTCAATTTTGTCAATTTTGTCAATTTTGTCAATTTTGTCAATTTTGTCAATTTTGTCAATTTTGTCAATTTTGTCAATTTTGTCAATTTTGTCAATTTTGTCAATTTTGTGAATTTCGTGAATTTAGTGAATTTTATAAATTTTGTCAATTTTGTCAATTTTGTCAATTTTGTCGATTTTGTCAATTTTGTCAATTTTATCAATTTTATCAATTTTGTCAATTTTGCCAATTTTGTCAATTTTGTCAATTTTGTCAATTTTATCAATTTTGTCAATTTTGACAATTATGACAATTTTGACAATTTTGAAAATTTTGATAATTTTGACAATTTTGACAATTTTGACAATTTTGACAATTTTGACAATTTTGACAATTTTGACGATTTTGACAATTTGGACAATTTTGACAATTTTGACAATTTTGACAATTTTGACAATTTTGACAATTTTGACAATTTTGACAATTTTGACAATTTTGACAATTTTGACAATTTTGACAATTTTGACAATTTTGACAATTTTGACAATTTTGACAATTTTGACAATTTCGACAATTTTGACTATTTTGGCAATTTTGACTATTTTGACAATTTTGACAATTTTGACAATTTTGACAATTTTGACAATTTTGACAATTTTGACAATTATGACAATTTTGACAATTTTGACAATTTTGACAATTTTGACAATTTTGACAATTTTGACAATTTTGACAATTTTGACAATTTTGACAATTTTGACAATTTTGACAATTTTGACAATTTTGACAATTTTGACAATTTTGACAATTTTGACAATTTTGACAATTTGACAATTTTGACAATTTTGACAATTTTGACAATTTTGACAATTTTGACAATTTTGACAATTTTGACAATTTTGACAATTTTGACAATTTTGACAATTTTGACAATTTTGACAATTCGGACAATTTTGACAATTTTGACAATTTTGACAATTTTGTCAATTTTGTCAATTTTGTCAATTTTGTCAATTTTGTCAATTTTGTCAATTTTGTCAATTTTGTCAATTTTGTCAATTTTGTCAATTTTGTCAATTTTGTCAATTTTGTCAATTTTGTCAATTTTGTCAATTTTGTCAATTTTGTCAATTTTGTCAATTTTGTCAATTTTGTCAATTTTGTCAATTTTGTCAATTTTGTCAATTTTGTCAATTTTGTCAATTTTGTCAATTTTGTCAATTTTGTCAATTTTGTCAATTTTGTCAATTTTGTCAATTTTGTCAATTTTGTCAATTTTGTCAATTTTGTCAATTTTGTCAATTTTGTCAATTTTGTCAATTTTGTCAATTTTGTCAATTTTGTCAATTTTGTCAATTTTGTCAATTTTGTCAATTTTGTCAATTTTGTCAATTTTGTCAATTTTGTCAATTTTGTCAATTTTGTCAATTTTGTCAATTTTGTCAATTTTGTCAATTTTGTCAATTTTGTCAATTTTGTCAATTTTGTCAATTTTGTCAATTTTGTCAATTTTGTCAATTTTGTCAATTTTGTCAATTTTGTCAATTTTGTCAATTTTGTCAATTTTGTCAATTTTGTCAATTTTGTCAATTTTGTCAATTTTGTCAATTTTGTCAATTTTGTCAATTTTGTCAATTTTGTCAATTTTGTCAATTTTGTCAATTTTGTCAATTTTGTCAATTTTGTCAATTTTGTCAATTTTGTCAATTTTGTCAATTTTGTCAATTTTGTCAATTTTGTCAATTTTGTCAATTTTGTCAATTTTGTCAATTTTGTCAATTTTGTCAATTTTGTCAATTTTGTCAATTTTGTCAATTTTGTCAATTTTGTCAATTTTGTCAATTTTGTCAATTTTGTCAATTTTGTCAATTTTGTCAATTTTGTCAATTTTGTCAATTTTGTCAATTTTGTCAATTTTGTCAATTTTGTCAATTTTGTCAATTTTGTCAAATTTGTCAATTTTGTCAATTTTTTCAATTTTGTCAATTTTGTCAATTTTGTCAATTTTGTCAATTTTGTCAATTTTGTCAATTTTGTGAATTTTGTCAATTTTGTGAATTTTGTGAATTTTGTGAATTTTGTGAATTTTGTCAATTTTGTCAATTTTGTCAATTTTGTCAATTTTGTCAATTTTGTCAATTTTGTCAATTTTGTCAATTTTGTCAATTTTGTCAATTTTGTCAATTTTGTCAATTTTGTCAATTTTGTCAATTTTGACAATTTTGACAATTTTGACAATTTTGACAATTTTGACAATTTTGACAATTTTGACAATTTTGACAATTTTGACAATTTTGACAATTTTGACAATTTTGACAATTTTGACAATTTTGACAATTTTGACAATTTTGACAATTTTGACAATTTTGACAATTTTGACAATTTTGACAATTTTGAGAATTTTGACAATTTTGACAATTTTGACAATTTTGTCAATTTTGTCAATTTTGACAATTTTGTCAATTTTGTCAATTTTGTCAATTTTGTCAATTTTGACAATTTTGACATTTTTGACAATTTTGACAATTTTGACAATTTTGACAATTTTGACAATTTTGACAATTTTGACAATTTTGACAATTTTGACAATTTTGACAATTTTGACAATTTTGTCAATTTTGACAATTTTGACAATTTTGACAATTAGTCAATTTTGTCAATTTTGTCAATTTTGTCAATTTTGACAATTTTGACAATTTTGTCAATTTTGACAATTTTGACAATTTTGACAATTTTGACATTTTGGACAATTTTGAAAATTTTGACAATTTTGAAAATTTTGACAATTTTGAAAATTTTGACAATTTTGACAATTATGACAATTTTGACAATTTTGACAATTTTGATAATTTTGACAATTTTGATAATTTTGACAATTTTGACAATTTTGACAATTTTGACAATTTTGACAATTTTGACAATTTTGACAATTTTGACAATTTTGACAATTTTGACAATTTTGACAATTTTGACAATTTTGACAATTTTGACAATTTTGATAATTTTGAGAATTTTGTCAATTTTGTCTATTTGGTCAATTTTGTCAATTTTGTCAATTTTGTCAATTTTGTCAATTTTGTCAATTTTGTCAATTTTGTCAATTTTGTCATTTTGGTAAATTTTGTCAATTTTGTCATTTTGGTCAATTTTGTCAATTTTGTCAATTTTGTCAATTTTGTCAATTTTGTCAATTTTGTCAATTTTGTCAATTTTGTCAATTTTGTCAATTTTGTCAATTTTGTCAATTTTGTCAATTTTGTCAATTTTGTCAATTTTGTCAATTTTGTCAATTTTGTCAATTTTGTCAATTTTGTCAATTTTGTCAATTTTGTCAATCTTGTCAATTTTGTCAATCTTGTCAATTTTGTCAATTTTGTCAATTTTGTCAATTTTGTCAATTTTGTCAATATGTCAATTTTGTCAATTTTGTCAATTTTGTCAATTTTGTCAATTTTGTCAATTTTGTCAATTTTAGCAATTTTGTCAATTTTGTCAATTTTGTCAATTTTGTCAATTTTGACAATTTTGTCAATTTTGTCAATTTTGTCAATTTTGTCAATTTTGACAATTTTGACAATTTTGACAATTTTGACAATTTTGACAATTTTGACAATTTTGACAATTTTGACAATTTTGACAATTTTGACAATTTTGACAATTTTGACAATTTTGACAATTTTGACAATTTTGACAATTTTGACAATTTTGACAATTTTGACAATTTTGACAATTTTGACAATTTTGACAATTTTGACAATTTTGACAATTTTGACAATTTTGACAATTTTGACAATTTTGACAATTTTGACAATTTTGACAATTTTGACAATTTTGTCAATTTTGTCAATTTTGTCAATTTTGTCAAATTGGTCAATTTGGTAAATTTGGTCAATATTGTCATTTTTTTCAATTTTTTCAATCTTGTCAATTTTGTCAATTTTGTCAATTTCGTCAATTTTGTCAATTTTGTCAATTTTGTCAATTTTGTCAATTTTGTCAATTTTGTCAATTTTGTCAATTTTGTCAATTTTGTCAATTTTGTCAATTTTGTCAATTTTGTCAATTTTGTCAATTTTGTCAATTTTGTCAATTTTGTCAATTTTGTCAATTTTGTCAATTTTGTCAATTTTGTCAATTTTGTCAATTTTGTCAATTTTGTCAATTTTGTCAATTTTGTCAATTTTGTCAATTTTGTCAATTTTGTCAATTTTGTCAATTTTGTCAATTTTGACAATTTTGTCAATTTTGTCAATTTTGTCAATTTTGTCAATTTTGTCAATTTTGTCAATTTTGTCAATTTTGTCAATTTTGTCAATTTTGTCAATTTTGTCAATTTTGTCAATTTTGTCAATTTTGTCAATTTTGTCAATTTTGTCAATTTTGTCAATTTTGTCAATTTTGTCAATTTTGTCAATTTTGTCAATTTTGTCAATTTTGTCAATTTTGTCAATTTTGTCAATTTTGTCAATTTTGTGAATTTTGTGAATTTTGTGAATTTTGTCAATTTTGTCAATTTTGTCAATTTTGTCAATTTTGTCAATTTTGTCAATTTTGTCAATTTTGTCAATTTTGTCAATTTTGTCAATTTTGACAATTTTGTCAATTTTGTCAATTTTGTCAATTTTGTCAATTTTGTCAATTTTGACAATTTTGACAATTTTGACAATTTTGACAATTTTGACAATTTTGACAATTTTGACAATTTTGACAATTTTGACAATTTTGACAATTTTGACAATTTTGACAATTTTGACAATTTTGACAATTTTGACAATTTTGACAATTTTGACAATTTTGACAATTTTGACAATTTTGACAATTTTGACAATTTTGACAATTTTGACAATTTTGACAATTTTGAAAATTTTGACAATTTTGACAATTTTGACAATTTTGACAATTTTGACAATTTTGACAATTTTGACAATTTTGACAATTTTGACAATTTTGAAAATTTTGACAATTTTGACAATTTTGACAATTTTGACAATTTTGACAATTTTGACAATTTTGACAATTTTGACAATTTTGACAATTTTGACAATTTTGACAATTTTGTCAATTTTGTCAATTTTGTCAACTTTGTCAATTTTGACAATTTTGTCAATTTTGACAATTTTGGCAATTTTGACAATTTTGACAATTTTGACAATTTTGACATTTTTGACAATGTTGAAAATTTTGACAATTTTGAAAATTTTGACAATTTTGACAATTTTGACAATTTTGACAATTTTGACAATTTTGATAATTTTGACAATTTTGACAATTTTGACAATTTTGACAATTTTGACAATTTTGACAATTTTGACAATTTTGACAATTTTGACAATTTTGACAATTTTGACAATTTTGACAATTTTGACAATTTTGTCAATTTTGACAATTTTGACAATTTTGACAATTTTGACAATTTTGACAATTTTGACAATTTTGATAATTTTGAGAATTTTGTCAATTTTGTCTATTTGGTCAATTTTGTCAATTTTGTCAATTTTGTCAATTTTGTCAATTTTGTCAATTTTGTCAATTTTGTCAATTTTGTCAATTTTGTCAATTTTGTCAATTTTGTCATTTTGGTCAATTTTGTCAATTTTGTCATTTTGGTCAATTTTGTCAATTTTGTCAATTTTGTCAATTTTGTCAATTTTGTCAATTTTGTCAATTTTGTCAATTTTGTCAATTTTGTCAATTTTGTCAATTTTGTCAATTTTGTCAATTTTGTCAATTTTGTCAATTTTGTCAATTTTGTCAATTTTGTCAATTTTGTCAATTTTGTCAATTTTGTCAATTTTGTCAATTTTGTCAATTTTGTCAATCTTGTCAATTTTGTCAATTTTGTCAGTTTTGTCAGTTTTGTCAATTTCGTCAATTTTGTCAATTTTGTCAATTTTGTCAATTTTGTCAATTTTGTCAATTTTGTCAATTTTGTCAATTTTGTCAATTTAGTCAATTTTGACAATTATGACAATTTTGACAATTTTGACAATTTTGACAATTTTGACAATTTTGACAATTTTGACAATTTTGACAATTTTGACAATTTTGACAATTTTGACAATTTTGACAATTTTGACAATTTTGACAATTTTGACAATTTTGACAATTTTGACAATTTTGACAATTTTGACAATTTTGACAATTTTGACAATTTTGACAATTTTGACAATTTTGACAATTTTGACAATTTTGACAATTTCGACAATTATGACAATTTTGACAATTTTGACAATTTTGACAATTTTGACAATTTTGACAATTTTGACAATTTTGACAATTTTGACAATTTTGACAATTTTGACAATTTTGACAATTTTGACAATTTTGACAATTTTGACAATTTTGACAATTTTGACAATTTTGACAATTTTGACAATTTTGACAATTTTGACAATTTTGACAATTTTGACAATTTTGACAATTTTGACAATTTTGACAATTTTGACAATTTTGACAATTTTGACAATTTTGACAATTTTGACAATTTTGACAATTTTGACAATTTTGACAAATTTGACAATTTTGACATTTACGACAATTTTAACAATTTTGACAATTTCGACAATTTTGACAATTTTGACAATTTTGACAATTTTGACAATTTTGACAATTTTGACAATTTTGACAATTTTGACAATTTTGACAATTTTGACAATTTTGACAATTTTGACAATTTTGACAATTTTGACAATTTTGACAATTTTGACAATTTTGACAATTTTGACAATTCGGACAATTTTGACAATTTTGACAATTTTGACAATTTTGACAATTTTGACAATTTTGACAATTTTGACAATTTTGACAATTTTGACAATTTTGACAATTTTGACAATTTTGACAATTTTGACAATTTTGACAATTTTGACAATTTTGACAATTTTGACAATTTTGACAATTTTGACAATTTTGACAATTATGACAATTTTGACAATTTTGACAATTTTGACAATTTTGACAATTTTGACAATTTTGACAATTTTGACAATTTTGACAATTTTGACAATTTTGACAATTTTGACAATTTTGACAATTTTGACAATTTTGACAATTTTGACAATTTTGACAATTTTGACAATTTTGACAATTTTAACAATTTTGACAATTTTGACAATTTTGACAATTTTGACAATTTTGACAATTTTGACAATTTTGACAATTTTGACAATTTTGACAATTTTGACAATTTTGACAATTTTGACAATTTTGACAATTTTGACAATTTTGACAATTTTGACAATTTTGACAATTTTGACAATATTGACAATATTGACAATTTTGACAATTTTGACAGTTTTGACAATTTTGACAATTTTGACAATTTTGACAATTTTGACAATTTTGACAATTTTGACAATTTTGACAATTTTGACAATTTTGACAATTTTGACAATTTTGACAATTTTGACAATTTTGACAATTTTGACAATTTTGACAATTTTGACAGTTTTGACAGTTTTGACAATTTTGAGAACTTTGACAATTTTGACAATTTTGACAATTTTGACAATTTTGACAATTTTGACAATTTTGACAATTTTGACAATTTTGACAATTTTGACAATTTTGACAATTTTGACAATTTTGACAATTTTGACAATTTTGACAATTTTGACAATTTTGACAATTTTGACAATTTTGACAATTTTGACAATTTTGACAATTTTGACAATTTTGACAATTTTGACAATTTTGACAATTTTGACAATTTTGACAATTTTGACAATTTTGACAATTTTGACAATTTTGACAATTTTGACAATTTTGACAATTTTGACAATTTTGACAATTTTGACAATTTTGTCAATTTTGTCAATTTTGTCAATTTTGTCAATTTTGTCAATTTTGTCAATTTTGTCAATTTTGTCAATTTTGTCAATTTTGTCAATTTTGTCAATTTTGTCAATTTTGTCAATTTTGTCAATTTTGTCAATTTTGTCAATTTTGTCAATTTTGTCAATTTTGTCAATTTTGTCAATTTTGTCAATTTTGTCAATTTTGTCAATTTTGTCAATTTTGTCAATTTTGTCAATTTTGTCAATTTTGTCAATTTTGTCAATTTTGTCAATTTTGTCAATTTTGTCAATTTTGTCAATTTTGTCAGTTTTGTCAATTTTGTCAATTTTGTCAATTTTGTCAATTTTGTCAATTTTGTCAATTTTGTCAATTTTGTGAATTTTGTGAATTTTGTGAATTTTGTCAATTTTGTCAATTTTGTCAATTTTGACAATTTTGTCAATTTTGTCAATTTTGACAATTTTGTCAATTTTGTCAATTTTGTCAATTTTGTCAATTTTGACAATTTTGACAATTTTGACAATTTTGACAATTTTGACAATTTTGACAATTTTGACAATTTTGACAATTTTGACAATTTTGACAATTTTGACAATTTTGACAATTTTGACAATTTTGACAATTTTGACAATTTTGACAATTTTGACAATTTTGACAATTTTGTCAATTTTGACAATTTTGTCAATTTTGTCAATTTTGTCAATTTTGTCAATTTTGTCAATTTTGACAATTTTGACAATTTTGACAATTTTGACAATTTGGACAATTTTGACAATTTTGACAATTTTGTCAATTTTGACAATTTTGACAATTTTGACAATTTTGACAATTTTGACATTTAGTCAATTTTGTCAATTTTGTCAATTTTGACAATTTTGACAATTTTGACAATTTTGTCAATTTTGACAATTTTGACAATTTTGACAATTTTGACATTTTGGACAATTTTGAAAATTTTGACAATTTTGAAAAATTTTACAATTTTGACAATTTTGACAATTTTGACAATTTTGACAATTTTGACAATTTTGATAATTTTGACAATTTTGACAACTTTGACAATTTTGACAATTTTGACAATTTTGACAATTTTGACAATTTTGACAATTTTGACAATTTTGACAATTTTGACAATTTTGACAATTTTGACAATTTTGACAATTTTGACAATTTTGACAATTTTGACAATTTTGACAATTTTGACAATTTTGATAATTTTGAGAATTTTGTCAATTTTGTCTATTTGGTCAATTTTGTCAATTTTGTCAATTTTGTCAATTTTGTCATTTTGTCAATTTTGTCAATTTTGTCATTTTGGTCAATTTTGTCAATTTTGTCAATTTTGTCAATTTTGTCAATTTTGTCAATTTTGTCAATTTTGTCAATTTTGTCAATTTTGTCAATTTTGTCAATTTTGTCAATTTTGTCAATTTTGTCAATTTTGTCAATTTTGTCAATTTTGTCAATTTTGTCAATTTTGTCAATTTTGTCAATTTTGTCAATTTTGTCAATTTTGTCAATTTTGTCAATTTTGTCAATTTTGTCAATCTTGTCATTTTGGTCAATTTTGTCAATTTTGTCATTTTGGTCAATTTTGTCAATTTTGTCAATTTTGTCAATTTTGTCAATTTTGTCAATTTTGTCAATTTTGTCAATTTTGTCAATTTTGTCAATTTTGTCAATTTTGTCAATTTTGTCAATTTTGTCAATTTTGTCAATTTTGTCAATTTTGTCAATTTTGTCAATTTTGTCAATTTTGTCAATTTTGTCAATTTTGTCAATTTTGTCAATTTTGTCAATTTTGTCAATTTTGTCAATTTTGACAATTTTGTCAATTTTGTCAATTTTGTCAATTTTGTCAATTTTGTCAATTTTGACAATTTTGACAATTTTGACAATTTTGACAATTTTGACAATTTTGACAATTTTGACAATTTTGACAATTTTGACAATTTTGACAATTTTGACAATTTTGACAATTTTGACAATTTTGACAATTTTGACAATTTTGACAATTTTGACAATTTTGACAATTTTGACAATTTTGACAATTTTGACAATTTTGACAATTTTGACAATTTTGACAATTTTGACAATTTTGACAATTTTGACAATTTTGACAATTTTGACAATTTTGACAATTTTGACAATTTTGACAATTTTGACAATTTTGACAATTTTGACAATTTTGTCAATTTTGTCAATTTTGTCAATTTTGTCAAATTGGTCAATTTGGTAAATTTGGTCAATATTGTCATTTTTTTCAATTTTTTCAATCTTGTCTTTTTGTCAATTTTGTCAATTTCGTCAATTTTGTCAATTTTGTCAATTTTGTCAATTTTGTCAATTTTGTCAATTTTGTCAATTTTGTCAATTTTGTCAATTTTGTCAATTTTGTCAATTTTGTCAATTTTGTCAATTTTGTCAATTTTGTCAATTTTGTCAATTTTGTCAATTTTGTCAATTTTGTCAATTTTGTCAATTTTGTCAATTTTGTCAATTTTGTCAATTTTGTCAATTTTGTCAATTTTGTCAATTTTGTCAATTTTGTCAATTTTGTCAATTTAGTCAATTTAGTCAATTTAGTCAATTTTGTCAATTTTGTCAATTTTGTCAATTTTGTCAATTTTGTCAATTTTGTCAATTTTGTCAATTTTGTCAATTTTGTCAATTTTGTCAATTTTGTCAATTTTGTCAATTTTGTCAATTTTGTCAATTTTGTCAATTTTGTCAATTTTGTCAATTTTGTCAATTTTGTCAATTTTGTCAATTTTGTCAATTTTGTCAATTTTGTCAATTTTGTCAATTTTGTCAATTTTGTCAATTTTGACAATTTTGACAATTTTGACAATTTTGACAATTTTGACAATTTTGACAATTTTGACAATTTTGACAATTTTGACAATTTTGACAATTTTGACAATTTTGACAATTTTGACAATTTTGACAATTTTGACAATTTTGACAATTTTGACAATTTTGACAATTTTGACAATTTTGACAATTTTGACAATTTTGACAATTTTGACAATTTTGACAATTTTGACAATTTTGACAATTTTGACAATTTTGACAATTTTGACAATTTTGACAATTTTGACAATTTTGACAATTTTGACAATTTTGACAATTTTGACAATTTTGACAATTTTGACAATTTGGACAATTTTGACAATTTGACAATTTTGACAATTTTGACAATTTTGACAATTTTGACAATTTTGACAATTTTGACAATTTTGACAATTTTGACAATTTTGACAATTTTGACAATTTTGACAATTTTGACAATTTTGACAATTTTGACAATTTTGACAATTTTGACAATTTTGACAATTTTGACAATTTTGACAATTTTAACAATTTTGACAATTTTGACAATTATGACAATTTTGACAATTTTGACAATTTTGACAATTTTGACAATTTTGACAATTTTGACAATTTTGACAATTTTGACAATTTTGACAATTTTGACAATTTTGACAATTTTGACAATTTTGACAATTTTGACAATTTTGACAATTTTGACAATTTTGACAATTTTGACAATATTGACAATATTGACAATTTTGACAATTTTGACAGTTTTGACAATTTTGACAATTTTGACAATTTTGACAATTTTGACAATTTTGACAATTTTGACAATTTTGACAATTTTGACAATTTTGACAATTTTGACAATTTTGACAATTTTGACAATTTTGACAATTTTGACAGTTTTGACAGTTTTGACAATTTTGAGAACTTTGACAATTTTGACAATTTTGACAATTTTGACAATTTTGACAATTTTGACAATTTTGACAATTTTGACAATTTTGACAATTTTGACAATTTTGACAATTTTGACAATTTTGACAATTTTGACAATTTTGACAATTTTGACAATTTTGACAATTTTGACAATTTTGACAATTTTGACAATTTTGACAATTTTGACAATTTTGACAATTTTGACAATTTTGACAATTTTGACAATTTTGACAATTTTGACAATTTTGACAATTTTGACAATTTTGACAATTTTGACAATTTTGACAATTTTGACAATTTTGACAATTTTGACAATTTTGACAATTTTGACAATTTTGACAATTTTGACAATTTTGACAATTTTGACAATTTTGACAATTTTGACAATTTTGTCAATTTTGTCAATTTTGTCAATTTTGTCAATTTTGTCAATTTTGTCAATTTTGTCAATTTTGTCAATTTTGTCAATTTTGTCAATTTTGTCAATTTTGTCAATTTTGTCAATTTTGTCAATTTTGTCAATTTTGTCAATTTTGTCAATTTTGTCAATTTTGTCAATTTTGTCAATTTTGTCAATTTTGTCAATTTTGTCAATTTTGTCAATTTTGTCAATTTTGTCAATTTTGTCAATTTTGTCAATTTTGTCAATTTTGTCAATTTTGTCAATTTTGTCAATTTTGTCAATTTTGTCAATTTTGTCAATTTTGTCAATTTTGTCAATTTTGTCAGTTTTGTCAATTTTGTCAATTTTGTCAATTTTGTCAATTTTGTCAATTTTGTCAATTTTGTCAATTTTGTGAATTTTGTGAATTTTGTGAATTTTGTCAATTTTGTCAATTTTGTCAATTTTGACAATTTTGTCAATTTTGTCAATTTTGACAATTTTGTCAATTTTGTCAATTTTGTCAATTTTGTCAATTTTGACAATTTTGACAATTTTGACAATTTTGACAATTTTGACAATTTTGACAATTTTGACAATTTTGACAATTTTGACAATTTTGACAATTTTGACAATTTTGACAATTTTGACAATTTTGACAATTTTGACAATTTTGACAATTTTGACAATTTTGACAATTTTGTCAATTTTGACAATTTTGACAATTTTGACAATTTTGACAATTTTGACATTTTTGACAATTTTGAAAATTTTGACAATTTTGAAAATTTTGACAATTTTGAAAATTTTGACAATTTTGACAATTTTGACAATTTTGACAATTTTGACAATTTTGACAATTTTGTCAATTTTGTCAATTTTGTCAATTTTGTCAATTTTGTCAATTTTGTCAATTTTGTCAATTTTGTCAATTTTGTCAATTTTGTCAATTTTGTCAATTTTGTCAATTTTGTCAATTTTGACAATTTTGACAATTTTGACAATTTTGACAATTTTGACAATTTTGACAATTTTGACAATTTTGACAATTTTGACAATTTTGACAATTTTGACAATTTTGACAATTTTGACAATTTTGACAATTTTGACAATTTTGACAATTTTGACAATTTTGTCAATTTTGTCAATTTTGTCAATTTTGTCAATTTTGTCAATTTTGTCAATTTTGTCAATTTTGTCAATTTTGTCAATTTTGTCAATTTTGTCAATTTTGTCAATTTTGTCAATTTTGTCAATTTTGTCAATTTTGTCAATTTTGTCAATTTTGTCAATTTTGTCAATTTTGTCAATTTTGTCAATTTTGTGAATTTTGTGAATTTTGTGAATTTTGTGAATTTTGTCAATTTTGTCAATTTTGTCAATTTTGACAATTTTGTCAATTTTGTCAATTTTGTCAATTTTGACAATTTTGTCAATTTTGTCAATTTTGTCAATTTTGACAATTTTGACAATTTTGACAATTTTGACAATTTTGACAATTTTGACAATTTTGACAATTTTGACAATTTTGACAATTTTGACAATTTTGACAATTTTGACAATTTTGACAATTAGTCAATTTTGTCAATTTTGTAAACTTTGTCAATTTTGACAATTTTGACAATTTTGTCAATTTTGACAATTTTGACAATTTTGACAATTTTGACAATTTTGACATTTTTGACAATTTTGAAAATTTTGACAATTTTGAAAATTTTGACAATTTTGAAAATTTTGACAATTTTGACAATTTTGACAATTTTGACAATTTTGACAATTTTGACAATTTTGTCAATTTTGTCAATTTTGTCAATTTTGTCAATTTTGTCAATTTTGTCAATTTTGTCAATTTTGTCAATTTTGTCAATTTTGTCAATTTTGTCAATTTTGTCAATTTTGACAATTTTGACAATTTTGACAATTTTGACAATTTTGACAATTTTGACAATTTTGACAATTTTGACAATTTTGACAATTTTGACAATTTTGACAATTTTGACAATTTTGACAATTTTGACAATTTTGACAATTTTGACAATTTTGACAATTTTGACAATTTTGACAATTTTGACAATTTTGACAATTTTGACAATTTTGACAATTTTGACAATTTTGACAATTTTGACAATTTTGACAATTTTGACAATTTTGACAATTTTGACAATTTTGACAATTTTGACAATTTTGACAATTTTGATAATTTTGACAATTTTGACAATTTTGTCTATTTGGTCAATTTTGTCAATTTTGTCAATTTTGTCAATTTTGTCAATTTTGTCAATTTTGTCAATTTTGTCAATTTTGTCATTTTGGTCAATTTTGACAATTTTGACAATTTTGACAATTTTGACAAATTTGACAATTTTGACAATTTTGACAATTTTGACAATTTTGACAATTTTGACAATTTTGACAATTTTGACAATTTGACAATTTTGACAATTTTGACAATTTTGACAATTTTGACAATTTTGACAATTTTGACAATTTTGACAATTTTGACAATTTTGACAATTTTGACAATTTTGACAATTTTGACAATTTTGACAATTTTGACAATTTTGACAATTTTGACAATTTTGACAATTTTGACAATTTTGACAATTTTGACAATTTTGACAATTTTGACAATTTTGACAATTTTGACAATTTTGACAATTTTGACAATTTTGACAATTTTGAATATTTTGAATATTTTGACAATTTTGACAATTTTGACAATTTTGACAATTTTGACAATTTTGACAATTTTGACAATTTTGACAATTTTGACAATTTTGACAATTTTGACAATTTTGACAATTTTGACAATTTTGACAATTTTGACAATTTTGACAATTTTGACAATTTTGACAATTTTGACAATTTTGACAATTTTGACAATTTTGACAATTTTGACAATTTTGACAATTTTGACAATTTTGACAATTTTGACAATTTTGACAATTTTGACAATTTTGACAATTTTGACAATTTTGACAATTTTGACAATTTTGACAATTTTGACAATTTTGACAATTTTGACAATTTTGACAATTTTGACAATTTGACAATTTTGACAATTTCGACAATTTTGACAATTTTGACAATTTTGACAATTTTGACAATTTTGACAATTTTGACAATTTTGACAATTTTGACAATTTTGATAATTTTGACAATTTTGACAATTTTGACAATTTTGACAATACTGACAATTTTGACAATTTTGACAATTTTGACAATTTTGACAATTTTGACAATTTTGACAATTTTGACAATTTTGACAATTTAGACAATTTTGACAATTTTGACCATTTTGAAAATTTTGACAATTTTGACAATTTTGACAATTTTGACAATTTTGACAATTTTGACAATTTTGACAATTTTGACAGTTTTGACAATTTTGACAATTTTGACAATTTTGACAATTTTGACAATTTTGACAATTTTGACAATTTTGACAATTTTGACAATTTTGACAATTTTGACAATTTTGACAATTTTGACAATTTTGACAATTTTGACAATTTTGACAATTTTGTCAATTTTGACAATTTTGACAATTTTGACAATTTTGTCAATTTTGACAATTTTGTCAATTTTGTCAATTTTGTCAATTTTGTCAATTTTGTCAATTTTGTCAATTTTGTCAATTTTGTCAATTTTGTCAATTTTGTCAATTTTGTCATTTTTGTCAATTTGGTCAATTTTGTCAATTTGGTCAATTTTGTCAATTTTGTCAATTTTGTCAATTTTGTCAATTTTGTCAATTTTGTCAATTTTGTCAATTTTGTCAATTTTGTCAATTTTGTCAATTTTGTCAATTTTGTCAATTTTGTCAATTTTGTCAATTTTGTCAATTTTGTCAATTTTGTCAATTTTGTCAATTTTGTCAATTTTGTCAATTTTGTCAATTTTGTCAATTTTGTCATTTTTGTCAATTTGGTCAATTTTGTCAATTTGGTCAATTTGGTCAATTTTGTCAATTTTGTCAATTTTGTCAATTTTGTCAATCTTGTCAATTTTGTCAATTTTGTCAATTTTGTCAATTTTGTCAATTTTGTCAATTTTGTCAATTTTGTCAATTTTGTCAATTTTGTCAATTTTGTCAATTTTGTCAATTTTGTCAATTTTGTCAATTTTGTCAATTTTGTCAATTTTGTCAATTTTGTCAATTTTGTCAATTTTGTCAATTTTGTAAATATTGTCATCTTGGACATTGATCGAATTTTAATTACAAGTTTGATTGAGACTTCGGCTTATAGAAAATTATAATCCTGATCGAGACTTCTGCTTATGGAGAAACGTGGGATGACAAAAGAAAGAGGACTTGGCCTCAGGCCTGTTGGCCTCAGAATATCCAAGAGGATTATCTGCTGATAGAAAATGACAAAACGAGCTGTAAATTTATTTATTTTTGATAAATTGAGATTGCTGATAAATGTAGGAAGAGTTCAAAGACTCACTAAAGACTTCTCAAAACCGCTTTTCAGTAAAGTATTAGCGAGTGGCGCCGAATTTGTTTAATCGAAAAAGTAAAATGAGATGATCCTAAACTGAATGAATATTTTTTTCAAGAACACTAATTTGCTGTTCCAAAGTCAATCAAAATGTACTTACTTGTTCTTGTGCAGTTCCTTCTTGGAGACACAGACTGCGGTGTAGGCGTCTTCCAGCAGACAGAGCTCTTTCTTTTTGCAATTGAGTGGTTTGCACAGATCACCTGGAAGAAAAATGAAAAACGCAAAAAAAAAGATAAGTTAAAACTAATTTAAGGTAAAAACCGAGAGGAAATTGCAGTTTTCAATATTTATTTTTTTTGTCATCTGAAAAATGGCTTTCTCTCCCTCGGAATTCTGTCAAACTATTCAAGCTCAACAAGAGCCAAGGACATTGTTTAGCTCTAAAATTGTGCCTCTTGGAATGCAATTCGTAGTTGTCCAGCAACACGATGGATGATGGTTGCTCCATTTCCGGCCAATTGAGTTGGCAAACAAGATTATCCAGGGTTGGAAATGCGGAAAGCTTTTAGCGATGGCGTAATGCAATCGGAAGTAACGAAGTCATTCCAGGAATTCCTTGACAATGCGTCCGCAAAGTTGTAGCTGTTGAAGCTTTAATCTTAATCTTAATAATTTTCGAGCTCTCTGTCCTCTGTAAAAAAATCATTATTGTCATAAAATTAGTTGACAATTTAAAAAAATTAAAATCAGTTTTGGAATTAAAATATTATCAAAATGAGCTTTGAAAAATTTTCCGAACTGATCAAGTATGCGTTGAGTTCTTTCGTATTATTTGATCATATTTATGGTCAAACAAAACGAAGAACGCAACGCATTCTTGATTTGTTCGAAAAATATTTCAACATATTTTTATTTTAGAACTATTTTCAAGTTTTTCATAAATTTTGTCAACTAATTTTATGTCAATTTATAAATTTTTACAGTTGACTACATTTTGACCATTTCAATACTTTTAACAATCTTGATAAAGTTAAAAAATCAGACAGTTTCGAGATAATTTTGACAATTTTCTCAATTTAGACAATTTTTCAATTCTAGAAATTATAAAATTTTGACATTTAAAAAAATGACGATTCTTAAAATTTTTACAACTATAAAAAATTTGACAATTTTGAATGTTTGGCCAATAATTACAATTCTAATAATAACGACAACAACAACTTTCACAGTTTTGATCAAGGTATGTATACATAGGAGGAGTTACCGTTAGTCAAATTCCCGATTCAGCCATTTTGGCCATTTTGGTTTTGCAACTGCAAAGCTCGTGGAGTTTTTTTTTTTATCTACAAACCACTTATCAGCCGACAAAATATTCTTATGTTTATATTCAAACTCATTGAGCGCCCTGCGCACTCCTCGCCTACTTACTATGAAATTCGGAGAACCTTGTGTTTCTAAGAACCTTGGTTTCGATGTTTAAAATTTGATGATTTTGACGTTTGACAAACAACTGACAACTAGGTTAATTTTGACAGTTTTCAAGATGTTTTTGACACTTTCGACCTTTCCGGAAGTTTTGCACTTTTGTTATTTTTGACACTTTTAACATATTCATAATTTAGACATTTTGCGAATTTTTGAACATTTTTGACAGTTTTAAAAATTATTGACGAACTCGTCAATTGCAAAATCTGTCACTGCCTTTTTAGTAGGGAAAAGTTAAACCTATTCCAACTGGGATGGGCCGAAAACCGTTTTACTCGACCGACAGCATCAACTAAGAGCGCCAAAGTGGGGTGGCTCAATTTCATTATTCCATTACGACCTTCCCCAACTTGGGTATGATATATTTTTTTCCGTGTGGCCTCTGACCCGGTCGCTGGATGTCGCCGGCCAAGTTCCGCTGTCTGTCTCTGATCAAGCAAATGTGGCGGCTTGGCTTCGGTCGGCGCTGCCTGGTCCCTCGGCTACGATGCGCCATCCATAGAACAATATTATGAATAAATTTGCATAATTTCCCATCAACCGCCATCAGGGCCGGCAAGTGGTGTCGGAGTCCGGCAAACATCAGAACCTGGCCCGGAAGATTGGGAATGGTGCATTGGGGAAGCTGCCGGGTACCGGATCTGCAGCAGGGTTGGTTGCTGGGGGTGGACATGGTCGTTTGGAGTTGGAGTGCCAGGAAAAGTTGGAACCTCACTCACATCTCATCAGGTCCGACCGGGGAATATCATCGGTGACAATTTCGAGCTGTCTACCCGAGGGCCGCGCCGCCACCGCCGACCGGTGGATTTTTCGGTATTCGAGAGTGGATAGTTTTCCGGTGACACATTCTAACGATGGAGCTGTTAAAGTTCCAAATGTCCCAGATACATTCATGCCAGAAACAATCTGAATGTGTTCATTACTGGCTGCCAGGGAAGAGAGAAAGTCCTCGGGGGAAATTCTGCCAATAAAAAGTATTTGAGAGCGCTTGTATCAGAGGTGTTTTGACGGAATAGCTGCCATAATCAGGAGCACAAACATAACACATTGTTGGTGAACAAAGTTTTCGAGAGTTCAATTAACATTTACAGAAATAAGAAAATCGTCGAAGTCAGTTCAGATTCGAAAATTATGTATTAGAAATTAAACCTATGATTAATATTAACACTTTAAAGTCCAACTTCTTTTTCACGCGTTGGGAGGCCCAAGATTTGATAATTCACAAAACATGGTGAAAATTTCTTAAAATAAAGCAAATCGCAAATCACTAGATTCCGTTTTTGAGAAGTTTACAGAAATAAAGTGATCAAAGTTCCCCAGTTTAGCAAAATGAGCAAAAATCAAACATTTAAAAAAAATTTCGATAAAAATACAAAATTATCATCACTTACATGTGATTGAAGCTTTTCAACCAACATTCCTTAAGTTTGAATTTTAATTCCAGAATCTCTTGATACTGAGACACTTTTCCACGATATTATCTGTCTTATTTTTTCCAACTTTCTCATTTGTGCGTCATTTCAGGTAGAAACTAGCACTCCTCAGCTACAAAAAGAAAAAAAAAACGAGTACTCCACAAGAAAGAAGACAGCTCGCATTTAAATAATGGCACCGAACCGTCACACTTCAGCACCATCGGTGGCAAATCATAATAAAACCACTCAAATCAACGGAGAGAATTTAGCATTTGAATTTCATATCAGCAATCATCTAGCACTCCCAAGATTCAGGAAACCCCCCCGATAATCCACCCCAAGAACTAAAACCACAACGCGACCTCGCAAAACGCAACCGGGCGTAAAAATTTGAGTCATACAGGAGCCGCCATACGTGTATGTATCAGCAGGACTGTGTATGTATGTAGTTCGACTTTGCTTCTTAACCCCTTACCATACCTCGCCATCCTCGTCTTTCTAAGTTTGAGTTCAAGCAAGATTGTCCCGACAATATTTACCAACGTTCATTAGCGAAACATGACGAAACCCGCGATGGGAAACCGTGTGATTTCTCCTGCTGTGTATTTATAAGGTTGCCAAATTCTGACAATTCGAGCTGAACGTATCTCTGCACAGAGAAAAAATCCTTCTCAAAATCAGTTAATTGTTCATCAAAATGTAGTTGAATATTTTGCATTGAACTATGGATATAATAGATTCTAGAATATACATTTCTAATTGACCATTTGCAATTAACTATAAATAAAACACATTGACTACAATTGCATGGTTGGTTCTAGGCATTCATCTACATAACCAGTCAATTCAACTATATTTTTATGATTGATTGTTCTTTTGTCTGTCTGCCTGGAGGCCAAGGCCAGGTGGATGTGAACGCTTGGATAACTAACTACCACTGATGGTCTACTCTCTTCGTGGGTTTGGACCTCAAGAGACAACCACGGTAGAGATGCCAACTCTTTTTCAAAAAAGTCTGGAACATTATGAAAAAATTGTAGAAAAGTCTGCATAGCGTATTTTGTAGGACTTTTTTTTGATCACCCATAATATGGCCCACATAATAATCACACTGTGTTACACATTGATGTGTTTGCCATCTATTAATACCTTGGAGTTTTGTGCTAAAAGGGGCAGTTTTAAATATGTGTTTGCGAAATTCCCATTATAAATATCTATCAAACACTTTTCGATTACAATTTTTTGGCCATTTTTTCATGATAATCTTTCCATTTTTTTTTATTTTGTAGAACAATCACGTTCAAAGCCAAAAGTCTGAAATTGTCTGGAAGAATTGTCCAAAGTCTGGAAGTCTGAAAATCTATGAAAATGTCTGACGGAAGTCCAAAAATTCTGGAAGATCCAGAAAAATCTGGAAAGTTGACATCACTGAACCACGTTTGACCGAAATCATAACTCTTTCAGGAGGTTTCTGAGAAGAACCGATTGTGGCAGCTGGACCAGCTGGCAGTAAGATGTCGGAGCGAAGTACAGAAGAAAAACTAGACACTCTGTCGAATTACAATTCTTTTTTATCTCTCTATACTTATCTACCTACTATTATTTACACTTCATATTTACACATTCTGTCACTTCCGTCCCATCTCAACGGTTTGGTGATTTGATGTCGAATGACGAATCGCGGGAGAGCTCGAATTTTTATATTTTGGCGGGCTGCTGCACGCTGATTGCCTGAAAACTCTCCCCTCTTCTCTCGCGCTCTTCTTTTAACTTTTAGTCCGCCCGTCGGACTTAACATCTATCATATTTATAGTTGAATCAATCATATTATTGGATCTACCAACCTAAGGGTCCGGTGTCGATTGTCGGACGCATAGGGCTGAGATAAAAGATCTCCTCTGCTGGCGATCCGGATCCAGCGTCTTCACTGTGGATTGCCAGCTGTGGAGATCTTTAATCTCAGCTCTAAGCGTCGGAAAATTGGCGTCGCACCCTTAGAACTAAGCGGCTCCTGCCAGCGAAGTCCAAGATGGCAGCCCAATCGCAGGTAGGAACCAAAGGCTTATAACCTACTGCTCCTGATAAATCAAGAAATAATCATATTCTTTAAAGTAACTGATTTTTCTAAGTACTGTATAATGCATTAAATCAACCATAAAATTATAGTTGATTCGACTATTTGTACTGTTGATGACATAAAATCTACCATAGACGTATAGTTGACCAGAAAAATGATTGAACATAAGTGGAATATTGTTGAAATTACTATTCTTCTTTTTCCTTGTCAAATTTGAAAAATCAATTTCGATTTGCAGTTTAATAAACCTTACATATTGAAACTCAAATCTTGGCAAACAAAAACCCTACCTCTTCTTTAAAATTGGTTTTTATTAGGGCGTGTATCTAAACAAGTTCACTATTACTAATCACTTTTATAATAAAAAAATCGTTTATTTCTTTATAAATTTTATGCAGATACGAAATATTCTTCAAGAAACCGATTTAAGCCTCGATTTAATTTTGTGTTTCTTGTTCTTCAAATCCACATTAAAAAGGGTTTTGATAAGTAACACAAGATAAAAAAATTAACATTTTTCTGAGGGCAAATAATTTAACAGCTAATTTGGTTCTCTGAAGCTTTTGAAAACAGGTAAAAACTATTTAAGAAAATTCTGCACTATTCATCAACATTTCATCAACTTCTCTAAGGTTCCAAGTAATTTTGACACCCGCAAAAAAAAATATAAATATTTGATAGATCTCATCAAAGATGGTCACTGTATGCTCTACGTCAAGTTAGCCCCTTCAATTTTTTGGGTATCAGTGATTTGCTGTGTGCTGCCAGTTTATAGACTGTATATGCATTGACACCGATGTATGTAAAATGTTCTCTTTTATTCTATCATCTATCATCTATCAATCATCTATCTGAAATCGCATCCACGAAAGTCAGAACAAATAATATTTTCTATTTGTTTATTTTTTCCAATTCTGTGAAAACATAGATTTTAGCGAAATTTTAAAGAAGTATCAACTATACAGAATTCAAGATATTTTTTAAAGCATAAATCAAATTGCTTTGCAGATTACAACAAATTTGTTATATGAAATTATTGTTTTAAACTTTTTTCAGTAATGTCAGATTGTAGTATATAATTGTAGTCTTTCAAAATTTTGAAAATCTGCGGAATTTTTCTTTTTAAGACCATGCATCAGCATCATTATCAGAATATTATCCCTTATTTAAAAAGTATAATAAAAGTACAAAATCACTTTTTTTCCCTTCATGTAGATTTGTTTGTTGATCAGGCATCAATAATAAATTTTACTCTACACTGATTCATTTTTAATCTCATAAATTACATATCACCAAAACTAGGGATGATTGACAATACGCCAAAATCTTCCAAATCAATAATCAAAACATAAGCACCAAAAACTTATCAATTCTCTCCATATTATATTTAAATTAAACGATGATAACTAACATTGTAAGTTTTATTTATCGACCTTATCGGTTAAAGTTATATTCTTTTAGCAAGAACATTTCAAGTTTATGAATAAGAAAATTCATACCGAAAATGAGCGAGTAGAATTTGATAAGAAGCATTTTCGACATGTGACGAATTTTCACACCTCTTGGAGCGAATTTTCATTTTAATCATCTTGAAATGTTTTTACTAAAACAACATAACTTTCACCGATTTATCCGATAAATTGAATTCACATTTTATTGTTGAAATATTTATAATAATTTTGTCTTCGATATTCACCACAGAATTTTTGTTGCTCTGCGAACATAATCTTCTGTGCATAAATTTAGATGTTTAATAAGAAAAAATTAGTTTCTACGCTTCATCCTTTCCAGGACCCAATTTTCCGATTGACGGCGACAAAATATTCAGAGCTTAAAATTTTAAACTTTAATTGGGCTTGAAACGTATCACTGATTTAAAAGCTAATTTTTTTTTAATGTTTTGATTCATCTTTTTGGAATCGATTTTGAAAAATGATAAAAAAAACACAAATAAAGTTTTGTAGCCTTTTATTTTGACGGCTGGAAGAATCTGAATAAAAAAATAGAAAAGAATCACTAACACTCTTTGAATAAAATTAAAGATTTTCCTATTAATAAAATTCTTTCAATCAACATCGACGTGTATTTAATAAATTCACTTAGTTAAAAATTAATATTTTAGAATAATATTTAAAATTCACATTGAAATCATGGTTTAATATTGTTTCAAGTTTAAGATATTACAGATGAAGTTTTCAGTCAACTCTGCAATTGAAGTGAAGAAAAATAAATGTAAATGAGTACGATTAATAATAAACAATTATTGGCATTTTGCTTAACAATTTTTAACAGTGATTAGTTTTTGACCTGATCTTTAATTTATTTCGAATTCAAATTAAATTTCTTTGATAATCTGGTTATATTTTATGAATTCTATTTCTTGGCACTGATTCTCATGTCCAAAGCTTTAAATTTTCGTTTTATTTCAATTCACATTCGTTTTGTGCATTTCGAAGGTATTGACTTAAAATTTCTATTTCAGAATAAGAATTATCATTTGGAATTATTTTTTAATTCTTCTTCTTCTTCTCGTTCTGTTTGCCAATCGACTTAATGTCAAGTCGATGGTAATGGATGGCACAACATTGTTGCCCAATTATTCCTCAGTAAAGTTTATTATTTTTACAATTTTATGTGTTGATTACGAGTAAGAAAATGGTCTAAGAAATAGATTTTATTTTCTATTGGGTATTTTTGGCAATGTTAGTATTTCGAGCAAATATCCCCTCCCCCCGTGGTCCTTCACACGGGCTTGGTGTCAATTAATTCTTTTTTATAGGATTTTTGCAAATAAAATTTCATTTTCTGCCATATTTTTCAAATCTATAATGATCAATATCTCATATATGGTAACCAAGCTCTTTGTTAATTTTGTCAAACTAGTATTTTTTTTTTAATTTTGTACATTTTGATTTTTTTGCTCAAGTTTTGTTGAATTTAACTATGATGACGATAGAAATAAATAAGAAAATTTTGTCACTTTTGTATTTTTATTTTTATTTCGTGAATTCTGTCAGTTTTCCGCATTTTTATCAACTAAGTCGATGAGATGGATTTTGTCAATTTTGTCACTTTTGTCACGAGATTTCAAATTTTGTTAATTTTGTAATTTTTTTCAGTATTTTCGAATTGTCAATTTTGACAGCGATTTTTTTTTTCAAATCTGTGAAATTGGTCAATTTGGAAAACTTGGACAAATTTGAAAATTTTCCAATTTATTTTATTTGGTGAAATTGGTAAGTTTAGTTAATTTAAAAATTAATTCAATTTGATCATTATTTTCCATTTTTTTTATTCGTTTTAGATTTTTAAAGTTGTCAGATTCGTTTTTTTATTAAATTTTGCAATCCCATCATTTTGTCAATCACTCGAAAATCGAGTTAAATTTGTTCATTTTGATTAGTTTTTTCAATTGCTCAAATTAGTCAATTTTGCCATTTTTGTGAACTTCACTCCAGGCCGTTCCAACTTCCTTAAAATTTTATAAATTAGAACTATTTAGCATAATGAAATTAAATTGATTCAAAAGGAATTTAGCGGACCACTGACAACTGAATTTTACCGGTTCAACTAACTTTTCTTGGTTCAAAACGAAACTTGAAAGTTTTTTGGGATGGCCTGTTCGAGCTTCGAACTTTGATTTTGGTGTATTGAACTTGATTGTGGTGCCCTGGTTAAGTCGGTTTTGGATTGTTTTTAATTCTAAGTGTTTGACATTTAACATTTTTGATATTGTCGACAATTTGGATGTTCTTGACGATTTCGACTGTGTTTCTAATTGGAGTTCTATACAATTTGGAGTCCTATACGGGTTGGAATTTTTTCTTCCAAATTTAAATTTAAATGTAGAGAAATGAATCCAACTTAGATGAATTTCAGGGACTAGATAAGAGAAAATCGATGTTGAAAAACATGCGAAAAAAATTTCGCCTTGTCTCCCGGTAGGACTTGAACCCACATCTTGCGCCTCTCCGGGGCCCATGTATTAACATTCTACTACAGGAGACCAACCTGGCGTATGAATATTATACTGCTTGAGTGTCGATGTCTTGCGCCCCGGAGAGGCGCAAGATGTGGGTTCAAGTCCTATCGGGAGACAAGGCGAAATTTTTTTCGCATGTTTTTCAACATCGATTTTCTCTTATCTAGTCCCTGAAATTTCATCTAAGTTGGATTCATTTCTCTACAAAAAAGTTTCGCTGAGTGAATGTTTGAGTCAAGACCCATCTCTGGGTCGCAGTTTAAAAATAAAAATTTAAAATTTAAAAATTTACGAAGACTAGGAACTAATTTAAATTTTGAATACGTTGAAAATTTTTGCAATTGAAAAAATATTTGACTTTGCATTCTTTTGGAGTGTACTAAGATTATTCATATTTTCCGTTATTTTTAAAACCAACAACCAACATACAAAAATTCCGATTAAAAAAAAAGTGAAATTATGCTTACACTATCCGGATCCTTTATCCAGTTCATAGATTCTAAGTTTTAATTCAAGTTATCAAAAGTTTGCAAATTTCAAAACAATGTTTGATCTCAGATTGATTTCAGGAAATATTGTTTTGCATTGCAGCTTCAAAGTTGATTATTGACTTAAATTCCAAATTCATAACACAAATTAAAATTTAGGTATTGTCTAATCTGATAAATTAACCCTTCATTTCATGATTTTTTTTTTCCTCAAAAATCATTTTAAACAGTTGGAAATGATGAGTACATCAAGGAAAAAAAATTTATATAAAATACGATTTTCCACTTTTTTCATACATTAATTGTTGCGAAGTGTTAAAGACAACTTGTTTTTGGGCTCAAAATACAAAAAACACCTGCGACATGTAAAATTCTAAATAAAAATAGAAATTTTTTGCAAAAAAATTTAAAATCAATCTCTGGTCACCGGAAAGGCCATGAAATGAAGGCGTCTCATTTTGGCCAAAGTGGGCACATCAACCAGCATTTCTTCTTGAAAGCGCGTTTGCCGCGAAAAGAGCCCGCGAACAAATTGAACTATTGAACTATCCATATTTTGTCTATGTTTCCTCACATACACGCTCACATATTGAAGGTTGGCTGGTGGTTCCGTTTCGGTTCGTTCGTCGCCCTCGGTTAAGTTACGAGGGCATGATACTTTTCTGCGGAAGACACCTCCCTTCTTTGTATGGTTCGAATTACAAATATTTAAAAACCACCACTGAAAGTGTGCGAGGGCTTGGATTACATGGCGCGTGAATCGGGGTGGTACTTATTTAAAAAAAAATTCATAAGAATTTTTTTTTCGAAAATTAAATAACATTTAGAACAGGCCATCCTTTAGCTTTTTACCACAAGCCAGGCTCGTGCTTAGCCAAATACCTCGAGTCTGACTCGTGATAGAGAATATAAGCTGAAGATTTAAACAGGTGTTCAGAAACGCCTATTCGAAAAAGTAAATCATAGCCAAGACCAGAAATTTCTACAAATACGAGTCAGACTCGTGATAAAAAATGGCATACCTTTGAATCCCACATGTGGATCAAATTTTAGGAAAAATAAACTTAAACGGATGCAAACTTCATCGAGCAACCCTGAACCGAGAAAGCTCATAGAGGGCAAACATTGTAGACTCAGGCAATCTGGCTGAACTAAAGCCGTCTGCTACCCACCTTCTGCTACGGCTACAAAACCGTGTGTGTTTGACATTCATGGCCGCGTTCGGCTCGTTACACGATATTCAAATCATCATTCATCACGCAATGGCATTTTCTGATGAAGAAGCTGCTGCTGGTTCTGCTCCTTCAAAACTAACTGCTGAACGACGACGACGACTAAGGATGGATGCTAAGAAGAAGAGTCCACCACAATGAAAAGAACCGTGTGGGCTTTCTACCTACTTGCACACATACACAAGACAACACACAGACACAGACATGCACAGACACAAAAACATGAACTCAACCGAGGTGACAAAGTATGGAAATGAGCGGGCGAACTTGCATGCCCCTGCTTCTAACATATGAACGTTAGGCTGGCAACAAAATTTTTTTTCTCAGAAATGTTTAGAGTTTTGACATCTTGAAGGGATAAAATTTACGTAAAAGGTTGAGATCAAAACGCATTTCTAAATATCGGATTTTAAATAAAAAGTTAAATAAAAGAAAATTCAAATTAAGCTTGCAAAACTGAAAGTCATCCTATCCTGTGATGGTACCTACATGTCTGTCTACCCGGTTATACTACATCTTTTGATGATGTGTTTTCATTCATTCTATTTTGCACTCCGACTTTGGGTGGCAGAAGGTAATCCTCATTTGACATCCTCGAGTAAGGATCAATATTGACGGTCTTCGGGTGGAGGAATCATCATATCCAAGGTGAGCTTGTCAGCATTAGACATTCACCGGTGGCCTGCCGAAGCCATCGATTCCGTGATTTTCATTTTTTTTCTCGTTCGATTTTAAAAAATAATAACAATAAGATAAATTTTAATTTGAAAAAATTATCAAAAACATTTTTTCCCATTTTTATAAACCAAAATTTGAATGTAGATTCTGAGTTCTGATGTCAGAATAAAACAAATGGATTGATGAATTTTCAAATACTTTTAATTTACTAATCCATACTTAACATTGGAATCGATGAAAATCATTCATTGTTAAAGATTTTTCAACACAAAAACAAGCTACAGCCACAAAATTGGGGAAAATTTCTCCCTCGGGGACGTCGGAGATGGAAATTTGTAAAAAGCTCCCAAAAACTTTTCTCGACTAACCGGAAGTTGCTTAGGGGAAAAGTTTGATTATGGGTTTTGTTTTCTCTTCGGAACTTTGATTGCCCTTCCCCTTCAAATGGATACTGCTTTTTCTGCTTTGCTGCTCTCAAAGCGACACACATTTTGGTATCCAAATAACTTCTAACTTATGTTAATTCATCAGCTGTAAATTAATCCAAAACTTACACTTTTAACTATCTTTATTATAAGCGATCATAAAAATAACAATTTGGAAATTCTTTTTTGGAATAATTCATACTTTCAAATTTCCAAAAATCGAATTTCCATTTGTATTAGTGATCTTAAATTAAAATATACATTTTTTATAAATGATTCCATATTCGAACATAAAATTAGTGGGAATAACATTTTTTAAACGTAGAAATAGCTCAACCCAACTGGGATTTTAGGGGTTGAACATCCCCTATGAGGGTCCATAAATGTCATGCAAAATTTTCTTCTTTATACTCAAAATTTCAAATTCTAAGTAAAATTTTGATAAACCAAAATGATTCAAGAATAACAATTTGGATTCAAAACTAAAGCTAAAACCTTCAAATATTATCCCAGGTCAACAATTCTATAACAGCTTTTCAAAAAACTTCTCACTTGTTGAAAGAAATTTAGTATCAAATATCGAATATTAATAGGATTAGACTAAGCTTGCCAGATTGCCTTTGTTAGGCCTGAATTTTTCACATCATTTTTAAAATCAAACAAAAATTGTCTTGAAATTATTAAAAAATTCTCTCGAAATTATCTCGAAATTATCTCAAAATTGTCAAAAAATTGTCTCAAAATTGTTTTAAAATTGTCTCAAAACTGCCTCAAAATTATCTCAAAACTGTCTCAAAATTGTTTCAAAATTGTCTCCCAATTTTCTCAAAATTATCAAAATTGTCAAATTTATCAAAATTGTCAAAATTGTCAAAATAGCCGAAATTGTCTCAAAATTGTCTCAAAATTGTCTCAAAATTGTCTCAAAATAGTCTCCAAATTTTCTCAAAATTGTATCAAAGTTTTCTGAAAATTGTCTCATAAATTTCTCAAAATTATCAATATTGTCAAAATTATCAAAACTGTCAAAATTGTCAGAATAGTCGAAATTGTCTCAAAATTGTCTCAAAATTTTCCCAAATTGTCACAAAATTGTCTCAGAATTGTTTTTAAATTGTGTCAAATTTTGTCAAAATTGTCTAAAAATTGTCTCAAAATTACTTCAAAATTGTCTCAAAATTGTCTCAAAAATGTCTCAAAATTGTCTCAAAATTGTCTCAAAATTGTCTCAAAATTTTCTCATAATTGTCTAAAAATTGTCTTGAAGTTATTTAAAAATTCTCTCGAAATTATCGAAAAATTGTCTCAAATTTTTTTCAAAATTGTCTCAAAATTATCTCAAATTGTCTCAAAATTGTCTCAAAATTGTCTCAAAATTGTTTCCAAATTGTCTCAGAATTGTCTCAAAATTATCTTGAAATTATTGAAAAATTCTCTTGAAATTGTCTCAAAATTGTCTAAAAATTGTCTCAGAATTGTCTCAAAATTCTCTCGAAATTATCTCGAAATGGTCTCAAAATTGTCTAATTAATGTCTCAAAATTGTCTCAAAGTTGTCTCAAAATTGTCTCACAATTGTCTCAACATAGTTTCAGAATTGACTGAAAATTGTCTCGAAATAATCTCAAAGCTGTCTCAAAATTATCTCAAAACTGTCTCAGAATTGTCTCAAAATTGTTTAAAAATTGTCTCAAAATTGTCCAAAAATTGTCTCAAAATTGTCTCAAAATTGTTTCCAAATTGTCTCAGGATTGTCTCAAAATTATCTTGAAATTATTTAAAAATTCTCTTGAAATTGTCTCAAAATTGTCTAAAAATTGTCTCAGAATTATCTCCAAATTGTCTCAAAATTGTCTACAAATAGTCTCAAAATAGTTTTAAAATTATCACAAAATTGTCTCAAAATTGTCTCACAATTGACTCAACATAGTTTCAGAATTGACTGAAAATTGTCTCGAAATAATCTCAAAACTGTTTAAAAATTGTCTCAAAATTGTCTTAAAATTGTTTTAAAATTGTCTAAAAATTGTCCAAAAATTGTCTCAGAATTGTCTCAAAATTGTCTCAAATTGTCTCAAAATTGTCTCAAAATTGTCTCAAAATAGTCTTAAAATAGTCTCAAAATAGTCTCAAAATTGTCTCAAAATAGTCTCAAAATTGTCTCATAATTGTCTCAATATTGTCTCAATATTGTCCCAAAATTGTCTCAAAATTGTCTCAAAATAGTCTCAAAATTGTCTCATAATTGTCTCAATATTGTCTCAATATTGTCCCAAAATTGTCTCAAAATTGTCTCAAAATTGTCTCAACATTGTCTCAAATTGTCTCAATATTGTCTCAAAATTGTCTCAAAATTGTCTCAAAATTGTCTCAAAATTGTCTCATAATTGTCTCAATATTGTCTCAATATTGTCTCAAAATTGTCTCAAAATTGTCTCAACATTGTCTCAAATTGTCTCAATATTGTCTCAAAATTGTCTCAAAATTGTCTCAAAATTGTCTCAAAATTGTCTCAAAATTGTCTCAAAATTGTCTCAAAATTGTCACAACATTGTCTCAGAATTGTCTGAGAATTGTATCAGAATGGTCTCAAAATTGTCTCAAAATTGTCTCAACATTGTCTCAGATTGTCTCAATATTGTTTCAAAACTGTCTCGAAATGATCTCAAAATTGTCTCAAAATTGTCTCAAAATTGTCACAAAATTGTCACAAAATTGTGTCAAAATTGTGTCAAAATTGTCTCAAAATTGTCTCAAAATTGTATTAAAATTGTATCAAAATTGTCTAAAAATTGTCTCGAAGTTGTCTCAAAGTTGTCTCGAAACGGTCTCAAAATAGTCTTAAAATTATCTCAAAATTGTCTCAAAATTGTCTCGAAATTGTATCAAAATTGTCTCAAAACTGTCTCGAAACGGTCTCAAAATAGTCTTAAAATTATCTCAAAATTGTCTCAAAATTGTCTCGAAATTGGCTCAAAATAGTCTCAAAATAGTCTCAAAATGGTCTCAAAATTGTCTCAAAACTGTCTCAAAATTGTCTCAGAATTGTCTCAAAATTGTCTTTAAATTATCTCAAAATTCTCTCAAAACTATCTCAAAATTGTCTAAAAATGGCCTCAAAATTGTTTCAAAATTTTCTCAAAACTTTCTCAACATTGTAAAAATTTTCTCAAAATTGTTTCAGAATTGTCTCAAAATTGTCTACAAATAGTCTCAAAATAGTTTTAAAATTATCTCAAAATTGTCTCAAAATTGTCTCAAAATTGTCTCAACATTGTCTCAAATTGTCTCAATATTGTCTCAAAACTGTCTCGAAATGATCTCGAAATTGTCTCAAAATTGTCTCAAAATTGTCACAAAATTGTCACAAAATTGTGTCAAAATTGTCTCAAAATTGTCTCAAAATTGTATCAAAATTGTATCAAAATTGTCTCAAAATTGTCTAAAAATTGTCTCAAAGTTGTCTCAAAGTTGTCTCGAAACGGTCTCAAAATAGTCTTAAAATTATCTCAAAATTGTCTCAAAATTGTTTCGAAATTGTATCAAAATTGTCTCAAAACTGTCTCGAAACGGTCTCAAAATAGTCTTAAAATTATCTCAAAATTGTCTCAAAATTGTCTCGAAATTGGCCCAAAATAGTCTCAAAATAGTCTCAAAATGGTCTCAAAATTGTCTCAAAACTGTCTCAAAATTGTCTCAGAATTGTCTCAAAATTGTCTTTAAATTATCTCTAAATTCTCTCAAAACTATCTCAAAATTGTCTTAAAATGGTCTCAAAATTGTTTCAAAATTTTCTCAAAACTTTCTCAAAATTGTTTCAGAATTGTCTCAAAATTGTATACAAATAGTCTAAAAATAGTTTAAAAATAGTCTCAAAATAGTCTCAAAATTGTCTCAAAATTGTCTCAAAATTGTCTTAAAATTGTCTCCAAATTTTTTCCAAATTTTCTTAAAATTGTCAAAATTGTCAAAATATAATTGTCAAATTTGTCAAAATTGTCAAAATTGTCAAAATTGTCAAAATTGTCAAAATTGTCAAAATTGTCAAAATTGTCAAAATTTTCAAAATTGTCAAAATTGTCAAAATTGTCAAAATTGTCAAAATTGTCAAAATTGTCAAAATTGTCAAAATTGTCAAAATTGTCAAAATTGTCAAAATTGTCAAAATTGTCAAAATTGTCAAAATTGTCAAAATTGTCAAAATTGTCAAAATTGTCGAAATTGTCAAAATTGTCAAAATTGTCAAAATTGTCAAAATTGTCAAAATTGTCAAATTGTCAAAGTTGTCAAAATTGTCAAAATTTTCAAAATTGTCAAAATTGTCAAAATTGTCAAAATTGTCAAAATTGTCAAAATTGTCAAAATTGTCAAAATTGTCAAAATTGTCAAAATTGTCAAAATTGTCAAAATTGTCTAAATTGTCGAATTTGTCAAAATTGTCAAAATTGTCAAAATTGACAAAATTGTCAAAATTGTCAAAATTGTCAAAATTGTCAAAATTGTCAAAATTGTCAAAATTGTCAAAATTGTCAAAATTGTCAAAATTGTCAAAATTGTCAAAATTGTCAAAATTGTCAAAATTGTCAAAATTGTCAAAATTGTCAAAATTGTCAAAATTGTCAAATTTGTCAAATTTGTCAAAATTGTCAAAATTGTCAAAATTGTCAAAATTGTCAAAATTGTCAAAATTGTCAAAATTGTCAAAATTGTCAAAATTGTCAAAATTGTCAAAATTGTCAAAATTGTCAAAATTGTCAAAATTGTCAAAATTGTCAAAATTGTCAAAATTGTCAAAATTGTCAAAATTGTCAAAATTGTCAAAATTGTCAAAATTGTCAAAATTGTCAAAATTGTCAAAATTGTCAAAATTGTCAAAATTGTCAAAATTGTCAAAATTGTCAAAATTGTCAAAATTGTCAAAATTGTCAAAATTGTCAAAATTGTCAAAATTGTCAAAATTGTCAAAATTGTCAAAATTGTCAAAATTGTCAAAATTGTCAAAATTGTCAAAATTGTCAAAATTGTCAAAATTGTCAAAATTGTCAAAATTGTCAAAATTGTCAAAATTGTCAAAATTGTCAAAATTGTCAAAATTGTCAAAATTGTCAAAATTGTCAAAATTGTCAAAATTGTCAAAATTGTCAAAATTGTCAAAATTGTCAAAATTGTCAAAATTGTCAAAATTGTCAAAATTGTCAAAATTGTCAAAATTGTCAAAATTGTCAAAATTGTCAAAATTGTCAAAATTGTCAAAATTGTCAAAATTGTCAAATTGTCAAATTGTCAAAATTGTCAAAATTGTCAAATTGTCAAAATTGTCAAAATTGTCAAAATTGTCAAAATTGTCAAAATTGTCAAAATTGTCAAAATTGTCAAAATTGTCAAAATTGTCAAAATTGTCAAAATTGTCAAAATTGTCAAAATTGTCAAAATTGTCAAAATTGTCAAAATTGTCAAAATTGTCAAAATTGTCAAAATTGTCAAAATTGTCAAAATTGTCAAAATTGTCAAAATTGTCAAAATTGTCAAAATTGTCAAAATTGTCAAAATTGTCAAAATTGTCAAAATTGTCAAAATTATCAAAATTGTCAAAATTGTCAATGTTGTCAAAAAATTTTAAAATTGTCAAAATTTAGAAAATCGACAAAATTGTCATAATTGTTAAAGTTATAAAAGTTGTTAAAATTGTCGATATTTTGTTATAATTGGAAAATATAGGGAGAAAACTTTACTTAAAAGTGGCTCCAGAGAGTAAAAGGCTCATATCAATTTTCCACTCACATAGCCATAGGGCTTCCAGTTCAAGTTCAACAATATCAAGTTTGTTTAATGACGTTCAATTCTGGTCCCTTCTCTTAGACGGTTTGCTCTTTGTTATAACTGCGCTCCGATTGCGTTACTAGTGCTTATTAAATTTCCATAATCGCAACGCTCATTAGAGCAATGTATTTTTTCCGGGAAGTTGTTGAAAACGCGCCGCTCCCCGGTAATGAAAGCTGTAATTTGCATCCTTTTGCCACTCTCCCACTTGGCTCGGTATTCAGTTGCATTGCAGCGCAGCACAAAATTAGCACGAAATAATGAAGCACAATAACAAATCACCAGTAGCAACAAATTCCGGCGGGTGATAAAATGGTTGAATAGCAAGCAGGAGGTGCTAACGAGAAACGTCCACTGCGTCTGGGTGTGTCTGTTCTCTTGAATGTGCTTATGGTGTGGGTGGTAGGATGCTCAAGAGCTAAGTACTTACCCGTTTGCTCCCAAAACTTGTTGTGCTCACTAGGAAACGAGTTCATTGCTGCGACTCTAATCTCTAGCTAATTGCAATGAAGGTATTTTTCTAGCTTGCTAGCTGTAGAGAGCTACATTTAAAATGGAAAACATTGTACAAACAATTTGCTAGGATTTACTAACTTTATTAAATGTCTCATACGGTTTTCAAATCCATCGATTTAACTCTCATGAAGTTCGTGACATTAGCAGTGGTAAAACTGACATAACCAGCTCTCAGGAATAGGGGTCGTCAAAATCATTTCTGGGAAAAATTCAACTCAGCAGGAAACCAACTAAAGCTAAGTGATCTATAACGCCCTCACTCAGACCACCTGGAATTTATGCTACGTGAAATGCTGGAATGAATCAGTGTCGACACTCTACGGGAGCCGATAAATTTTCCAGATAAATACGATTATTACGTTACCTTATTGCACTGCATGCCTTGCTTTCGCCCTGGAAGCACACATACAGCAGCATCAACAGGGCAGTTGCTCTTCTACGCATCAACTACACAGCCATACATAAGAACTCACCCTTACCTAAGATCCTGACAGGAAGTGCAAGCAAGCTGAAGAAAGTTTAGACTTTTATCTGAAATTCCGCCTGTCTTCTTTGCTTATTTGCCTGCTTTCTTCAGCCAAGCCAGGTCCAATGATCTTCGGCTTCCATTGAGGGACCAGTAGTGTAAGTAATCGGAAGAAATTGTATGTCAACAAATCGTTCCGACTTTCAACCAGCTCAATTTCCATATAAACTGACGATAAATTTCAATTCCGAGGAAGGAGATTTACTTACATTCAACGAATTCCGGCAGCTACGGTATAACTTGGATGGGCAAATTGAAAATTGAATGTGGAAATCTTTCCTTGTAAGCGGTTCCAATGAAAAATATCAGAAGAACCATATGCAAAAATTGGGTTTGGACAATTCAATTTACTCTCTGGAGCCACTTTTGAAACAAGAAAAAGAAAATACTTCAGAATGCGTTGCAGTTTCATGATGAGGAAACGAAGTTTCTGGTAATGTGCAATTTACTCTCTGGAGCCACTTTTCGAAAAAGCGTCGAAACAATTTCAAAGTTTACGAGACATTATTCGCAATTTGCAATTTTGTTTCGCTGAAATATAACTTTGGAAAAATCAAACAAAAATGAAAATACTCCCACGGGATTTTCATTGTGAGCTTATCTCTGGAGCCACTTGGTTGATAAAAGCAGATGACTTTTCGTTTTGAGGTTTCAAACTTTTGCCCGGTTGAAAATAATGATTTTTCCCGGTTTTTATTATACTGATTTTTGAATATCGAAACAAGGTGAATGAATAAAAATCATGTAAATCCCTAAAACTTCTAACAACTGATTTCCTGAAATTCTCACACAATCATATTCAACGAAATTTGAAGCAATTAAACTAATTTTGTTAGTAAGTAAGTACGTTTGTTATATTATTATTAAATCAATTTCGTAATGTTATTGTATTGTCAAATAGCGACATTTGATCATATTTATTTCTATCAGTTTTGGCTGCTTTCTCAATTTTGATATTCTATCATTTTTTTCCAGTGATTTCGATTAAGTTAATTTTGTTCTTTTCATCTGTCAATTTCATGGGTATTCTACAATTTTGTAAATTTGGTTAGTTTTGGACCAAATTGAAAAGTCCATTTCTAAAATTTTGACGATTTGGAAAATTTTGACAATTTTGACAATTTGACAATTTGACAATTTTGACAATTTTGACAGTTTTGACAATTTTGACAATTTTGACAATTTTGACAATTTTGACAATTTTGACAATTTTGACAATTTTGACAATTTTGACAATTTTGACAATTTTGACAATTTTGACAATTTTGACAATTTTGACAATTTTGACAATTTTGACAATTTTGACAATTTTGACAATTTTGACAATTTTGACAATTTTGACAATTTTGACAATTTTGACAATTTTGACAATTTTGACAATTTTGACAATTTTGACAATTTTGACAATTTTGACAATTTTGACAATTTTGACAATTTTGACAATTTTGACAATTTTGACAATTTTGACAATTTTGACAATTTTGACAATTTTGACAATTTTGACAATTTTGACAATTTTGACAATTTTGACAATTTTGACAATTTTGACAATTTTGACAATTTTGACAATTCTGACAGTTTTGACAGTTTTGACAATTTTGACAATTTTGACAATTTTGACAATTTTGACAATTTTGACAATTTTGACAATTTTGACAATTTTGACAATTTTGACAATTTTGACAATTTTGACAATTTTGACAATTTTGACAATTTTGACAATTTTGACAATTTTGACAATTTTGACAATTTTGACAATTTTCATCTGGGACAGATTATTTATTTTGATAATTTCGACCGATTGCGAATATCTTCAAATGTTATTATATTACCAAACATTCAATTCGAATAAAAAATTAACGATTTTTTAAATTTGAAAAAATGTTACAATTCGACTAACTTTTGTTCACTTGTACTGCTTTCTGGAGACACTTTTGAGTGTGTTCATAGTACAAGCTGATTATTTTCAAAAGAGATCCGGTTTATTCTGAAAGTTATTCAATGTTTATGTAACGTCGTATCAAAACGTTTTATTTATTTGGACAATTTCAATTTATGAAACAACTCTACCTTTGATGATGGCTACAACGAATTTATCAACTTGGAAAATGTTGATATATTTGAAATGATTGAATTGTTTTTGACAATATCTACCTTTTTAAAGATTAGAATTTTTTAAACTTTAAAAAAATTCGATTGCTCTTTAAAATTTTGGCTTACGAGTGATCCGAGTGATGTTTGTTTTTCAGTCTCTGGAGCCACTCTTGAGGATAGAATCAAAAATTACTAAACGTGTCAGGAAATAATTGCTGATTTTGAAAATTTTAAACTTGTATTATAAGGTCACTCCAGAATCAAATTAATGGGATTTTCTGTTCCGAAATAAGAGTTTGAATATTCAAATAAAATTGGAGATCCCAAACTCTGTTTGTTAAAATCTCATAAAAATTCTGAAATAATCATGTCAACTTTCCAAGTGCTGCTGGAAGAGTGTGCCATTCTCATGAAACAACGTCATTATCCAATTATCGCATTGCACGGCCCGCCAGTCGAGAGCGACACAACATAGAACATTTAGAAATTAATTTGAGGCTAACCAGATTTCAGTGGAAAACGTCTGTGATTCCCCGGTTTTGCCGGGTCCATCCTTGTTTTGCGTCAGGGAAATTGTGCAACGGTCGTCGCCTCGTTTTGCCTCAGACACTTCCATTACAATTATTTCGAGGAACAAAATCAAGCCCTGGTCCTAGAGCAATGCTACAAAATCAACCGCACATAGCTTTGAGGCTTCCATTGCTGCTGCTGCTACTACTATTGCTTGTTAAAACTTCAATAATTGTGGTTTCAGCAGTCACACAAGTACATATCTTCATATTTTACGGTTCCCGGTACTTCACAGAACGTGTATGTAGTAAGTTTGTATGAACTATTCCCTCGATTCCGACACTCTTGCCGCTAGATCTCGCTAGGTTTTCTCTCTAGGGAGAAGGCAAGAAGCACCATGCATGAATTATAACGCCCCCCCAAACTCAAATGGGTTTCGAAGCACCACACTATCTCCAGTGGCAGTGTTGCCATCGTTTTCTTAAGATTTTTTTTTTCTTAAAATCAACTTTTTTTTAACGTTTTCATTGATGAGACTCATAAGATCTTAAATTATCATAGGAGGGTCACACAACTCTTGAAAAAAATCACCCAGCAGCACTGTCCCTCAGTCTTTTCCGTGTGCAGGAAATGGATGTTCATATATTTCTAAAACTAACTACACCGGGCGTCATGTGCTCCATAAAATATTCTCCAACAGCTTCTTTCAGTTGCTGGCGGCTGAGCGAGCGTTCCTTCGGTGTTCCGGATGAGGCAAACCGGGCCTGAACAACCCGGGATGGGAAACATATGGATGAGAACGGAAAGGAAGGGGAAAACTGCCAAGTTTCTGCTGCCGATGCTGACTTTGTAACTTCCGCTGTTTTCGCACTCGGTGCCAATTCCCAAGGAAAACAAAGGCATTGAGCCGGAGCGCAGGAAGTGGACGACACCGAGTGTATTGGGAGTAAAGTTTCGTTTCCTCCCACTTTTTGCACCAACTCGCCCGCAACGCACCCACACACGTATGTAGATATGGGGGAATTTAGTTATTGATAACTATCTACCCGTTTATAGGCTTGCGTCTCCGATTGGAACAAGAACGGGTTGAGAATTCTGTGGAACGTGTATTGAGTTTAGCCGGAAGATGTTTAACCTCAAGCTGACATCGCAATTCTTCGATAGAATTTTAAGTTTGATGAAAGGTGGTTGAAATTTTTTGAGAACAATTTAGAGTATGATTATATTTCAACATAATTATCCTTTTTTTTATTTCTTATTTCTGAAAACTATCATAGTATTGATTCAGAAGAAAGGGAGAAATAACCGGTAGAGTAACACAAAATAGTCCAGGCGACTTTATCGAGTTGTACTTATAACAGCTTTATAATTTCAACTGATGGTTTATATCCGCTTAGTATAAGAATACCAAAATTTTTTCAGCACGTGTCCGGGCCGGACTAATTCAGGCAATTTTATATAAAAACCTGGCAAAATCCGAGCATTTGATTTCAAAATTAACGACCAAAATCAGGACAATATCCGGGAAAATTTTGTCAAAATTCAGAAATTATACAACAAAGATCATAGATAAATTTTTTCCATCTATACTCTGCGACAGGAAAAAAAATCGTATTTAAGGCTTCCAAAAAACCTACCATGATTATTTTTATAAAACTTGCTTGAAAAATTTTGGAGGTATAAATAAAAAAAAAATTACAAACAAGTTGTATTTTTTCGATTGATGTGTGAATAAATCCGGGCAAAATCCGGGCAACTGGGCCAGGCCGGACTGTTCCCAAATTTGGTATTAAATATCCAGGCAAAACCCAGATAAAGCCGGGCAACCTGGCAACCTTAGCTACAGCTTCAAGGAATGCTTCAATTTTTTATTTCACAAAACATCGACATCTAGGTGTTTTGAACGAGCTCTGCGAAGTCTGTTGAAGCAACATGTTTTATTAAACAACTAGCTGACCCGGTGTGCTTTGCTACACCTTTCAAAATCAAATGATATTTTCAGAATTTATTCAAATTTTTATTGTTTTGTTGGCATTATTTTAAATCAAATTATAGCATAATCATAAGCAACCGCTATAAAATGAGAGCTGCAGCTTGAGTTTCGGATTGCAACCCAAAAATAACTTAAACTAATATTCTGAATCTCGATCTATAAATTTGTGTTAAAGATCTGATAATTTTAATGTTTCTTTAAGCTTCGCCCTAAAAAAGGAGGGTCTCAAATTAATCGTACGCAAACAATCCAACTGATAAAATATTGTTGTTTTTGCTTGCTTTGTTCTGGATTTATGCTAAAAAACTGATAAGAGAGCCCCCCTCCCCCTGCTGAATGGGGGTTGATCTTAAATAATCATACCCATTTTATTCATTCCAGAAAATCTTCTTGTATCAAATATTGTTATATTGGTTGATAAGTTTTTAAGCTTTACAACAAAATTTATATGGAACCCCCTCCTTTCTTCTCCTCTCTACACTGTAAAGCGAAAGGGGCTATAGCAATCGTAGAAACATATTACGTAACCAAGTATCTTTCCATGCCATATTTTTTTCCATTTGTTAGCTTCATTAGCATAAATTGAGAACTAATGCTAACAAAATTGTGTTGGGCTCACCTCCCTCCTCCTATGAACCTACTCACTGAATGGAGGATGGTGTGTAAGATAATCATAGAATAATACCAAAATGATTTTCCATATTAAGTTTTGTCCCTTCTTTTATTCCCAATTCTATCATCCCACTGCAAGAAAAGAATTGGAAAAAAAAGGAAAAGGAAAATACCATCCCATGCCAAATTTGATTTTATTTGAGTTGTAAATTCTTGAATTATGCATAAACTTGAAAGAAAGTACCATCCCCCTTCCGTTCTCCCCATTGAATGGAGGGGTGGGAACTTAATATTCATAAAAGTATTTTTTGTACTCAAATACTTTTTGATACCAAATTTTATTTCTTTTGCTCTATTAATTCTCGAGTTATGCAAAAAATTGTATAGAAGCCCCCCTTTCCCCCTTTATATCTTACCGCTTAAAAGGTACGGCTTCAATTTATAATAGAAATATTTCTCGTATCCAAATACCCTTACATGCCAAATATGGTTCAATTTGCTCGATCAGCTCTCCAGTTATACTGTAAATTGTGAGGGAGACCTCTTCTCCCCCTTTTCATCCACCTTTTTGAAGGAGTGAGGGATACCAAATAGTCATAGAAGCATTTCTCGTACCCAAATATCGTTCCACGCCGAATTTGGTTCCATTTGTTGTTGTAGTTCTTGTGTTATGCAATAAAAATTGTATGAAACATCCCTCCCTCTTTCCTTTCTCCCCGCTGGAAGAAGGAAGGGGTCTCAAACAATCATTAGAACATGTCACGTTCCCAAATATCCACCCATGCCAAATTGGTTTCATTTGCTTTATTAGTTTTTGAGTTATGTAAAAAATTAAAAAGAGGGCCCCTCCCCCTTTATATCTTCCTACTGGAAAGAGGGAGTGGTCTCAAATAATCATTTAAATATTTTTCGTATCCAAATACCTTCCCATGCCAAATTTGGTTCTAAAATCTTGATTAGTTTTCGAGATATATGAAAAATTGTAAGGCAGACCCCCTCCCCCCTCCCCCCTTCCTATCGTTCCACTGAGAAGAGGGAGGGGTACCTTATATTCATTGAAATATTTCCCTTTCCCAAATACCACCTCATGACAAATTTGATACCGTTTGCTTGATTGGTTCTCGAGTTATGCAAAAAATTGTCTTTTATTTGGAAGGCCCCTCCCCCTCTTCCTGTTAGGGGGAGGGGTCCCAAACCATAATAGGAACCTTCCCCGGTCTTCAATACCCCCACCTGCCAAGTTTCACGAAAATCGGTTCAGTAGTTTCCGAGTCTATAGGGTAACAGACAGAAAGGCAGACAGACAGACAGAAATTCATTTTTATATATATAGATAGAATTTAAAATTGAAGACGGCTGAGAAACAGAAAAAGCTTAAGAAAAAATCTCCTAGGCTTATCCGACTTCGAAACATGTGGGAATTAAAAACTCACTGAAAAGGATCCGTCAAACCTACAATCCTAACAATCCACAGTGGTCCAGGGCGGAAATTTGTCATGACAAAATAGGGGAGAAGCGGGCTATAAATATGCGCCTATTGAGCAGAATACTAATTAAATCAAATATTTCATCGAATATGTGTACAAAAACTATATACACATGAGCAGACATCTGTTTTCTATACATTGGAGTAATTTTCATGTTGAAATCTTCTTCGGTTTTTGAGAAATCGATTTTATTATAACTGTTGTCAAAATTGCTGAACCTCAAACCGTGCGGGCTAAATGCGCTTATTTATGTTTTATGCAAAATTTCTGTTTTTTAGCAGTTTTTCCGTATAATTTCATTGGAAATGCTAAAAAATGATTACTTTCATACGACAAAGCTGAATTTTTATAAAAATCTGTTTCTTTTGATATTTTATAGAATAAAACAAAAGTTAGGGTTGCCAAATTATGGAGGCAGTTCAGCCATAAGAAAAACATTATCAAATCTGTTTTGAATTCTACAATTCTATCTAAAGGTGTTAATTAGAGCTTAAATTCGAAGTTTCAATGATAATTTTATTATATTTATTCTATTTAACCTGATATTTTAGGATAGCGGCATTTTACAAACATGATGGGGGCAAACACAAACACTCTCTTATTCCACTTTCCAAGCGTTATGATACCACCATAAAAGCTTAAATTTGTTTTACTTCTAAGGTGCATTTGAATAAGAAACAAAAACCACCCAACTTTGTGTTTTGAGCTTCTTTACGTATAATTTTCAAAAGTCGATATATTACATCAAAAGGTATCAAACCCTTGTATGAATTTTTAATTTTTTTTTGAGTAGGTTATTCATAAAATTCTTTCTTGCCTTATGTTCAAAGCGTATTACCCTCAAAATGCATTGAATAGATATGTTGTCTTGTCAGCGATTTCATCAAACGGTCGTAGGGTCATTTAACCCGATAGACCCATTTAGGAAACCTTTCCCCTAAATGACGAAAATACTAAAAGAAATAGACGAATGGTGTCTTCAGAAAAAATGTTCATCAAACTCCCGTTTTATCAGTCTTCAATTAAAAAAGGGCGTGCTATAAAAACTTTTTTCAGTGAATAGTGAATAGAGCCAAATTGTCTTCTACAAAGTTGTAGTCTATATCTTTTTAGGCAGCATTACAGAAGCCACGACATATATGTGACATTGTGACAATTCGTAAGCTGGATATGATTTTTTTTAAAGTTTATATGTTAGGGTGTGTCGAAAATAACATCATTTTGGCTCTAACTTTTGTGAATGATTTTGTTTTCTAAGTATTTGTATGAAACTAAAATGCGCACAATTTTCTCTCAGAGAGCAAACTAGTTTCTTGAGACGTTCGTTAGTTATAATGGATTTTTTTAACGAAAATTTTACTCATTAGACTGTCATATCTTGAATTGGTGAACTATTATTTTATGAAGGCATTATCCAGTTCAAATATCAAATATTCCATTGTTAAATTATGGAAGATAGGCTTTTTTAATTCGAGAAACAAATTCCAAAGTTTGTTAATTTCGAATTCAGATTCACATATTTACAGACCCTTTGATAGAGAAAATCTCCATTTCTCGATCGAAAGTCGAATTTTCATCGTTTTGTTATTGCCTGAGCATTGGCTACAGTTTTGAAGTAGGCAATTTGGCTCTATCTGTTCATTGGAAAAAGATTTTATGTGTAAATCATGCAAAAATGGCACGAAATAACAAAGGAAAAAAATTATAAATTTTCGCAAATTGTTGAAAATTAATTAAAATTGCCTTATCGCCAAAATTGTCATGAGGGTTAAGAAAATGCGAGCGAGGTATTCTACTCTCCAATTGAAATCTTATATTTTCAATTACATTTTGGTGATTTAGTAAGGGTTTCCAGGTGTAACAATGTTGATTCAGAACTGATGACAAAACCTCAAAAACAAATCCATGGTTCAGAATCATGCTTAAGTTTTTCAATAATTCTTAATTGGTGACTGAAACTCAATTCTGATTATTTACATTTTAATTGAGATTAAACTCATTTCAAAGGTTCTGGTTCCATATTATGTAAATAAAATTACATATTTATCTGTTTCCATATATCAGATTCTGTATCAGTAGAATATAAAATGGTGTTTCGAAATAATGGTTCACATTTAGTTTTGCATTCTATACAAAATTTGTTTCAAGTTTTACGAAACGCCTATACGTTTTCAATATTTAGATAATAATTTTCCGAATATGAAAAAAAAAGATTATTAGGAACTATCCTAAGTTTTTGTTACATATTCAAGATTCGAAGTTCATGAAAATTTTATTTTTTTTTCAGAGATCATACATAACAAAGCTTCGAAATGGCGATTCCGAATTGAAAACTCATAATCAAACTCATAGTTCAAAATTTATATTTAAATCCACTAGGATTAAAAAAAGATAATAAAATAATGAATCCTGATTGAAATCCAAAACTTCAAAATTTAAATTATTCTGATTGAGGGCTCTGATACTCATCTTGATTGGTATTGAAAATTCTGACCTGAAATGTAAATTCAGAACTCGAATTAAAATTCGGAAACAGATCAAAGTTTAAAATTTTGAATTCAGGTTCGGAATTCAAATTCAGAATTGATATTCAAATTTCAGTTGCAGATTCAGTTGGGTTTAACAATCAAGATAAAAATATCAAGATGACTTTGGAGGACGAGATGATTATTAATTCAATTTCAAAATTTCACTACTATAAAGTAAAACTTGAGTTATGTTTTATGAAAAATTCTGATCACTTTTGTGAAAAATATCATCAACAGGATTAGCTGATAATGAAACATGTAATCATCGCGAAAAAAATCAGCAGGGAATTCGTTATTTTCTCGATGTATCGTTGAACATAATCAATAGGTATAGTAGTTTTTCTTAAATCAAATTTCAAATTGAAATTTTACAATTGAGGATCGAGTTTGCAAGATTTTTAAACCGAAAAATGTTAACCTCTCACTTTTACTTTGTTAAATTTGATGTTATTTCTTCGACGTTTGATATCGCTGAAATTGCTCAATAGTTTGGTAGATTCAGTTTATTGATTCACGAATAGAATATATTTTTTTAATTGAAGGTTTTCTTGAAAAAAAAAAATTCGCTCAAATCTCATAAGTTAAATCTCCTGGAGCTCTTGAGCAAATTCTAGAATTTTAAACACCGATGATAGAAGTTTCACTATTTTGTTACTTAAACTGAGCAAAACACTCACGGCAATATCAATGTCAGTACAATTGAGAAAATCTGTCCAATCGAAAAAAAAGGAACAGAAAGGACTATCGAATACTGTCTAAACGTGCCGAAATTGAACGAAAATTCTGCTTTGCCAAAGTGTCAAAAATGATGGAACTGAAACAAATGTAAAATCTGTCAACAAGTGAAATTTTAAACTCTCGAAAAGTTAGTATAGTAAAAATTATAATTTTTTTAAGCTTTCAAAATAATCGAAACGGTATAAATTGTCCAAATTATTGATTTTTTAGTTTTCGGCTGTATATTTTCGTAATTTAAATTAACGGCAAAATTCGACTGATTTGTCTTTAATTTGAAGTTATTGTCAAAATTGTTATAAATAGTGAAACTGCCAACCAAGATAATCCAAATTATCTTGATTGACAAAATTCACAAACATTCTGAAATAATAAAATTCTCCAATTCGCTAAGATATTCGAAATTGGCAAAACATTCAAAGTATTAAAAATTGTGTTAATAGAAACAATTTTTAAAATCAAACTAATTTCAAAACGTTTCAATAGTTAAAAATGTCAATATTTTCAAATTTTCCCAAATTTTCTAATCTATCGAAGTGGTCGAAGTTTTTAACGGTTTTCGAAAATTTTCATGATTGCTAAAAAAATTTTAACTTAAATAGTTTCAAATTTGTCGTAAATTTAAAAACAATCAAAATTTTCATAAAAGTTGGAAGAGTTAAGATCATTTCAGTTTCAGAAAAATCTGTAGAAAAAATCATAATTTCAAAAACTATAAAATTGGAAATTTTCGGTAAATTATAAGAACTGTGTTAAAGTATTCTAAATTGTCAAAATCTTTTAAACAAAATAAAAATATTGAAAAAAATAGTACTTGGAATTGTAACAAGTGCTAGACGTTTTCAGTCTTCAAATTTGTATATTTGAAAATGCTGTTAGGTTGCCAGATTTTCACAACTAACAAAAATGTCAAAAATAACAAAACTGTCAAATCACACAGGGGAACAACATTTTTGGTGCCTTAATATATTTAACAACTGATTTTGAAAGATTTTAGCGTCCTGAATTCAAATTTTTTGTCAGATTTTGTCTATCGCTTTTCACCTCTAGATGTAGTGATATTGGGCGTGTGGAAATTTTTAAATAGGTTAGTTTTGGGAAAAATCCAATTTTTATAATCGATAAACTTATAGGGCTACATGCAAATTTAAAGCTGCGTTTTAATAAATTTTTATCCTTTACTCAATATAGGATTCAGATTTCGGCTAGATATTCTTGTTTCAGAATTACAACGTTTTAGGAAAATTATTTTTATAATTTTCACAAATTCCAATATATGAATTACAACTTTTCTTATATCATTGCATGTCATTGAGTTTTTGATATTAAAGATTTTAACTGATTTAACAACTTTGTTGAAGATTCCGAAATGATTAGACTTATGGTGAAAGAATCAAAGATTCTGTATAGTTTAAATTTTCTCCAAAATTTCATCAAAATTCCCGTTTTTGTAGATTTGGAATTAACTAACAGTTATTCCCAGAAGTCAAAATCACTCGCGGTCTTCGGAAAAATTGATGATTGATTGCAAAAGTTTTTTCAAAATATTGATATTCAAAGTTTCGATTCCCGGCCATTTTATCGGTCCGCTAAACTTCAGGTTATTTCATCAAATCTCGTAAGTTTTCAGATATCGATCGATTTGTTTCCAAAAGAGTCATTTCTTTGCTTATTATTTTGCTACTGTCAAAAGTTTGCGAAACTAATGTTCTAAAACATGAGTAATGCAGGATAGAACATTCCAATTTTTTTTTAAGCGTTTCTTTATTGGAGTTGTTTGTTTTTACAGATTCTTTCTAGATTTCCCCTTTTACACTAAGTTTTTGAACAGTAATTTTTTTTTTATCAAATTCAATGTTCAACCAGTTTTTAGAAAAAACATTCTATAACGTCTAAGTCACATATTTATCAAGATAGAGACTCATTTTCTTCGCTGAATCTGGTCCATTTTTTCAATTTCAGTTGTGGAAGTTTTTGAAAATTTAGCTCTACTGTTGTTTTGAAACAGCACTATTTAAAATCCCAAAAATCTCGGAACGGCGTGGACATTTTTGAATCATTTATTTAAAAAAAAAATTAGAAATTAATAGGAGTATTTTTCCTTTGTGTATGAGAAACTCGAAATCATCGTATAATAAAATTTATTTAATTTTTTTCAAAAAACGAGGGTACGTTAAATTTGCTATTATATCTACGAATTTTGGAATTCCATCAACACTTTTAGTATCAATCAATCAAGAACATCTTCTTAAATATAATAAAGAATGTTTGGTTAAAATTGTGCCCAAACACCTAAATTATAAAAAATAGGCAAAAATTGTTAAAAAATTAGAAACCTTCAAAAAAAATTAATGTATTCTAAATTGACAAAATTTTCAATTTGTGAAAATCGAAAACTATGATAAGAATGCAAATTCGTTTCTTAAAAAATTAAAATAAGAATAAATAGATTAAAAAACCAAAACTGTCAAAATAAATTTTGTTAAAGTCTGCAAATAATCATGAATGAATTTTAAACCAAAACGAAGATTTTTTAACCCTAGTGTTTAAGAAACACGAGAACAACCCAAAATCAACTCAGTCTATAGCTGAACATTTAAAAAACATTGTCAAAAATGTCAAAATTATCGAAATGGGTCCAAAGTTGTTGAATTGATAGCAAAAAACAAAATTTCAAACAATCTAAATTATTAAGTTAAATGTGATAAAATTGTTAAATACTCAAAATGTTTGGTATTGTTATAATTGATCAAGTTTTCGAAATTATCAAAGATGTAACCAAAACCAGACAGCTTCAGTTTCTAATTATTTCCAATAGATAATAATAAAAATGTAGGCATAACTTACTGGAAGGGTCGTGGGTCCATTTTTTCTTTTCTGGAATTTGCTGCTGCTGTTGTTGTTGCTGCTGCAGCTGTTTGCTAGAGTCCTGGCTGATTTTATCATCCTGTAAAATTGGGAAAAAAAGGAAATTTAAACCGTTGAATCTAAAGTGTTTTTGTTAATATTTATGTAAACTGTCGGAAAACACGTGAGGGGTTTTAATGTTTGTTCATGAAAGCTGGTAATGAATCCGATTCAAGGAAATAATTAATGGAGTTAATGAACGCAATCAAACGTAGAGCAGAGATTTGGATGAATTCAATTATGGTCGTCTTGAGGACCTTGAATATTGTGCTTACAACAATTTGACCTTTAGCTATCCTCATTTTTTTTTTTTTTTGAACTGAAAAACAACACCTATCGAGGGATGAAACTCATCATCCGATGGCTTGGTAAGAAAACAGATCATGAAAATTGAAAACAGACGATGTGGTTCGCATATATTTATTTTTCTGGTCTGTTTTTCAGGAGGAAAAACGAAATTGGAATTGTAAATGAGTTCCTGTCAATTTCGGTTCGAGAGGCACTTTGTACACCTCCATCATACCGATGCTGATGTTTTTGTTTTGAAGTTTTTTTTTATCTTGTCATCGTCGACCAGTCAAGCCATTATCGGAGGGGGTCGTTCAGGGACCTCCCGAGAAGCAAACAGATAAACACCATCGGCGGTACCGGGAAATTCTCGAGGATCTCGAGGTAAGACAGATTTCATCAGCTAGGAAGCCATTAGCGGCGATTGGTTGGAAAGAACGTTTCAACAAAGTCCGGGAGGAATCCTGCGAAATTAATCGAATTTAAAAAACAAAATTGGCCCAATGTCAACCGAAAGGGTCTCACGACCCCTCTCTTAGGTATCATATCAAGTCTAGATCTCGTGTTTTGGGTTTAAAATCCCATTATTCATGACTTATTTCTCAGGTTCATGTCTTATGGCTCAGATCTCCGGTCTCAGCTTTCAAGCCTCAGAGATTCTCCAATCTACAAAAATTCCTTAGTGTTTTCCATTGAAAAGGACTATTTTCTTTCAGATACCATGGTAGTTTCTATAAAAAAATCCTTATAATTGGAAAAATCGAATGAAAAACCGCAAAAAGCCGTAAAAAAATATGTTTATAAAAATCAGAATCCCGTACTGTTTTCACGATGAGATTGATGTAAACTTTTATACCCACGCCCATGCTTTTAAGCGAAACAAAACTCATTTGACACCCAGGAAGCTCTCCGACCGAGCTGGACTAGGTTGGTTTTGTTTACATTTTTTATATTTAGACGCTCCGTTAGGTTTGGATGGTGGTGCCGTCACATCAACCAAACTCACCGTCGCTTTTCCGACAATCCCTTAAGGCTGAAAACGGCAAAAGGACCACGGACAGAACAAATCATCATCCCAGCGCACAGTGGTTCAAAATCAAAAAAAGTGGGAAAAAATTATTAAAAAGCTATTTTGTTGAAGATTATAGGCAGAAAGTTGAAAAAAATTATGAATTAATTTTTTTTTTCAAAGTTTGCTATTTTTTTCAATAATTGCTAAAACGGGGTTTGAGCTTTACACTGGGAAATTGAATATTTTTCAATTAATTATAAATATTTTTGTTAAAATTAAGTATGGGCTCCTACATTCCTGTAGGTTGGTTAGATAAATATTGAAACTAATGTTTTAAGGTGAATTTGCATATGTATCAAAGCAAACAATGCTCGGTTTACTCTGTATAAATACTTTAAAATTTGCATTTTTAAACAAAACAGCGTTCCACTCAATGACATCGTATTCAAAATATAGCAAAAACTAGCAGCTGATTTTAGGATATGTTTTTTATGAGACTTTCACCTATCCAACGGTGTATAATTTACCACGGCGATCGGCAGCGCAAGCTTTATTTTTGCTTCTGAAAAATAAATAGAGTAAATCGAAAGATTTTTATCATCTAATTCTGGGTTCTCAATCAAGCGAAACTTTGTTAGTTCATGATATTACGGAACTTATTTTATCTCCAAACTGTGAATAAGATTATAATCCATCACTTCGGTATGAGCATTTATAAATATTTAAAGATTTATATGCTTTTTTAAGTTGTTTTTCACTGAGAGTAAAAAATCCTATTTTTAATTCTTGTGTTAAAGTTGTCGTTCATGTTTGTTTCATAGAAGGTGTATAAAAGGTCCTAGAAAATATGTAAATACATCATAACGTTCCTAGAATATTGGAGATTCGATTCCAACACAAAAAATTTGGTTGTCGCTGACTTGAAAAATGGACTTTTTTCCGGCTTTTTGGGGATTTGAACCACTGTGCAGCGCCCGCCTCACCTTTCTAAGCTCCAGTCTTAGAAGTGCAAATTGCCTTGAAATAACGAGAATGACGACGGCGCCGACCTTACGTTGTTGGAAGGACAACGCTTTCTTTTGGTTTACTTTCTGAAAAACAATCAAATTTCTGGGATTTGTGTTGGCGAGAAAACGTTGAAAAAAGCAACCCCACAGAAACCTAAAGTAGAAGTGAAAAAAGTAGAATACCGTGGACGTTTTGAAGACTTCGATTGAAGAATTACTTCCCTGCTTATAGTAGCTTCACCCAAAGAAAAGGTTGGAGAATGTCTACGCTAATTGTTGTGATCTGTAAGTCTGAAATGACAACAAATCTGCACAACTCCAAAAGTGCGCCGTTTGCCTATGCCATGATTGGCATGCTGTTCCAATCATGACACCAACCCGTGTCAAAATATCATAAACTCAAGGATGCTAGTTTTGGAGTTGAACCTGATCTGTGGGTGTACCTACACACTACGCACAATCTTGGTTGTCAATTTTTTCTACCATAGGAGAGCACGATGAGATTGGGTAGGCCAATTGATTATTTTCTTTCAATTCCGTTGCACAAATTTTCTATTATCTTTCGGAAAAGGCGGGTAAAAAACCAAAGTTTGCCTGAACTTATTGTAGAACACTCATTCCCGCAGCCATCATGTTTATAAAAAACTTGAAAAATCATAAAATACCTTATTCCGGGCAACGCTGAAGATCTCATCGGATCCCTAATACATAGAACTCCTGCATCGGTAGAACAATTGAGTTCTCCAAACTCACGAGTCACTCGGTAGCTTACGAGCTCCAGCAGACCTCACGAGATTTTGAAGTACTCACAAAATATCAGTGATCACACTTTAATGCATAGGGAGCTCATAGAAAATTGACATTCTTCCAGGTTTCTTAAACAGTCGATGGATAATTGTGATATAACTTCTACAGAATGGTGAGTTATCCAAAAGCACGGATGCAGGAAAAATTGTTTTGGGGCATCATTTTCTGGATTCTTTTTTTAATTTTATTTCACTAGTTATGTGCAAGTTGAGCTTTCGTCGTTTCGTCCTTGTTTCGTCGAAATTAGTTGTTCTGAAATGACAGTAATGCGAGATTTTAACCAGTTTCGATTTTTTTTTACAAAATCAACATAAATTTTTCCAACATCCAATTTTCTTAAGCTTCCGATCAACTCAATTTTGCAAAGTTATAAATTTTTTATGTTGCCGGAAACTTTTCCCGATCATTAGAAGGCAAGGGTAAAATTACAACAAGAAAATTCTTGACGAACTTTCCCTTCCGTTTCACAAGTTTTTTACTAACTCACCAAATTTTCGAAAAAAAAAGACATCAGAAGAGGTTCCTTAAAATGGGCATAAAATACAAAAGGAGCTAAATATTCCCTTTTACCCACAGAACTCACAAATTTCAGAGAGATCAAATAGCGTTGAGCAGAGTTGTAAATAGGAAGTGTTAGACAGCCATTTTCAGCCGACTTTTATACTGAATTGAATATTCATGTCATGCGAAAGTTAGTTTTGGTCAGCGACATATTCTTCCGACTACATTGACTAAGTTTGCCAGAATTTTTCAGCATTCTAGGCCGGATAAATCTGGGCAATCTTATATATAAAAATAGAGCCGTTTTTTTTGTAACACCATCTTGTATAAACGGTCGGTCGGAATGAAGTGAAATTTGGTATCCGAGGGTTTTTCGGGTCAGAGAAGATTTGTATAATAGCCTCCAAAATCACACTTTTTATAGAAAGGAGGCTTCCGTACAAAATTTACTTGAAATAGGACAGAATTCGTAAAACTTTAAGACGATTTTCATGTCATTAAATGTGTCACTGACAAGGAATTTCGAACTAATCACGAATATTTGCAAGCTACTGTTAGAAAAATTCAAACGAAGTTATAGAATGCCTGCAGACAGGATTGCCAATGTGCCTGATTTTAAAGATTTGCCTGATTTTTGGAGGCTTATCTAGACAACCGGATAGACCTCCGTTTTTTCCTGATTTTTGGAATCGAGCCAGATTTTGCCTGATTTTGTAATTTTCATGGAAAATCATATGTTTTAGAGAGCAGAACGATGTACATTCAAAAATGAGATTTCTGTTTCTGCTTATTTCTTAACCTGAAATCGCCTAAGAGTAAACTTCTATGCTTGAACTGATTAAATTCAGAAATCGTATGAGTAAACTTTTTATTATCTCTTCTTGAACCGTTTACATTTGTAAAGTTAAATTGTCCAAAGGGCTTAACTGCATCTATCGAACATACAAGTTGCCTTTGCACTAATCTATATGAGAATATGAACCTACATATATGACCTACATATTTGTGATCTAAATTTTGTTTTAAATTCAATTTTATTTAGCTTCCAAAACGAACTAAAAAAAATAAAAAAAAAAGGAAATTCATACCGTGATCGATTTACAGGGTAAGTACTTGGTGGTATAACCCTTATTACGCATCACTTCACGCACCCGGTTCGACATCGACTCCACCAGCTTTTGGCACGTTCTCACCGGGATAGCGTACCACACCGCCTGGATTCTCTCCCACAGCTGCTGCTTGTTTTTTGATTTTTCGGTGTACACCTTACGTTTAACTATTTCCCATAGGTTCTTTATGGGATTGAGATCAGGGGACTGTGCTGGCCACTCCATAACGTCTACCTTATTATCCTGGAACCACTTTTTAACCGTTTTAGCGGTATGTTTGAAGTCGTTGTCCTGCTGGAACTGCCACTTTAAGGGCATCTCCCACTCGGCGTGTGGCAGCATTACTTCCCGAAGTATCTGGGCGTAGAGATGCTTATCCATAATCCGGTCGATCCAGTACAAGGGACCCACCCCGTACCAAGAAAAGCACCCCCACACCATGATGCTACCTCCTCCATGTTTGAATGTTTTATTTGTATACTAGGGCATATACGCACAGCCGAGTCCCAACGATGGATCCAACTCTTTCCGTCCGAGCCGATGAGGTTCACTTTGGTCTCATCCGACCATAGCACATTTCTCCATAGTTTCTCCTTTTCCAGACCGACCCAATCGAAGTGGTCCTTCGCATACTTCAGCCGCGCCTTCAAGTGCTTCGGCGTCAGCATCGGCACCTTCCGGGGACTTTTTCCTCCTAGTCCCTTCTCCGCCAACCATCGCTGAACCGTCCGGGAACTCACAGATAAGCTCGTCTCTGATCTGCTTGGACGCTTTGAAAGGGTCCTTTTGCGGGGCCCGCTTGATTGCCGAATCGTCCTTCGGCGTCGTTTTGCGGGGGCGGCCGGTCAGTTCCCGTTTGCCGGTGCTGTGAAGCGCATTTTAAACGAAAGTTTTCGACCTTCCCAAGTAGTCGGCAATCTCGCGTTGGCTTTTGCCAGCCTTGTACAGATTCTGGATGATCGCTCGCTGGACCTCCGTGCAATGCTGTGCCCGACCCATCGCTTTTTCGCTGAAAACAGAGTACCTACCTACCTACCTAAGGGTCCAGCGCCGATTGACCGGCGCATAGGGCTGAGATAAAAGATCTCCACTGCTGGCGATCCGGAGCCAGCGTCTTCACTTGCTGCCAGCCAAGGTTCTCGTCAACTGTGCGGATTTCAGCGGCTAGACTTCGCCGCCACGAGCTTTTGGGCCTGCCTCTTCTTCGATGCCCATCTGGATTCCAGTCAAGCGCCTCTCTGCAAATCTCGTTTTCATCTCTTCGCAGCGTGTGCCCAATCCATCTCCACTTACGTTCCCGAATCTCGATTTCTAGCGCCTTTTGATGACACCGGCGATGAAGTTCAACGTTTGAGATCCAGTTGCCAGGCCACCAAGCGCGGATGATGTTCCGCAGGCACCGATTCACAAAAACTTGCAGTTTTCGCGTCGTCACCGCATATGTGCACCAAGTCTCACACCCGTACAGCAATACGGATTTGACGTTTGAGTTGAAGATTCGGATCTTAGTTCGTAGAGAGATCTGGCGTGACCGCCAGATGTTTCGGAGACTCGCAAACGCAAATCGGGCTTTTCTGATCCGGGTTTCGATGTCCTTCTTGGTACCACCATCAGGCGTAATCTGGCTACCAAGATACTGGAAGCACTCCACTGTCTCAACCTGTTGTCCAGCTACCACGAAATTGGAACGATTTTCTGTATTGATTTCCATCGACTTGGTCTTTCCGACATTGATTTTGAGACCTGCTGCCTTGGAGCTTTCGGTGAGGTCGTCGAGTTTGCTCTGCATGTCTTGTTGTGTTTGGGCGAGCAAAACAATATCGTCTGCCAGGTCAAGGTCGTTCAGTTGCTCCATTGTTGAAGGATTCCACGGCAATCCTCGGTTTGGTCTACAGTCAATCGATCCAGTCAAGATCTCATCCATTACGATGAGAAAAAGCAGCGGTGACAAAATACATCCTTGTCTCACTCCAGCAGTTACCGGGATTGGTTCGGACAAGACACCGTCGTGTAAGACCTTGCACGAAAATGCCTCGTACTGTGCTTCGATGAGATGGACTAGTTTCTCTGGGACCCCTCGTCGTCTAAGAGCAGCCCAGATGTTTTCGTGGTTCAGTCGGTCAAATGCTTTTTCGAAATCAACGAACACCAGCAGAAGAGAGTCCTGGAATTCGTTGATTTGTTCCAGTATTATTCGTAGCGTTGTGATGTGGTCCACACATGATCGTCCGGATCGGAATCCAGCTTGTTGCCGTCGGAGTGTAGCGTCGATTTTCTCCTGGATCCTGTTCAGGATCACTTTGCAGAGTACTTTAAGGGTTGTACAGATCAAAGTTATGCCACGCCAGTTACCGCACTCTGTTAGGTCTCCTTTCTTTGGGACCTTTACGAGGATACCCTGCATCCAGTCGGCCGGGAATGTTGCAGTATCCCAAATGTCAGCGAAAAGACGGTGCAACATTTGTGCTGACAAGGCAGGGTCGGCTTTGAGCATTTCAGCAGGAATGCAATCGATTCCAGGCGCTTTGTTGGATTTCATGTCCTTGATTGCCGCTTCTATTTCAGCCAGCGTGGGCGCTTCCGAGTTGACGCCATTAATGCGACTTACTGTGGGCGCCTCGAGCTGCGGGTTCTGTTGGCCATTGCTATTTGTAACTCGGAAAAGTTGATCAAAATGCTCAGTCCAACGCTTGAGCTGATCTGTTCGATCTGTCAGCAGCTGACCTGCTCGGTTTTTCAGCGGCATTCTTGCATTAGTCCTTGCACCACTAAGGCGGCGAGAAATATCAGAGAAAACAGAGTAGGAGGAAGGAAATCTTCATTTTTTGTTTGTTTTCATGATTTACATGATTAATTTTATGCGAAATACTTACCAGGACACGAAAATGTACAAACAACAACGAAAATAACACCTTTTCTTCAAATCTAGAGCGCTGAAATTGCCGGAACAGCCAAACCGATGAGCTGGTCTTATTTTATGACGCGACTTTTTTCACCCTCTGACAGCTTTCTGGTCGAGTAGAACAAACGGGTTGCTTTGATTGCAACAAACGTGCATAATACAAAGTTGGAATACTACAATAAGTGCTTGCCGCTAGGTGTCGCATATTATTTTATTTGAATTGGCAGTTTAAAGGTGATTTGAATTTTTTGCATTAGAGTGGTCCTATTCTATTGTCCGACACTGTATGTGTAGAATTGATCGTTATGAAAAGAGTGAACAAAGAGAAACATATTTCTAAATGTTCAGGAATCCGAAGACTTCTTGTCTTACATGATGGAAATCTTGAGCAACTTGTTGCCCAGGGGATAAAATTTGTCATTCTTATAGAAACAGATGTGACAGTTCGAAATCTGCTGTTAAAATTGACGATTTGATTTCACCAAATGGCAACAATTTCATTAAGAAACCCACCCCGTTACTAAATTGAGGAAAAAACAACACTGACATAAAGTGGATGATCGTGTAGGAACGGTGATTTTCAAACTTTTTCACTCACCGCCCCCTTCTGGTAAATTTTTGAGCTCAACGTCCACCTGAGCGGTTTTTTTTTTATCTATTATATAAAATTCTCTTGTAACGGTGTTTGTAGTACTACTCCTCCGAAATAACCCAAACGATTCGAATGAAATTATTTTTAGAATATTCTGTAGCCATGCGAATCGGTTTATATCGAATAAAAACAACACAAAGTCGCATCAGTTGTCCGTAATAATTAAATTTGTAGTTTTTTGAATGAAATAAAAGTCATGGCTTGCATTTTTTTGAGATTTTTTTTTCCTTTGGGCGGTTTGTTTTTCGTCTCCAAGTCGAGGCGTCGCGAGCAGACGTCGTTAGAAGATAGTAACCATGGCATAGCATACTAATCAGTGAGAATATTTTGGCGCGTATTTCTCAACCAAGCATATTTTCAATGCAAGTGGTGGCGATATGAAGCCTTGATGTGATTTTTTTGTTCTTGATTCCTAGCTCATTTCTACAGCACACGGTTATGAATGACGCCAAGATGTGACACAGGTTGACATTTTGCTGATCGAATAAACATTTGTTTTGCCAAAATCTAAAATTGAAAAGTCGGGCATCCATTTTGAGAGATTTTCTTTTCTTCGAGGGGTTTGTTTTTCGTCTGCATGGGCGAGGCGTCGCTAGCAAACGTCGTTACAAGATAATAGTAACCAAAGCATACTGTTCATTGATCGCTGGAAAAATTTAAAAATTAGGCGCCTATTTCTCAACCAAGTACCTATATTTCTTAGCACGTGGGGGCGATATGCAACCTAGATGTGTTTTTTTTGCTTATTTGTACACAGCACATGGTTATAAATGACGCCTAGATGTGACACGGGTTGATATTTTATCGATCGAATCAAAACCATATAAACGATTTCAAATATTAAAACCATTTTTAATTCGTGGTAATTTAAGTAGTAAATTGTTGTCCAAAAAATATGAATTTGGTAAAGATAAATATGAAATAATGTTATGACACTTTGCAGACGTTTGAAAATAAGAAATTGGGAAGCTTTACATTCAATTTCGTATAATCCGATACACCTAGAACGCTAGACACATAAACTGAACAAGAGTCTATTCTATTCTATTTTGTTTACAAGAGTCTGTTCTTTGAAATAGATTAGATAGGATTGAAGTTTTAAAAGGCCAAATGAACTATTTGATTTTTTGCAAACGTAAATTGAAGTTACAAATAAAATAATCTACTTTTTAATAACAAAAAGTGAGGATATGTATTTTACGGAAGAATTTTCAATTAAGAAAGTAGACTAGAGCAAGTGCAAACTATCAACTTTAACAAAAAATGTATACCTTATTTCTCCATCTAAAAATTGTTGGACCCAAAAAAATTTGATTAAATAAACTTTACTCTTTTTTTTAAATCATTCACCAAAAAAACTGTTTACACGTTTACTGTTTGTTTACACAGAATTCAAGTACAAACTTAACATGAAAAGTGTGTTTTTGTTTTACATATTTTGGCTATATAGAAAAGACTTTTGATTCACTTTTTTGTTGAAAAGTTTTTTGGTGATTGATATTCCAGGGGCAGCAGATTTTTATGATGAACTTTCAATATGACCTGAAAGTGTTAAAAATAATATTAATTCCTGTAATTTCTTAGGTGGAATAAGTGAAAACGCGCCATTTAGCTATGAAACATCTAAAATTTCAGAATTTTATCTCCAGAATGGCCAGAAAAGATATCCCGAGTGTTGAATCTGAAGCGGATATTCAAAATTATTATAAAGGTCTTTGTAAATTAAGGTCTTTTGGTTGAACAGCATTCAGGGAAATTGAAGTACCAAGCATTAATTTATTCCGGAGAAAAAACTTAGGATATAGCAAAGAAAGTTTATAACACAGACAAACAAGAACAAGTATTAAATTCATTTTAAAGACTTTTCACTGACGCATCTGAAAAAGACCTATGTGTTTTCACTTGCCCCAATAAATGGAACAAATGTATACTTCGATATTTCTTTTTGTCAACATAACTAATTTTTTTTTTAAAACTATAACTTTTTTCAGAGTATATGAAAGTTGAACTGTGGTGATATTCGTTAGCATTTGCCCCAGTGTTTCATTTTTGAAAATTAAGATTTACAGTAAAAAAGACACATAATTTTTATTAAGGTTTTGTTAATATGATAATTTCCAGGAAACAAAATGAACTCATGAAACCCTCGAAGTCTGAACAGATTATTTCTTTTCGATCTATTAAATTTAAAAAAAATCTGCTTTTCAATTAAATGTTATGAAATCTTAAAAATATAACATAATCCTAAATAAAATCGCAGATCACCACCAAATATGTTCAGGAAATTTTGAAATCAGAACTGCTTCAATTAAAATCTTTAAACAATGGGTGAATATATCTTTTCAAAACCAATCGTTTCTTTGATTCATTGGGTTAAAGGTCAAAGGCATTAATTTGCATTTTTGCTTGAATAAAAGAAAGAAATTTGCTATACACAAAATCGCCAGATTTAATGCCATGACAAGTGCTGTTAGGGAACACTTTAAGTTAAAATGTGTTAAGTTTATAACTTAAGTATCAGGCGAATCTTTTTGGAAATGATTTTGGTGAAAATATGGATCTTAATTCAAACTGCTTCGAAGGATGAGGATGGTGAATAAAAAACTATTTGAAAATAGTTAGTAAAAAATCTTTTTTTTTATTTCTTCAGCTCTAAAAAAATACACCATCCAAAGCTAATTGGGAGCTGAAAGCGCTGCGTTAGGCAAAATACTCGGCAAATACTCCAAAAATTGTCCCGATATTAAAAACAATATAACAAAACGGAATAAATCTACTGATTGGAACACAGCAAATGAAATATACATATTATCAACATACAGTTATTTATTGATCAAGTTACAAAAATTGGATTTTAAAAGACCCGTTGACTTTAAATTCTTTGGTTTAATTTTGATAGAATTGAGCGGGACGATTCGAGTAAAGGGAAAGAAGGGAAATGTAAGAAAACTACGAAAAATAGAAAATGGACGCAAAGTTGAACATGGTAAGACGAAGTTTACCGGGTCTGCTAGTCTATATATATATAAAAAGCAATTATCTGTATGTTTGTTTGTTTGTTTGTTTGTTTGTCCTCTATAGACTCAGCCGCCTTAAAAGCTAGAGATCTGAAATTTGGCATGGATGCTCATTAGGACCAGGAATGATGAAAAATGTTTTAAGATTTTTGGACGACCCATTCTGAAGGGAGTCGTCCATACAAGACAAATATTGTTTTCACGTTATTGACGTTATTTTCCGTCGGATTGTGATGAAAATTTGCACATGAGTATTTTGAAAGACGAGCAACCGATTACAGTTATCAAATTTAGGGTCAGGGGTCGGCCAAAGGGGTCGTCCATATCCACTGATTAATGTTTTTGCGATATTGGGGTTTTTATAGATCGTATTGTGATGAAAATTTGCACATGAGTGTTTTGAGGGACGAGCAATCGATTTCAAGTTTCGAATTGCGGATCAGAAGTCGGCTGAAGGAGTCGTCCATACCCAACTTTAATGTTTTTGCGATTTTGACGTTATTCTACATTGGATTGAGATGAAAATTTCCGCATAGGAGTTTTGAGGGACGCTCTTTTGCTTTCAGGTTTCAAATCTTGACTCAGGGGTCGGCAAAAAGGGTTATTATCTGTTCACTGTTTTTACGATATTCTCTTGATTGAGCATAGAATTGTAATGAAAATTGACACATTGGGAGTTTAACAGAAAAGATAACTGATTTCAGGAGTCAAGTTTTGAATCGTGGTAAAAAAAGGCCGTCCATGTTAGTTGCTCACTGTTTTCGCGATATTGTCGTGATCATGCATCGGATTGAGATGAAAATGTTCAGATGAGGGTTATAAACTATGAGCAATTGACTCCAGGTAGCATGTTCCGTGTCAAGGGTCGGCGAAAGGGGCGTCTATATTCACTGTTCACTGTTTTCAAGTTCCTGACGTTATTTTACACAGAATTTGAAAAAAAAAATGGCACAAGGGAGTTGTGAGGAACGTAAAATTGGTTTCAATTATCGAATTTCGGGCCACGGGACAGAAAAAGAGGGTTTCATTGAAAGTTCAGTGTTTTGTGCAATAATTTTGTTCGAGGCAGTTAATTGATACCAAGTTAAGTGTGAAGGTCAAGCAAAAGAGTCATGCACATAAACAAATAGGACATGTTTCTGCCATCATGTCTAGATTTTGCAACCGATCGAGAAGAAAACACTCTCACATAAATTTTAATAAAAATCCAATCATCCGTTTAATTTGAATTTCAAGTTATGGTAATAATAGCGACTTTAAACACTGTTGAATTTTTTCCCCAAAATTGTTGAAAGAATGTTTCGAATTCATTTTCTAAACTCATGTTGACGTACCAATGATTTAAGCGAAACGAAGTTCGTACGGGATCAGCTAGTTTAAAAATAAAAATTTAGATTGGGGTCGTTTAAATTCCCTGAATATTTGGCATTATGTTGTTGTAAGACAATATTCTGCACAGTCAATAATTTCAGTCGGGGTTTTCTGATTGAAATCAGATTTTTTTAAATTTAAATAGAATATGTTCAGTCAACTGCTTTATGAGGAAAATATTTTTAGCATCCATAGGAGCTTTTCCATCATGTGACATAGCAAAGTTCTTTAACTCTGTAGAATGAAGGCTGTATATGTGTAACATTCAAGATTCATGATTTTATACATTCCCCAAAGATGGTCTTGGAAAGTTTAGTCGAATTCCAAAATCTAACAAAATCAACGGACCACGGTAGCACCCTCACAACACGGAGTTGAGTGCATGGTTGAATCAACCGGAAGATAAGGTTGAAATGGTTCACTTATCAACACTAAGCCAGCCATGCCTTCTTGCGCGTGATTCGATTGACTTTACGGATCAGAATCGGAGTACCATATTTATGGCAGATTTGACGCGAATTTTCATCGATGTAGCCATAAATATTTCGCCGTGTAATTTGATAAGTTGTTGATGTATTGGAAAATGTTCTTAATTTTCCCACTGTGCACTGGGGAATATCAGTAACAAGTAAATGTGAAAAACATCGAAGGATTCGTCTCAAAAAGAAAAAAAAACATTGTTGTTTTTTTTTTAATTATTTGAACGCTTGAAAAACTTTGTAAATGTGTATGTCATACCTGTGGAGTGATTGTGAAGTTCTTGAAGAATAACAAGCTGGAATAAATTAGCATTCGATTGGAAAATGAATTCATCACGTTACCCAAATAGAGCTCATGAAAATCTTTGACGTACAAGTTCCGGAGAGCTATAAATAATCTCAAAAATATGTTAGCATACCTCAGTATAAGTATGACTCCCTCCAAGGCACGCTTTTAAGATTTTCGGAAAAGCTAACAAATGATCGTGTCCAGATCAACAGAATCCAATTCACACCGCCAGAATCAAATAGCTTTCGATAAATTATCGTCAGGCCGCACGCATTAGCAAAAAAAAACCCGGCAACAATCAACAAATGTCATCAATTGGTGCCAAGGACCATTTCCTTTCCAGGAGAGAAAAAAAAAATGAACCATAAATTTGAAGACTCCAGCTCCAAGAAAGCAGTCCGGCAGTCGAGTCATGCCATAATTGATGGCTGACACGCCAAATCACCCAAAACGACGACCCTGCCCGATTGGATGACGGTGACCCGAAACTGAACAAATCGAGAAAACCCATTGCCCGAAAATCATACTAATAAAATCGAATTACGACGTCTGGTTGGTAATTTTCCGATAGCAAATCATAACACGTTTCCTGGAATTTCTGTCCCGTATTAGTTTCATCATAATGGCTCCTTCTGAATCGGTTATGGGAACCTAGTAAATGTAGGTAGGTAGGTTTTTCTCCGAGATGGAAGAAAAATGTAGAGCACTGCTCTCAAGAAAAATGAAACTTGTTCTTTGTTCCTGGAACCAGCATTTTGTGAGTTTTATTTTTTACCTTCTTCCCCGGTTCCGGACATACCGGGGAGTTACACAATTCCTTTCCATCTCAATTCATTCCGGTCTCCGGTTCAGTTTACCCTCAATGACCTGGATGTCACCGGACGAAGACGACGACGACGACGACGACGACGAAGACGCCATTGCCGCACCGGGTTTCATTTTTGCTGTTGGAAAAAATGTCATTTCTCAAACTTGATAGCCCCGGACAACAACAAACGAACTGAACTGAATCGGTCCGAAAAAGGAAGGTGAAAGGCGAGGAAATCTGCCGCCGCCGCAGCCGCCGAATGAAATTGCTTTCACAAGTGCTTCCTCGTTAGGGGTTTTAAATTCCTTCGTTCGGGATTTTCACACAAAAGTTCGTTGTCTTGTTTTTCTTCTGGCTGCTGCAGCCGTACTTGTACAAGATGGAAAGTTCCGGTAGGTTTAAGGGTATATGGTTAAGAAAAATAATCTGAAATGTTGAAAACCACATCGAACGAGGATAAGCAACCTTAAGCCGAGGTAATGGGTTAAAAAAAAAAAAAAACATTCATACCTTGAATTCACACCTACAAAACATTGAAAAACGATAGAAATTACAAAACCCGAAAAGTAAAAAAAATGAAAATGCCAAGAAACGTCAAAACAGATTACAAAAAAAAAAGAAAAAAGAAACAAAAAAAAATATAATGTCAAAACATCCGAAAAATACAAAACATGTTATATTTGACAAAATTGCCAATTCAGAAATGTTAAAAATGTCAATTATAAATTGTTAAAAGTGATGAAAAAACAAAATGGCACAGATATCGGAGATGTTAGAAAAGTACAACACTTCAAAAACATAACAAAATGTTAAACATTTTAGAAAATTTGAAAACGCTAGCAGTATTAAAAATTCAAATATCAAAAAACGTTAAAAATGTTTGAAAAGTCAAAAATGATAAACGTGATTTTAATGTCAAAAATATTAAATACTAGCTGACCCGGTGTGCTTTGCTACAACTTCTAATGTTGATGGAAATTCAGGTATCAGGTATCAGAATGGGGGTAGGCTTAATAGCGGCACGTTATCCAAACATACGGGAAAATTGTGCCTAGCCTTTTTTTTTTATCCAAGATTTCATCATTTACCTGAGAAACCTGAAAAACCTATAAAAGGAAGAAATAAATTCAATCTATTTAAGATGGCATAAAGCCTTTCCACTAGGGATTATTAGCATTAAAGCTGTTTTCTACATTCGGTAAGGAATGATAGAATGTTTTTTAAGTTTAATTTCTTAAACTCAGATTCGCTTAAAGCGTAAGATCCCAGAGTACGAAAACGTAGTCTGGCAAATGAGGGACAGTTACATATAAGATGGAAGGGATCTTCCACATCTGATTCACAACTACCACATACTGGAGATTCAGCACGCTGAATGTTGTGCATGTGATAGTTGAGTTTACAATGACCGGAGAGTGCTCTGATCAAGATGCTGCAATGAGATTTATTTAAAGTTAATAAGTAACTCGATATGATTGGAGATGGTTTTTCTAAAAATAATTTAGTTTGACGACAAGTGTCCAACTCTTCCCAGTATCGTTCATGCTGGTTAGAGGACCAAGTTTGAATTTGGTTTCTGAACCAACATGGCGATATTGGGACAGCCGGCTCTGGTCCGTAAAATTCCTTTTCCGACCCAGCTCTAGCGAGTTCGTCGGCGCATTCGTTTCCAAAAATTCCCTTATGTCCGGGTACCCATAGAAGGTTTAATCCATTGCCTTCAGCAAGTTCTTCGATTGCTTTCCGGCATGCGATTACCAGTTTTGATCTAGAACTGGAAGCACTGAGTGATTTGATTGCTGCTTGGCTATCTGAACAGAAATAAATTGTTCTGAACATAATCTTCTTTTGAAGTGCAATTTGCACTCCATACATAATAGCATATAGCTCAGCCTGAAAGACTGTACAATATTTTCCTAGAGGTTGAGCATATTCTATGTTCAACTCGTGACAGTAAATTCCTGCACCTGCACGGCCGTTTGATAATGAACCGTCAGTATAGAATACAATATGAGAGGACATTTGGTCCTCTACGAAACCTGATAACCATTCTTGAGGAGAAGGAAATTTGACTTTAAACCCCATGTAGGGAAAACTACTCGAGAGTGTTAAATCGTTTGGCGCTAGATTAAACTTGTTTAATCTAACTAATTCAGGCCACACATTTGTATGACTCGATGATCTTTCGATATTTCCTGACAGCCAGAGACCAACTGCCTGTAGACGAAAAGCACATGAGAAGGCTTCCTGTTTTAGGAACAAGTGTAGAGGTTTGATAGAAAACAGAGCCTCTAGTGCTGCAGTAGGAGTTGTAGTGAACGATCCGGACATCCCTAAGAGACACATTCTTTGAAGGTGATTTAGTTTAGTCCGAACTGTTGCAACTTCTCCTTTCTGCCACCACACTAGACACCCATAGGCCAGAATTGGTCTTACTATTGTGGAGTAAATCCAGTGAATATGTTTGGGTTTGAGTCCCCAGTTTTTTCCGATTGCACGTCGGCATTGTCCGAAGGCCATGCATGCTTTTTTGATTCTGAATTCGATGTGATTAGACCAGTTTAATTTGGAGTCAAGAATGACACCCAAATATTTAACTTGATTAGACACGGTGATTTCGGAACCATAAAACAGCAGAGGGCGCACCCCGCGGGTGATACGTTTTTTAGTAAATAATACAATATTAGTTTTTAGAGGATTAACTGACAGTTCTACATGAGAACACCATCGTTCAACAGAGCGCAGAGCTTGTTGCATTATATCAAATAATGTGCTTATGCACAAACCTCTTACCAGCAGAAGATAATCATCTGCGAATCCATAGGTTGGTATTCCACGGTCATTGAGTTTTCTCAACAAGCCGTCTGCAACTAGGTTCCACAAAAGAGGTGATAGTACACCTCCCTGTGGGCAACCAAGTGTGCTAACTTTTGTTATTGAAGCCTGTCTTAAAGACGAATGAAGATTCCTGTTACTTAGCATTGCGCTAATCCAGTTTGTTATAACACTAGGCACTCCATGAAGTAGTGTCGCATCCATTATTGATGTAAACGAGACATTATCAAATGCTCCTTCTATGTCTAGAAATGCTCCTAGACATGATTCTTTCTGTGAAAAACTATTTTCAATATTATGTACTACGTTGTGCAGAAGAGTTAATGTTGATTTTCCTGTTTGGTATGCATGTTGTGTCGCATTAAGCGGATGTTGGACAAGGCATTCTTGCCTGATATGATGATCAATTAAACGTTCAAGTGCTTTTAATAGAAATGAACTTAGACTAATAGGACCAAAGCTTTTGGCTTCGTCGTATGATGATCGTCCCCCTTTAGGGATGAATTTCACGGCTATCTGTCGCCAAAGTTTAGGAATATATCCATGAGCAAAACTGCTTATCATTATTTTTCTTAATATGTGTTTGAAAAGATCGAAACCTTTTTGAAGCAAAACTGGAAATAAACCGTCACTTCCAGGAGATTTGTATTGAGCAAAACCATCGATTGCCCATTTGATCGATTCTGTAGTAACTATTTTCCGAGCAAAATGCAAGGAACCTAGATTTCCAGAAAAGAACTCAGGCTCTATCGATGAATCTTGATCAACACATCCTGGAAAGTGAGTATTGAATAGACAACTTAATGTTTCTTCGTCGTTTGATGTATAATCACCACTAGGGGTTTTAAGGTATGAAACCTGATAATCTTTTGATTTGGCTAAGACTTTATTTAACCTACTTGCTTCGTGCAAGCTTGAAATGTTTGTGCAGTAGCTCTGCCAACTTGAGCGTTCGGCAGCTCTTGTTGCTTTCCGGTAAGCTCTACGAGCCAACTTGAAAGCATCAAAACCTTCCGTGCGCCTTCGGTTCCAAGAGCGTCTGCAGTTTTTTCGCAATTTACTGAGATTTGAGTTCCACCATGGTGTACTGTTTTTGTTGAATTTCAACGTTCGTAAGGGACACGCTTTTTCATAAGAATTCAAAATAATTTCGGTGGTTTTTGCAACCACTTCATCCAACTCAAGAGGAGTAGTAATTTCAGGTGTATATCCATGAAATTTAGTAGCAAGATGCTCCAAATATAGGTCCCAATTAGTTGTTCTTGGGTTTCTGAATGTAATTGTTTCTAAAAACTCACCTGAGTGTTCAAAATAGATAAACCTGTGGTCAGAAATCGATTCTTCGTTAGGCACATGCCAATTTGAAATTTCCTGAGAAATTGTTCTAGAACAAAGTGTGATGTCAATCACCTCTTCTCTGTCACACCTAACAAAAGTTGGTTTATTTCCTACATTTAGAATTTCTAAATCAGTGCTGCTTAAATATTCCATAAAATTTAAGCCTCTCAGATTGATATCTGAGCTACCCCATACAAAATGATGGGCATTGGCATCACAGCCAATTACAAGCGGTATATTTTGTGATTCACAGAATGAAATGACATTTTTTAAATTATCCGTAGGGGATGATTGTTCATATGGTGAGTATGCTGAACAGTAGACGTATTTTCTATCAGGCAGCGAAACCTGAACGACGCAAATATCTCTTGTTGTTAGATTGGGTATAAGTGTTGCATTTAAAGAATTGTTTATCAATATACATGCACGAGGCATTATTCGGGCATTAGTCATTCCAATTACACTGAACACAGTAAAGTTTGGTTTGAGCAAATTCCCTAAGTAAAAAGTTCCATTTCGGAAATAGGGTTCTTGGACCAAGGCGATTGATGCAGTTCCATTAAGAATTAAACGACATAAGTTAAGTGTAGCGGTTCTTTTGTGCTGCAGATTTATCTGTGCAACCTTAACAGAAAGCATTTCTATCAAAGAATTCCACACATGATTCCATCACACACAAGAACCTCTGCACCTTCATATCGACGCATGAAGCGGGGTATCCCATACAGGATGAAAATTTTAAAATCGTGTGTATAATCTGAATCCCACGAGTATGTATGTATGTATGTATGAATCCACCTTGGGTTTACGGCAGCGCCGCGGTTGTGGCAAAAAAAATAACCCACGAGTCTATCTTGGTTACCACGCAAGACGATCATGGCTACTCAATGAGACTTTCAAGGGAGCGGAATCATAAGCAGAGGCACTTACGGTATCCAAGGTTATAAGGGGTAAAAGTCTCGAGTAGCTATAGTCATCTTGTTGTCTAGCCAGGATAGCATGCAAGCTATAATCCCGCCGCCAAGGCTTCCGAAAAAAGGGTGCGTCCTTATTTTACAAAAAGTAAACAAATACTTTATTTTCTTCAACCACGTCAAATTCCCTTGACATGAATTGAGGAATTTCCAATATTTGAAACGGTACTAGCATACACGGTAACCCGCTCTTTTTGCAAAACGAGGATACCCAGAGGCCCCTGCCCAAACATTTATTTGTTCAATAATGAAATTATATGATATATGAAATATATGAAATTATATGAAGTATAATAATAATAATAATAATAATAATAATAATAATGATAATAATAATAACAATAATAATAATATTAATAATAATAATAATATAGGGTAATATATATTTCAGTAAGATTGATTGTGACCTTTTGTTGTTTTTACGTAAAAGGTTATAAGTTGGATAACCTGCAACAAAAATTTGTTTTAGTGTAATGTAACATAGACACAGAATTAATAAAAAATGGTTAAATAATAAAATTGTTAAAAAATGGTTAAAAGTGGTAATATTCATTTTTTAATTTAATAAATATATGATGTAATCATGTAGATAACATGTAGATAATCATATAGATAACCCTTTAATTTGAAAATAATTCAAGTGATTATTTAGGAATGTTCAAATTGTTATAATCTGAATCCCACGAGTTGCCAGGAAAAATACGGCCCTTTGCACCAGTGCCTGGCTATAGTGCAGACCTTAACAACGTTCTGCTTAAGATAGGATTATTATACACCCTCCTACCCCCACTTTGGGGCCCGCAGGCACAGAACCACCTTGAAGCGGGTGTTTACAAAATTTAGGAGAATACAACTTGTGCATGCGCATTAATAGCAATAAGCACAATTGGTGAATCCTCCCTGAAGAAACTTGGCTTGGAACCAAGCCAAGGTTCCCCCCTCCCAATGTGATAGTCGCATTTGAAGAATGACTAACGCATATGGGAAGTACTGGATAAGTCGCCTTTTACGACGTGAACCAGTATCCCAGTGGTAGTATTCTATAAGCCGCCACCACACACCACAGCACATGGGAGTTTAACACGGAGTGTCATTCTTCCCTAGTTGAAGATATAATACTCTACAACGTTCTTTTTATATCCGAACTGGAAGAGAATATACTCTCAGGCAACCAAGTTCGGTTCGAGTATTCTAGGGAGGTTATGGCAGAAAAAATTATTGGTCGTGTATCTGAGCACAAGAGCGAGGTCTTCGAGCGGTTCGAACAGTACGAGGTGATGGATCTTGTGGTTAACAAGACTCTTTATGAAATGTGGTGTAGTTAAAAACCCAGGCTGAATAATCTTCGGATTTTCGAGTGCCCAGCGTACGCTAAGATTCCGAAGGAAGTGCGGCAAGAGCTCGATCCTAAATCCAAACGACTTGTTTTCGTGGGCTATGCAAACAACGGGTTTAGCCTTTGGAACGGGTTAAGTCGATCCATTGAATTCCTTCGAAACGTAGTCTTCGATGAATCCAGCATGATGGACGCTGAACAAAACCGCGTATAGCCACTCCTCTCATCCATCGAGAAGCCCGAGATTTCAACAGAATCAACATTTGAGCGGTTAGCCGATCTGCCTGTTGATTCCGTTCAAACTGTGAGTAACAGTGTGATTGAGGATGAACCCGGCGGAAGCGGCTTTGAGAGAAGTGCAGAATTCACAGACGATGAGGACGACGATGATGTACATAATTCCGTCGATCCGAAACCGGCGCTGAGTCGAAGTCAGCGAACTCGAGGAGTTACTCAACGATACGTGGCCAACGTAGCCGCTGTTATTGATGAGAAGCTACCTCAAAACATCTACGAGCTGAAGCGCCGAGACGACTGGGAGTTCTGAAAGTCCACCATTGATGAGGAGGTGGCGGCCTTAGAAGAAAACAAGACTTGAGAGACGGTCAGCTTACCCATTCTATCGAAATGGTTGTTCACCAGAAAGGATGACGGTCGCTACAAGGCACGATTGATTGCAAAAGGGTGTTCTCAGAGACCAGGACTGGACTAGGTACTGGGAAACCTTCGCTCCGGTTCGTTTCTTGGCGTTGGCAAACGAACTTTACATGGTCTTTCATCAGATGGACGTCAAAACTGCATTTCTTAACTTAAATTTAGAAGAGGTTATCTTCATGCAGCTGCCAAATGACGACATCGGCGCTCTGCGACGTCGTTCCACCTCCCCGTGGTGCAGAGTGGAAACGTGTCTGCAAGTGCGGCGTATTGCAGATGTACGGCCAAGAGAACTACACCAAACCCACTAGAGGCCGTCGACGAGTCTGCCAAACCCGCGCGGAAGAAGTGGTGCACCCGGGTACTTAGGTACCAGTACTTGGGTGTGTACGTGATGGTCCAACACGCTTTCGGGGGGTCATGACCCTGATATGCGGATGCGACCGGAGGGAGAGCGATCGCCAACTTGTTTTGCGCTTCGGTTGGTATAGACCCGATTCGCAAAATGAGTGGATGCGCAAAGTGGTGGCCAATGGTGGGCCGATCACTTAGGGACGTGTTTACACGTCAGTGTCCGAGAGGCACATTTTGCCGGAGGTGTCAGGGTTCGACACGCGTTTCGGGAATTGATGCGCCTGAACCGCGAGTGTGACCTGATGAGGACGTTCTATAGCTCGATCTGCGCTTCGGGTGGTCAAGCGCCCGACTTGAAGATCGGGTAGTTGCGCTGAGTGGTGACTTAAGTCAACACTATTTGTGAGTTCGGAGGAGTCTGAGTCCCACACGTGGCTTAGGGGGCTTACCCCTCCTACCCGCGTGTTTGAACAGAGAAAGTGTCGTCGACAACTCGCTTTGTGTTTCTGGATCTTGGACTGGATTCACGAAGTTAGTAGTTGCGCTGTGTGGGGACCTCATTCACACGATGAGATGTCCGATCCTAACTCGTCAGAGGAGGGATTGCGCATCGAGTTGTGTTAGAATGAGGCATTGCTTATAGAGGATTCGGAAACGAGTATTGCCTTGGAGCGCACTAGCGCGAATTGACCTCCCACTATTGAAGTAAAGTGTGTCAAACAGTTCGAGGTGGGAACAAAGGTCAGTGGCCCCAGGTGGACTTTATGGCGTAGGGGGTACAGTGTTCCTTAGCATTGTATCATGAGTCGTCCAATTGCACCCATGGACCCAGAGTAGCAAACTGGGGGGACGCGGTGGCTCGCCTCGCTTTGGAATGCAATCCGTAAATTGGATTTACCACCTGGGTTAACAACTAATAAAAAAAAATGACGACATCGGCATATCGAAGATGGTTCGGATGCAGAAAAGCCTATACGGCATGAAACAAGCTGGTCGTGCTTGGAATCAGTGATTCGACGACGAGATACGAAAACTTGGTTGGAAGAGTGACTGCTGCGTTTACCGATCCTGCAAGCGACGACTCATTTTCATCCTGTACGTCGATGACATCCTGATTATCGGCAAAGATTTATCAAAAGTTATCAGGATAAAAACCGAGCTTAGAAAGTTATTCCAAATGAACCATCAAGTACATTATCAAGATGTCGCAATCAGGATATGTCAAGAATGTTTGGCAGCGATTTTGGATGGCCCTTGACACCAACGTTCGGTGGACGAAGCTGGACGAGATGGTGAGGCTATCGCCGAGCAGCCGTTCAAGGAATTGAACGGTTGTCACCAATCTCTGGCGACATCTTCGAGGTCAGAGATCTGTGCAGCGATTAGCGCACTGAGCAAATACCAGGCCAGCCCGGGTCAGACCCTGGTAAGGCCTGAAGCGTGTTCTGCAATACCTTCGAGGTACGACCGATACGGCGTTGGTATACCGCAGAAACGCGAAACCGGAAATACTCATCGGATATGCAGACGCAGATTTCCCAAACGATTCCGATGATCGAAGATCGTGCTATGCAGACATGATCTTCGGGAATTTAATTTCGTGGTCAACGCAACGTCAGCAGACTGTCAGTCTGTCATCGGCCGAAGCGAAGATTGGAGCGCTGTGTCATGCGGTGAAGGAAGGTTTGTGGCTAATAAACTTCTTGGATAAATTGGGTGTGGTTAGCACTTCTTTCACATTGATGGAGGACAACATCCCATGTATCCAGTACATGTAGGAAGCGAGAACGTATCAGCCGATGAAACACTTGGATGTCAAGTACGTGTTCATCAAGGAGATCATAAGAAGCGGTCCGCTTTCATTGCGACATATCTCAACTGAGGATCAGCTAGCTGACGCGTTCTCGAAGGCGTTACCGAGGGCGAGGCATGTGAAGCTGTTCGGCGTTATCAATCTACGAATTGAGGGGAGGTGTTGAAACTTACGATTTTCGGATCCTCCTAGAAACTCCGTTTCCTCCTCCGGATCCGGATCTTTTCGGATGGCTGCTGATTTCAGAAAACCAAAACTCAATGTTTGGTTTCGTTCTCTTTCGTCAATTCGCATATTGAGAACAATAGCGGTTGACAGTTGATGATGATCAATGATGATGACAACAATAGAGTATTTCCTGAGATAGATTGTGGTAGGGTAAACTTTTTGTATTTGTTTTGAAAAATGTAAACATCAACTGGTCGCCATTTTGATCTTTGATGATAAGCACTGTTCAATGCTTTCTTTTAAAAACATCTTCAATTAAAAGCATTAACATACCTTCATGTCTTAACTTGTTATGAATTTACAATTAATTAGATAAAAAATTTATATTCTCCTCACCAAGGTGCGTTTGCAAAACCACTACAATTACATTGCCAATTTTATTTTGTTACTATCTTGTCATTGAACATGCGTAATGTTGTTGTTATGTTAACCTTACCACGATATGCCGAGAAAATGTAAACATGAGAAGTAGGCTGTTCGTTTAACAAGTGAGGAAATGCCTATAGCCCAGAATATAGAGTTGAGAATCACTGAAGATAAGCGACAAGATTGTAATGGCTATAGCTGTAAGTTAGCTTGTAAGGATTTGACAAACTGAAATGAATAAACGGTATCTCATTTCCAAACCATATCCTCGTTGCTTACTCATTGAATTCAACAATATTAATAACCAATACAAATGAAAGGTTCTTAAAACTGACATTGCTCATGTAAACATACGTTTGATAAATGTATATCGAAATTTAACTACCAGCAAACTAATTTTTAAATTACAACCCTAAACGAAAGCAAAAACTTTAAAATAGTGACATTTAGAAACATATTCTTCTGTTGATCTTTTATACTTTTTTACAAACATTACATCGATTTATGATAAAAATGATTCAATATCAACTGAAAATATAACATAAAATTACTTTAATTTATCGGCCTTATCGATGAAAAGTGATGTCCTTTTTAGTAAAGACATCTAAAGATTATGGAATTTTATAAATGCTCAGCAAACATTTTTGTCGGTATATTTCTCAATAACTTTGTTATACGTTTCATATACATTATAGAATGATCTTATGAAACTCGAAAAAACAGCATTTACCTACCAAAGTGGAGGCAATATACATACATATTTTCAACTTCTTGCTATTAGAGCGATAAGAGTATACGATTTGGACGATCTTCGACACCATATGCATACACCTACTGAAAGAATGCAAGAGAGCACAAGTTTTTTCTCTCAACGCATGCGAACCATTGCCAGCGACAATGTTTGCTGCCTCAGTCATTGGCCAATTCTTGCAAATACACCATCTGATTTCTAGCAATCTGGTTGCACTGCTGGTCGCAAAGAGAACAACAAAGCAGTTCTCTCTTTTGACCCACGCTGGAGAAAAAAAGGAACGAAATCGTCTCCAAAATCTTCAAACATGGAGGACTTTTTATCATATCCGATTCAAACCATTTAATCCGACTTCGAGTAACGATTTTTACGACCTTTTACTTGCGTTAGTTGGAATTACGATTCGCAGTAACAGTTTTTAATGACTTGAATTATCATTTCTAATGCGATTTTATGTTTGCTGGGTGGATAGAAGGTTAGATGAAATGAAAGGTGGTGAAAATGACCGGGTAGAAATTATTTAGAAGCATAAAGCACTACATTTTTGTGATAAGTACTCAACAATTAAAATGTTTATAATCAAAAGTTGTAAAAATGCCACTTTTGAGTATAACAATAATGGATCAGTTCAACCTTCTAAATGATTGATAGCATAAAGCTCTAATCTGCGATGGAAATAAGAATTTATCCTTCACCAAGTACCTATCAATTAAATTTCATGTTTTGACCGCCCATCGAATTCGGTATTGAAATAAGATTTTGTATGACTATCGAACCTGGGAAAATGAAACGATTCTTGCTACTTAGAGCTTAGCTGTCAAAATTTTTGTTCCATCATTGCTTTTCATTCTAGTTGCTGTAAATTAATGAAACGTTAAAGTAAAAAACTATCATAAATAAATTATAAATAAATAGGTAACAGGAGCTCAATGCGACAACTCATCTGCATGCAGATTACCATTCTAGGACTGTACAGTTGTACACATATTTTCCTTCAAAACTTCCATTGAAAATAAAACAAACATTAATACTACACTAGAATCAACAATCACCTAATTATGTTTTTTTCATATTTTCTACCACGAGAAACGAAAACTAAAAAAATGCGCAGCGACAAAAAACAACGTTCGGTCTCGAGCAAGGATTGCTGCGATCCAGAGGCAATCAGAGAAATGATTGAATCTAAAGTGGTGTATTGTTGGTCTAATACTATTTTTCTTCTCCTTGTGTTTACTCTGTTTTTTTGTGGCTGTTTTTTTTTCATAGAACGAAATGACATTGTTACTTACTCGTCGATAAACATTTCGAGTCAATGAAGTCACATTAAAGTTGCAAGAATTTCGACCAACTGACCTTGTTTCATCTCCAACAATCCATTGTCCAAAATCGTTGATATCTAGTGGAAAAGCTGCCTACCTCTGCTAGTCTTCCTTATGTATCTCCTTGACACGCTGTATTGGAGAGTGTCAATCTGCCTTTGGGTCAGCAACGACGCGACCATTCATTGGCTAAATTTTCAGTATCCCAGCAGCTCCATAAAACTAATTTGTATCGAAATCGAACTCCAGCCACCCCTGAGAGTTTCCAATGTCGCTCATCTACTTGTGCCTGCCTAGTAGGGTATAAGTGTCAATTACTTTGGTTGACAGCTGTCAACGCGCAAAACAAGTCCAGAAACGTCACCAAAATTGGGACACTTACCATGGCACTGGCATTTCCCACTGATGAGCTTCTGACATGATGTTACAAAACGGGAGCGAACACAATACAATGGACGCGAATTGTGCTGACCTATCACCGGAACTTGTCCACTCAGGAATGTGTATGTATATGTGTGCGTGTTCCTTTTTGTTTCTATATCATTGAATAAGGTCCACACAGCCATGGAATGCTGCGGCTTGCAATCCCAATTACGACCATTGTTTGACCAGCTAAACCTGACAATGAAAGCCGATTCTATCCGATGCAAGCGTTTGTCGGAGCAGGAACAAAGGATTGTCGATGGGGGGGAGTCAGTCGTTTCACGGACGGGGGTCGTTCGGGTGTCAAAATTTTGCATCTGATCCGAGGCAGTTGCAGCACCCGCAGCATCAGCCTTCGGGGAGCACGACCGACAATAGTGTGGCACCAGCATGTTAAAACCGAGAAGGAGCCGGCTTTAGACAGCTCCTTCATCATCATTATCTTCGCATATTCCTCAGCCTCTAGCATATCTAGGGTGGTTCATCAGGAAATTTTATTGTTCAATGTTCCGATTTCCGGATGCTTCCAGGCGCCGGAATTCCAATCCGGGAGAGGTCATTCTGTGGAATCTTCCACTTTGCTAGAAAGACATCGTCAGGAAATTTCCTACTCAAACAACAACCCCATAAAGTATCATATGTTCTCGGCAAAAGGCCATATTGAACCGGATCCGAAAACCAGCCATCGAGTGACATTATTATGCAGATGAGAGTCAACCCATTAATGTAGCCATTTGTAGCTCAACTCAAGGGCCTTTGCCTCACCAAGCCTCTGTCATCTGCCCGCACATCGATAATCGAGTTTGCCACTCTGGAAGTAGACTTTTGGGGACACAGGGAAATTTGCTGTCGTAGTGATTATGATGATACTGCCGATGAAGCCATCACACTGTAATAGGGTTTCACCAGGAACAAATTCCATAACACTGCAGCAGCAGACATTCAGGCAGGTTCATCGTTCGGATCAGGACCCAGAGTATAGTTTGTACCCAGCTAATCATAACATTAAATGACTGGCATTCGCCTTCGCCCCCTCGACTATCGAAGTAGGATTGAATGTCGATGCAAAAACAAGCGATAGAGAGAGGGAGGAAGTTGCAACAGTAAGTACAAGGAACTTGTCAGCCTTGTCGCCTGGTTAAATGTATGTACTAGGCTTACAAACATTGATGCAAACGTATTGTTGTGTCGCTACAGGCGCAATTTGTCAGCTAAGTATTAATCGGTTTAACCTTTGCTAAGTCAATTGATTATGCCCGTAAGGAGGATGGTAGGTCAATGATGTTGCTACCGTTCTTAGTAAAAAGTAACACTATAGTGAATGAGGATGGGATACTGTAATAATTCTTCAACTAAGGTAGTCAGAAAATAATATTTATTAGACGGCGGTTAAATTACCTACATGTGGTCTGTGTTTCACTTCTGACTTGATTGACGCAATAACTCTCTTTCTAACTGTACAAAGGTGTCCCTACAGTAATGCATGTAAAGGGCGAACACGAAATTAATGCGACACATTCAACAGGGCATAACTTTTTTACCATTGGGTAAAAATCAACCATATTTTGCACACTTTCTCATTGATGTGTATTGTTTACATGCTGTCAAACTCGAAGTCGTGTTTTTCAACTCAACGAAAATGGAGGTGAACCAACACGAGTCAAGAGGACAAATTCTTTTTAAACATTTGGAATTTCCTGACCTGTCGCACCGGCGCTGTTGAAACAAATGTTGAATATTCATCATTCAACCGTCTCCAAAAAGTTTAAGCGGTTCAAGGAGCGATTGACGTTGGACCACGGCAAAGGAGCTGGAAAAAACCGGGACCGGAGAACAAAAAGACGGAGGGAAAGGCGAAGCGCATGATTAAAGCAAATCTCAACATCTCAAGCCGTGATTTGGCTTTTTTACCGGCAAGAGTAATTTCGTTGTGAACGACAAATTTAAGAAGAAGAAAATGTCAAAGTTCGCCTCCAAATATCTCGTTTGGCAGGTCATCTGCTTTTGCCGACTGAGGAGTGAGCCTTTCGTGACAAAGGGCACAGTAAATGGCGAGATCTACAAATCTGAGTGCCTCGAGAAGCGCTTTTTGCCGTTCTTGCAGCAGCACGACGAAGCTCCGCTATTTTGGCCATATTTGACATCCTGCCACTATTCTATAAGTGCCCTGGAGTGGTAAGGGGTCAATTCTGTCCATTTTGTTCCAAAGTGTGGTGAATCAGTCTTCAACCCGCACGACGAAGACATTTTTCACTTACTTTGCTTTCTCGTCCTATTCGCACTAGGACGTCTTTCCGTCGCGGAACTCGTCAAGTGAATGTCAAAAACACTGAAACAGTGTTGTCAAACCTATTTTCCTTTTTCCTTTTTTTTTGTTTTACTTCTTCAAATTACACGTTACATATAAAAGAGCTGTAGTCGTGTTTTTTTAATGCTATGTACATTCATAAGCACTGGTTTTAAAAGATTGAATTTATTACAAGCTAGTCATTACTGAATGAGTATTTAAAGCTGTTCGTTATTTGTCGTCTATTTAATTTATTCCTCTTGGTTTTCTAGAAGTTTTTCAATAACATAAATAATATATCTTTAAGGACAATATTTTATATTTAAACATTACTTTAACAGTTTCAATATATTTAAACTATCCCCACACTATTCTACTACACAAAGGACATGCGTTAAATTTAACACTCGATCGATTAATTTTTCTTTTGATTTTTAAAGTATATATATGTATAAAACTACCCTAAAATTTTGGTTTAATTCTAAACATTATAAGAGCATTGGCATGGCATTTTCGGTGTCGCAATAATTTCGTGTTCGCCCTTTATGTGTGATGTAGAAAGTAGGAACAAAGGAGAGAAACACTGAAGATTTAAAACACCGTTCTCAACACCGTGACTTGTAAGGACTGTAATTTATGAAACTCTTATGTTTACTGCAAGTTGTTCACTCAAGTAGCTTAGATAAATTCGGTTCTCGTTCGGTTAGTTATTATTGTTTGATTTGATGTGGGTACTTGTCTTCCTGATAAGGCGATGTGAATCGGTTCGTTTTTGAAAGGCATGGCTTCAGTGATCCATAAAATAGAATTTGTGAGCCACAGTGGATGTCCTCATTCACTCCTCTGTTTTTTTTTCAGTAATATTCATTTTTTTCAACCACTTTTTTTTGTATCATAAGCATACTAAATACAGTTACAACTTCTTCAAGTTTATTCAGCTGATAGCGCAACGCGACTTCTGTATTTGTTTTTTTTCTGAAGAACCAAAGATCGGATTCTTGAGGAGTAAGCCATGATTTTTTGGCATCACACGCGTTTTTGTTTTCGTCCATAATTTTTTTTTAATTAAATTTCAATAAAACTACAAATATTAAAATTAAACAGTGGAAAATGATAGATTAAGTGACTGGTGGTTGTTTCCGGAGTGGTTCGTACTTTGTTTCGGCATGCTGAATCCCGGTTGGGGGAGTTCAGAAGGAATTTTAAAGTCAGCTGCTCCGGACTAGAGGAAAAGTTTTCTGACGAGAACTCCCAAGACTTATTTGGTGAGATCAAACCTTTTCTATTACATTAAACGTTATTTTCCTAATACACATTGTCATTAGATTAGTGTAGCTATTTTCAAATTATGCTGTAGGTATTTAAGTAATCTATATGAAGCGTTTGGTAGGGAACTCCACGCTTTATTCCTCCCCTTGCTCCAGAATCTCTTGCGGTAATTACCACATGGTTGGCCGGGCCGTAGTTATCTCTGCAATGCATGTTTTATGTAACAGAGATAACGTTGAAAAGAAAAATGAAGGACGCAAGTCCCGTGTTTATTTCGTTGAATTATCTTTGTTTTAAACATCTGTTACGGCGGCGCCGTAGACGATGCAGTGTTGCCGGAATAACAGGTTACAGTGAATGCGTGCTTGCTACAGTAGCAATGGCCGAGGAGCGCCTACTGAGACCTTAAATAGCACGGGAAATTCGTTTACTTTAGGCTAAGTCTCACGTTAATTCGTCTATGAGAACCATTGAGATTTTGAGATCCGAGGATTTCTCTTTGAACGGTTAGGGTAACCAGTTGCAGAACGTCGAAGATAATTGCGCTGTTTTCATCCAACAAAAGAAGGTATATTGTGCCTCCACGTGCACACCCACGTTGAACAGTGAGAACTTCCTGTTCAACACCAGAATTCATAATTAAATTGAATTATCGCCAAAATAATCTTACCAGTGATTCGTATTCCACAATATTACCCCTACCCTTAGGGTCCGGCGCCAATTGACCGACGCATAGGGCTGAGATAAAAGATCTCCACTGCAGGCGATCTGGAACCAGCGTCTTCACTTGCTGCCAGTCAAGGTTCTCGCCAACTGTGCGGATTTCAGTGGCTAAACTACGCCGCCACGAGCTTCTGGGCCTGCCTCTTCTTCGATACTTATCTGGATTCCAGTCAAGCGTCTCTCTGCAAGTCTCGTTTTCATCTTTTCGCAGGGTGTGTCCAACACCCCCATCTTTTAACTAAGTGTTGGTGAATCTCGTTTTTAAGCTTTTTTTTCCTCAGATTTAAGCTTTTTTTACCTTGAGAGCATAGGAGATGAAAGCTCAAACTGAAGAAAAAAGCTTAAATCTGTCAAAAAAGGGGAAATCTGAGAGGAAATCTGAGAGATGTGCTCCATACGGTTTGTATAACATTGCCAGGATGTGATCAAACCCCCCACTAATCCCTTTGATATAGTTAAGCTATTTGGAATATTATATCAATAAATAATTATACATTTATACTCATCATCTTACCTTGGAACTACTCCAACCACATAATTTTTTTGTGGAAGGAATAAAAAATGAAATAAACGGATTCTAAGCTGAATTTTCTGGATCTTGAAGCACGCTACAATTTTTTCTAGTTTTTCCCAATCAAGGCAACCATCGTAATCCATCTCTGCATTTTGACCGTGTGAATACAAATAACATAATGCAAACTTTTTAATTTGGTGCTGTTTTAGTTAACAACTCTGATATTACTTCTCAGCCCCAACTGTATTAACTACATGAACAAATAACCAAATTTTCTACAGGTTTCGATCAGAACTCAACTAAGAAATTGTAAAATCACAGCTAACGAATAACGGTTCCGCCCAAATACATTTCTTCCACAGATCACAACTTCTCAAACTATGCTCTAATTTCCTCTTGATTTCTCAACTCCCATTCATGATCACATTTTTCACAACACCAGACAGTCCGATAGAACGGCGTTTTACAGATGAAATTATCTATCACGTGAAAACTTTTGGTATTACTGATTAAAAAATCGACAATCGATTTCATATTTACCTACATTAAATTGTTGAAATTTTGGTGGGTAATACAAAATTTCCACCTCCAAAAACACGTCTGTCACATTCAACCAACGCCTACTTCTCCGGGTCAAATGGCCAACCTACTTAAAGACAAACCATCATGTTACAAAGGCCAGGCACTTCTCGGACAATGAAATGTCATGCCTCCGATTCGATGACTTTCTGCTGCTTCCAGTTGCCAAACAGCTCCTGGTTGAATAAGCCGAAATTGGTTATAAGTAAGTTATGGATAATTAATGTTACTCACCGCTAACGACCAACCGTGCGTCGTCGTCTATCGATCCAGCCTCTTCCAGCGGGGTCAACTGGCCGGCACTCAGCCGGAAGATTTTTTTTCATTTCGATGAATTGTATTACTATTCAGGTCTTTCTTGACCTAGGCACTAAGTTCTTTTGTAACTTGAAGGTTCCCGAACATAAAAAAAAACACAATTACAATTATTTTCAAAATTAAGCTAAAATCTTTGTCTGAGCAATATCTCCACGATTGACAAATTCCGTGTTTGAAAAAAACAGGGCACTTGGCATCCTAGCCAGCCAACAGCCAGCTATCAAAATTTCGGCTGCGTTTCACCCCTCCACCGCATCCAACCCTCGTCTACTTTTAGCTAATCTGGGACCACCATAGATTCATCATCATCATCATCATCAAAGGACTGACTGACTGACTCCCTGCACGCTTGTGACGAATTACTCGATATCGGTTTAATCCTTCCACACAGTATCTGTATTGAATCTTAGTTTTCTCGTGAACATGGATGTGCAATACGCGATACACAAGATAAAATCACTATTGGGACAAAAAATCTACCGTGCGAGAGAAAAAAGTTATGAAACAAAGAAGTTGTTTCAGTATAAAAAAGTGCATATGAGAGTTTTGGATTGAAGAAATATTGTTATTTAGAAAAAAAGAGTGGCAGAAATGTTCAGCTAACGTTTCTGCTTCTGTTTTTTTTTCGAAACAATACAACTTCTTCATCTCATAACTTTTATCTCCCACGGTTGATTTTCTTGACCCCATAATAACTTTTTCAACACATGATCTCATGTTTGCTCGTTCTGCTTCAAGCTTATGTTTGTCAAATAGTTTTTCTCACATGTGCAATCACATGCAGCACTCGTTGGTTGGGTCGATAGAATACGTGGATCAAACAACGAGGCAGTTGAGTAAATTTTGCAATAACTGATGGAACTGCAATATTATTATAAATGGCACCAGTCACAGCCTTCCGTAGAATCATTTTGAAACGCTTAGTGAACTTACTTCATAAAACTTCAACGATGTTGCCCTGGATCAGTTCCATTCTTTGGCTTCTATTAGTTTCCCAATCTTTCGCAAACCTGGCGCCAGGAGAACCGGAAGAGGAACAAATCGATATCAACGAAAAGATCTTGAATTATACAATAAGATATTACCAAGTAAGATTTTTAATCCGTTTTAAGTATTTTTAATCGAATTTAAATTTTTTTCACCTAAAGAAACGATACGTAGACGGTCAGAACATGGATACATCTCCGTTATTAGTCCTGTCCACTTTAATGGATCTGCAAAACGTTTCGGATGCCTCGAGTTTGTACGATCTGCACACTTTGGTCGACTTAGCTCACAATACTACTGAAGCTGTGTTCACCGAAGTTGGGGATCTTTCTCGGGAGCTGATGAACAAAACCGATAAAGTGAAGGCCAGTTCTCGATTGTTCGTGGACAGTTCGATACAAAACATAAACCATCGCATAAACCAGAACCTAACCGTGGAAAGCGTTAGTTTTCGAGATGCGGCAGATTCTCTAAAAACCATTAATAAATGGGCTGGTCTTTCCGGAGGAACCGACGAAGTTGCCAAAATCTATCAAATCAAGGCTGATTCTAAAGCCCTTTTGATAGCCACTTCCACATCGAAGTGGGCGCTTGGCTTAAGCCAAACGAGCAAGAAATTCCAAGATAAGGAGACCACTTTTCTAGAAGGAACTGTTCAAGGTCGTTACAAATCCTGGGATCAACTCCAAGCAGAAATTGTTGAACTAAGATCTACCACCAGCAAACTTTGGCTGATTCTTCCGAAGGAAGGTTCCTCGATCGCAAGGTTTAGCGAATCACTAACCGACGAAAATTTTAAACAAATCGTAACTGAACTTGAGGGATCTTCGGACTCACTTATCCCACTTTCGGTACCTAAAGTGACCATTGAGTACAATTCTCAAGAAGACGCCTTCCTGAAAGATGAAATGAGAGTGTTTACTACAATGAGTTATTATCTGCAAAACAACAGTGACACCGTTTATTCGTTTCAAAATTTTCTGGTCAAATGTATCGTTGAACTGACAGATGGGGGAGCACCGGCATCAGGTACCGCCAGGAAATAATAATGCTTTCATCTGTATTTATTGACAAAATTTACTTTGTAGGAGGAACCCCGTCCAAGGCCGTTGAGTTTACGAGGCCATTCGTTATCGTGATTCTGTCCAACGAAGGAAACATTCCGCTGGTGATGGCTAATTACTTTTCACCGGTGGACAAAATACACGAGCTGGAAGATTTGCTCGCCCAGTTGGAAGCCGAAGAAGGGAACGGCAATCAGGAGCTGTGACTAGATGCGTTCCCTAAGATTTAATTTGTAAATCATTCCCTGGTGATCAATAAACATAACTTCTACTTCTTTCCGTTCCGAATATGTTACTTGCAAGTTTTTTTTCAGGTTTTCTGCTCTTGTTTTTAATTTTCATTATCCTTATTAAACTCCTTTTCACGTTATATTTTCCGTTAATTGTTTTTAACTTTTTATTTTGGATTTTTCATTTTCATTTGGCTTATTTATCTTTCAATTTTTCACTTTATTTTTCAATTTTGTATTCTTCCATTACTCAGATTCCGTTTTTTTTTAAATTTTCAATTTAGATTTTTTATTTATTTATGTTTTAGATCTCTTTTCTGGTATTCAGCTTTTTTGTCATCTATCTAGATTTTAACTTAGACGCTATCTAAAAAACCACTTGACAAAACATCACAGAAATTTGCACATGTAAACATTATGTTACCGGGTAACTTCGCTGAAAATTTATTCTTTATACATTCATTCATTCAAAAGTTATTCACAAAACAAACTGTTGCATTTTTTTTTCGAATGCATCTGGGTCATTCCATATCAAGTGACCATGAAAATGCAACGACCCTCTTCGATTTCGCTAAAAATCAGTAGGATGACTCATTATAACGTATATAAGAAAAATCCAAAGTTTTGGGGGAATCGGACCACCCTCCCCCGAATGGCAGCCCCCCCCTTTTTTGAAAATTTGTCAATTTTTGCCAAAAAAAACTGTTTTTGTTTTTAAATATCTCTGGAACGGTAGAAGCCACAGACAAGGTAAGACCACCCTAATAAAGAATATATTACAAGCTATCAAATGTGATGATAAAAAAATGTCAGCAGTGTTGCCAAACTAGATAATTTTGCATCTTAAAACTTTAATTGCGATTATCTCAAAATGCCCCCACTTTTTTTTTTGATTTGATAGCGCCAATGTGTTCAGCGTGAAATTTTACATAAGAATCACTCATTCACCCAAAACAATATGAGCCGTTTCGGAGATATCAAGCTTTTAAGATGGGAAGTACGTGAAATTTCACCGTTACGCCACTACGTCTTATAAATATGCATCCGAAAAGAAGGCTAGCATCCAATGAGGTTCACTTATACTAACGGAGTGTTCGTAAATTGATTTTTTCTATCGATGCTGGCGTTCGTTAATAAAACAAACTGTATGCAAAAGCATTGGAAGGTGGTTTGACATCTACCAAAAAAAAATCGATGCATCACCAAACAAATCAATTTACGAACACGCCGTAAAGTGGCGCAGCAAAAAAAACGCACACTATTGCGCGAGAGAAAAAATTAATATAGAGATAAACAAAGCCTGCGTCGCAACGCGTCGTTGTCGGGGAGCTTAATTTATCCGTAGCAGAATTTTCGGTAGTACAGGAAGTTTTGTCAAGGGAACATTGTTTACGAAGAAAAAACTTTACTACTACCTTTGCAACGTTTTTTTCTCATCACCTCTCTTTCCACCACATTGGCTGGCATCAGCAATTAGTATGTGAAACGCCAAGCTACTATCCGGTTGACTAAAATTTTTATTCGCTGTTCGTTTGGATAACAAAATGGTGTGCTCGATAGGGTTGATATTAAAAAGAAAATGTTCAGCTGATAACCAGCATCGATCTTATCGCAATTTTACACTCCGTGAATGGAGTTTATTTAAACTACGTTCTGGTGTTCAACGTTTGCAAACCATCTGCCAAAGTCACGAGAACCAGTTTGGCCGATTTTTTGCAGCCAAACAAAAAGCTTGTTGCAATCCTTTGGATAGCCATGCCAGTGCTCGTAAAAAAAATTTAATCACAATTACCTCACGTTATCATGATAGATTTCATGAATACGCCGAGAAAGTTGTTGAAGGTCGGAAGATATGTATCCAATGCGATACGGCAGTAAGAGCAAAGGCCGGTGTGATGGGTCATACATTCGATGAATCGGAAACTCCACCTGAGCTGGGTAAGAAAAATAAAACTTAAGTTACTTTTTTTCTTAAGCTTTATTTTTATTTAATTTAGCTATCCAAGATGATGATGAACATCCTGCCAATCGCGATACTTATGATCAAAAACTAGCCCTTCTCAACACGACATTAAAAATTCTTGGTCAGTCACCTGTGAATAAGACTAGGGTTAGACGGTCCAAGAAGTACAAACACGAAAAAATGCTCAGGGCATCGAAAGCATTGAAAGCTTGCTTTGCGGAAGTCGCTGATCATCAAAATGAAAATTTTGAAAGCTTCGGAGAGGAGATGATCGAGCAGCTTAAAGAAAAGTTTAAGGAGTGTACAAAAACGAGCGACAAAATTCGGATTTTGTCAGTACTTCCAAAATCGTGGAGCCTCCAGAAAATTCAAAGTAATTTTAAGTCTTTGATACATTGATTTGTTATTTATTGTAATACATTATAATTAAAAGGAGAATTTAACTGTTCAGAGCGCTGAGTAAAAAATATGAAAAAATGCGTTGGAGAGAAAGGTATACTAAGCTCACCCAATCCCAAAAAAGGACATCGTCTTTCCGAAGATATAATACACAAAGTGAAAGAGTTCTATCTTGAAGGAGATGTGAGCAAAGAACTGGCAGGAAAAAAAGATTTCAAAAGTGTCCGAGAAGGGAGTCCTCGTATACTAAAGCAAAAGCGTTTAGTATTGGCAAATCTTAGAGAAACTTACAGGTTGTTAACTCAAAATCATAATAATTGGTATAATTTTTTTAAACAAACATAATAATTTTGATTTCAGGTTTTTCAAGGAAAAGTTTCCCGAGATTCCTGTAGGCTTTTCAAAGTTTGCGGACCTCCGACCACCTGAATGTGTGCTAGCAGGAGCTGCTGGAACACACACTGTATGTGTTTGCGCAATTCATCTAAATTTCAAATTGAAATTTTTGGGCGCGAAACTCAACCAGATTGAAGCAGAAGAGAAAGGCGTTAAACTTTCAGCTCATATCGTGATGTATTAAAGCAGAATCTGTGCGATCCTCAAACGGAGATGTGTTTTTTACAAAAATGTGATGTAGCAGACTGTGGCAATATTGATCGCCTCAAAAATATTATTTGTTCATGTTTTGACGAAAATTCTATTGACCGTGTTCATAGTGTTCAAGGTGTTCACTATAACAACCATCAAGCCACCGTACACCCGTTTGCTGCGTATTATCTTGAACATGAGAAGATCGTTCCGTTAAATTGTGTGATAACTTCGGACTTCCTCGATCATAATACGGCATCTTTTTATGCTTTCCAAAAGGCATTCATAGGATTCTGTTGAAAAACGAGTAACAACGCAGGTTTCAGTGGTGGAATAGAGTTATCTTTATTCATGTTTTGTCTGTGAGGTCAGTAGAATACAACTATATTAATAAGCGATAGCTAATTGTCACTTTCCACTTCCTATATCCCCTAACCGGGAAGTACTCATTTCTCAATGAGTACTTTGATACTTCTACTCATTTCTGCCTGCCAACACTGCAGTGTAACTGCTAACCACAGTTTGAGTTATATTGGTCCACAGTGTGATGATGTAAACATTTGTACCGTGTACATCATCACCAGCTGTCATCAGCAATCATCAATGATCAATTGCTATTGTTCTCAATAGACGAATTGACCAAAACAAATAGAACAAAACAAACTGTTTTGGTTCGTCCACGTTGCACACGGTAATTTTAAATTATTCAGAGACTGATTTGTTTCGATTCAGGAGTCGCACCATATATGAAGACGAAAACAACTGAGTGGTAATCCTTCAAAATTTTGAGTTGTTTTCATCTAGCGAGTTCCAAATTCTGGGACTTAGCAAAGACGCACACTTTTTCGAGCAAAATAGATGAAAACAACTCAGAGAGATCCAAAACACAAAATTATTGTTTGAATGCGACGCTTGGAGTGTAGTTGACGAAAAAATTATAGTAAGTACAGTGTATTTAAAATTCAGATAATAATGATGTGATTTCAAATGAAAAATTCAACTAATTTATCTTTTCTTATAGCAAATTGTTAAGGAAGCAACGACAACGGGTAAGATTTTAAAATTCACGAGTTTTGTTTATTTTCAGCCAAACTCAATCTAGCTTTTCCTCTCAATGTCTGTTCCTGCCGGATGCCGCAGAGGAATCTTGTTCCCATCCGCAGCAATTCTACTTCGAGCCAGAACGACTATTTCGATGGTGGCAATGGTGGAGACGATGACAGCGGCAGGTTCCCTTCCCTCCGAGGGCAAACCGTCGAAGTGGAGGAACATTTGCCGCGAAAATAGTATGGACCGAGTCGCCTATGACGGCAAGTGGCAGCGACAAAAGACGGCGTGGTCGAGGAGAAAGCGGCGATCGGGTCAACCTAATCACCTGAAGAACAGCCAGGATCGGTACTACCGGAAGGTTAGGCAGGATACACGTACAGCAACAGTCGTGATAGTTGTACAAATAATTGTTGTCACACATCAAAATCGGTGCAAAATAAACGACGGGAAATAAATTAATTTTCAGACATTTGTTTCAATTTATTTCTCAAAAAAAATTATAATCCCTTCCGAAACCGTGTTAAAATTTTAGAAATTCTGAGTTATTTTGGCTCAGACGGTTCAAACGCTCCTTAAAAACGCCTGATTAAAAATAACTCAAAATTCGCGAAAACCCCTACAATTCATTTCTGAGTTGTGCCGTTCTAATCAAAATTTGAGTTTTCCCAGTTTTGGCGCATTTTCAATTGTTTTCCTTCAAATCTGAGTCGAGGAGAATTAGAGTGCAGCAGAATCATCTGCTGCCGAAATACTTCTCCCGAAAACCGTAAGTTCAACAGATTCGTTAAGTTGCATTTGCCTAGTTTGAAAAAAGTAATTTACTTCTCCGATGGTGCTGTTGCGCAATATAAAAACCGATTCAACATGATTAATCTATTAAATCACCACAAAGACTTTGGTATTCCAGCTGAATGGCACTTTTTTGCAACAGCCCATGGCAAGGGCCCAAGTGATGGATTGGGTGGAACGCTCAAACGAATGGCAACGAGAGCAAGTTTGCAAGGTGCCATAATTCAAACACCTAAAGATCTTTTCGAATGGGCGCGCTGCAATTGCAAAAAACTGCAAGTCGAATTTGTATCCGCTTAAGAATGCATCGAAATGAAAAGAATCCTCAAAGCTAGATTTGATTCTGTCAAATCAATTCAGGGGATAAGAGAAATGCATTCAGCAACACCTCATTCTGAAAATTCAATTATAATGAAAACACTGTCAAGCTCAGATGTAGGAACTAATTTCAAATTGATTGCAAAAGCTAAAAAAATGTGTTAAATACCAAACGGTAAATGTATACATTAATTGTTTTTTTTTATTTAATTTTTGAAATAAATATTTATGTTTGAAAAAATAAACACGACAAAATACTCTATAGTATATATGGAAGCAGATCCATCCTTTCGGATGCTTATTTATAAGACGTAGTGGCGTAACGGTGAAATTTCACGAACTTCCCATCTTAAAAGCTTGATATCTCCGGAACGGCTCATATTGTTTTGGGTGAATGAGTGATTCTTATGTAAAATTTGACGCTGAACACATTGGCGCCATCAAATCAAAAAAAAAGTGAGGGCATTTTGAGATAATCGCAATTAAAGCTTTAAAATGCAAAATTATCTAGTTTGGCAACACTGCTGAAATTTTTTTATCATCACATTTGATAGCTTATAATATATTCTTTATTAGGGAGGTCTTACCTTGTCTGTGGCTTCTACCGTTCCAGAGATATTTAAAAACAAAAACAGTTTTTTTTGGAAAAAATTGACAAATTTTCAAAAAAGGGGGGGCTGCCATTCGGGGGAGGGTGGTCCGATTCCCCCAAAACTTTGGATTTTTCTTATATACGTTATAATGAGTCATCCTACTGATTTTGAGCGAAATCGAAGAGGGTCGTTGCATTTTCATGGTCACTTGATATGGAATGACCCATCTCTTATCTGGTGACAGATTACTGAAGTAGTTTTATGTCTTATGTTCGATATGAAATGTCTGATGTCCGAATACCGATTTCTGATGTGAGATGAAATTTCCCTCCTGATTTCTGATTCTGGTGTTCAATATCGTGTATATGCGGCATTTGACCTTTTTTTGTTTTCGAAACGTCTTCAAATAGCTGATTTGATAGTTTTGACTGTCTAAAGCAATTTTATATGATTTTCCCACGTCTCGATTCATCGAAAAATATTTTCCAAAATTCCTTGGAAACCCTCAAAAACTTTTTCGCTGTAAAAAAAAGAAAATAGTTCGGTTTCAATGTTTTCTGCTCTTCTCTTTCATTTTGAACTGATCCCAGCGTTTTATAAGTCGCTCTAAATCTTAACGACAACCAAGAAAACAAAATGGCTAAGAACGAAAACAGGTAAACACGTAAGCTCCATTCGGAGCGCTCGATAGGGCAAACGAAAGTGGGTTAGGGTTGTTGTTTCCAGTCGGCCAACCGTGAGGCAGCAACAAAATCGTCCTATTCGATGGGAATAGAAAGCGGAGAGATACAAAAAGTCGGGGAAAAAAACCTACCAAAGAAAGAAACAACACGGAATGTTGACATAGAATGCCAGGAATAGAGTTCAGCCATTCTAGCTTCCTCTGTTTGGAAAATGTATGTACATATGTACATAGCGAAGGTAGAGCAAAGAGACCGGTACGTGACGAAAGCAAAATGGGTTTGCTGTTCCAGTGATGCACGAATTAAAGAGGGGGGAGAGGTGTAGCAGCAGGGCAACATGTTTTCTGATGGCAGTATGTGAGCTTCGCTCACGGCAAAATAAAAGCAGAAACAGAATAAAAAAAACAAGCACTCACTAGTAGCTGGTAGCTAGTCCGATTACAGGTGGTTTAACGGGTTGAAAAGGTCAGAGTATTTAGATTGGAGACTGGTAGGTGTGTGTGCTTTTTTAGAGAATGAGTATTGTGGAGGGGAGATGTGAGGTTTAACGGACCTTTCAGCTTCACCGATATGCAAATGGGCCATGGTTTAATATTCCGTTTGCAATTTAATGTCCCCTGGCTGCAGAGATATGAAATCTATACTGGGGCTAGCTTGTTCCAAAAACACAGGAAGCAAACAGTACATGATAGGAATCATTTGCTGACAGATAAACGATGGTGTGCGGAGAGCTTACGTATTTAAGTAGTGCAATAAATGGGAACCGGAAAAGAAGAGACCATTTGTCGTAGAATTTATGATCGTGCCGACACGGGGAGGTCGGAACGGTGTTACTAGCTGCTGGTTATCCAGGGATTAAATTGACATCAATCACCTCTTTACCTTATTTTATAAAACTACTAGCTCTGCCCTATACCACGAGTCTGGCTCGTGGTTAAGAATCTGTGTCCTGAACGGTTGAAATCGGCTGATTTATTTTTGCAATGAGCGATAACCCCGAGTCAGACTCGTGGTTTATAAAGGTCTGACTTTTGGTAAACGAACAAGCGAGGATCAACATTCTCTATTTACGAGTAAGACTCGTGATGTGACATTTGGGAAAATGATTAAAGATATTCTCTAGCCATTTTTTTTTCATTGTAACTTTGCAAGAATTTTCAAATCTGTAATGAACTACCAGTCGGTATCCACAAATCTGACTCGTGGTAAGGAATATAGGATGTAAGCAGGAACTACGAGTGTCTCAAACATAAATCACGGGCCAGACTCGTAGTGTAACGTCAACATTTCAGATCTTTGTGGTTTATCTATAGGTGGGGACAACCAAAGACTTGGGACGCAAATAAAGTTGTTTATTATTAAGAACTCATAGCGTCACCGTACTGCGCGTCAGGAGGAAAAAGCGTAAATAAAAGGGTGCTTTGATTGTGATTTTTTAAATAATATGAAATGTAGCATGTCGTCGATGAATGGTGACTTCAACGTCGAGACGCGCATGAACGTTTGTGACGTAGCAATCAAAACATCGAAAAAACTGATTCTCACACTCGTGCAAGGGTAGTCTTGTCCCCACCTATAGATAAACCACATAAAGTCTGTTTCTCATAGAATCTGGGGGGATAAAATAGATCATTTCTCCGCAAAGAAATAACGTACAACAAAAGTAAAAATGTCATTTTGTAGGGTTTTTTTTCCTTGTAGGGGAGAGCCCACTGCGACTAGTAGTTGATCTATTGTGGTAATTACCCCGCGTTACTGTATGCTATCAGGCTCACCTGCACTATGGGTTGAAGTGACAGTTGATTGCTGACTAAGCATTTTATCCCAATCGGGTATGATATCAAAGATGTTTGATATAACCTTCTTAGGGCTGATATGCAACCATATGTCTTGTGCGCTTATTAACTTTGCCCCAAGAGCACGCTCTCTCCTATTTAGGAGGGCGCAGCAGTTGCATAGAAGATGCTCTGCAGTTTCTTTTTCGAACCCGCAGAACCGACAGTCGTCGTTTTGAATAATGTTCATCCGTTTGAGATGTTGTTTTGTTGGACAATGTCCGGTCAAGAGACCTGTGTAAGTACTTAACTCGTGCTTATTTAAGTTCAACATGTTTTTGGAGAGTCGTGCGCTTGGTTCAATGAATCTTTTCGCCCGAGCTGCTCCCTCTGCTGTTCTCCAGTTGGAGCCAATAGTGGTGCTTTCCCAGTTCTTGAGTTCCATATTTAAGGCACTCCTCGATACTCCGCAGGAGGGTTCTGGTCCAATTAACAGGCCCTGAGATCCTTCCCTACCTAGCTGGTCTGCTTCTTCGTTCCCTAGGATACCGCAGTGGCCTGGAACCCAGAAGAAAAATACTCTGTTCCGTATGGCCAGGTTTCTTAGTGCAACAATACACTCCCATACTAGCTTGGAGTAACATGTGAACGAACTAAGTGCCCGGAGAGCGGCCTGGCTGTCAGAAAATATGTAGATACTTGTGTACCTGTATCCTCTTTTCAAACAGGCTAAAGTGCATTCTAGAATTGCTTGAACTTCTGCTTGGAATACTGTTGGCAAGTTTCCCATCGGAATTGAAATCCTGAGTCTAGGTCCGAACACCCCTGCCCCAGTTCTATTATCCATTTTTGACCCAGGGGTTTTTATTGCACCTTAAGGAAAAAAACACATAAAAATTATTCGTCAGCTTTTCGGATGAATTTTCGAACTTTTTTTGTGATACCACCCATCATTTTCTGCACAGTACTGCTGGTAACCTCATTCGCCATCTTGTTCCACCACTTTTCCATTTGAGTGGATTTTCTCATGGTTCTGCCACATTTCTTCAGTTTACCCTTAACTATTGCCCAATATTTCTCGATGGGACGAAAATACGGAAAGTTTGGTGGATTGATACTTTTTTCAACAAAATCGATCTTGTTCTCCTTATACCACTTAACAACATTCCGGATGTAGTGGCAGCTTGCCAGGTCCGGCCAAAACTTCACCGGACTTTCGTGGGACCGAATGAATGGCAAAACCCTCTTCTGGAGACATTCTTCTTTGTAAACATTTCCATTCATTGTGTCCCCAGTGATGAAAATCTTAGACTTTTTCCCACAACTACAGATCCCTTGCCGAATCATCAACTTATGAGCAAATTTATCTGCGAAAAAAAACTTGAATCTACCCGCAACATTCCCTTTACACTTCGCAAGGTAAAATTTGTTACAGGGTATTTGTCCAAAATCCATTTTGAAGTAAATTTCGTCGTCCATCAAAATGCATCCGTTGTACTTGGTCAACACTTTCTCCTACAACTTCCTTGCCCTGGTTTTGGCAACCAGGTTTTGTTTCAGCGTCCTGTTGGGGTGTTTGCTTGCATGATACGACCGCAACCCTTCTCGCAAACAAATTCGTCGAGCTGTACTGTGGTTCGTCTTGAACTTTTTCGCCAAATCACGCAAGGAGATTCCAGGATTATTGTGAACTGATCGAATTACCTTTGCTCGCAGCTTCCGGTCATATGTTCCACTTTTACGCCTGGTTTGTTTTGCTCGATCCACTGTAAGGGTCTCCCGGTAACGTTGCAGCACCGAATTTACAGTCGATTTTGGATATTTCAGGAATTTCGCGATCTTGATCCCTGACCACGTCGGTTTCTCTACGTGAGTGTGCAGAATTTTCTCTCGCCTTTCGCGTTCCATCGTCGATAACTTTTGACTGACTGCTTCAACCTTGATGAAATTTTCATCACTAAGTAAACAAACCATCCGGATCAAAACACTGTCAATAGATTCGCAATGTGACAACTAGGGGCGCTGCAGTAAATGAAAAGATGCAGATTCTATGTGAAACAGACTTTAGATTTCAGATGGGTTCCTAATAGACTGTTCCAAAAATTATAAGCACACTTAATGTTAACGGTCATTTTGAATTGAATTTTTTTTTCGAATTATACTGGCTGCGTCCTTTTGTTTACATATTTCTGTATAAAAAAAAACATTTAGTTTGTCATTACATTTCAAAGTGCGTGGTCTTAGGGACCATTCAAATATTACGTAACGCTTTTAGGGGGAGGAGGGGGTATAGCAGTTTGTTACGCTTTGTGGATTTTGTTTAGAAATTTTGAGACGAATGTGTTACGTAGGGGGCAGGGGGGGTTGAAAATGCTCGAAAATTGCGTTACGTAATATTTGAACGGCCCCTTACTCCGGAGAAGAGAAAAATATCGTGCCCAAGTGAAGAACTGTGACTGTGAGTGGAATCTCATTGAGAAAATTGTCAAAAGAAGAGGATGTGAGCGTCGGAGGGCTACGGACAACTATTAAAAAATATGGTGAATATTGTACATTTGAAGATGAACCGAGGAGTGGTCGAAAATCCGGTCCAGTAAGTCCTGCTATCGACAATCCCTGACCAGGGATGCTTACAAACAGAAACCATCGGATTCCGTTCAGGATGTGGCGAGAAAAGTCGGGACCTCGACGTCTAACGTGATGCGTGTTAAAGAGCGACTTGGGCTCAAGACGTATCGAAAGCAGAAAAAACCCTAAAAAACCAAGAGCCTGAAAACTGTATGATTCAATATTTTGCAAAAGTTCTGGGTGCATTATCATGGACGATGAAACGTATGTAAAATTGGACTATAAAACCCTTCCTGGGGCACAATACTTCACTGTACGCAAGGACAAGGTAAAAGCCATTTTCTCCGAAAAATTTGGCAAAAATGTTATGGTGTGGCAGGCAATTTGCGAGTGCGGCAAAATATCAAGCCTGTACGTCACATCGGAAACAATGAACACCCAGAACTATATCAAGGAATGCCTCCAGAAGCGTTTATTGCCGATGATCAAGCAACATGATGGACCCGTCATATTTTCGCCCTATTTGGCTACATGTAATTTTGCCAAAGACACACCAGGGTTGTACAAAATCCAAAACGTCTGTTTTGTGCCAAAAAACATGAATCCGCCAAATTGCCCCGAGGCACGGCCATTCGAAACTTTTTGGGCTTTTACCAAAGCAAAATACATAAAACCAGCTGATGACATCGGAAAATTTTAAAAAGATAGGCCAAAAGTGGTGAAAATGGTGGGTAATGCAACTGTGCAGAACCTTATGCTTATGAACCGTATTGGAGGAAAAGTGTAAAGTCTGGCTTATGACTAAAGATTTTCATCAAATAAGAGTACAGTGTTGGGTAAGACACAAAAAATGATACAGGGTGCCAAATAAAATCGTTATTATATTATATTATTTACTAAAAATAATCAAAACTTTTCAAGTTGTAGAAAATTCAGAAAGGAAAAAAATATAAGTCTACAATTCAGGATGGACTCATAGAATACCTATACATACTAGACTAAGTCAATTTGGGGTCATTTTTGAATTTCTCAAATCATGGAGTCTCAAAGCTTCGTTTTGGTTTAAAACTCATCCATGATTTTTTGTAAAATTCTTAAGTAACGTTTACATGAGTGATTTTGCACTTTTTGGATTGCAAGAGAAAATTTGATACTTTGTACTAAAAAATCAATACCAATTTTGTTTCTTCTGGTTTTTCTGTGGAACTGAGCCTGCTAATGGCTTTTGTGCCAAATTAAAGGGTGATACGGTCAAATTTTGGTCAAGGGAAAACGCGTGTAAATCGGTGAAATCGTTTATTTAAAAAATTAAATTAAATTTCTTTTTCAAGTTTAATAAGTATAAAATTCAGGAAAAATATTCAGTTAGGCTTCCGCTTTTCCAAATCCGAATTGCCGGGCCTTACGCTTAACCCCTGCCATCAGATTTTGTACAACCTTGTCCACCTTCTTCGCCGCAAAAAGCCAGTTTGCCTTGAACTGCTGCTCGTCCTTAGCAGTTTTTTTGGTCTTCTTCAGGTTCCGCTTGACAATAGCCAAGTATTTCTCAATTGGGCTAAGCTCTGGCGTGTTGGGAGGGTGCTTGTCCTTGGGAACCACCTGCACGTTGTTGGCGGCGTACCACTCCATGGCCTTTTTACCGTAATGGCAAGATGCCAAATCCGGCCAAAACAGTACGGAACAACCGTGTTTCTTCAGGAAAGGCAGCAGACGTGTATTCAAACAGTCTTTCACGTAAATTTCTTGGTTGACAGTCCCGGAAGCTATGAAAATGCTGCTTTTCAAGCCACAGGTACAGATGGCTTGCCAAACCAGATATTTCTTCGCGAACTTTGACAGTTTCATGTGCTTGAAAATATCTGTTACCTTTCCCCTTCCTTTTGCCGTATAAAACTCCTGTCTCGGAAGCTGCTTGTAGTCGGTTTTGACGTAGGTTTCGTCGTCCATTACCATGCAGTCAAACTTCGTCAGCATCGTCGTGTACAGCCTCCGAGATCGCGCTTTGGCCGTCGTATTTTGTTTATCATCGCGATTTGGAGTCACTACGTTCTTGTAAGTCGATAGTCCGGCTCGTTTTTTGGCTCGATGCATGGTTGTAGACGATACACCCAGCTTATTTGCGGCATCTCGGAGAGAGAGGTTAGGGTTTCGCTTGAAACTACCGGCAACTCTCTTTGTCGTCTCAGCGGCTTCCGGTTTTCGATTTCCCCCCGATCCAGACTTCCTGGCTGTCGACAAACGTTTTCCAAACACTTTAATTACATTTGTAACGGTTGATTTGGCAACTTTTAGCGATTTTGCCACCTTTGCGTGCGAGTAGCTCGGATTTTCGCGATGCGCGAGCTAAATTTTGATACGCTGCTCTTCTTCCTTGGACGGCATTTTGACAACTGAAGAGTGAATTCCAAAATCAAAATAGGAGCAACATTCTACACACACATGCTTCGAAATGAGTGGTGTTCAGGTTTTTTAAATGCAAAGTTGAAAGAAATACGTCAAGTTGATATTGACCTAATTTTGACCGTATCACTCTTCATAAGTTTTCTTGAGAAAATTTTCCACTGAACAACTTTGTCGAAGACCGTAACTTCGTATCTTATTAAACAAAAGAGTTATTAGGTGTTCAATGAGAGCACCTGTGCACTGCACCAGCAGTGATGTCAATTGAATTTATTGTTTTTCAATGCCAAAAGACTTGCCCCCATTGAACACCTTATAACTTTTTTGTTTAACAAGATAGGAAGTTACGGTCTTCGACAAAGTTGTTCAGTGGAAAATTTCCTTAAGAAAATATTAAAATTGGCACAAAAAGCATCATCTGAACCAAAGAAGCAACCAAAATGATGTTGATTTTTTCAGTAAAAAATATTCAATTGTCCCAAACAAACCTAAATATTCAAATTTACTCAAATGTAGCTTTACATTTTTGCAAAAAATCATGGATGAGTTTTGAACCAAATCGAAGGCTTTTAGACCCCAGTGTTTGAGAAATTCAAAAATGACCCCAAACCGACTCAGTCTACCACTCACTTCATTTTTGGAATCCATTCCGAGGTAAAAACAAAGTAAACAAAAAAAACCAGAACCATTTCCACTGCTTCCACGATACCGAAAGCAATTTCACCTTCTTTGAAAGGTGTGCTGCTGCTGGCTGGCACCGGAACGATCGAAATTGAAATTGCGCCAGGCGCCTGGCCTCGCTGCCTGAAATACCTATTGCTGCCAGAAGAGAAATGAAAGCAGCTCAGCTTCCAAATTGTTTCCGTCGTCGTCGTCGTCGTCATCATTCGGAGCACTTTGCAACAGGAACTAGATGAAGCAGTCTAAATTCTCCAGAAACGACAGCAATAAACAACAACAAAAATAACGAAAAGATCGAAAGATTGACTTGGATATTAAACTTGCCAGTTTTCGTTTTGAAATTCCTGGAAAGAAATGCATTTCAGAAGAGGAGCTATTTTGAGAAGGCGGCAATGGTTCTGGGAATTACTGGAAAAGCGAAGGATAATTAAATTTATTTAAAATCCATGTGCATTTATTTTTACACCTTATTTGGTTAAACTACAATCACATTCCTAAATTGGATCGAATGATTCGAAAAGAAAAATTGGATTATTAATTTTCAAGGACAAGAGGATCAAGAGTAAATCAAACGAGACGGTGATTCAAGTAGAAAAAATATGTAGATACTAACACGTCACTTTCTGAGAAGGAAAAATGGCTTCGTCTGTCCGGCTCGTTCCATCCAGAAAAGGTGCCCCACGTAAAAGATCCCAGAGAAAAGTTCAATTAGGATGTCATCATTTAAGTTCTTTTTTGGTTTGCTGTTTTCTGCTACTCGCTACTCCAGACTCTTCGTCTGTTTCATCTCTCGTCTGGAGTTGACGATTTTTCTTGTGTTTTCCCGGACAAATGAATGGAATGTTTACTTGACATTTTTGTGATTTGTTATCCCATCCTTTACCTGAATGAACTTATCAAAAAGAAACATAAGGTCTCAATCTGAGGGTAACAGTGCTTTTCAACTTTGACACCTTGAAATCGTTTTTGACATTCCAGCCATGTCTGACATTTGTTCCATTTTTATTTTCAACCCAAAATTAATTCTCAATAATGACACATCATCGTTCTATCGCGCAATGGTTCTATCGATGCGCTAGCCGTGTTGATATTTCGTTATCACGGCATGAATGCACTGTATTTTTAACTTATCTTAAAAATCATAATAATAGGCTTTAAAAATCAAATCAAATCAATGGTTCAAAATAATTCGGGCTTAGCCAAATTGGACCGTTGACCCTAATGATTAGCACTCATACAGTGCATTCATGCCGTGATAACGAAATATCAACACGGCTAGCGCATCGATAGAACCATTGCGCGCAATAGGGAAGCTTTCTGGAGCTTAACGTACGCCATATTTTGCCCGTCCGGAGTATACGTATTCACCATATGTAGACTTCGGACCAACCAGATTTCATTGTATAGGTTAAGGTAGTGCCACCTCTATCCCGGTACTACTTCTCCTAAATAATGAAATGTTGCAGGGTAAAGTATGGTGTACGTTAATAAGTTTCCTCGCAAAAATGCTCTTTCGCTCTTTTCAACATCTGTAAATTTTCTTCTCACTTCTCTATCCATCTTTATCAATTTCATAACTACTTTTCACCGATATGCCGAAAAATAAATTTACAAAATTAATTAACGGTGGTTAACTTATCTTCAAAATTTTGAAAAACTGTAGCAGAATTTCGAACTCGGAATGGGTTTTCGAGATTTTGGCTCTCATTCTGCGCTGCGCGTGACGTGACGATAGCCGAGTCACCCAAGTCACTTTATTCCAGTAGTCGGTTCAGGTGAGGAATGTCACTTCTGATGAACTTTTTGGGTTATTACCCTATTCCCAGTAAACATGAATCGGCAGAGAGGTAATTCAAATCGTCAGAGAGATCGTAACGATCTCTTTGGCGATTTTGCATCATCTAATCGGCAGAGAGGAACACACCATACGCGTGCCTTGGGTGAGTGCCACCAAATAATCTAAGACACGCCCTCAAGAGAAACACACGAACACAATCTGAATCGTGTTTTTATGTTTCCCTTCGAGACGCGTGTTGGTCTGCCTTAGAAGTCGACTGCTACGATTGAAAGCACGCATATAAAAAAAACACGGGGATAAAATGCGAGCACACCGTACGAGTGTACGATTCAAACTGATTTCGCATGTACGCAATCGTATTCGTTGCCTCTGTTTCCAAATAAATGCCTTTCGTTGCCAATGTTTCAAAATAAAGTCCGTAGAAGCACCGGTGACAACCACTACTTTTATAAAATCGACGCGACGTGAGCAAACTGAAAAATTGAAGAAATGTTTTCGAATAATTATTGAATTTAGAAGCCCAAATAAATTCCAATCATAGCATTAATTTTAGTTTAATATACGATTTAAACTGATTTCAGACGACACTTCATACGATCTTTTTGTTTTCAGTAGGAATTGCGATTCGAAACACCATTGTAAACGACTTAAGTCATCTTTTATGATACGATTTCATTGTTGCTGGGTACTTTTATACCAATGTTTTAAGAAAAAAGGAATAATTACCGTCCTTGAAGGAGCTGTTATTCGAGGACAATTTTGTTGGCATTTTTTCTCTAGAGTCTTCGGCGAATGGCCTCCGAATTCCAGTGTATCGCCGCAAACGACGAAGAAAGCAATAATCAACTTGGGCATCATTTTCATCCGGTATTTAAGACGGAACTGCGGTTAAGAATAGTTGGCCATGGGATGAATAAACCCAAGAGGCTTAAAATCCCAAATTAAACAACCAAAAAAACAAACAAAGAAAAGTTGGCCAATTTACCGCGCTGTAAATTCATAATCATCTATCAGATTCGTGTTCAGGCGGCCTACTTCCGATAGTACATTGGATTCGTAAAGGAAGATTCGTAAACTGTAAAGGGTGTCCACGATAAAATTGAATATGAAATTACTCTAACTTTTTAACCGTTGGGTGGAATTTCATAAAAATTTGGGTGGATTCAGTTCATAGTGCATTGTTTACATCCTGCAAGTTCTAAAGTCCTGTGATCAAAACTCGCGGGAATATAATCGAAAAAACAGCTCGTGCGTGATAAAATCTTGCGCATTCATCACGAGAACAAGGATCTCTCGCATCGTTCGATCGCTTAAACGTCGGGAATCGCGAATTACACAGTGTCGCGAGTGAATAAGCGGTTCGAGGAACGATTGACCACCGATCGGAATCCCAGAAGTGAAGAAAAATGTATTTCGTACAACATCAAAAATCACAACCGCGTAGTTGGGGCCTTCAACCGAAACCCGAACGCCTCCGTTCGGGATGTGGCTGAAAAGCTGCACATAAGCCGAAGTTTTGTCCAGAAGGCCAATATTAAGGCTGGGCTTCAAAAGTTTCAAGGTACAAAAGGCCCCTTATCGCGACAAGAAGCAAAACAAGTCCGCCAAAACCCGTGCCAGGAAGTTATACCTCAACATGCTGATGAAAGCTGCATCATGGACGACGAAACATATGTGAAGGCCGAACAGATCCCCGGCAACCTGTTTTTCATGGCGTTCCGGAGCATGTCCGCACTCAGAAGATGTCCAAATTGGCGAATAAATTCCTGGTTTGGCAAGCCATCTGCACGTGCGGGAAGCGAAGTGCACCTTTCGTGACTCAGGACACGATGAACGGACAGGTGTCCTTGAAAGAGTGCCTCCAGAAGCGGATGTTTTCTCTCCTCAAGGCCCACAACGTCCCAACAATCTTCTGGCCTGATTTGGCCTCATGCCACTACTCCAAGGACGTGCGGACAGTAAGGTCAATTTTGTACCGAAAATGTTCAACCCTCCTAAAACTCAGGAGCTCCGCCCCATCGAGAAGAACTGGGCGATTATGAAGCGGCACCTTCTTAAACGATTTAAGGTAGTGAAGACAGTCGAGGAACTGAAGAAAGTATGGGTTTACATGCAAAAAACGGTTGATTCACAGGTTGTGCAGCATCTTATGGCCGGGGTTTAGGCCAAGGTACGGGCATTTGCGTATGGACTGTAAATCAAATACGAATAAAATGATAAAATGAAGTTTAATAGCTATTTTTCAAACCCTTAAAAAATTTGATGGCAATCGGATTTCATCGTGGACACCCTTTAGAATTTTTCTTTTAAATTTTTTAACTGCATGTACTTACATTTGTTTTCGCCAGATTTTTGGAGAAGCGAGGATGGTTGTTAGGATGATCAACACAAACAATCAGTAGCAGCAGCCTTAAAAATCTGCGCTACTAGAGTGTCCGTCCCGGGATTTCCCGAGCGGGAATTCCCGGGAATTTGAAAAATTCGGGAATTCCCGATTCCCGGGAATCATAGTTTCATTCCCGGGAATTCCCGACATGTATGAAATTATTTCTCTGGAAAAGCCTGAAGGCCAGCGAAACCATTCTTATTGTTCTTTTTGAAAATTTAGTCACACAAAACTCATTGAGGATATTCCGGTTCCTGTGGCAGAAGACATTTTGCAACCATTTGGCGCAATTTTTTTAATTCGAATAGATAAGTTTAAAAAGATTATATGTATTTCCACATAGCTTTCATTAAACGAAAACCCACAACACTTCGAAAAATATATGAAAAATCGCGCAGCAGATAGGCAGAATGTGTTTTATCGAAAGTAACATTTATGCATTTTTTCTCTGGTTTTGAAAGCCAGATGAATTTCAAAACTTAAAAATGAAGAATACATCATAATTTTTTTCATGTGTCGAGCGAATATGTTAAATATTCAGAAAAAGATGTTTTTTTTAATTGACCCCTAATTGCATGAAGGATTCAATTTGACATATTCAGGTTTTTTATAGTTCGTTTGACTGTTTTGTTGAAAACAGTTTGATTTATTTAACTAAAAATAAGTTTAAAACATTATGAAGATTTCATTTTGAACAAACTATGGGCTTATATGCACGAAAGGTTCGATATGTTATGTATATTTGAATCGAAGTGCATATATTTTACATGTTTTTGAATATTTCCCGGGATCCCGGGAATTCCCGGGAAACAGGCCACCAGATTTCCCGATTCCCGGGAACAGGAAAATGGCCGGGAAATGGACACTCTATGCGCTACTAAAGTCAATTCCATCTTATTCCACCGGAAGGCCAAATCAAAACAATCAGCCTTAAAAAATTGCGCTTCTAAAGCCAATCCATCTTTTTCAACTTTTACCTTTCATTTTCACTTAGAAAAAGGGACTTGACGTTCAGAAATGTCAGTTTAGTATCCAATCCTCAGAATAAAGGGTTAAGCTAAAAGTTAATGATATGTAGAGTTAGAAAGCGATGGATGGTGACTAAATGAGCCGCAAACTGATTCCATCATTTCTATTGCACCCCGGTATGTTTCTCCGGAATTACATTGCCGGTATGCACTGCCAGGCACTATTATTAATATTATGAGAAGGTAGCAGCATACACAAAGTTAACACCCACTCATTTGTGCATCAATCGCCAGAAGGTTCTCGGCATTCGGTTTCCAAGTCAAACGATATGCATCTGTGGGCATGTGTGGGCGATAAAGCATCCTGGTGTTAAACGTAATTAGAAGGGCGGGAGCATTCCTACTGAGCATTCAGTCTGTATTGGAACTGCATTCAGCTAGATGTTCCAGTAGTGGCAAACACAACCTTTGGCCCCGGACAGAAATAGATAGAAGCTGCCAAGACCTGCTACTAAGCTGCCAGGATTAGAGAAATATTGGCTTAGGTATCGGGGTGTGTTTGCGAAGCGAGCCGCTGCATAATAGTCATAAATTTTGGTAGCATATTAACGGGATCGGGACCGAATGGAGACGTTCAAAAGCCATAATTCACTGAATCTGACTGCCGAACGATATTGCAAACTGCGAAGTCTATTTCAGTCGCTGTGTGTAGGATTTGTTGGGACAAATTTCACATGATTAACGTCTTTATATGTTCAATTGTTGTGAAATTTAAGCTTTTTGAAATGTTGGCATTCAAATAGAATACAAATAGAAATAGCTAAAAATCAAAATAGGATAATTTCAAAATGGATACAATTTATCACAACTCCAGTTGTCTGGAAACATCGAACACCATCTCGATAGCCGTATAATGAGCCAATCGACAGGTTTCCACTTGGGCAAACATCTGAGAGCATCATTGGCAAACAATGGCGCTCGGGTTGAGACTTTTCTTCGCCAGCTACAACAAAAAAAAGGATCGAGACGGTCGCCATTGTAGGCTTCCTTTTCGTCTGATTTATCTCTGCAGACAAACCGCCACCGGCAGCGTCTAGAAACCGAAGAAAAATCGCGAAAAAACCTACTCAACCAGCAACAAAACCCAACCGCCAGCCAGCCAATCTAGACCCCAAGCAATATTTTCATTTGTTTTCTCACTTTCAGGCTTTGTTTTTGTAGAATAATAACCCTCCCTCCCACAATAACCCAGTCGGTCATCACTGGGAGGCCCCATTTCCCCTCTTTCTCGCATGTCCGGTCAAGATCGTTTCTGATTCCCCCGTCAAGAGATGGCGCTTTGCAGTTACTATCGTTATCGCAGTTAATGGATGGACAAGGCTTATGAAAAGGTTGTCCCGGGGGCGATGCGACAAAATGTGCTCTCGATTTAGGTGTCAACCAAAAAAATATCTAAAAAAAACTACTTCATAGTTTTTTTTGACGTGCCTTTTCCAAACTATTTTTGAGATTTTTTTAAATTTAACAATTTCCCACAAAGGAAATCTGACCATTTCAGCTGATCCATCAAGTGGGATTGATAAATGATAAGGTTAAAAAAAAGAAAAAAAAGATGTGTCAGAAACGAAGGAGAAAGAGCCACCATTTTTCCACAATCATCATCCCTTCTTACCGATTCATGACGGCGGGTGGCGGGCGTCGTCATCGCGCCGTCATCCACAATCATCGTTGCTGCAACAGACGACGACGACGACGACGATGACGACGGCGGCAATGGCGACCGTGACATGGCGTCGAAAAGTCTGGTCTCCGGGGCATTCGGTTGGCGCTTTTTTCCGCCACTTTGAATCAATTCTTCCTAACGCGAGATTTCATCACGGTTAGAGATGGCTTCTCCTTGTCTGTCTTGTAGATTTCCCGCCCCCTCCCCGGCAACCTAACCGTTTCGAGCAGTAGGGGTTAATTTTATTATCTTTCGGCTTTTGGAGTTGTCTAGCATAATATCGTAACCGTTATTGTGGCTACTTTTCAAGGTTTTATGATTGCTAGTAAATTTTTGCCAATTTGGAGGCATCTTACTCACCACGGTTGAAATTTTATTTTAATCTGAAAGCTTGACAAGAACTGAAGAAATCTTAATAATGTCGATTTTTTTTCGTTTTTTATTTCGATTGCCACTTTGGATGCTGCGAGATATTTGATTCAACATTTTTTAAACAATTTTAGGGTAATTCCAGGGTTGCAGTCACGGAAGCCATGTGGGACTTGTAGTGAAAACCTGCACGCTCTTTTTTTTTAACTCAAAATTAAGTATGACCGAGGTTCAAAACATAGTTCGATTCTATGAACTTAAAGTTAAGTACCCTTTTTTCCTCCTTGCGATGGTTCAAAACGGAGTTCGAACTGCGAACTCAAAATTGATCCCTTTTTTTCCTTCGGCGAAGGATCAAAGCTGAGTTCGACCTTATGAACTAAAAATTGAACTCTCTTTGTTGGACTGAAAACACTTAGCGAGTTCAGTCCGAACCGGAACAGCAACCAACGAACACGTCGAAAAATTATGTCGTTCCGGAACAATTACCGGAAGACTATGAAGGAACTTCATAATGAAATGCATGTTCACCGTGTCAGCGTAAAATTCTGTCCGTCATTGTCATCATATGGTGAGCGGCTTGGAATGTCCGGAAACTTCCGGATGTTGTTTACTTCCCGTGGGAAGTAACATCCGGAAGTTTTCTTTGACCGGGAATGTCAAAACTTTCCACCGCTCTGTAATTGCAATGCAATGTACCGGAACAGCAACATCCGGGTACAACAAATTTTAATCATCCTTTAATTCCCTGAAAATCAGCTACCCTCGAAAAAAAAGTATAAATTCGAGTTCGGCTGCCGAACTAAGTATTGAGTATGCCTATCAGAACTTAGTTTTGCTATTGCCCAGTCAAACTCAAAGTTGAGGGAAGCCACCGAAGTGCTGTTTTGAACCAAAACTACTTAATTTTGAGTTTAAAAAAAAGAGCGTGTGTGCTTTCCGAACAGAAATTTGTCTGAAAAAGTGTCACTGTTAAAACTGACAGAATGTCTATTTTTTCTGACCAGAAATTTGTATGACTGACAGCATAAAGAACTTACATACTTGCTGACACACTGACAGACTGACAGAAAAATATATTGACTGACAGGTAAATTGAATGTCTTACTGAACTGTCAAATCTACAGAATGACAGATTGACACTCTGATAAACTGACACACTGATAGGCTGACTTACAGACAGACTGCCAGATTGACAGACTGACAAACTGACAGACTGACAGATTGACAGAATGACAGACTGACAGACTGAAAGACTGACAGACTGACAGACTGATAGAGTGATAGACTGACAGACTCACAGACTGACAGATTGACTGGCGGACAGACTGACAGACTGAACAGACTGACAGACTGGAAAACTAACAAACTGACAGACTAAAAGATTGACAAACTGACAGACTGACAAACTGACAGACTGACAGACTGACAGACTGACAGACGGACAGACTGACAGACTGACAGACTGACAGACTGACAGACTGACAGACTGACAAACTGACAGACTGACAGACTGACAGACTGACAGACTGACAGACTGACAGACTGACAGACTGACAGACTGACAGACTGACAGACTGACAGACTGACAGACTGACAGACTGACAGACTGACAGACTTACAGACTGACAGACTGACAGACTGACAGACTGACAGACTGACAGACTGACAGACTGACAGACTGACAGACTGACAGACTGACAGACTGACAGACTGACAGACTGACAGACTGACAGACTGACAGACTGACAGACTGACAGACTGACAGACTGACAGACTGACAGACTGACAGACTGACAGACTGACAGAATGACAGACTGACAGACTGACAGACTGACAGACTGACAGACTGACAGACTGACAGACTGACAGACTGACAGACTGACAGACTGACAGACTGACAGACTGACAGACTGACAGACTGACAGACTGACAGACTGACAGACTGACAGACTGACAGACTGACAGACTGACAGACTGACAGACTGACAGACTGACAGACTGACAGACTGACAGACTGACAGACTGACAGACTGACAGACTGACAGACTGACAGACTGACAGACTGACAGACTGACAGACTGACAGACTGACAGACTGACAGACTGACAGACTGACAGACTGACAGACTGACAGACTGACAGACTGACAGACTGACAGACTGACAGACTGAAAGACTGACAGACTGACAGACTGACAGACTGACAGACTGACAGACTGACAGACTGACAGACTGACAGACTGACAGACTGACAGACTGACAGACTGACAGACTGACAGACTGACAGACTGACAGACTGACAGACTGACAGACTGACAGACTGACAGACTGCTAGACTGATAGACTGACAGACTGACAGACTAACAGGACAGGATTAAAGAACAAACTTACGAACTAACGGATTAGCTGATTCATAGTTTACTGTATGAACTGACATGCTGTCAGATTTCCTGAAAGGCTGTCAGACTAACTGACAGCTTTTTTTTAAACTGGCAGACTGACGATAGTCAGATTGACGACTAAAAGATCTAACTGACCGTGACCCAACTATTATAGAGAAATTTGAAAAAAATCGTTCAACCATCAACTTCTTCTAAGTCCAGTGTTTTATTTTGATCAGAACACACCCACACATTGTCTAAGGAGAACCATTTTGGCCCCGATGATATGTACTCTACCATTCTCCTTAATAGGGTGGCTTTTGCCATTATCGGTGATTACTTGCTTCACACCTTGACACATCGCAATCGAATGGAAGCGGAGGAAGAAATTCAACACACCCACCCACCAGATACTTTGCCTTTTATCTTCGCCTCTTCACATCTGTACTAAAACAGAGCCCGACCGGGGCCCAGAAGGGGACCAACAAATCACGTCATTGCATTGAAATTTGTCCGCCTCTTGAAGCTGTGTAGGGGAGAGGGGAGAAGGAAAGGATCGGAAAAGAACGCCCGCGCGCGCCGTCAGGTGTGAATCAAGTTTCATGATTTTCCAATAGTATCATCGCCACGGGAGTGTTTTATTTTTATCTCCCGGCCCCCTCTCCAAACCTGGGCCCCAGAAAAGGAGAATGGCTCTGAATGCAGTGTGGGTTCGCTGCTTCTCTACTTCCTAAAAGGTGTTCCATTTTATCGTCTATTGGTTACACAGCCGAGGCTGCTCTCGACAGAAATTGCATGTTCGATGTAGGCAGCCGCCGATAACTTCTGTTGCTCCGAGACGAAGAAAGAACAAAAATTGAAAAAAATAAAAAAAAGTTCCTCCTACATTGGAAAACACTTTTACAAGTGTTTTGCTGCTCCGGCAAGAAACCCCATCGATGGGAATCCGATAGGGAAGAAGAGCTTTGAGAGCAATTAGAGCTACCGGAGGTGATTGTTGGCTGAAAAAAGGACAGAGAAATGGCGAGGTATTTGTAAAATTTGATATATAAGAAAACGGAATTCAATCTATTCAAGCTATTGACAGCTTTTTGATTAGAACCGTTGATCAACAGTTAATAATCCTTTAAATAGCTATGTTGGACCGCGACTGTTTGGTAATTTAAAGAAAAATTTTAATTTAATCCGACTACACCAAGGCCGTTACAAGGGGTGGTTTCAGGGGTTTGAATAAACCCCCCTCCATGGAGATTTTTTTCCAATTAAAATTTTCAGTTAGAAAAAATTATCGTTGTACTAGAAAATTACTTGATCAAAAAATTTGTTTAGATATAAGTATTAACAAAAATGTTTAAAAATTGGCTCGCCTCCGGTGGAATTTAGTCCCAAATCTCTTTAAGCTTAAGACATTTGATTTTACTATATTATATAGTTGCAACTCCTCTAAAGTGTTGTTTTGACACTAAAAAAGCGTTCCTCTTTTAACTTCAAAATTCATTCATCACAACACTTATTCAACATATCAACAAGCTGAGAGCCATGTGACAGGCGTTTTCTACTAAAAAAAAGTATAAACGTAATATCCATTACTTCAAAGCTAATCACTATAAAAAAGATCAGTTATGTCTATACAAATTTTATGCTGAAATGAAAGATTTTTCAAAAATGCTCAACTTCACATTCAAAAGAGTTTTGATAATATTATACATTTTTCCGAGATGCAAAGAATTTATTGGCTTATTTAGATTAATTTGGGTGCCCTGAATCCACATATTTAGGTTTTTTTCTACCCAGTTTTGTTTTTCGAAAATAGGCAAAAATGCAAAACATTACAGAAATTTTGAAACAAAAACGGTTTAAATAAATGATCAAATTTCCCGTAGGTCGCAGGTAATTTTGATTTCTGACAAAAAAGTAATAGAAGTTTTCATCTTGTCTTCTTTTCGCCATCCCGTAATAACCGATTTTTTACAAATTAAATTTTTTTTAACCAAATTGAATTTTAGAACTTGTTTTTAGAACAAAAGGCAAATCGTTTGGCGTCTTCAACAAATTGCTCAAATGACATGAAACATTTTTTCATCTTTATTGTGTAAGGTAAAAACTTGTAATGATAAAGTTTAGACTTTAACTTTTATAGATCACTGTTTTTATGTAATTAGAATATCTAAACTAAACAACATTCGTTGAAGAAGATATAAGAATAGGTATAACTAGGTATATAATAATTCAGAATTATTATTCTCAGAGATAAGTTCAGTCAGTTTTTGTTTTTCTTGTAGGTTTTGGTTTCATCAGTTATCAATGATTGATTTCACCTAAATCTGATTCATTTTTAAAATAAGAAACACTATATCAACAAAACTAAAGGTGATAGACAAAATCTGACAAAAAAAATCGAGTTCATGACTCGATATTCATCCAAATCAGTCATTAAAAAATAGGCTTTTAAATCGCTTTTATTGGAGTTGCCAATTGAATTTTATAACTAAGCTTCAAAAATAGTTATGAATTTTTTCCGCCCTCAAATGTTCAAACTTATAATTTTCTTCTCCATATTTGGTAATTATGTTCAAATAGATTCACCAAATTTTATGGACCTTCTATTTGAATTTTTGCATTTTTTTGTTAAATAAATATGTTTTGGATTTTACAATCTGAAATTTTGTGTTTAGAAAACATTATCTTGAAATTCTAAAAATCTTAATTTTTACTATTATTCCTAATATGGAACGTTTACATTTTTTTAATTATTGTATTTTACTTTTTAAATCGAATATGATTTTTCAAATAAATCTTCGAAAAGGTCGAAAAGTGATCTGAAAAAGCAACTTCATAGTAAACTTGTGATGGGCTATGTTAACCAAATTAGTACTTGTTTTGTGATTTAAATATTCACAACAGAACTTGACATTCTTTATTTTAATTTTTATCAGTTTTTATTGATGAATCAATATAATCCTTTAATAATGAGTTGAATACACAAATATTTAAAGCTATAATCGTTAACTTAACAAATGATCTGTGATAGCCTTTATTACTAGGAGAAAATAAATATGAAAAATATTTTATCTCTGACTTTGATCACTTGAGATAAAATTTAATATTTTCTGTTACGTATCAAAATAAAAATCAAACATTAAATATGTGTTTTGAATAGATTCTCCTAAATTAGGCCGGCTCAAATATCAATTTCTTGTTTTGTTAAGTCCCCACCCCTCCTTCAAAATTTCCAAAAAACCCGAAGAGGGAATTAAATGAAGATTGAAGTATTTTATGGAAATTTCGGAACAATTTATCAAATATCCGAAAGATTACATGAGCAAAAAACAAATTGTGGAAGATGAGAGTTTTATCACCTTTTATATTCTTGGTTTCATTTAATTTTTCGATAAAAAGTTACTTGATTTATAGGTTTTGTGCAATGATGTAGTATGCAATTTTGTTGCATACAAGCTTTCGTGCAATTTAATCCAATTAATTAGTTTTTATTTTTCAGAACTGAACCACCCCCCCCCCCTTCCCACGCGATTTTTCAACTCCGAGAGACAAAAGAAGGATTTGAAATTTTTATCAGCTTTATTGATGAATCATAATTTTTTTTCTTGTCGAGAATTCACTTTTTAATTAAATATTTTTTAAATGTTATATCTCGGAATTTTTCGATTAAAAACTAATTATTATCTTGATATTATTATTTTACTTAACAATACATAATCAGGGTTTGATATGATCTGAAATTGTTTTTAGAACTCTGATTCAACTTTTTTCCAAATCTAGTGTTATTTTTATGTATTCTAAATCTTGAGGCCGAAGCTTAAAAATCTGCATTTATACGAAACTTTCATTCTTATTTTTTGTCTGGTGTTCCGGAAATATTGATAAAAAACTTGTAAACCAGACTGCTTTCAATTAATTTCTAAGAAATTTTCTTCTTCAGAATGAAAAACATCATCATCATCAAAAAAAAAAAAAAAAAAATGGAATAAAAATTTGATTTCAATGACAAATAAAATTGAGTTATAACAAATCAAAAACTTGAAATTTTTTTGTCATTTTTGTCATTTTCTGTCATTTTTGTCATTTTTGTCATTTTTGTCATTTTTGTCATTTTTGTCATTTTTGTCATTTTTGTCATTTTTGTCATTTTTGTCATTTTTGTCATTTTTGTCATTTTTGTCATTTTTGTCATTTTTGTCATTTTTGTCATTTTTGTCATTTTTGTCATTTTTGTCATTTTTGTCATTTTTGTCATTTTTGTCATTTTTGTCATTTTTGTCATTTTTGTCATTTTTGTCATTTTTGTCATTTTTGTCATTTTTGTCATTTTTGTCATTTTTGTCATTTTTGTCATTTTTGTCATTTTTGTCATTTTTGTCATTTTTGTCATTTTTGTCATTTTTGTCATTTTTGTCATTTTTGTCATTTTTGTCATTTTTGTCATTTTTGTCATTTTTGTCATTTTTGTCATTTTTGTCATTTTTGTCATTTTTGTCATTTTTGTCATTTTTGTCATTTTTGTCATTTTTGTCATTTTTGTCATTTTTGTCATTTTTGTCATTTTTGTCATTTTTGTCATTTTTGTCATTTTTGTCATTTTTGTCATTTTTGTCATTTTTGTCATTTTTGTCATTTTTGTCATTTTTGTCATTTTTGTCATTTTTGTCATTTTTGTCATTTTTGTCATTTTTGTCATTTTTGTCATTTTTGTCATTTTTGTCATTTTTGTCATTTTTGTCATTTTTGTCATTTTTGTCATTTTTGTCATTTTTGTCATTTTTGTCATTTTTGTCATTTTTGTCATTTTTGTCATTTTTGTCATTTTTGTCATTTTTGTCATTTTTGTCATTTTTTTCATTTTTGTCATTTTTGTCATTTTTGTCATTTTTGTCATTTTTGTCATTTTTGTCATTTTTGTCATTTTTGTCATTTTTGTCATTTTTGTCATTTTTGTCATTTTTGTCATTTTTGTCATTTTTGTCATTTTTGTCATTTTTGTCATTTTTGTCATTTTTGTCATTTTTGTCATTTTTGTCATTTTTGTCATTTTTGTCATTTTTGTCATTTTTGTCATTTTTGTCATTTTTGTCATTTTTGTCATTTTTGTCATTTTTGTCATTTTTGTCATTTTTGTCATTTTTGTCATTTTTGTCATTTTTGTCATTTTTGTCATTTTTGTAATTTTTGTCATTTTTGTAATTTTTGTCATTTTTGTCATTTTTGTCATTTTTGTCATTTTTGTCATTTTTGTCATTTTTGTCATTTTTGTCATTTTTGTCATTTTTGTCATTTTTGTCATTTTTGTCATTTTTGTCATTTTTGTCATTTTTGTCATTTTTGTCATTTTTGTCATTTTTGTCATTTTTGTCATTTTTGTCATTTTTGTCATTTTTGTCATTTTTGTCATTTTTGTCATTTTTGTCATTTTTGTCATTTTTGTCATTTTTGTCATTTTTGTCATTTTTGTCATTTTTGTCATTTTTGTCATTTTTGTCATTTTTGTCATTTTTGTCATTTTTGTCATTTTTGTCATTTTTGTCATTTTTGTCATTTTTGTCATTTTTGTCATTTTTGTCATTTTTGTCATTTTTGTCATTTTTGTCATTTTTGTCATTTTTGTCATTTTTGTCATTTTTGTCATTTTTGGCATTTTTGGCATTTTTGTCATTTTTGTCATTTCTGTAATTTTTGTCAACATGCTTTTTGAAACGGAATTAAAATTTCGAATTTCGCGATTTTCCATTAAGTGATTTTTGAGAGTTAAGAATCAAAACTTTGAGCTCTTTAAAACACCTCTAAATCAAGTTGATTGAGTTGAAATTTATCGTAGGTCAGTTTTTTGGGACAATCTAGAAAATTTATTTTGTCGGTTTTCGATGGTGTCCATTTTTCCACTGCATTTATTGCCACCCAAAATTAAATTAAAATAAAAGAAAAATTATATCCTTTGCATGCAGTACCTTCCAAAGGAATGAGGAAAATTATGAACTTTTTATTTCCAAAAAAAAAAAAATCCAAAACGATTCTGGATTTGCTGTTTTCTGGTTCTGTTTCAACCCTGATTTCCTTTTTTAAATTTCTCATGTATAAATTTTCAAAAAAAAATCTTTTATATGAACACAATTTAGCAAACCGATGTTTTTTTTTTCTCAATTTTTCTAGGTCTACCAAAAAAAAAATCAGTACCAAAAGAGTTTCGGAAAGTTTTCTTTGGATTTGAGGATAATAAAAAATTCAGCCTGCGGCCTAGGATTAAACCAAAAAAAAAAAAAAATCAACCCAGCGGCAGAAGCAAGAGAGAAGTTTTTATAGTTTTTTGTGGTTTTCCTGTTTCCGGAGCCACAAATGCAATATCAACCCCAAAGCTTGGAGCTGTTTTCTCCCTTATCAGTTGTCAGTCCCGGACACTAGATATTCATGGATGGAATGGGTGTTTGAATCATCCCCCGGAAGGAGGAATTTTTGTCGGCCATTTCCACACATGATCCGTTTCAATCCAATTGCGATTTAAGGCTCAGTGTCCCATTGATTTGAATTTCCCCCAATCATAGCCAGATAGCTGCCACGGCTCTCGACAGGGTTCGAAAATTGAATAATTAAATTTGTATAGGCATATTGAAAAATGATTCCGGCACTTCCTGGTCCGCCTTTTCCCGGAACAAAGCGTAATTAATCGACTCTTTTTTCTCCTCGCTACTTTGTCATCGTTGTTTTTGTTGTTGTCGCCGTCGTTTAAAACCGTGACAGAATTCCATTAATCATAAATACGAGAATATAGGTTGCTACTGAGGGCCGAGCCCAAATGGGGCGAGGTCCGGGAAAAGGGAAAACGATTTACTTCTGTTGATGGCACCTACACACCTGGAAAATTGGATTACCGATCCGACCAGCTGCCTCTCTCGGGGTCGCCAAAACTCCTGAATCGGATTCGGAGCACAAAGTTGACTAAATGGCTTTTTTCCCAGTCGATGGATGATTCCTGATGATGCGAGCACATTAATTAAATACCTCATTATCAGCTTATTTCGCCAATCTGTTCGGGCCCGGAATTTTCTCGGGCACGTGATGTAATCTTTAATGCTTTGGATTGAAAATTCAAAAAAAAAATGGATATTGCAGAAATTTTACGTGTAACGGACAATGGGATTGCAGAATGCAGTATTATTAGTCATTTTTCCAATTTTTTAGTATTAAATTTTTTAGCTTTTAATAAATCATTTTTGGTTTTTTTTTAATCTCCACTCAAAACCAAATAAATTTATATTTAGTCTTCTTGTGAGTTTACATCAATCTTTTTTATGAGCCTAAAGTCTTATAAGGTCTATTTTTCATTCTTATACTGAGTCTGTTTTGGGTGTTTTTTTAATCATTTTTAGTCTTTTTAAAGTTATTTATGCGCACCAAGTTGCAAAAAGTAGATATTTTCAGCACGAGTCATGAATTTCTCCAACGTGGCTTGACGAGTGCTGAAAAATGGAGATTTGCAACGAGGTGCATACACAATTTTTTGCAATACCTCAAAATACCATTCAGAATAAAGTTTTTCGACCTAAAAAACAGATGGTAGTTTTTTTCATCCAAATCAAAACAGTGTCGAAAAGTAGCACTTTTCGCCACTGTTTTGAAAACAGTATCAAAAAGTACTTCTTTTCAACATTGTTTGTTGCAAACCTAAACTTTGTAACGAAAATCTTCTCTTTTTTTTAATTTGATTCATAAATAACTATTTTGGGTCGTTTTTAGAATCTCATATCTTTTTTAAGTCTTTTGTGAGTCCAATTGTGAGATTTTAATAAACATTTTTTAAGTGTTTTTTAAGCCTTGTTTTGCGTTTTTTGGATCTATTTTGATCCGTTTTTAATGTTTTTAACCCTTTATTATATAGTCTTGTTTGAAAAAACGCTAACTAAAATACAAAAATCTAAGAAACACGTGAAACGATGATTGATTTTCATTGATGCAAAAATCTTATTTCATAATTTTTTGGTATCAGATTTTGAAATTTCATAAAAAGTTTCAATCTCAATCAATAATGAACATATTCTTAAACCTATTGAACAATGTTTGGTAGATATTTTCAAAACTGTATTAAAAAACCAAAAGTTTTTTAAATTTTGTTTAATATAAGCTTTCTTAAGAATCAATATATATTATTGCATCATCCGAAAGCTGGGACTTTCCCCTTTCCTTTGAGCCAATTTTTAAAGTATCCATCGGGGATCTAGAACAATTTTTTTTAAAGATTTTTCAACCTTTTTAAAGATTTATTCAATGGCATTTTATTCATAATAATCAATGTTAAAACACTTAGCTTTAGCGTTTTTCCAACTCCATATGTCAATAACATGATCTTGTAGAAAAATTTCCTAGCCTAAACTTACATGAAAGTCATACCAGTTGATAAAAAAGAGTTGTAGTGTAGTGCAAACAAAGTGATTATTATTTTATTTGAAAAATATAATAAAACTTCTCATCGCTGCATGTACCAAGACCAGAAAGTATCTTAACGACTTAGTTTTTTTTATTGTGGAGTATACAAATGTTCAGAACGGTTCATTTACATTAAAAATCATCTTTTGTATACCCTTGATCAGGATAATCTGAAGCAAAGAGTATTGATGGCATTTTATAATGAAAAAATGTCTTCTGCTTTACTTGAAAATTTAGTATTATTGAAAGTATTATAAGCTAAGTTTGTGTGAGGATCTTCATGGACAAATATTTTGACCTAGGAAACAAAGTTGACTTTCTTCCTAAATTTTTAACTCAAATTTTAAATAATTCACCTGGATATCAAAACTAAACACCTTGTTAAAAATATATCATCCGTTTTGGTTAAATTGGTTAATTTTAAAGGTTTTCAAACTTTTTGCTGTTAATCGTTTGTTAACCTCGATTAAGAGCGTGGTAAAGTGTAAAGGTATAAACCCAAAAAATGTCAACCTTTTGTGCCTGTTTGATTACATAAGTTAGCGTTTTAAGCGTTATTCGCGAATGTTTAAGATTGTGGTTGAATTTTAGATTACAAACATTTTAAGTGAAAATTAAAGATTGATAAATCTTATCTTTCATTTTTTTATCAAAAGAATAAAACAATTCAAAATATCAACATCAACTTTATTACCAACAATTTTATAGATTTCGATTTGATTGAAAACAGTTATTCGAATATATGTTCTCAATTCACTTTCAGTTATTCTACAGTTTTTATTGCGAATTTTTATTTTTTTTTTCTAAAAGTTTAGCATAAGGTTGCCAGAATTTTTTCCACTCCCATCCGGGCCTAGCAATTCCGGGCATTTTTTCAAAAAACCTGGCAAAATCCGGGCATGGATTTCAATTTTTCAAATCCAAAAACCGGGCAATAACCGGGCAAAATTTAGGTGTTATTATCTATAAAAGCAAAGAAAAAATGCAAAGAAATGAAATTAATATTTTATTAATGTAATTGCAGACTTCCGAAAACTTTTTGGAACACTTAAATATTTAGAGGTTTATAAAAATAAATCAGTGAAATTACTTGAAACAACCGTTGAAAATGTCCATACCGTTAATCGATTTTGCTGAAACTTACTCAAAAGCTTTGATTTTTTTTTTGTCTTTTTGTGAAAATTGTGAAAAAATCCGGGCAATATCCGGACTTTTTTCACGATATCCGGGCAACCGGGCCGGACCGGACTTTCTCGAAATTTTGCATCAAATATCCGGGCAAACCCGGATAAAACCGGGCAATCTGGCAAGCTTAGTTTAGCATGTGTTCAAATTAAAACTACATACCTACATTTTGTCTGTGGAGTTCAGTATTTCTGGCTTTCCCTCGAAATGTCAATTTCTTATTTTCGTGAAAAAAAACCTTCGGAGCTGATTGAGTCAGGACAGAATTTAAATATTACAAAGGCTTGCTTAAAATTGTTTTTCGAAATTAATTAGCCTGGATTTTGAACATATTCAAGATGCAAAATGCTACTTTGCCATATTTTTTCATGATCAACCAGCAGCAACCTGCAAAAGATGGTTGGTCATGCAAAAATGGTCAAATTGAAATAAACCATCCTAAACATTTCAGCACTCCACAATCATTAACTAAGACGTCTGAATACTATTTCTACAAGCAGCGTTGAGATGTTTAATACACATTTCAATTTGAAATAATAATCACTCAGTTTGCAGTTTGCGACAAAACAACTCTTTTCTCTCAATTTGTATCACTGTGATATCTCCGACAAAGTTGTTACTAGAGAATTTTCCCATAAAATCATGTTATTGACAAATGAAGCGGGAATAACGCTAAAGCTAAGATAAGTGTTTTAAACAATGATAAGGATGATTTTGCTCTTCAATAAACCATTAAAAATTCTTTTAAAAAAAATGTTCTAGAACCCCCGAAAGATTATTTCAAATCTTGGCTCAAATGGAAGGAAAATTCCCAGCTTTTGAATGGTGCAAAAATAAGCGATGCTTATTTTCAATGAATAAAAATCTCGGTGAGCTTTCATTACTTCGTATGAAACAAAATGTAAACAAATAGTTTTTTTTTCGAAAAAATACAAAAACTGACATAAACTAGCCACAACTTCTTTCCATTTAGAATATTTGTTGCCTGGACAACATATTTTAATTGAGAAATATAAGTTTTAAAGTTGTTTTTATAACTTTTGAAGCAGTTTTCTGTGAGTTCTTAAGATGTTTCATATGACGTAATGAAAGCTCACGCGAGAAATGTTCAGTTAGGGACTTTTTTTCATTTGAGTCTTTTATTTTCATTCTTCTATCGAATCCTCCATTGAATCTCGTTTTTCTTTATTATTCTTCATTTTTCTTTTTGAATCATTATTTTGTATCTTTTTTTGAGTATTTTTTAAATCCATTGTATGAGCCTTCTCGAGTCTTTTTAGAGTTTATAAAAATGTTTCATTCAATCTTTTTAATACTTTTTAGAGTTTTCCAAAGTCTTTTTAAAGTGTAATTGTCCCTCAATGGAATAACAGCTCAACCTCAATAAACGGTTTCAGAAAATAGTTACCTTTTTCCAGGTGAATTGTACAGATTTGTTTAGCTCATTCTAGGTCAATTCGTCTCGCTACGAGGTAAATTTCGCTTCGCTTCAAGGTAAGTTTTACCTCGTAGAGGTAAATAATTCTTTTTTTTAATTTATTTTATGGATTAAACTTTTTTCTCTGTGGATTTTACCTGAATTCTAACTCTTTCGTTGACTCTGGTAAACTTTACTTCGTTGTGAGGTGAGGTTCACCTCGCCGAGATTAAAATTACCGTGCTAGATTTCAAGTGCATTCACCTTTTTATATCGGTTTTTTTTTCTTTTTTTTCCATGTAGCTATTTAGTTTTTTTTTTTGTTTCGATTATAGTCGTTTTACCATCTTTATGGCATTCGCGACTTTATCAACGATGCAGTTGGCGGATCGTTATTGAAAAACTATCCGGTACAACTGTGTTCGATGTTTGCTCTTGGGCTCGAACTCGCGGACATCGGCACAGGAAATTATTTAGTTATATTAAGTTTTTTTCTTCTGATTATTTAAAAGTGTTTGTCATTTTGAGGAATATGAAAGTTAATTTTTCTTAAATCTTTATTTCAGTGTCTTTAGAGTATTTTTTTTAGAATTTTTTAGAATTTTTGGACACTGTTTTGAAACTTTTTGAAGCTTTTGAATTATTTTTTATGTTCTTATATGGGTCCTCATTTTTGAATTTTTTGGAGTATTTCTGTCACTTTATTAGTTGCGGTAAGGATTTATTTTTATTCATCCTTGTGATTTTTTTTAAATCTATGTTTTGTTTTTGAGTTTTTTTTCATTTAATTTTTTATAATTTTTCGCTTAGGTTTTTTTTTTGTTTTCTTTAAGTACCGTCAAACATTTATATAACACTACATTGAATCAATTTTTAATTTAATGTATTGTAATAAAGTTATCTTTTAATGATAACAAAATGATGATGACATAATTTCTCGCATCTTAAGCTAGTTGTTTTAAGTTTTTAATTTTTATGTAAAATTTGAAAAATCGAGCAATAAATGTACAAATTTTAACATTTTTTTATGTCGAAAAAAACTTTACCTAGTATGACGGATCGGCTTGATAAAATTACCTACAAACTTTTTACAGGTTTCCTCATGTTATACCAACATTGTTGGTGTAAAAATATTTTTCGAACAATCACCCAATTTTTTTAAATGAATATTTTTAAAATTCAGTTAGGTGTCTGGGGTTAAATGCAACAAAATGCAAATCAAAGAAATACCTTGTAAATTTTGTTTCCATGTGCTGGAATATGAATGTTTTGCATCACGCGTTTGTAAACATTTAAATTTTATTCATCCAAACATTTATTTTTATGATTTCAGCTTGTAGAATTTTTCGTAGTATTATTTAACCCCTAAATATATGCAGCATCCTTATTTTCAGAAAAAATGTGAAAATTTGTTTTTACAGATCCAAAAACTACTGCAATTGGTGTTGTCATGCGTAATGGTCTTTAAGGCATTGCAAATATATTAAAAACTATGAATTTTCGTACGTGTTCATAAGATTTTTCATTAAAAACAAAGTTTGTTGCAAGTTACCCCATTTTCTAAGGAGTGTGAAAATCGCATGTTTTTAGAAAATTAAAAATAACTGAAGAAACCAATAATTTTTTTAACTACGCCAATTTGATGCCCCAGCATCCTTAAACATAAGTTTTTTGGAAGCCATTGAAGTTGAAAATTGTTGCATGTTGCCCCAGTTGACGGTACCTTAGATTTTTTGTTGATTTTTTTTAGTATTTTTCAGTAATAGTTTTGCCTGCTTTTATGTCTTTATTCAAAGTTTTCATAGAAGCCTCTAAAAAAGATTAAAGAAACTTAAAAATACTCATTAAAAATACACAAAAAGACTTTAAAAAAAAACTCAACCTTAAATTATAATTTAAAATAAAATGAAAAATGGATTGAGAAAAACTAACACATAAAAAAAATTAGAAAAAACTCAGAAGAAAAACCTTTAAAAAATTAAACAAAAAAGATTCGAAAATCGAAAAAAACCAAAAAGTTTTTTTTTAGATTTTGAGGTCTATGCGCGAGTCTTCATTTAAAAATTTTGTTTTTTTTTCAACACCCTAAGTTTTTTGGCCTTTCTATTTATGCTCTTTTTTGGATTTTCTTTAACTTTCTAAGCATTTTTTCAATCTCATGTATTCACAGTTTATTCGTTTTATTCAAAGTAGGTTTAATATAATTTTTTTGTTTCATTTAGTCTGTTTTTTTATGGTTTTGAATTCGGAGGTGTGGTGTTTTTTTTTAAACTTAAGGTTTCATTCTATGCAGCTTAAAATTTATGTTCTGATTGATATTTTCAAGTTTCAAAATAAATCTCTAAATGACCTTCTATTCAGCTTCCATCAACCTTTAAATACAGCTTCTAAAAATCGTTTAATCAGTTCATATCAGTTTTGTTTGATTATTTCCTATGTTTAGTACATGGTGCCGCCATGATGCTATACGCCAGATTTCAAACTCGACGAATTGCGGCAAGATTTTGCTGCCAGAAATAGCAATACTTATTTTGAAAGCGATCCATCCAGTCCTGAATAAGCAAAACAAGTTTTAGTTTTGTATGGGAAAACTTACAGTACAAATCATTTGAACAAAACACAAGCCAGAAAAGATTTTCGAAGATAACCTATACCATTTTATTTTCATAATTAATTCATTAAATTTTTGCATTTTTGTCTTTTTATTTGAAAGCTGTGTAATCGTAGTATGGCATAGAAAAATCTAAAAAACTGCTATGCATTGCTTGAGAATTTATTGATTAATATAACCTTTGAAAAAACATTCATGAAGTTATTAAAAGCTCTAGCAAGCAAAGTCTGCTATTTTTTAAATACTTTTATTCAATGGATTCAGATTCTCTTTTATGCAATGGCTATAACTTTTTTCATGAAAAGCTTGGCTGCTTGTTATGTTATCAAAAAATGAAGCTTCAGAATAGGCAAAACCAAAAATCGAAGAACCTACTTTTCTTGATGATTTTATGTGCAAAAATGTCTTCTTCAATACAAATTTCCATACAAAATAAAACTGCGTTGCGCTAGTTCAGGAATAAACCAAATCCTCTCGAATTTAACACTGATGTTTGGTGATCCAAAAGGCATCAAAATACATATGGGAGCAAAAAGTCTGTAGCTGTCTATTGGTCAATTAAGTACATAATCAAATTTTATTGAAAAAAAAAACTTGCCCGGCTTGGGGATCAAATCCACGCCTAGATGTTAATCTAGCTGAAACTAAAACTCGAAGTGGTGATATAACTTCCTAGCATACCTGCAGGCGCACTCGCCCCACCAGGCAGCAAGCCAGCCAGCTAGGAAGAAAGCACCACAATGTTCTTTTTGTGAGTTAGTAAGCCCTGTTTTGAGTACTTTTGTGCCCATTTTGTGACTTAAGTCCCTTACAACGTACATCTAATGCCATATTCGTTTTCATCTGGTGGAATGATGGTTGTGCATCAACTGCTGTCATCTTCATATAAAAAAAAACGCTTTGACAGCACTTGGTGCACTACCGGTGCACCACCAGGATGAAAACGAATATGGCATAAATCACTATTGTAACTTTCAAGTTCAAATATTAGTACATACATATGTTCACTAGGGTGTCCCAAAATTGCATTACTTCTGGGAATCTGGGGGCTCACCCTCCAAATGGTAGATTAGGATGTGCGGAACAAACTTTTGCCTGGAGCTGACTAAAAAAAATCATGTCTAGAGGTTCCGCAAGCGCGATCTTTAAAAAAAAGTCCACTTATAAAGGATTTGATTTTAAATAAATTCTGGGTCCAAAAATTTTCATAAAATTTATATATTTTATATTTTTTTAATTTTGTTTGAGTTAAAAACTACACGTAAAAAATACAAAATGAACCAAATTTGTATCAAAATGTAAAACTAGCAAGCTGAAAATAGCTTGCTAGTTGCTTGGAAAAAAAAATTTTTTGGTCCAAAAATTTTGAATTCAACTGACCAAAATGTGTACCAAGCGTAGAATATTTTTGATACCAATGTCATCAAAAGATGCGGATTTTTGTGCACTTAAACTTCGCTGAACAAAACATGTGGTTTGTATCAACGTGTGAACAGCTATTCACGATTTAATGCTTAACAAAAATAACAATTTAGGATATTTTTTATTTAATTTATCAAATTTGTCTTAATAAATACCTACTTTAAAATTAAAATACTTGCAAAAAAAAGACTTTGATGGTTTAAAGGAGTCTTCAGAAGGCCATATGCCGAATTTGAGCAGAATCGGACAACAGGAAAGGGTTGCACTGAATCTCAAGTGTGAAAGGGATTCTGAGACATAGTGTTCTAAAGAAGCATAAAAAACTGGTTTTTCATCATGCATTTTTGTCTTTATCAATCGATTGCTTGATTATGAAGGTTTTATTAAAATATCAATAAAGACTAACATTTCACTTGAAGACTGCAACTCGATTGGACTTAAAACAAAAAAGTTATGGCTGTTCCAAGATTGTATTTTTGTGGCAAATTGTCGTTTAACACACAATGAGTACTTTTTACTCATTGAGTTTTACAGGACTATTTGTAACCAAAATACAATCTTTGAACAGCCATAACTTTTTTGTTTTAAGTCCAATCGAGTTGCAGTCTTCAGGTGAAATGTTAGTCCTAATTGAAATTTTAATAAAACTTACATAACCAAGCAATCGATTGATAAAGACAAAAATGTATGATGAAAAACCAGTTTTTTATGCTTCTTTAGAACACTATGTCTCAGAATCCCTTTCACACTTGAGATTCAGTGCAACCCCTTCCTGTTGTCCGATTCTGCTCAAATTCGGCATATGGCCTTCTGAAGACTCCTTTAAACCATCAAAGTCCTTTTTTGCAAGTATTTTGATTTTAAAGTAGTGTGTTTCTGGGTTCTGATTATGAATGATAATATTTCAAACTTAACTTTCAAAAGTTCAACTTAAATCTATTGATTGTTTAAAATTATTACCGGGGATCCCATTGTGTGGAAGCTGACGCAAGCAAACACCAGAAACCAGTAAACAAGCCCTAGGGCTGACATTCGCAAACGAACACTGATTAATGAGAGCTTACCGCAGGCAAGGACACAAAAACGTGAACACACATTCATCCAGCCACCCACACCACAACTACCGGATGATGATGATGATGATGACGATAAGTGCCTCTTTTCCGATTTTTCCGGATCAACGCTTCCGGATTTAGGCTGGTTGATAATTTTCTATTGACAGGAGTAAAAGCGGGTTTAAAATTTTGCTGTTCGATTAAAGCTTTCAAACGGATCAGTCGGAGATAAAGTTGGGGGATACTGATTGTTGACATTGAGGTCACCGAGTAAGTTAAGTATTTGTTCCGAGCCGTTTGCCGAAATAAAAGCATTTGATGTTTGCTCACAAGTTGCCTCCTAATGAATTTGTGAACCTTCCGTTCGATTGCACTCATTTACCGGAATGAGTCTGTGGAATTGTACCGTGTAATTCGTTTCCCCATGAGTAGTAATTGTTGATCCTTGGCCACCGCCTGGTTATGCTATAAATGTACTCGGTTCCTCCATTTTGGTGGTTGACCTGACCCCATGCCCTGTCCTCGTCCTGTCCAGAGCAACTTTCAATTATCGGGCAGGGTTAAGACCATATCGACCGGTCGCTATTAATGGCTGATGGCCCACAAACCAACCGAAACTAGCATTTCGAATAGCGTGTCGTTCCATCGCTAAACACGCAAGTCATTCGTCTTTCCTGCGCTCATTCACATTCACCTTTGGTTCTCGATTTGGCAGGACGATTGGGCAATTTGTTGGTCCAGACGGCCCGGCGATGTTGATTCGGAACTAGCCTTCGTTTGAAACCACCAACGACTAGACACGGTAGAGTGGCCTTCGAGTTTCTGTTCAACCGGAAATGGTAACCAAACATGGCTGTGAATCATACCAGCTTATCACCGGTACAGGTTCTGTAGACTCAATCCATGGACCCAGAAACAAACAATTTTGTTTCGGTTTAGTTGCACAATTTCTTGTTAAAAATTTCTCCATTCGTTGACTAAACGCCTGAATGTAGACACTCTTAAGACATGGGCATTGAATTTAGCCGAAATCCACTTCAGAAGAAACTTGGAAAACGAGTATTTGCAACATTGTTTTGATCTTTTTGACTCATATTGTAGACTTCCTCGTTGTTTTTCAGCTTACCTGTGAAAAAATAGAAAAAAAAGAAATAAGTTTTTCCAGGATTTTGTTCGCAAACATTTGAAAAAAAAAATCGATACTAGTAGGAAAGCTGAAACATAAAAATCCGACAATCCCAATAGCTTTGTTGTTTCATTTTCGTTCGAAACCATCCGTTGCTTCAGGCAATTGATTCAAAGTTAAGTTAATTAAAAAAAGGACCATAAAAAATAAACGTCAAATATGGGCCGGAAATGTAATGAATAAACTATACGCCCACAATTGTTTCCCCAAATGATTTATGAGCCGAAGCCAGTAATACCCCAGTTTTCGCACCTTCGCACCATCAACGCCAGTTGGGTACACGGAAAAAAGTCGAAAAAATAATAACTGCCCATCTGATGCAATAAAAAAAAACACAAGAGAAAGAAATAAAATAAAATGTAAAACTGGCGAAATTGAGCCGAATCTCCGAAAATGCTACCACCGAAAAAATGCATTGCAATTATCGCGAGCGACTGCCGGAAAGCAATGGAGCACGTGAAATGAAGCAATTGCTATCGATTCATCAAAAGGTTTTAATAGAGAAGCACATTCCAGCTGAAAATTGAAGGAAAACTGTTCAATTATTTCAAAATCAGACAAAATCAGAAAGAAGACAAAAATTTAAAAAAATATGAAAAATGACAAAAAAGACAAAAAAGACAAAAAAGACAAAAAAGACAAAAAAGACAAAAAAGACAAAAAAGACAAAAAAGACAAAAAAGACAAAAAAGACAAAAAAGACAAAAAAGACAAAAAAGACAAAAAAGACAAAAAAGACAAAAAAGACAAAAAAGACAAAAAAGACAAAAAAGACAAAAAAGACAAAAAAGACAAAAAAGACAAAAAAGACAAAAAAGACAAAAAAGACAAAAAAGACAAAAAAGACAAAAAAGACAAAAAAGACAAAAAAGACAAAAAAGACAAAAAAGACAAAAAAGACAAAAAAGACAAAAAAGACAAAAAAGACAAAAAAGACAAAAAAGACAAAAAAGACAAAAAAGACAAAAAAGACAAAAAAGACAAAAAAGACAAAAAAGACAAAAAAGACAAAAAAGACAAAAAAGACAAAAAAGACAAAAAAGACAAAAAAGACAAAAAAGACAAAAAAGACAAAAAAGACAAAAAAGACAAAAAAGACAAAAAAGACAAAAAAGACAAAAAAGACAAAACAGACAAAAAAGACAAAAAAGACAAAAAAGACAAAAAAGACAAAAAAGACAAAAAAGACAAAAAAGACAAAAAAGACAAAAAAGACAAAAAAGACAAAAAAGACAAAAAAAAAAAAAAAGACAAAAAAGACAAAAAAGACAAAAAAGACAAAAAAGACAAAAAAGACAAAAAAGACAAAAAAGACAAAAAAGACAAAAAAGACAAAAAAGACAAAAAAGACAAAAAAGACAAAAAAGACAAAAAAGACAAAAAAGACAAAAAAGACAAAAAAGACAAAAAAGACAAAAAAGACAAAAAAGACAAAAAAGACAAAAAAGACAAAAAAGACAAAAAAGACAAAAAAGACAAAAAAGACAAAAAAGACAAAAAAGACAAAAAAGACAAAAAAGACAAAAAAGACAAAAAAGACAAAAAAGACAAAAAAGACAAAAAAGACAAAAAAGACAAAAAAGACAAAAAAGACAAAAAAGACAAAAAAGACAAAAAAGACAAAAAAGACAAAAAAGACAAAAAAGACAAAAAAGACAAAAAAGACAAAAAAGACAAAAAAGACAAAAAAGACAAAAAAGACAAAAAAGACAAAAAAGACAAAAAAGACAAAAAAGACAAAAAAGACAAAAAAGACAAAAAAGACAAAAAAGACAAAAAAGACAAAAAAGACAAAAAAGACAAAAAAGACAAAAAAGACAAAAAAGACAAAAAAGACAAAAAAGACAAAAAAGACAAAAAAGACAAAAAAGACAAAAAAGACAAAAAAGACAAAAAAGACAAAAAAGACAAAAAAGACAAAAAAGACAAAAAAGACAAAAAAGACAAAAAAGACAAAAAAGACAAAAAAGACAAAAAAGACAAAAAAGACAAAAAAGACAAAAAAGACAAAAAAGACAAAAAAGACAAAAAAGACAAAAAAGACAAAAAAGACAAAAAAGACAAAAAAGACAAAAAAGACAAAAAAGACAAAAAAGACAAAAAAGACAAAAAAGACAAAAAAGACAAAAAAGACAAAAAAGACAAAAAAGACAAAAAAGACAAAAAAGACAAAAAAGACAAAAAAGACAAAAATGACAAAAATGACAAAAATGACAAAAAAGACAAAAAAGACAAAAAAGACAAAAAAGACAAAAAAGACAAAAATGACAAAAATGACAAAAATGACAAAAAAGACAAAAAAGACAAAAAAGACAAAAAAGACAAAAAAGACAAAAAAGACAAAAAAGACAAAAAAGACAAAAAAGACAAAAAAGACAAAAAAGACAAAAAAGACAAAAAAGACAAAAAAGACAAAAAAGACAAAAAAGACAAAAAAGACAAAAAAGACAAAAAAGACAAAAAAGACAAAAAAGACAAAAAAGACAAAAATGACAAAAAAGACAAAAATGACAAAAATGACAAAAATGACAAAAATGACAAAAATGACAAAAATGACAAAAATGACAAAAATGACAAAAATGACAAAAATGACAAAAATGACAAAAATGACAAAAATGACAAAAATGACAAAAATGACAAAAATGACAAAAATGACAAAAATGACAAAAATGACAAAAATGACAAAAATGACAAAAATGACAAAAATGACAAAAATGACAAAAATGACAAAAATGACAAAAATGACAAAAATGACAAAAAAGACAAAAAAGACAAAAAAGACAAAAAAGACAAAAAAGACAAAAAAGACAAAAAAGACAAAAAAGACAAAAAAAACTATTCGAAAAATGAAAAAAAAAATATTTTAGTCTTTCCGAGAATATTTTGTCAATATTTTGTTTTTCAAAACATTTTTTGTTGAATGTTCTTTAAAATTTTATCTGTGAATCAATTCTCAAAAGACCTTAAAAGGTATTCAAACTTTTTAGGTCTTTTGAGAATTGATTTTTTTCTTTTCTGTGTCGATTTTTACCTTCCATTAATCCAATTATCAGTCTTTTTTTAGTCTTTTTTCAAGTTTTTTTTAATGTTTTCAGAGTGTATTTTGAACATTTACCGGCTTTTATATATTTTTTTAATTTTTCTCCTGGAGATAAATCAACAGCATCTTTCGAATCTACGAAACTGACAGCTTTAAACCCACAAGGAACCCACTTAAGATTTCAAGATTCCGCTCCGGACGCTGCCTTCGCTCAGTGACACAGTTTTTGTTTCAGCCAAAAGTTTACTTTTCGGAATTGCATAATCGCAATTACATTTTTCCGCCCATTAACCATGTTAGGCCAAGATATGGGCGGGTGTGGATTTTGGGAAGATGATGATGCTGATGATGATGATGAAGACAACGACGAAAACGTCGACGAAGGCAACTTCCACCGAGCTAGTTAATCCAGATGACAAATTTTCTGCTCCCATCCTGCCGTTCTGTCATTTGCATGCAGTCAGAACTTTGGCTCGGAATTATACTTTATCTTCTAATTTTTTTTCCGGCAGCCACGGTCGAGCGAGTGGTGGCCACTTTATTTTTTTCCGCTTTATTTGATTCCTTTTTTTTTTTTGAGTGGGTTGGTTCCTAGAGGGATGAACGATTAAAGAAAGCTGATAAAAATTAAAATTAAGTAATTAAACTTTGCTGGACAAATTTCCCTGATGTCCTTTTTAGGGACAGCTTCTGATTTGTTCTTCCGTTGCATATGTTGCGAGCAGTTTATTTCACATTAATTCGTCTGAGGGTTGTCTTCCGGTTGAAGTCGTAATTTATCGTGAAAAACTCGGAAGAGAAGTGAAGTTTGGGAAAGATTTACTGCTTGGTTACATAGAAATTTTCCTAACTTTTGATGCAGAACTACGACAACACTTTTGGGGCAAAAAATTGAGATTACCAACTTACAGAGCTTCTAAAATACGGACATCCAATCTAAAAGACCATTTGGTTTAGAAACAATTACGAGTACAACCCTCTACTGCATGAAAAATGAATCTGTTGATAAAACAATTTCATTGAATTTATGGCAAAAAAAAACAGTTTTTTCAATAGTTTATTTTGTTTAAAATGCGTGAGAAATTAAATACATTTTTTTAGTTTTATAGTTGGTAATTAAATTTCATCATCATCAACATCTTGTTTGTTCCTACTTTTTAAGAATAAAATTTCATTTTTATCGTGCAGTTTTTCTTTTTCGACAAAAATTTCCACTAAGTTTGACTGTTGATTTTGAGCTCAAATACTGATCGATTTAATCTATTAATCCTACTCACAATCCATCATGTCATTAATTTAGAATGAAAATAACCTGCTTCTGGATTTGATTAGTTAGTCTCTGTCAGATTGTGATTGATTTAGAATGTGCCAGAAGTGACATCGAATCTGCTCCGGTTTCATTGTCAAACTTCACGTCCTTCCTACCCATATTGGGGGAAAAGCATCAGGTGAAAATAAGATCATCGAAAGCTGGATGAAAAATTGCATTCTGTTTCAGGCCAGTGGTTTGAAACAATTTTCACCTAACTATAGAACAAGCAGAGAGAAGCGAAAATGGAATCGCCAAAACTGAAATGAAAAATTGTTTAACATTTTTCGCAGAAAGCTTAAGAAATCCCAACAGAACAACAACGCGGTGAAAGCTCCATCACACCCTGTGAGAAATGTAAAAGGTTCAACTTTGACCAAGGCAAAAGGCAAAAAAATCTACTCCGTTGATGTTACATGAAAAAAAAACTGAATCACCGAAAATATTTGAAAATAAAAACACAGCAAAATAAGAAAATGGAAACGACGTCTTCATAAAAGTTTCACACAGGTGGCAAACGGGAGCAATTTTTTTTTCTATTTTTTTTTTGCTTTTGGACCATCAAAAGTTCACACGTGGCCGCATATAGATCGTTTTAGTACACATCCATAAGGCAGGTGTGGACTTTACCAAGTGAGGGCACACATACACAAAAACACACACACACACACACACACACACACACACACACCTTCCGTACCGATATCCGAAACACTCGAATTCGCAGGCTCGTTGAACCGGAGATGAACTCTCGAGTTTTGCTGGTTCGTTCGTTCGTTCGTTTAGGTTCAGCAAGGTTGTACAGATTTTTTTTTCCTGTCGTTTCGTTACATTCTAGAATGTTGTGTAGTTTCTTTTTGTTCCTTTAGAGGAAAAATGTTTTTTTCCACAGGAATCCTCTACTGCCCTCAGTCATCCTGTTGTGTAGTTGAAGGAACGTCAAAGGTTAAACCGAAAGTAGATCGGACAGAAGTCCCGTGACTCAGGTGTGTCCATCATGTTTTTATTTTTCTTTTTTTTTTTTGATTGCACACCTGACTGCCCACCACTAGACGGGGGTCAAATTGAATTTTATTCTGACAAGCTGAATTGGGCTTGGAATCCGTCAGCTTTTCTGTAAGCTCATAACACATGAACTGATGATAGCTTTGTTTGATGAAAAACTAATTGGTTGTGTATTAACCCGTGCTGGGCAATTTATGTTTTTATAATATTCAAATTTAAAAAAAAAAAACAAAATTCTGTTTATTTTCATGAACGCTTCCCTCAAAACATATATTAACATACATCCGATTTAAATGAAAACTTCTAAATTTCATTTTTTTTTTGAATTTTCATCATCTATAAAATTATTGATTGTTACAGTTGTCAGAAATGTTGAAATTGATAAAACTGTCAGTAAACACATAACATTTTCTTAATAGTCAAAGAAGCCGACGAAATTTTGGAGTTGACAAACGAAAAAGAACTAAGTTTTCGAAAAAAACTAAATTTTCAAAATTTTTAAAAGATTGAAACGTCAAGATTGTATCATTATGTTTTATTTCGAGTTTCACCCCACAAGCGGAAACTTGCAGTGCTAACGAACATATCGTAGTACCTGTTGAGATATCTAATTTTTTTAGGTCACATGCCAAAACACAATTATCTTATTTGGATCATAGTACTCTGATGCCTCTTTTTACACGGTCATTCCTAATTAATATGGTTACAGAGAGAAACGATTAATCTTGGCAAGTTTTGAAATAGGAATTGCACTCCGCTCTGAATGAAACTAGAGACATAAACCTGAGATCTAAGACCTAAGGCCTGAAAGGTGTTACTTGCCGTTAAATCTTAACTATCGGTTTCGCTTATCGAAGAAAGCGTAGTATAAAATCAAAGGAAAGAACCAGTGCTTCCGTTCCACCCCAGCGAACATTTTGGTCTGTATATTTCAGTTGTTTCTGAGATATACACCCTTTTGTACAATCTGAAAAAGTTGAATAGAATATTCTATATGAGCCTGTACGTACTAAAGTGAAGGCAATATACGGACCAAATTTTGCTCACCTTGAAAATATAAAACTTTGTATTGCGTTTTCAACAATTCGATAGCAACTTTGCTTTGCACAAAATCTTAGGATTGTACAACTTACAACTTTCTATTGCCTGTCTTCAAAATTGATTACAATTTCCTTTTGCTGGTAGCCTGAGGTTTGTACAACTTTCTTCACCATTTAATATAATTGATTGTCACTGTATCCCAAAGCAATTATATTTTTCCCCTATTACGATTTTACTATGAATCGCCGTGAACATAAATACAATAGAATTTAATGTTTACTGCGAAAAAAAATGAACCATGTACAACTTTATGTGTCTTTGATTAAATTGATGAACCTTGTTATAAAAATACTAAATGCCAATTTCCAAATACTGCGTTTGCATATTGTCATCTTGTGAACGTCCTTAACTTCAACTGTTGGTTAAATAACGCATATGTTGTTGATCAATCTTCCCTCAGTCTGGAACTCACATCGTTCCGATCTCTGTCCTTCGATACTTCCTCAGTGCGATTTCATGTTGATACAAACAAGCAAATTTGTTCATGTACAGTTGAGAGTTCCGTTTAAAAATCAGTTGATCGTATAACATACCACTGACTGCATCATTTCGGACTCCAAATATATTTATAACTAGCTGATCCCATACGAACTCCGTTTCGCTTTCAACTTGAAATATGTCATGAACAGTTTGTATGAAAGCCAATTGCCAAGCATTTTCCAGACGCACTTCTGAATTCATTGTTAAGTAATAATTGCAGACATATTGGAGGATCACTTCGTCTGTCGTCTGCTACTAAATTTGAAATCAGGAATCAATTGACCTTTCAGAAAAAAACCCGTGTATAAATTTCGACTCAATCGTTGCATAACAACGCAATTATTGCCAAATAGTTAAACCCCTTTCGGTGGCTTCTTATACAATATTTGTTATCTGAAATCGATTGCCCTTCCCTCAAAACTCCCGTATGTCAATTTTCAAAGCAATCCATTGCATAAGAACGTCAATATTGCTTAAAACAGTGAACAATTAATTTATATGGACGACCCCTTTCGTCGACCCCTGGCAAAATATTTGACATCTGAAATCGATTGCCTGTCCCTGAAAACTACCGTGTGCAAATTTTCATCCCAATCCGATGTATAATAACGACGATATAGCAAAAATATTGAAATGTTAATATGGACGGCCCCTTTTGCCGGCCCTGTTCACTGAATTTAATATCTGAAATCCATTGCTCGTCTCTCAAAAACGCTTGTGTACGAATTTTCACCTTAATCCGATGTATAATAACGACATTATCGCATCAACAGTGAATAGTTATTATGGACGACCCCTTTGGCCGACCCCTGATTTTAGTTTGTATAAGTGAAATCAGTTGTTTGTCCCTAATAACTCCTACGTGTAAATTTTCATCCCAATCCGATGTGTAAAAACGTCAATATCACTAAGATACTGAAAATTTAATATGGACGACCCCTTTTGCCGGCCCCTTACACTGAATTTGATACCTCAAATCGATTGCACGTCATTCAAAACTATCGTGTACCAATTTTCATCTGAAAACGATGTATAATAACGTCAATATCGCAAAAACAGCGAACAGTTAATACGGACGACCCCTTTGGACGATCCCTTACACAAAATTTGACATCTGAAATCGATTTTTCGTCTTTCAAAACACTCATGCGCAAATTTTCAACACGATCCGACAAAAAATAACGTCAATATCGCGAAAACAATATTTGTCTTGTATGGACGACCCCCTTCAGAAGGGGTCATCCGAAAATCTAAAAACATTTTTCATTATTCCTGGTCCTAATGAGCATCCATGCCAAATTTCAGACCTCTAGCGCTTAAGACGGCTGAGTCTATAGAGGACAAACAAACAAACAAACAAACAAACAAACAAACAAACAAACAAACAAACATACAGAAATTGCTTTTTATATATATAGATTCCCTTTTTTGATATACAACTTTAACCTATCCCATTGACGATCTTATTACAATCAATAATAGTATTCAGCGCTGTGCGATCTTAGATAGCTATTTACTGTACTGTTAAACGATTCGACAATCTGCAATACATAGATGTTGTCGGTGTTTCTGTCGGATTTTTTGAAGCGTCGCCTGTGTTTCTGCAAACGCCGAATGTATGTGCCACTTTTTTCATTTTTATGAATTTGTTCTTAATTAAAACTGCCTTCATTTTTGCAACAAAATTCGTCAAGGATTTCCAATTTTTGCAATTGTTTACATAAGATAATTACGGTATTATTAAGCGTAGGAATTGCATTATTAACAATTATTTACCGATTAGATTTATCTCAATAAGCAACTTTGAATGACAAGTACGAATAGATTGTTTAAATTCCATTATACGATTTTCTCACAATGACTGTACGACCATTCATGGAAATAATATGTCATCATAGATCGCAAGCATGAAAGATTGCTTAATTGTACAGTGGGATTCAATATTGAGCTTTACACTATTCTACTGCGATTCAAAATAACTTTATTGATCTTTCTATACGATTAACTAAATGTTATCCTATATAATGAACTATACAAACCATAAACGATAAAAAATAACTTGGTTTAGCTAAAACATGATGTTTATGCAATTCCAATCTAAACTGGATGCTAATACAATCTACAATGAACACTACTTTACGATTTCTGGTTATCTGGGACATGTTCCTTGACTGCGACAGAGCTTATTCTGATGCCAAAATTTGTGAACTTTTTGTGGAGAAATTTTCTCTTATTTTTACAATTTAGGGGAAATTTCTTTGGAGCAACTGGCCAAGGATGGATAATCTTGGAAAAGTATTCTAGTCGAAGGTGCAGACATGCGTTTTATGCCATCTCTTTTGACACCCGTCAGGCACATCTTTCAATCTTCGCTGGACGGCGCCATCTTTTACTCATTTTGGAAAGAAGCTTACATGTTTCCTGTCCACATAAAGGGAGATAAGCAAGATGTAGGGTAAAACTGTACAAAACGCACCAGCTAAGCATAATTGCTATTTATAGCGATACCAATCATTTAAGAACCAAATTGAAAGTTGGCGACGATTCGAGGATGAAATTTACGTATTATCGAAAAGAAAAAATTTGATAAAAACTCGATTATGACTATATTTTTGTAAAAAAACTAAAACAGCCAAAAAACAAACAGCGGGGTAGAATGCCAAAACTAGTGGACAGAACGCACCAAACAGGAAGGGTGGTAAGAAATAAAACAATGATTATACGGAATGTAATTATTGAAACACCAAATGTTTAATTACATGTTCATCGAATTTTTGTAAACTACCATTATTTGGCTAAAAATCATTTAGGACTGCTAAACTCATCGAAAATTTCGCTTTTCAAAATACACTTTTTAATATCCTTATATATAAAACGCCTTCAAGTAGGCAAAGAAATTCAATTTTTCTGACTGATATAGTGATATCGCGGCAAACATGGCGGCCGATAATTTTTTCGAATCGAATATTGGTGCACCGTTTTAACTCGAACAAGGACGAAATTTGTTATAATCATGCATTGTTATCGTAATTTGGGAGTCAGCAAATAAAAAGAATGGCATTTTGTTTTGATATTCGGGTTTTCTCAAAAGTTAACAGCATTCAAAATTTGAGCGTAAAACCCGTGGTCTTGTGGGCATTCTGCCCCAATTCACATATGATTGATTTTCGATAAAAAGTGTAGGAAGTTAATAAAATACAACAAAATATTTATAGTCTTCCGAAAGTGCATACGAGTGGATAAACGATAAGCTTTAGTTTGATCAGATTGCGCAGGCTGTTTTACCATAAAACCTTATATGTAACTTATGAAAAATTACAAGATTCACGCTGGTTCCATTAATTCCTCTGTTTCTAAGAACTAAAGTAGATTTTGTGAACTTTTTATCTATTGAATGATGAAAAAGCTTGTTTGCTACAATAAAAATGAAGAAAAACAGCATTCGAAGCCATAGGTTAGTGTATATTTGAGAAAGAATGACATGGGCCATCTTACCCCGCTGGTGCGTCTTGTACAGTTTTCCCCTAACTACCGCGGAGTCTCCGCTCTATGTGCGATCGCCAAACTGTTCGAACTGGTTGTTTTGAATCCAATTTTCTAACTTTGCAAGCATCTGCCTAAACGATCTACGGCGATAAGGTAACCCACGATATTGCAATGGCAAAGCTCGAACGTTTAGCCTTCTGTGGTTCCCTATTGGATTGGTTCCGAAGCTACTTAATGGGACGAAAGTTTGCGGTTCCGGCTTGGCCTGAGGGAATCGCCTGATCGTTAGCGTTCGGCTCAGTTTCCGAACCTTACCTATAATGTGTATGCTCCTGTCTGGGGTACACGACTGACTGAGGCTGTCTGGTGGGAAGTGTTGCCAGTTGATCAGTCTTATGAATGTTACTATAACATTAGACTGAGTCGATTTGGGGTCATTTTTGAATTTCTCAAACCCTGGGGTCTAAAAAGCTTCGTATTGGTCCAAAACTCAACCATGATTTTTTGAAGAATTTTTGAGTAACGTTTACATGAGTAAATTTGGACTTTTAGGTTTGTATGGGAAAATTGAATATTTTGTACTGAAAAATCATCATCATTTTTGTTTCTTCTCTGGAACCGAGCCAGCTGATGGTTTTTACGCCAATTTATAAAATTCTTAAAGCAAATTTTACGCTGAACAACTTTGTTGAAGATCTCAACTTCGTATCTTATTAGGCAAAAAAGTTATTAGCAGTTTAACAGGGGTGTGTCTTTTCGCATTGATAAACAATAAATCAATTTACATCACTGCTGGAGGCTCGCGAAGTACTGCATGAGAAGTAGTCATGCAATACCTTGCTAGGCACCCAGCAGTGATGTCATTTGCATTTACTGTTTATCAATGCGAAAAAACATACCCCTGTTAAACTGCTAATAACTTTTTTGCCTAATAAGATACGAAGTTGAGATCTTCAACAAAGTTGTTCAGCGTAAAATTTTCTTTAGGAATTTTATAAATTGGCACAAAAACCATCAGCTGGCTCGTTTCCACAGAAGAAACAAAAATGATTATGATTTTTCAGTACAAAATATTCAATTTTCCCATACAAACCTAAAAGTTCAAATTTACTCATGTAAACGTTACTCAAAAATTCTTCAAAAAATCATGGTTGAGTTTTGGACCAATACGAAGCTTTTAAGACCCCAGGGTTTGAGAAATTCAAAAATGACCCCAAATCGACTCAGTCTACTATAACATGGCATATACGAGCACCACACAGAAAATTATCCGTTCGTACTGGTGAATCCTTTTCTAGGCAGTTTGTTCTTCAGGAGTGCCACAAGGAAGCCATTTGGGATCAATGATTTTCGTGATCGGCGGGACAAAGTTTGCCTAGTTTGCCTAGTTATGCCGATGACCTGAAACATTTTCACCCCAACATCAACTTCCTACAGCAATTCACCGCTTTTGTTCATTGGTGCGACATCGATTGCCTGCCCTTAAACCGCAGTAAATGCTGGGTGATATCGTTTACCCGTAGGCGGCACCCTCTTCATGTGGAGTACAGCCTCGGAGACAAAACCATCATCCGGGTGGTCTTGATGAAATTCTCGACCGACACGGCTGGAGTTCAAGACTCATACGAACTATGTTGTCGACAAAGCTTCTCAAATTGGTAGGGAATTAGGGTACGATATTTATAATAGCTTGAATTTCAAAATCACAAAAACACATTTTGTTAGATTTAGCCAGTCGATCATTCAGGTAAATAAGTGTATTAACAGAAAATGAGCCACCACATTAAGCGCTGGATATTCAATAGGAACTTATTTTGGATTAGTTTTTCCTGGGAAAAAATCGCGAGACCTCACACGCACATACGATTCGACGTAGGTATTCCAAGACTGCCTACACTAAACTATATTACACTAAAAAAATTCTCGTAGTAGACAAACATGGGAACATTTATTTAGCATATAAACGATGCAAAATGTTGATGCAATTCGAAGACAATATTATTTTTGTAAATTATCGTAGAACTTTCTGAAACGTGGACAACTCTACAAGTTTCTTCATCCCTAACACCAATTAGTCAAGTTTCGTTCGAACACTTTGCTTTAGAAAAAAAAATGCGTTAGTCTGATCACGGTAATCCATATGCCACGTAAGTATAAAATGAGGTAGTCAAAAGGACGAAATATTTATTGGAAAATAAAGTTTCACCAATGTGTTAACAAATGATACTCTGTAGGCATCTGTTGATAATTTACTGGGACATTCGATTTGTTCACTTTTTTTTTCATCCAATTGCTAACACTTGGCTCTTCATAACTTTGGCAAATGATTTCAACAGCAATTTTTCACCGAAAGTTTAACAAAAACTAATACCTTTTGGCTTTCCGCAGACTCGAAACAAAATATTGTCTCTTCCAATGGATCTCGGTATTGGCCTCGGATCGGCATGTGAGGTATGAAGAGATCCAATGGATATTGCTTTGGGCCTAAAAAAAGGTGAATCCCGAGGTAGCAGATATGTAAAAATAATCATAACAGGATTTACCCTTACCCTTACCGCCAGACGATATTGTACATAGGATTGCAATGAAAACTAACGAATGTGGGTTTTAAAAGACGGGCAGTCAATTTCAGGTATCAAATTTTGTAAAAGGGGTCTGCCAGAGGGGTCGCCCATATTATCTGTTCCCTGTTTTTGTGATACTGACGTTATTGTTCGTTGGACTCTAACGAAAATTAACGTGTGTGGTTTTTAAAAGACGGGCAGCCTTATTCAGGTTTCAATTTTTGTATAAGGAGTCGGCCAAAGGGGTCGTCCGAAGTATTCTGCTGTATCAATTTGCAATCCGGCTACGTTCGGGGTACATGTTTGAACTCGACTGGCTGAGGTAGGGCGAGGCAGCTTATGCGCGTGGGGCGAAATCCCAACGGTGACATCTGGTGGTAACTCATCGTTCACTGACAAAGGGTGCTCTGATGACTGTTAGATACTTTGGCAATAGATTTATTGACTCGAATATAGAACAGAAATAATATCGTCTGGCGGTATCCCACACCCTTCGATCTGTTTTAAATATTTTTTCCACTCTCCTTGTACTTTTTTACAGAATAAATTTCCTGGAACCTACAAATATGGAAATCAGTTATTATCACTGGATTTGTTCAAAAATAAGAAACAAATCGATGTATCTTACCAGTAGATCGGTTGCGTCTGAGTCTCAGAAAACTTTCTTTTTCTTCTGTTTCTACTCGCCGATGCTATTTTTAGCACGACTCAGAACTGGTTTATCGACTAGCTCCTATTATGGCTATTATATTAGCTATTATAAGCCAAAGACGTTCGCCATTAGGCTAAACGACCACCCCCTCTGAAACCCTTCCGAAGTTTTTAATATAAAAACTATTTTTTAACAGTTATGAGCTGCTTAGATGTGATTACATTGACGATGTGATGTTACATAAACAGACATGTTTAAAATTGTGTTCATCGATTGGATGTAATAAACAGACAGTTGAATAGTATCACAACAAAAGCCGTACCATTACATATTGTGACTAACATCTGCTCAAACTACATCGGCCATTGTTACATTATTTTTTTGCTGTGTACGCCTAAACCGTGAAGGACTCAGCTCTCTGGTTCTGCGGGACCATAACCATTAAGGAGAAATGTCTCAGGCCTTAGCGCCTTGAATATTAACACGTTCGTCGCCACGCTCATTTTGGTAGTTTTACCAGCCGGGCCCAAAGAAATTCTCGGAGATAGAAAGCAAAGAGGGAGAACTCCAATATATGAAACTTGTGGCGAAGCTGAGCGGTGAACTCAAAAAAGAAAACGTCACACGCTTTTTGATGTTACGGACCCCCCAGGAAATACATCCGTCACACGAATATGGGTCCCATGGCGACGGACGTGTTAAAGAGACCCCCTCTCGGCGCGACCAATATTGCCTTGCTGTGGTCCTAGCGTCAAAAAGGTAGGACGCCATTGCTGACTAAAATACGCCATTTTGGGTCACCTACGCAAGCCACGTTTCATCATATACCAGCAGCCGACAGTAGCACACCAGTACCTACTAGTAAAGGAACTATAGTAAACAAAGAGGCACAATCTGATCCGTTTCAAAATAATGAGCTTGCAACCCTACTGTAGGGCTGCCTATAAGACTGCTTGGTTCTGCTCGAATGGAATGTCACTGACAGAAAATAAAAAATTCTATTCGTGACATTTCGTCTCTTTGTTTACTATAGGCTCGTTACCTACTAGCAATCAGAAAGCGCGCTAACCATTGTAGTAAATCCTTCAACGGTATGTACTTCCTTAAATCAATTTGATGTGCCCCTGAAAAACATTCCCACTTTTGCTATCAATGAAACCCTTGAATTCAAAGTCAATAAAGCTAAACATTTTCATTTAAAGAAAACTTTTTAATTTAACGTGAAACTCCATTGCTTGCTCCGTTAAATTTTATTCTGCGTTTTTTCCAGGTACTCAGTAGTAGGCCGTTCCTGAGACTCAGTTCAGGTTGGTTCAGGGGTCTCCTGCTGCTGAGCTAAATTTTCGAAACTGTTGGACCAGTAGGTTTTAGTGTAGTTTTTATGTTGATATTAATTTTAAGTTTTTAGTTATAGTGTAATCATTAGGATCAACACGTGTTCCTTTGATTTATAAACAAAATTTTTGTCATTTTTGTCATTTTTGTCATTTTTGTCATTTTTGTCATTTTTGTCATATTGGTCATTTTGGTCATTTTGGTCATTTTGGTCATTTTTGTCATTTTTGTCATTTTTGTCATTTTTGTCATTTTTGTCATTTTTGTCATTTTTGTCATTTTTGTCATTTTTGTCATTTTTGTCATTTTTGTCATTTTTGTCATTTTTGTCATTTTTGTCATTTTTGTCATTTTTGTCATTTTTGTCATTTTTGTCATTTTTGTCATTTTTGTCATTTTTGTCATTTTTGTCATTTTTGTCATTTTTGTCATTTTTGTCATTTTTGTCATTTTTGTCATTTTTGTCATTTTTGTCATTTTTGTCATTTTTGTCATTTTTGTCATTTTTGTCTTTTTTGTCATTTTTGTCATTTTTGTCATTTTTGTCATTTTTGTCATTTTTGTCATTTTTGTCATTTTTGTCATTTTTGTCATTTTTGTCATTTTTGTCATTTTTGTCATTTTTGTCATTTTTGTCATTTTTGTCATTTTTGTCATTTTTGTCATTTTTGTCATTTTTGTCATTTTTGTCATTTTTGTCATTTTTGTCATTTTTGTCATTTTTGTCATTTTTGTCATTTTTGTCATTTTTGTCATTTTTGTCATTTTTGTCATTTTTGTCATTTTTGTCATTTTTGTCATTTTTGTCATTTTTGTCATTTTTGTCATTTCAAACATGAACTCATCGAAAATTGTGGAAATATAATTCATGTTACTTTCATGTAGTCATGTATACATAAAAGTAATTGTAATTTTTCTTCAACACTTCAACAACTAAGGTCAACTTTAGTCACAAAGTGTGACCGAAATAGTATAAAATCCCAGACAAACCTTAACCATAACATATCGAGATAGCAAATGGAAATAAATGAAGATAAAAAAAACCCTCTTGAAAAAAACAAGGATCAAAGTTTGCTGGATGCCCAAATCTCCTCCAGAAGCAACCGAATCCAATCGAAGCCAATCGAACCCAATAGTAGAAGCTGCTACATCAAAAACATAAACAAACACCAAAATGCATCGAGCTTTATCCGACATCCAGCACGAATTGGGATGCTTCGGATTGCGATTGCAACTTGGTTTTATATCCTTTGCTCCAGCTGGAAACAAGTTCATCTCGATGTTGCTACTGCTCCAGTTCCAAGCCTTATCGAGCTGGAAAGTGTTACTACCCTCATACTAGAACAGGTATATGTTTTCGTTTTGGGAATCGAAGATTCCACGCTTTCGCCCCGGTGGAAAGTGCAGAGCAGTGGAATAGCATTGGCAAAATATCGGAGTTGTTTTTGCGGTATGCTCCGAGGTCCGAGACTTGTGATACGCTGCACAAGTTGGAATGTAAGTGTCGATGTGACGGTTTTGGTCCTGCACGTGTGAACTGACTCTGGATGGCGATAGAGTTGGAATTGCTTTGTAGCCATTTAGGAAAAGTGCAGGTACCATTCCATTGATTGGCTACATACATACATACAAACATAAATGGAACGGTATTTTGGCGCCATCATCATCAGCATTCGCCGTCGCTGGCAGAAGCAGATGTTCGGCTGCAAGTTAACGTTGTTTTGATTGTTTGAATTATTTTGGAGATCGATCAGAAAAGTGGTTTCGGAGTTTTGTAAAAGAATTGTTTCGATGAAAAACAAGGACAATTGTAGAAAATAGTAAAAATTCTCTATTTTTTACAAAACGTGGAACTGTAAGAATTTGGAAAAAAACTAAAGTTATTATAAAAGTCAATGTTGTTAAGACGCTTTCAACCTTCATTTATGCAACTAATACGACCAACATGTGAGCAGCACTTGTGAGACTTGCGATTTTTATTTAAATAGGTACCATGTCCTTTAGAAAAAATGTCTCTCAAAGAGATGATTTTCGTGACGCGAGATCTATTCACAAATATAAATTTACATTCCCATAGTGTTATCGTCAGAAGTGTTTCAACGTTAAAAAAATAAACTGTTATTACTGACCCAAAAATACTCCGAAATGGTGATAAATGTGTAGCATAAATAAAAAGTTTTAATTATTTTTTTTTTCTAAAAGAAATTCACAAAAAAGTACCTCCTTCAGAAGTTTAGCCTAAGTTGTATTACATCCATCGAGTCCAGGTTTTTTAAGTTTTTTGCCTCAATTCTCTCGTTGGCGTATTTTATAAATATGCTCCATTTGGCGGGACGGCTTCTTTCTAGGTGAGGGAACTGCCCGAGATCAAGCAACGGGTACCGGCAAAATTTAGTTACATTTGAAAACTTTATTTGCCAATTTTTTCGACCGAAACTCGGAATGGATGCGGAAAACAGCAGCGTTGCATCCGGGTCGGAAATGAGAGACTATTTATCCCGGGCATCCACAACTTCTGCCCATATATTACGGACTGAGCATTGGCCGGCGCGAAAGAGCTATGGAAATTTTATGAGCTTAGGGGGAAAGATTTGCCAGAACTGCTTTAAAAATCTCTGGAGCCACCGTGAATCTGGGCTGTACCTACGCTTGAATGATTCTGAAAAAATTCTTAACAGCTTGAATATTTGTATCACGTCGTCAATTCGGGATCCCAAGTGCAGTTTATTTGTATCGATCAAATAAATTTAGGAAAATAAGATACTCAATTTGCTTCGAATCAAATGAAAATTATGAACTCAAATTCATTCCAAGCATCCATTCTTCACATTGCAAGGAAATTCGAAACCTTTTTTCCCTTGGAGATATTTTTAGTCATAATCATAATTACTTGTATTGGCAGTTTACCTCACATTCTTCCTCCCTCATTAAGTGAAACATTTCCCAAGCAATTGAGGTAACCGCAGAAAAAAAACGCACACAAAAAGACTTATATTTATAACTTTTAATTAAACTTCTCCCGGGCATTTTGTTCATTTTTTACTTATTTTTACCTTTTCTCTCTTTGGGATGGCTGTTCTCCAGCAAGTTATTCTTGCTGCGAGGGTACACCCACTTATGGGTGTACTTTTCAATTAGGACCATTTTTCTGGTGGTTGTTTTTCTGCTTTCCAAGAAAAACGTCCAGCAGAAAAATTCTCGATAAACATACCGTCATTCGAGCAAAGGTAGCGCAAAGCTCAGACACAGAAATCACTGCCGCAGCCGCCGCCGTCGCAAATTTCGATTCACCTCAAATCTTTGGAAATTATTAAAAACTTTCCCAATCAGCCATTAGTCGCGGCGCCCCTGGAATGATGCTGATGGTGTTGTTTTTTTTTGTTGTTTTTCGGTCTTTTTCCTTCTTGAAATCAACAAAGAATCCCACACCGGTACTCAGCTTAGCGCACAGAACAGGTGAACTTTTGCTATTTCGCTAAAGTGCTGGCTGTCTTTGTTATGTGAAGGTATAGCGGAATAGCGAAAAAAAAAGTTTTCGAAAAGAATTTCGTCTCGGCGCCCCCAAAACCTGGATGGCCGGCCCACAAGTGACAATAAAGGCGCCACCGGTTTCTTGTTATTTTATTTTGAAATTTGTGAGGTATTTTCTGTAAAAAGAATGTCGTATTTCAAGATACACTGTTTTTTTTTTGATAAAATAACTCTTCCTTTCCTTAAACGTTAAGACACATTGATCTTTTATTTAAAGCAGCAACACAAGTTTACAAGTTTTTTGAGGTAAAACGTAATAAGCAGCAAAAGTCAAATTTTCACTGTCCATGTCTTCAAGAAGTTTTTATCAACTTTTGCATACAAAACCGATTAACCGGTTGCTTACAAATTGTTGGATTTTTGTTTTAAATTTGTATTTTTAATTGTTAAATTTAAAAAAAAGTCATGTTCTTTTTTTACGTCTCACAACAAGATAGCATCACAGTAGGCTACATTTACTGTTGGCTGCTGTCAATTAACAGAGGAAAAAAAGGAGGAAAGAAAAAGTTAACATGAAAGCCGAAAAGCAAGCTTGCTTCCGGGAAATTAGATTTCTTCTGTAACAGGCGTCCGTGAGTGTAGTCAAGTTTCTGTATAGTGTTTGTGAACGTCCAAAGAATTCACCCGAATATCGGTTTGACCTCTTTTCCGCTCGGCCTACAAATCCCTTGTGGTCTCACGTCTAATTGTTAAGGATCAGCATCAACAACGTTCTAGGGGTCTGACAACCTTTAAAAATAAATGAAAGCTTTCCTTCTCGGTATGTCCGGATACAGGGCACTCTCGTGGGCAGACCGATTAAAAGTCTATAAAGGACCGACTCCAGCGACTCCTGTCACGGCGGACTCCAGCAACGCCCGCTGGCGTTCGACGGCCTCCCTGCTTCCGGAGCTGGATTTCCGGAACCACGACGTCACGACGCAATAGCACATTACGGTGAGTGAGCCAAATTCACTCCACAAATTACACAGAACATTGTTTTATATAAATACACAGACAACACGCCACGTAAAACATAAATAGAATCACAGTTAACATGAAATTTCTGGTTTCTTGTATTTTATCCGTGAAGTCCTTGGTTACCCGGCTCGAGATTCCGTACCTTTAGAGTACCTCTAGAGATCTAGAGGTCTAGCCTGTGCTTTTAATTTCCGTTACAACCGTTAGACCTAAAACCTTCGCTAGTGTCCTCTTCTTTCACTACAAATGGTTCTGGGACAGAGTCGATCGAGAGAATACCAGCGTATGCTTCTCCAACATGGGATTATAGTGGTCTGTATGCCGACGAGTCCGGATTTTAGAAATGGACCGTACCTGAATCCAGCGAAGACACTACGAGATATTTAACGGCCTATTTGAATTAGTTGGTACTTTATGGAGTTCGTCACACATTCTATGGACTCTGGAACTCTAGAGTCAGTTAATACCAAAATTATTCCTATACACTAGAAGCGTCAAAATTCGGGGGTAGTACGTTAGCTAGGTAGTCTTGAGACCCCCGTTCTCCGTGTCTATAACTGGATTGTTTTTTACTAGCATGTAAGCCGACATAACCTAATTCCAGCAGTGGAACAGCTTATGTAGATTGGAACTCTTCTTCTCAAATTTTGTCTTAAAAACAGAACCTTGCTTCGATGCTTTCAGTACACTAGCTGTGACTTCCATAGTCTTGCTAACTTTTATCTTAAATGCTTCTTAACCAGTCCGAAAATTTATGTCCAGCTCCTTGTTTATTCCAAGAAGATATTGTTGACCAAAACGCTGTTAAAGACGGAGTGCTTATTTTGGGGTACAGATTAAACTGATGTTTTAGGGGGTACTCTGCTAGGCCAAAGTAGTCTTCTAGGGCTAGATGATCTTGATGGCCAAATAGATCTTGTAGGCCAATGTGGTCTTATAGACCAAGGTGGACTTGTTGGCCGAGGTAGACTTGTAGGTCGAGATGGTTTTCTAGGCCGCGGTGGTCTTTTAGGCCAAAAAGGTCTTGAAGGACAAGGTGGTCTTGAAGGCCAAGGTGGTCTTGAAGGCCAAGGTGGTCTTGAAGGATAAATTGGTCCTGTCGGCCACGGTAGTGTTGTAGGCCGAAGTGGTCGTGAGGGCTGAGAAGGTATTGTAGGCCGAGATGGTCTTGTAGGCCAAGGTTGTCTTCTAGACAGAGGTGGTCTTGTATGCCATGGTGGTTTTCAAGACCGAGTTGGTGTACTAGACCGAGGTGGCCTTGTAGGCCGTAGTAGTCTTGAAGGTCGGGTTGGTTTTGTAGGCCGAGATGGGCTTGTAGGCCGAGGTGGTCTTGTAGGCCGAGATGGTCTTCAAGGTTTAGGTGGCCTTGAAGGCCGAGGTGGTCATTTTTTCATTAGAAGGTGGAAAATCCATTTTACGGATTGCATTCCAAGACACGGCAAGCCACCGCGTCCCCTCAGTTTGGTACTCTGACGACTCATAATACAATGCTACAAGTAACATTCTATCCCCTATGTCATAGATTCTGGGGCCACTCGACCTTTATTCCCACCTCGAATAGTTTAACAGACTTTACCTATAATGGTCGACTTATCAGCAAACGGCCTCATTTCAACACGGCTCGATGCACGAACTCTCCTCCAACGAGTTAAGATGTTTCTATTTAAGTGCAACTATTGCTTTGCAAATTAGGTCATCAGGAAGTCCGTGAGATTTATTTTTGAGCGCCCACGCGAGTCAGGGGACAAGACTCCCTGAACTACATGTAAAACTCAGACTCATCCAAACCCCCTAGTGTAGACTTAAGTCACAATTCTGCGCAACTACTCAATTCGAACAAGCGCAAATCAAGCTGTCGACCGCACTTATCAGGTCGCACACACGATTCGGGTGCATCAATTTCCGATACGTGTGCCGAACTCAGACACCTCCGCCACTACACCGTGCCTCGTCAGACACCTTTTGTGCCTGACACATCTCTAAGTGTTGACTTCTAGGAAGTCACCACATTAAACAACTACTCATTTAACGGATCGGGTCTAGGGGGTCCCGAAACGCAAGCGAGTTGTCAATCGCACTCCTTCTGCTTACCTCCGCAGTTCAGGGACACCACCCCCCGAGCACGTGTCGGACCCTCAGCGCTCACACCCTAATACTGGTACCTGATAACTAGACTCACCACTTCTTTCGCGCAGATTTGGCATATCTGTCGACGGTCTCTAGTGGGTTTCTTGGTAGTTCGCTCTGGGCTGCACGTTTTACCTCCTCGTGGTCCAGAGCGGAAACGTGTCTTCAAGGCTAAGAGAACTCCTTAGGTCTGGTAGGCAGAAGTGGTCTTCAAGGCCGAGGTAATCTTTTATGCCGATGTGGTCTTGTAGACCAAGATGGTGTTGTAAGACGAGGTCTTGTTAGCTGAGGTCTTGTAGGTCGTTGTGGTCTTTTAAGTCTTGGTGGTCTTCTAGGCCGAGTTAGGCCTATAGGCCGAGGTGGTCTTGTAGACCGAGGTAGTCTTTAAAGCCGAAGTGGTCATGTAGGAAAAGGTGGTTTTTCAGGCCGCGCTAGTCTTGTAGGCCGTGGTGGCCTTTAAGACAGATGTGGTTTTTAAGGCCGAGGTTTTCTTGTAGGCCGAGTTAATTTTTCGTAGCCGAGGTGGTTTGTAGGCTAAGGTGATATTTAAGGCCGAGGTAGTCTTTTAATTCGAAGTGGTAATATAAACCAAGGCGGTCTTCCAGGTGAAAGTCTTGTAGGCCGAGATACTCTTATAGGCCGAGGTGGTCTTGTAGACCGAGGTGGTCTTGTAGACCGAGGTGGTTGTTACGGCCGAAGTGGTCATTTAAGCCGTGGTGGTCCTGTAGGCCGTATTAGTCTTAAAGGCCGAGGTGGTCTTGTATACGAAAGTAGTCTTTTAAGCCAAGAGGGCTATGTAGGTCAAGGTAGTCTTGAAGGCCGAGGTACTCGTGTAGGCTGAAATAGTCTTGTAGGCCGAGGTAGTCCTCAACGTTATTAATGGTCTTACACCTTTTCTGATTAGAGAGTGTCAACAGGTTGGAAGCTTGTAGTGCAACCTTGTCATCGATTAGCGATCGTCAATCGACTCCTGACTCTTGCCGTCTTCCAAATTCGTGAAATTTATCCTTCTTCGATGGGTTTTCTAAGGTGTGATGAATTGTTTAGAGAAATTGACGTTAGCCAAAATGATGCCTACCCGATGGGCTAATCAAGGTCAACTCTACCTATCAAAACATTACAATTTACCCTTACGAGACTTCTTCGATGTCTAGCGAGACGCACAAATTGATTAGACTTTTGGTATTCTCTGCAAGAGGATCGATTTCCTCTTTATTCGTAAAGAATCTGAAATGTGAATGTGATAGTTACAATTTACTAAAGTTTTATCTGAAAACTTAAATTTTGTGAAACTAAACCCACCGTGTGGCAATATTTTGGCACGCAGTCTCGACAAATTCCGGAGCCGGAAACCAACCGAACCATGAACGGCGTCAGGTACCTACGCTTGCTTGCCAACTTGAGCCCGGGGAAATAGGGCCTATAATTACCTCTTTTGGAGTTTTGTTATTCACTGTTCTTTCTCGAAAATCTTCTCAAAGTTGAAAGTTGGTTTGTGATACGGGCGGGAGAAGAAGGAAATGTTTCTCATTTGTTTGTTTGCTGCCGACGACGCCGCATGGTGGGAAGCGCTAAGGGGGTAGCAAGTTTGCCATTTTTTTGCGATTCCAAAAAAAAGGCGCGTTTGGATGAAAGAAAATCAAGAAGTTTGCGGTAGGTTAGAGGAAGCGAACGTTGGAAGGAAGAGTCACAAACAAAGCGGAAGAACAAAACTTTTTCAAAAGCTCTCGGTCTCCTGGTCTCATTCTTGATTAACGGGCTTGTTGAGTTGTGTTCGTGGTGGAAAACAAATGGCGGGAAGGAATAATTCTGGAACGCACATGTGGAATAGAAGAAGGTGGAATCAGGAGGAACTGGAAGGTGGAAGGAACGAGAGAAAATGCAAATGAGTCCGTGGGTTGATGATTTTCAGTTCAGCGAGCGGACAAAATGTGCTTTGGGGGTTTTCGGCTGAGATTGAGTTCTGTAAATGAAGAATGGAAAAAAAGTTAAGAAATGGAAAACAACCTAATGAGGGCACGTCTTGGCGCTTTGAAGAAGAGGAGGTTTTGTTACGAGTGTTAAGTTTTTTCGAGCCGATTTGAACTTAAAAACGAGGTTTAGCAAATTACCCCAAATATGAATTGCTTCGATTGTATTTTTTCTGATTAACTCACCTCGTTTGAAATATAATTTATGTACTTTTTCAGGAATAACTGAACATAAATTCGTCAAACCGAACGAGGAAAGGTCGGTTCCACCTTGACATTTCCGGGAGGTTGATAAATGTACGAATATGACCGACAACCATTAATCCTATCTTAAGAAGCTCGTAAAAAAGAAGCACTACTAAGATTAGTCATATATAATAGGACAAGAAAAAGCTCAGTCAGTAACCACGACGAGCGAGCGCCCACTTGAATAATCGCAGCAACGACGAAGCGACGTCATTCGGCATCGCCGCCAGCCAAAGGGATACCCAGAAAGCTCCGGCGGCTCCGAATTAATTCCTCGAGATCACATCATCTTCGAACAGCCGCCGCCGACGGGCAGGTTTTATCCTTCCGGAGCAAGCCTTCTTCAGGCCGTCCCGAGGCAAAGGAACAAAGCCACCTTCTCACATCCCATTCAATCCGCTACAGGATCAAGCCGTGCCGCAAGCAGTATTTTATCGGAAGGACCCAGTCGAGACACACAAACACACACAGTCGTACTTACACAGGAACACATACGTCAGAACGATAAAATTTGTGTGCCCCGAAAGTCAGAAACGATAAATTACACATACATACATGCTTTGTATATGTATAATTTTATGTGTGGGCGCGTGTGAAGCATCTGTGTTTGGGAGGTCTTCTTCATCTCAATCAAAAGAAGAAGGAAGCAGCAGCAGTAGTGCGTGTTCGGATCACGACGAATAAATCGAGCGGAAATGTCTTCTTGCTCGTCGCCGTCGTTTCGAGACGGGGTAAAAGGAAATGACATCAGACTATAAAGGCAGTTTAGTTCTGCAGCCCCTGTTGTCACTCTCCTTGCCGGCTCGCGACTGGTTGTGATAATTCAACGCTACGAATCGGGTTTGCGGTTGGGTGAATGAACTGTTTGTTAACTTGTTTGATGTAATTTTTATTAAATTCATTAAGTTTTTGTTGTTCATCTTACTATGAAATTTAAAAAAAAATCCTTAAGGTGTCAAACTCTTAGCGGATGTTGTTGGAAAGAAAAACACCATAGTTAACAGGATGGTATGTACGAGGCCGCAAAGTTTTCATGTTTCCTGTTTTGCTGAAGACCCCTTCGTCTGAGATCAGCAGGCAGTCAAGGAACTCCTAAGCTTCAGGAGCCTAAGTCTCCTGCTGAATTAGCGGTGGCAATGGCGGGCACTCAGATCCTGGTTAAATATGTTAGGATGAAGTCTAACATCCACAAGGAGATCCACGATAAACTCGCCAACGTGATCGCACTCTTCGTCACGGCGAACCGAGCGATGGTGAGCCTGCTCACTGCACTGGAATATAGGAGGAAGACACGTTTTGAAGAAGAAGTAGTTACCCCTTCTGCGAACGGAAACTATTCGGCAGAGCGGAGTTTGCAGGAAACCGCAAGAGGAAAAGAGGGTCTCCAGGAGAGAAGATCCCAGGATCTTAAGGTCCGACAGGATCCGGATGAAAACGAGAATACGGAAGGAGGTCATGTTCCTGAAGCGCCAACTGGGTGGCAGAAAGTTGAGCGCAAAAGAAAAAGGCTACGAAAGCTAAATCTAAGTCCAAACCCACACCCAAACGGGACTGGGACAAGGGGGAGGCGCTAGTGGTAAAGGTACCGGAAGGAACCTACGCCGATGTCCTTCGCCAAATGAGGACGAGCGATAAACTGGTAGGCCTAGGAGGGGACCTGAGGAAAATCCGCAGGTCGCGCTTCAGCGAGTTAACCCTTGAGCTAAGACGCGGCTCAACCATAAAGAGCGCAGAGTGCAGCGTACAGCGTGCAGAAGATACTCGGAGAAATGGAGGAAATCTGTGCCCTGAGCACACAGAGAGCGAGGTCAAGAACGCGTTGAAGGAACTGTGCTAGATCGAGACGGACCAGATCTCGATCAGGATGCGGGAAGGTCCTCCCAAATCCGAAACACAGGTGGCGTTTAAGAAACTTCCTGTTGTGGAGCAAAAGCAGCACTAAAGGTCGGGTGGTCTTTCTGTTAGATAGCCATCCCCAAGCAACCGGAAACGTGTTTCCACTGTTCCGAGAACGGACCCAAATTGTTTGCCTGCTAGGACACTAATAGAAGTGGTTTGTGCTTGCGGTGCGGTGAAGCCGGCCATCAGGTGCTGCACCAAGGAGGCAAAATGTCTCCCCTGTCAGTCTGGCCGCGATATGGGTTACAGGAAGATACCCCATACAAAAGGTAGTGTCGGCGAAAAAGGAAGACTTCGTGATAGCCAAAATCTACGGGATCTTCGTTTGTTGTTGCTACGACCACCCCTGGAGAGGTTATGATGGACATAATTGGGCGGGTCTCACGGATAGAAGCTCTGTTGTCATCAACGCGTTGACTGTTTTATGGAGTAGACTTACAAGCACCAGGGGAGAACTTTTACAGAAAGCCCTGGCAAGGCTGAACGTAGACCTGGGGAATGTAGGCGATACAAGGACCTATCACAGGGATGGGAGCGAAACCGAAATAGGCGCCACTTTCTGAAGTCCGGGATGGACGAGTGACCGGAGGGTGAGCGAATCTTTCACCGATAGCGACCACTTTGCGATCTTCTATCGTGTGGGCACAAGTACGCGGCCAGGTGGAAGAGGTTCGACAACAGGAGCTCGCCTCTGGAAGACAACACAATTTGTCCAATGTCTTCGTCGAAGTGTTGAAGTGGGAGCGGAACTTGGAAAACCTGTCCGCGGAAAACCTGGAGGAGGGCCAAGCTGAAAAGCACTTGGTGGACAACGGAAATAGCGTACCTACGTACTAGCTGCCTACGAGCTAGGTGACATATGCAGAGAGCGAATATCCAGTCATCGAGAGAGGAGCGTAGAGTGCTCTCACGCAAGGGCGATTCAGGCAACTCTGCGAGGACGCCAATGACAACTCCTGGGGCGACGCCTACAGGATTGTTATGGCAAAGACGCGAAGCGGGAGTGCTCCGCAGGAAACGTGACCGAACAAACAGCGCGAAATCGTCAACGAGCTGTTCCCACAGCACAAGGAAGTCACGTGGCCAAGGGGTTTTGACTGGAAAATGCGTGAGGAGGGAAAGATTTCGATGGAAGAACTGCGGGACATTGCTAAGTCCCTTGAGTTGAACAAAGTTCTGGGTCCGGATGGCATCCATGACGTAGTAGTCAAGGCCTTGCTCATGGAACACCCTGAAATGTTCCAGTCATCACTGCAACATTGGTGCTCAAGCAAGAATCGGGAAAGCCACCAAGTGACCTATCAGCATATCGCCCGATATGTCTCCTGGACACGACCGGAAAGGTGCTGAAGAAGGTGGTCAGAGAAGGATACAGCTCTACAACGTGGGCGAGAACGACATTTCCGATAAACAGATAGGTTTTCGGAAAGGCCGAGAACGGTGGATGCTAGTTATTCGACTATTCACCGAAGGAGCATTCGAAGCCAGGCTGAAAAGAGGAGAGGAGATGATTTCGCACAGGGATCACCCTTGACGCGAGGAACGCCTTCAACAGATTCAGTTGGGCAGCGACTGTGTCTTCGCTCATTCAAATGAGGATTCCGGGATATATATATACGATGGTGGAGTGTTACTTCCATAACCGCTAACTACAGTATATGAGCAGCGGGAAATTAGAATAGAGCGTCTCGGCAGGGGTTCCACAAGGATCGATACTTGGCCCGGTGTTGTGGAATATCGTTTACGACGAACTGTCGAGCGGCAATGGCGACAGCAGCCCTCTCGCGGGCCATATCGAACAACTCAGCGATTCGCTGCAGCAGAAGGAGGGTCCTGGCGAGCATGATCTCGTCCATTTTGCGGTACGGAGCGGCAGCTTTGAGCAGGCAGTGTTATCTGCAGTAACCTTGTGGGTTATCAGCGCATAATGAGCAGTGTTTTCTTTAGCTGCTTATGAGGACTCGATGTCCAACTGGCAACAGCAGTGGGACAGCTCAACGAGAGGAAGGTGGACCCATCGTCTGATCCCGCACACCGGGAGCTGGATCGGAAGAAGGCACGGTGAAGTGGACTTCTAAATGACGCAATTCCTGACTGGTCATGGATGCTTCATGAATTACAACTACCAGTTTGGACATGTGGCTTCGCCATATTGCACAGATTATGGGGACGTAGAGGAAACACCCAAGCATGTTGTACAGAGGATGTGTGTGGATTCCAACACTTGGCATGCGGTCAGCGATGGGTTCACCCGGATCATGACTGCCCTGCAGAGGAGCTGGAACCAACGGCAGTCCGCGAACGGTGTAGGATGACTCCATCAACGAGGAGCATCTGAGTAGTGTGCGTCCGATCCCTTGATCAAAGCTACAAAGATAAAAGGAATGCGCCACAAACGTGTGTAGGATACCCCAATGTCGGGGGGTATCCAAGTAGTGCCGCTTCCTAAGGAGGAAACTGCGGGAATAAGACTTTACCTTCTTCGTAGCGGACCTCGAAGGAAGAGGGTTAACCACTGTCGGGGGATACCCACGGGTAGAGAGGCACTCGATGCCGGGCGAGCCACTCGAGTCGGAGTAGGATGTCGTCACAATCGGGAAACATCCGAGTTGTAGCGTTCAAAGTCCCGAACGCCCAGGACAAGCTACTCTCGATCTGGCACACAACGGGCAGAAAAATCCGCGGGCCAAAAATCCTAGGGTTGCCAGCCAAGGGGGATAAAGAAGACCGGACAACGGTCGGAGTAGACTGACCCCTTCGACGGGGGTCTGTCGAGTAGAGTGCGTCCGATCCCACGGTTTGAAGCTACAAAGATAACACAACATCTTCTGCATGCTACATGCTCCTTCTTCGAGGAATATCCGAGTTGGGTGGTTTCCAACGACAGAAGCTGCGGGGATAAGACTATACCTTCTTCGCAGTGGAAATCGTTGGGAAAGGGTTATTCCACGATCGGAGAATACCCACGGGTAGAGTGGCTCTCGACGCCGGGTGAGCCATTCGAGTCGGAGTATGACGTCTTCGTCGGGAATCATCCAAGTCGTTGCGTTAAGTCCCGCCCGTGTGCCATGACAGGCGCGAGTCTAGGATAAGCTGCTCTCGATCTGGCACATCGAGTCGTCAGGCCTCAGGCCTCAAGTTGCGAAGTGGAGAGGTTTGTGTGGGAATCTCGAGTCATTGCGAGGAGATGTCGGTTCTCAAGTCGCTAGAGGAGAGTTCAGGCGTCGAGTCGTAAGGATGAGAGGTTTTGCAGAAAGTGGTCTAGTTAATGAGTATTGCCTTGGAGCGCACTAGCGCGAATAGACCTCTCACTATTGAAGTATGGTGTGCTAAACAGTTCGAGGTGGGAACCAGGTCTGTGGTCCCAGGTGGAGTTTTTGGAGAAGGGGGTATACACGGAGTATATCATGAGTCTTGCCATTGTACCCCCATGGACCCAGAGTAGCAAACTGGGGGGACGCGGTGGCTCGCCGTGCCTTGGAATACAATCCGTAAACCGTGATTTACCACTTGAAAAAAAAAATCAGCTTGCCAGCTGCCTGCGTAACGAGTGTGGCACAAACGTGGTGTGACTGGGTGCCTTGGCACCAGTGCTCAGTTGCAAGTAGAGGGAGGGGTCGTCACGGTCTGCTTTTCTGGGAGGTTCCTGGCTCCGTTTAGCAGATATGATCGGCACACGACGGGCAGAGAAGAGGGCCTTGTGCCGGAAACATGTGGCGACCAGACCTCATGTCTTATGCGGAGAGTTCGGACCTCAGATTTAGTGGAAAAGGTGTGATCTCCAAACACGAGGAGGCGCGAGTTGTTCTTGTCTTGAATTGGGCCAATAGCGACCTTATCTTGTTGCATAGGCCAGTGTATTGTAGTCCAGGTGTCATTTTCCTGTGGAAAATCGCGAACTACTAGTTGTTCAAGATAAGCCTCCGAAGAAGGACATGGAGTAGACACCGGAACACGTAGTGTTCTAACGTTCATGGTTCAATGAGAAGTATTGCAGGCAGGGCTTGGCATATGGTCACTGATCAGCCCTGAGTCAAGTAAAAATGATCAAAAACGGTGCAGCCTGATCTCACGGTTCAAGCTTCAAAGTTGAGACAAGATCTACTGCGTAGCTATTTCCTAGACTTTTACCGCGGTAAACCTCGTAGTGAACGGGGTTTTTCACTGGTGAGGTATTCCCCTGGAAAAGACTAGCTTTGAAGGTTGGAAGAGCCTTTCGAGTTGGCGTAGGAGACTTATATTGTCTTTGTTAAGAATCATCCATGTCTTAACCTCCTCTAGGGTGTGTCGTATCAGATGCGAGTCCGAAATTACTCATGCTCGATCGACACACAGCAATTAGGTTCTCATAACGAAGAGAGGTCTAGAGTAAAGATTAGGTTTATGATCGTTGTGAGGAGACGGCGCAATTCATTCTTCAGTAGACGCTCTCAGAAAACGAGGTCAGACATTATTCTCTTCGACGCACTCAAAACAGTTTGCATCTCTCAAATATGTCTAAAAGATAATTTCCGTAAAGGTTAAAAATGAGGAATTGCTAGCCACTTACTGAGGGACGTGTGCTACTGGAGGAGGCCTCTATTGAGAGTTAATCGTTTTTCTGGTCGCTCATTTGTATCGTTCTGAATTTAATGGCGGAAGACACAACGGATAATCTATTGAAGTAGACTTAAATAATACGTTTTGGACAGCTACAGGAATTCAACGTGTGATCCGGAATGTCCTAGGAATAGAGGACCCCTTTGCACCCGTACAGTGCTGCCGTAAGACATCTCGCACTACGAAAAAAATCCTACAACACTAAAGTCTTTTAAAATGGATGGCCGTGTTAGAGAAGGTGATGTAAATATCAAGGGGCGGGGCCTACGCTAGTATATTCATTATCGACGAATATCTAATTGAGAGGAACCCTGGATTAGATGTCTTCTATAGGGAGACGAAATTTTTTATTTGTGCCACATATTGTTTATTGTTGCCGTAAGACGCATCTCTATGTCAACAATCAAATAGATTGAGACTGTGTTAAAAAGTATATCCAATCTCAAAAAGAAACCCTATAGGGGATGAATAAACCAATTGGTTTAAAATCCCAAAAAAAAAAAACCAAACCCAACATTATGGTTCTCTACCCCTGCTCACATATGCAGTCGGAGAGGCAGTGAATCAACAGACACGACTGTCGCCAACAAAATTCGAAGACGCACACGAACTGGCGATATTTTAGTACAGTTTTATGTTCCAAATTTGGCGAATTCATTTGGCCTGACCGAAGTCTTCCTGCTTCACAGTTACAAGCTTTCCTGAAGAGGGAGGAAATCGATCCTTCTCCTTCTTTCTGAAAACTGGGAAGGAGGCCAAAAAACCACACAAAATTTCTACCGACCAAGAAAGCTTGTAGAAGACGTAAAAAAGGTTTTAAAAACACTTTTAAAAGGTCATAACGATGATGGCGATGACAGTGCAAAACACGGGGTAAAAACCACACCGGGGGAAGTTTTTTTTATGGTACAACAAAAAAAAAATGTCCCAGGGGGGTGTTTTCTCACTCAATCGATTTTGATGACGTGGAATCGATCTGGAGCGTTTCGGGTTCAGAAGAGAGGAATCGCTGCTGGTGGAAGATTGTGAGACACTTTTGCCGAGATGCCGTCGTTTCGGGGGATGGCATTGATGGACAGAAGATTTTTTTTTTGCTCTCAACCGTGTAGTATTGGATTTCCAATTAAGCGGCAACCGTGTGACCTCTTTCTGAAAAATTTCGCTAATGGATCGGAAAACCGCAACTCCGTTGGTGAGAAGGGATTAAAAATACAAATATGGGAATCAAGTGGTTTCAATGGTGGGACTTGGAGGAACGAATTTAAACACAATTCACAACTTAATTTTTTTTAAAGAACGAAATTACTTCGGAAGCTTTAATTCTCGTTTTTGAACTCATTGAGTTGAATCATCCTAGAAAATCAATTAGATATACAAACATAATTATTACCATGGCTAAGGTGCTGTGTTTGGCATCGCTAATTAAAAAGTTAGCGGCACTCATCAAATCGCTAACTCGGTCGAAGTTAGCGATCGCTATTTGAATCCGCTTAACGTTGGGTGGTAGTTTAGAAAACGAACACACACATATAGGATCTCAGTGAAACTTCATGTTTCTTTGAAGAGATCTAATTTTTTACTAAACCCTAAGGCGTACATCGTTCAAGGATATTATGGCTAGCATCCTACAAATGCTAAAACCACCAGACCACAGAAAGAGTACTATATGTGCCGTGATCGGGATTCGATCTCATGGACTCTGGCTTAGAAGACTGGAACGCTATCCTCTAGGCCACGACCGGCGGCGATAATAATAATAGTTATCGATCTCTAATACAGCGCTTTTCGCTAATTACTAATCTAAAAGTTTAATAATAATTTGCAAAAAAAAAACTAATTATAAATACAGAACTCAAAATTTTATTGATTAGAAAAGTTCTAAAATGGAAACAATAGGGGCAGTTTAGGGAAAAAATAGGTTTTTTTTTGTTTCGATTGTAATTATTTTAACATCTTTATGTCATTCGCGACATATATCAACGATGCAGATGGCGAACAGTTATTGAAAAACTTATCTGGTACAATTGTGATCGATGTTTACTCTTGGGCTCAAACTCACGGATATCGGCTCAGGAAGCAACTGACTTGCCCTAAGGCCACAAGCCCTAAGTAATTTTTTGAGAAATAACTTAGAATTTTGTAGAAAATCGCAAGTAGATAGTACTTTACTTATCTTGCAGTTTTTTTTTTTTCATATTTTTGGTCCTCAACGCCATTTGCTACATCCGAAAAAAGAAAACTTATGATTGATATATCCGTTGACCAATTTAAAACAATTTTCAGAAGAAATTTTTGGTGATTTTCAATCATTCATATTAATAATTTTTTTTTTAACATTATGAGTTCACTTTCATTTTTTAAAGGTTGTATCTTGATATTTTTTTTTGTAATGTTTTATCAAATTGACAAATTCAAGTTTTCAGTATTTAAAAATGTTTTAAAGAAAAAAAAGTTATAATTTTTATCTTAAATTTTTTATTTGTATTCAAGTGCTTTAGTGTATCTATTAGTTAAACATCTGAATTTAAATTCTTCTTCTAAAATAAGACTCAGTACTCGCAATTCTATTTAAACATCGAAGTCTTTCACTAGTCAACGATTCATTGAGTTTGAATCAGGATATAGAGATTGAAATTCAATATTCGGGATAAAAAACTAGATTTTCCATACTAACTGGTTAGTTCCCCACTAAGTCAATTTAATCAGTGAAGACCGTAAGGGAAAAAACGGGCACCACTCATCCTAGCCGTCAGTAATTTATGCATTAATTAACTAATCGGATTTGCTGAAGCTTTTCAGACTCAACTGATTATCTTTCGGTGGGCTCGAGGAACTGATGGACATTTTCGTCAATACCGATAAACGGGCACCATTCGGTCATCCATTGATTCCAATGAATCAAATTGATGAGTTATTTACCCAGCAAAACCCACAAATCCAACCACGTGCAGCGTGAATTTTCCGATGCCTACACTCTGTAGACTTTTTTTAGTGCTTGGATTTCTCGAAACTGAAATACCAATTTCTTCTAATATATGATAGAATAATAAAATCGGAACAAATTAAAACGCTCAGATTCTTTTGAAAATTTAAATTCTTTTTCCCTTAAGAAAACTTGCTCATTATCAGTTTATGTTAATTGAAAAAAAAAAAAACAAATTTAGAATTGCTCAATGCTCATATAACAATTTTGGGTTGGTTTTTCTGCAACTTTTGACCATCAGCGAAGTGTAGGTGAAAACATGACAGCCACTCAAGAATGCTCCTCCGGAGCCGATTATTGTATCTTTCATCATTTTCCTTGGAGGATATCGAGAAATGAACTTTAAATAAGCAAGCAAGCAAGCAAAAAAAAAAACACTCGAACCAACAACAGGTTTTGATTCGCTCAACTTTTTCTTTGTTGATCTCTCATCTTTCATCCCACACCCATTAGCTCAATCTCATTGAGGAAAACCCCCCATCCGGGGCAAAAAGATAGATCTTTGATGATGCTTGTTCTATGATTCTTCTCGTCGAGCTGCCGCTGCTGCTGACTGCAATATGTCAGTGCAAGAAAAAGGAAAAAATGTGGCGACGGCCTTCATTGTACCGAGCGGAGGGAAAAATAAAGAAACGCTACTATCGGTTCTAGTCATGCATTGCACATTCAAGAGAATGGAATTTATATTTCGTTACCGATGGGTGGGGATTTCCAAGTCTTAACCCGTTGTGAACATCTCGGCTGAATTTTCCATGTTTCATATTTTTCATTCTTTTTTACAGTATTCCTATAGTTTTTTTTTAATTTGACAGAGCATTCTAACTAATTCTTATTTTTAATTGTGAGAAAAAAGATGCACAAAACTTTTTCACCAACCTGACTTTTTCAACATTTTTTAAATTCATTATTATTCTCAGCAAAGAGAACATCTGGTTGGAATTTTTGAAAATTCAATTTGACCAACAAAATGAAAAATGCCTCCAGAGAGATGATTGATTAGTAATAAAATCACTATTCATAGATTTTAAGGTTGTTACAAATACCTTAATATAACTCGTAAAAAGTTGTTTTTTTAGAATTGTTTAAAAAATTTTCTTCAAGAATCTTCCCAAAAAAAAACCTATGCCCTTAACGGCTTCCTCACAAACCCCATGTAAGGATTCACACATGCGAACGAGATAAGAAGGACGTTCTCATGCAAGACACGGATCGAACTTTCTTGCTTGCTTGCAGCCAGCTAGGGTCCTTACTCCATTGATGGTCAAATAAAATGGCAACATATACACAGTGGAGTCAGGAGACCCACTCTGGACCAGTAGGTAAGGCTTGCCCCGGTTCCCCCGGAATGTGAGCGCCCTGGAAATGTGGGCTGCTTTCGTGATACTTTTATTCTTTCTATTATTCATTCTAGTAGGTATGTTTCTTTTTTTTTGTATTCAGTATCATCCATTGCAGATCCCTGAAACAGTTTTATTCCTCAATCATACAGTCAAAAAGAAGGGAAAAAAGGAGATATGACGGTGAAAGAAGTAAGTAGGACCTGTAAGCGAATTGCATGAAAGCAAAAGTTCCTGTCAGTGGCAACTTTTTTCAAACAGTCACACACCAACTCACCAGAGGATACTTTCAAATTGTACACTTTTGCGTGACTGCCCGTTGAGAGAGGAGCTTTTAGATCTTGCTGCTCCGCAAATGTTTCCGAGGCTTTGAATTGTTTTATCGGTATGGATGTCGAACAATATAAACATATTTATCACATGTACCCGTAACAGGGGAACATATAAATATTCTACACCCAAAATTCAGCCTCTGTGCCAATGGCGTGTAGTCAATTACATAGCATCATTGGTACAAGAAGATAACGCGACCGGTGCTGATTCGATTTGCTCCCACTGGCATTAATCTCCCAAGTTAACCGAATTGCGTATGTCTGAAAGAAACAAAATAAAAACGTTTGCACGTCCCTCCCTATCGCATCACAAGACGAAGAAGGATAGAAATAAATACCGGCCAACACCAGGCAGCCAGCGAACCGAGCACTGTGCGTGTGAATGTAGCAAAAGCAACAACAAAAATATCCTTCTAATTCAATCCACTGGCACCGGCAAACCACGGCCAAGCTGTGCGTGTGTATGCAGTAAAAGCAACAAAAAAAACATTCCTTCAATTTACCGGCAAACAACCACGCACCGGCCAAGCTGCCCGGCTTTAGCAGCTGTGTATATGTAGCGTGTGTATGTAATAGCAGGCGGTAAGCAAACACAGTTCTCATTCAATGGGTTTCCCGTTTCCTTCACTCCCGTTCCCTTTCCCGTTTCCATAACAAAACAAGCTGCCCGGCTTTGGCAGCTGTGTATATGTAGCGTGTGTATGTAATAGCAGGCAGTAAGCAAAGCACAGTTCTCATTCAATGGGTTTCCCGTTCCTTCACTCCCGTTCCCTTTCCCGTTTCCATCGAAAGACAAAGGAATGCATTGAAAGAAGGCCAAACGCCGGGAAGCCGCCGTTGTGCGTTTTTTTCGATTGATCGGTGACAGAAAGCCTATGACAAATATCCCTCGTCCTGTATGAAGCTTGAATAGTACACTGGTTAAAATGCCGGTCTGGCAAGACGCTATGATAGGTAATTTGAGTTCGATTCCTCACTACGGCGCTGTGGTTTTAATTTTTTTTTTTTTGTTTCTGGGATGAATTATCCAATAGGAATAGGTTTTTCTTGTTTCGCTTGAATGTAGTGGTCATCATTTTGGTTGGGAGCCGAGTCCTTATGCCAGTTACGGTTTTTCAAACATACCGTCTTCGGCACAGTGCACATTTCAGCGCATTATCGGCACAGAGATATGCTAAATAGGCATTGGATTTTTGCAACCTCTTCTATGGGTGTATTAAAGCCAAAACTATTGGTTTTTGTAAATGGTTTATACTGCATACAGGGTGGCTCCAGAGAGTGCAATGGTTGCGAAACTCGAACATTTACACTGGGGGAGGGGGCCTAGAGTTTTTTTTGTAATTTCATTACTTGAAACGGCTTATACTTTAAGGTTTTAAGGAGCCAAACTCGTTTTGTATATTTACAATTGTTTGCATAAGTCTAAATCATCACAAACTAGGTAGTTGATTACAGCTAACACATCCTTCACTTGAAGGCTGGATGGTTTTCTTCGGGCCCGAATTGAATCTATGAAGTTCGCTCTGGAGACAAGATGGTCCTCTTACGATAAATTGGCACAAAAACCATTAGCAGGCTCAGTTCCAAAAAGCTCAATTAAGACTGCATCAAAAGCTCCCTTTATGTCTAGAAACAAAAAAGCCATTTTCTCACGTTTTATGTACCTCCGAAGACTGCGAAGAAGGACAATCGTTTGTCCCTCTGCCCCTTCGAAACGCAAATTCAGTATTTGGAATATAAATTTTATTTTTTCTGAAATGTGAAGGATACAATTTTTGTTAGTTTAATTTAATTCTAATGCAATTTAGACTTGTCCTTTTGCAAGTCATCTTCTATTTAATTTCATTCAAAAAATTGGGATTTGTCCTCTTGCAAGCTATCTTTTGTTTAATTCCATTCCAAAACAATGGAGACTTGTCCTCTTGAAAGCTATCTTTTTTTTAGTTTCATTCAAACTATTGGGACTTGTCCTCTTGCAAGCCAACTTTAATTTTGTTTCATTCAAACAATTGGGAATTGTCCTCTTGCAAACCATCTTTTATTTAACTCCATTCAAAAACAATGAGGACTTGTCCTCTTGCAAGCTATCTTTAATTTAGTTTCATTCAAAACAATTGGGACTTGTCCTTTTGCAAGCCTTCATTTATATTGTTTCATTCAAAACAATTGGAACTTGTCATCTTTTATTTAAATTCATTCAAACCATTGGGAATTGACCTCTTGCAAACCATCTTTTATTTAACTCCATTCAAAAACAATGAGGACTTTTCCTCTTGCAAGCCATTTTTTATTTAATTTCTTTCCAAAAACAATGAGGACTTGTCCTCTTGCCAGCCATCTTTTCGAAAAGCTGAACCTCAAAGCAGAAACTAAAATCTAAAACTTTAATCAGTTAAAATAGGTGTGTAGCCGCCGACCGTTGCCTAGAGAGTTACGTTCAAGTCTTCTAAGCCAGAGATCATGAGATCGAGTCCCAGTCACGGCATTCATAGTACTCTTTCTGTGGGCTGGTGGTGTTAGCATTAGTAAGAGGCTGGTCATTATATCCTTGAAAGATGTACTCTTTAGACTTAAGTAGAATTTAGATCTATTCAAAGGAACATTAAGTTTCACTGAGATCCTATTCGTGTGTGTTCGTTGTGAGTTGTTGAATCGACACTCATGTTTATAGAAAAAAAAATCAGTGGCTCCAGAGAGTGAATGTGACATTCCTAGGGGAAAGATTTTTAGTAATAAAAACTGATAAAACATACATTTTTGCGATCGTGTTTCGCTTTTATTGGAAAAAAATAAAATCCCCATGAAATACTATTTTCATTCGCAGAAATTTGCCTTTCAAGTTTGAAGCCGGGCATTATCATCCACGAAATATTTTTTTTTTCGATGCAACAGCACAAATAATGGGACCAGAGGGCAACGAAAACATAAAAAAAAACTACATTCCATACCATCACGCGAAACACTGCTAGCCATTTGGCTTTTCTGCCAACACGCCATACTGAAGCTCTGAAGGCAAACAAGTTGCCGAAATGAATGAACCACATATAGAAGGGTGTAAAAAAAGGGAATTAATTGCTCCATACGGTTGAATCGAAGTGCCTGCCGACTGCCATTTGGCAGGAAAAAAATTAATTATCCTCTACAGTCGAAAGGTTCTCGAGCTGCGCTTTTTTATTCGCTATTGTTTGTATCAAATATCGGAACAAAAATTTTATCAACTCCCCGCAAAAATTCGATGAGACCGCATACATGTGTATATTTCGAAGAAAACCGCGGAAATTCCGATCAACTTCAGCATTTTATAAAAACCATCAACCATCACATAACATTGCAGCACTCGGGCCGGAAGTTGATGGCTTCATAGATCAACAGTCCCGAAAAAGGGCTCGTAGGCGAAGTCAAGCGGCTTACCACGTCATTCAGAGCCATCAAATCATCAGTTTGGAGCGGAAGTTTGCCATGGAGAAACCACAACCCCCCTAAACCAGTGCCTGGTAGCATAGGATGGAATCCACTTCCGCCGGGATGATGTGCTATCCGTCTCTATCTACAATATGGGTGGTTGATGGTTTCGGTTTCCATGTTTTATTATGTCAAGAAATCGCGCCTCGGCAACGAGCTTTAATATGATGACGCGAAAAAAAAATAACTGACTGAATAAGTACGCGGTCCAACCACTCGATTTCGACCGGGGTTTTTTTTCGTTCGGTGCCGCCATTCTCAAAACTTTATCCTTGGCAATAACGACCGCTTGCCGTAATAACATTTCTGGCGATCGTCAACAGTGGAAGAAAAGCACTTTGGCGAGCGAAAAAGTTTACTTCTCGTAGACTGGATGGCGCGACAGTTTGGGGGTGATAAACAATAAATGACTTCATGTCTCCTCTCTTTCCCATGCGAAGGGACGTTTATTTTCTGACAAATGTCATTGATGTGTCCCCCGGTCCACTCTTCTAATGGCGGCTCTAGGCAGCGGTAGCGAAACTCCGGCATCGAAATCCGATCAACGCCCGTTCAAGCCGTTAGAAAAATCGAAATCTAAATCGAAATGTGAACGGACATATGCCCATTTTTGACGGTCGCCATACGTTAATTTTAAATTCTGCAAAAAATCATGGATGAGTTTTGAGCCTAAACAAAGCTTTTTAGACTCCAGGGTTTGAAAATATAAAAAAATGACCCCAAATCGACTCAGTCTAGTGCACATGCGATATTGGAAATCCAGTGATAAAAATATAGTGTTCTTTTATCGCGAGAGAAGGAAAAGGATAGAAAAATAGAGACAGCAAGATAGCATAAACAAATAAAAAATTGGATTAAAAGATCAGTTTGAAGAATGATGATATAAAGCATGTAGTAGTTGTGAAACGGGAAATAAAATTAAGTGTTTCGGGAATCGATTATCGATCGGTTACGACAATTGGCGCAGTCGAATTCCTGCTAATGGTAACTATGGTGGAGGAAATTAAAACTGACGAAGAAATGTATTTTTCCATAATTGAGAAACTAAATTGGTATACAAAATGGACGCTTTAAGAAGTCAAAAAGCAATCGGTTAGCAGAATTTGTGTTGAACATAATGGATGCCGTATTGGGCCATCCAAGTATGAAAAATTTGCCAGTTTTTATGGAAGTTCAAATTTTACAAAAATAACAAACATTATCTCTGAAAAGTTGTAAATTTCGAGACGTACACGTACTTGAGTTAAGGTAATTTAATGCTATGAGAGAGAAAGTTATTTGTACATAGACCAAAGGACATTTTAAAATGTGATTCCACGCCAGTTTACTTAGTAAAGGGCTTTTTCGGTGAAATTTTTTTAGAAAACATTTTTCTAGAGGAACTTGAGATCTTCACTTTTAGTACTTCCCCTGTGAGGAACAATTGAAGAGGACATTTCCCATGAGAAAATTCCCTGTGAGGATCTGCCTTGGAGGACATTCCCTGTGAGGACACCACTAGAGAAAGTCTGTATAGTGAACCTTTCCTGTGAGCATCCACCATTTAAGGACATTCCATGAGAAGATCTTCCCTGAGAGGACATTTCCTGTGAGGCATTTCTCTGAGAGGACATTCCTTGAGAGCATCTGCCTGAGAACTTTTCCTAAGAGAACATCCCTAGAGAGAATCTGTCTCAGAATTTTCCCTGTGAGTATCTGCCCTGAGAGGACATTCCCTGTGAGGACATTTCCTGTGAGGACATTCCCGTTGAGGACAGTGCCCGAGAGGATCTGCATGAGAACTTTCCCTGTGAGCATCTGCCCTGAGAGGACATTCCCGGTGAAGATATTCCTAGAGAGGATTTCCCTTGAGAGCTTTCCCTGTGAGGATCTGCCCTGAGAGGACATTCCCGGTGAGGACATCCCTAGAGAGGGTCTGCCTGAGAATTTTCCTTGTGAAGATCTGCCCTGAGAGGACATTCCCTGTGAGGACATTTCCTGTGAGGACATTCTCTGTGAGAACATTCCTTGTGAGGACAGTCCTCGAGAGGATCTGCATGAGAACTTTCCCTGTGAGGATCTGCCCTGAGAAGATATTTCCTGTGAGGACATTTCCTGTAAAGACATTCCCGTTGAGGGCATTTCTTGAAAGGATTTGTCGAGAGGACATTCCCTGTTAGGATCTGCCCTGAGATGGCTTCCCGGTGAAAATATTCCTAGAGAGGATTTGACCTGAGAACTTTCCCTGTGAGGATCTGCCAGAAATGACATTCCGGGTGAGGACATCCCTAGAGAGAGCCTGCCTGGATTTTTTTTCCCTGTGAGGATCTGCCCTGAGAGGACATTCCCTGTAAGGACATTCCTTATGATAAAATCCCTTGAAAGGATTGGCCAGAAAACTTTCCCTGCGAGGATCTGCCCTGAGAGGACATTTCCAGTGAGCATCTGTCCTGAGAAGACATTCCCGGTGAGGATATTCCTAGAGATGATTTGCTCTGAGAACTTTCCCTATGAGGACATTCCCTGTGAGGACATGTCCTGTGAGGACATTCCTGGGGAGGACATTCCCGTTGAGGACATTCCTTGAAAGGATTTACCTGAGAAGTTCCCTGCGAGGATCTGCCCTGAGAGGACATTCCCGGTGTGGATATTCCTAGAGATGATTTGCTCTGAGAACTTTCGCTGTGAGGATTTGCCCTGAAAGAACAAGTACTGTGAGTACATTCCCGATGAGGACCATCCTTGAGAAGATCTGCCTGAGAAACTTTCCTGGGAGGATGAAACCTTCGGCATTCTAGTGACAGACGCAAAGAGAGCAGCACGTTACTACAACTGGCTCCGACGACGAGTGAAAAAACCCACGCGGAAAGCAGAAAATTTTGATATTGCGGAAAGAAATTACTGGTAATTGATTTTGGAGACGCCATTTAAGGTGAGTTTAAACTGTAAAAGTGAGGAAATATCGCGAATTTTGTTTGTTTTTGCGAACACCTCTTGTGAAGTACAGCTGAAGAAAAGTTAAGACATATGGGGCCCAAAGGGCAGAGCGCTAGCCCATGGGGTGTTTTTTTTTGCTGTTGCGAAAGTGAAAGCCGCCGTTACCGTGTGAATTGGCAGGAAAGTTCCTCGGAATTCCAAACATGTTTTCTTGTGCAAGTGTGGATGTTTTCATAGCGAAAATTAACAAAATATAAAATTTTCGTGTGAATCTGACAGCGAGAATGAATTCTCCGGGTCAAATGGCAGGAAAAGTTATCGTCCAGAGTCAATTGGCAGGAAGTGTTCCTCCAGACGATTGAATGACAGCGAGATTTAGTTCTCCAGGGTCAGCTGGTAGGAAAGTGTACCTCCTGATACGCGATTGATGGCGAGAATCCGTTCTCCAGGATCAATCGGCGGAAAGTCATTCCTCCAAACGTGTGACGGCGAGATCATTGTCTCCAGGGTCAATGGGCAGGAAAATTATCTCTCCTGATGTCCATGTCCAGTGGCTGGGAAATGTTTCTCCTGATAAGCTGATGACAGCGAGATTGATTTCTCCAGGGTCATATTGATGGTATCAGGAAATGGGTTGATTATAAATTACGAGTCGGTTCAATGAAGTTGGTCGAAACAGATAGTAATAGAATGACAATTCGATTTGACTTCGATAGATTTTGGCTTGCTCCATTGACAACGACCTGACTATTTTCGACCATAACATTGGTGCATTGAACATCTACCAGTTGACAGAAACCAGTAGAAACCAATTTCTACCCACGAAACGAAGCTTATGTATAAAAAAATGAGAACTCAATGAATGCCGTCATAGATGTTGAATTAAATTTCTTAGAAAAAAACATACTCAAGATAGATACAGGTAGTAAAAATGATTATTCTTCAATTTACAGATGGAAGAAGTGCTGTAGAGTGCTATGACTAGTATATGATGAAGGCCAAGTTCCTCCATTTGGGTGGACCAGCACTTCAGACCGCATTCAAAAATATGAAAGACAACGATCACATTCCTTTAGTCTCTGTTGTTCCCAAATGGTACGATGTAGCTGTTCAGAAGCTGGATGATTTCTTTGAATCACGCCATCAAAGTACTTCTGAGCGCCGTAAACTACGCCAAATGTCTCAAAAGACGAGCGAGCGATTCGCAGACTTCATAATTCGTCCAAAGCAACAGATTGTGGAATGCGGGTTCGAGAAATACGGTTCAGAAGTCAGTCAAATTTTGAGTGAAATATATTTGACTGGCGCTATCGTTGTAGGTGTGTGGGGCACTAATACACACGTGAGTCTGCACGATTACTCAACCCTTTAGAGAGGCTGTAAAGCCGACTCAGCCCTCAGTCAGTCAGCCAGTCAGTCGGCAGCAACTTAACGGTTAAGCCGCATAATAGATTAAGTAGCGTTGCTCGATCGGTGGGTGATTTCCGGAGGACGGAATAAAGTTGCACATTTGGCGACCGAAACTGGACCTTATTTAACTTTTTCCTGCATTACTTTTAAAACAAACAAACCCGCCAAAGAGTAGACGCGGAAAAAAAAATTCAAGTGACTTTATTTGTGTAGTGTTATTGACATGATTATTATGTTGCCAGTGTTGCAAAATCTGCAGTTTTTGTGATGTTTTTTTTTTTTTTAAATTGAACTATTGAAAAAATGTGAATGCAAACAAAAGCATGTTGTGGAAAAGATTGCGAGTTGGGAGGACCGCAACATAAAGGAATGGCTGCGTGTTGGGAGAACCGCAGTAGAAAAAGATGATTGCGAGTTGGGAGGACCGCAACATAAAGGAATGGCTGCGTGTTGGGAGGACCGCAGTAGAAAAAGATGATTTCGAGTTGGGAGGACCGCAACATGAAACAAAAATTGCGTGTTGGGAGGACCGCAACATAAAAGAAACATTGCGTGTTGGGAGGACCGCAGCAGATAGAAATGAATTGCTAGTTCGGAGGACCGCATTATAAAAAAGGTTGCGTGTTAGTAGAAATACAACATGAAAGAAAGGCTGTGTGTCGGGAGGACCGCAAAGCTATCGGAGTGTGCTTGTTGTGTGTTGGAATAATCGCAAAAGGAGATAAGTTTACTCTAAAAAAAATGCTTAAAAAAACTAAATGGAAAAAAAAGATTGCATAAAAAAAAGCCAAAAGATAGGATAAAGATAGCAAAAAAAACATGTTGTCATAAGAAGATTAATTGAAAATCTAAGCAGTAGTAGCAGCATTTAAGGCAGCCTGCCGAGTATGGGAATGGTAAGCTGAGGAATAATTGTTTGCCGAATTCTAGGGCTCAACGAGTAGTACATAGCCAATTGAAAGAAATAATGTATAATGGCTGATCACGCATAGAGTATGCAAAAATGGAACAACGAAAGAAACTTTGGCAATCATGGAAAGGAAAATCGAATAGATAGAAATTGTTAACGACGAGGAATAGACAATCATTTTGTGGTTATGTGAAAGCCACACAAGAGTCGCTTACCGCCCCCTGCTGGGAGCAATGTTCTTCACCAGGATGAGACACCCAAGATATAAACTGATCAGTTGAGCATTCATTAGCTTAATCTCCAATAACAAACACATAAAAAAAAAGAAGAAATACGTTCATGTTTAGAATCAACTAAATTTCAGAAATATAACATTCAATATACAATCTCGTTGAATAGTTATGTGAAATGATTGAATAAAAATTACTAAAAATAAAATATACGCTGAATTTGAAGTCAACAATTAAACAAGAATAAAAGCATTAAAAAAAGAGCTAACGAGATTTTGTAGAATTGATACTCTATATTTTCTAGTAAGTGCATTACTTGTATGTAAGTGTATATATCAAATATGTCGAGCGTAGAAGATGAGCGGAGAAGACTATCTTGAGCATGATTTTTAGGAACAGATTTATATAAAAGAGTTTAGTGCTGATAAGTTGACAACAGAGATCGACTCATTATGGATGGAATGCAAATTGGAAATTTACGGCGCTGTAAAAATATAAGTTATAAGTTGATAAAAGAATCAATGTGCCTGCTGATTGCTCACAAGCATAAGCTAAATTGTTCGGAAAGTTGTTTATTATTAAAATATCTGACAAGCCTGGCGCATTGCCTACTCAGACTCTGGTTGTTGTTTGCTGGTATGAGTGTAATTATGTAATCGTCTTACAAAAAGGTGTATGGGCGATGGGCGCGCTCGCAATCCCGGTATACGATTTCTCGTGTGTTAAATAGAGAAAGCAATAGCCTTCACTCGAATTTCACTCCGATTAGCTGTCATTCTTATGGAAATCTGTGTAAGAGTAAAGAGCAAGCTTTATTCTTTTTAGCAGGCCCAATCCCAGCTTGACCTCCCATTTGACACTCCGATTAGCTGTCATTCTTATGGAAATCTGTGTAAGAGTAAAGAGCAAGCTTTATTCTTTTTAGCAGGCCCAATCCCAGCAATGACCAGCTTGACGTGCAGAGAAGAAAACGAAGAGAGAATATTTTCTCTCTGATGTTATGAAGAAGGGTATCTTGTTTGCCAACAGTTAAAGAGTAGGGGAAAAGTTCATATAACGCCCCATGTGGCTAATACGCGCCACCCTTGTTTTGAAGAATCTGAAGCATTTTAAGCCCGCAAAATATTACCAATTTGTTTTAAATGCTGTGATTGGTTATGGCAGGTATGAATTTTTCCTTAAAATGCCCCTGTGACGTGATAAGTTCACAATTTAGATTTTTCTTTATTTCGATCTAAATTTTAAAACACTTTCAATAAGGTGTCACCAAGCAGAGGAAAACGAATAAGACAATATTTTCTGACACATCGATAGAGGAGAAACTAAACTATGATTTTATGCTAAAAATCATTCTGAACACGCTAAGCTATGCTTTTTATGGGTATGTTCTATCACGGCCCATGCGCTCGTTATAACGCGCCAATCGTAGTAGGCTGAAAATAGCATTAATTTTTCAAAAAGGCCAATTTTTGTTGAAAATGAACAAAAAGTCTAAAACCATATTTTGAGCGTGAATTCAGCCCAAAAAATCTAATTTTAATTTTTTTTAAATTTTGATTAGTCCATTATGATTTTCTTTTCAGTCAAAGTGTCTGTAAGTATTGGTGTATTTTCGGTCTTCGGCTGCTCTCGGGTGTGTTCGGCCGTTAGGCGCGTATTGAATACACAGCGGCGCGTAATTGCAACAAAGTTTTGTTCTGTGGCTTTGAATATGGTTTTTAAAAATCAAGTTTTTGAAGCAACTATAGCAATTTGAGTAATAAAAAATCATAGGCATGTGTAGAAAACACTTTTCTTCAACAATTATACCCATTTTTAACACAATTTGTACGTGGAATACATAGAAAATCAGCGATTCGCTTAGGTGGCGCATAATAGGACATGTTCCCCTAGTACTGAAACGCTTTCTATAGAATGCCCTGACTGTTGACGGTATTTTATCTCATTTTTGTTTGCTTACTTTTTGCCATCAATTGCTCAAATAACGACAAGGTTGACACACATAAATGCCAGCTGATTTTTAAGTTAAGGCTTTCTAATTGGAAAACCTGGGAAAGGAATTGTTGTACAAGTGCGAAGAGCAGGTGTTTATGTTTAATTTATGCGAACAAACTAGTATGATTTCGCAATGCTGTTTTAAACCATTTTGCATTTTGAATGCTGCTGGATGCAAGCTGATATGAAGTTATAGATTTCAAGGAGCGATGCATTTATAAAGTTTGACATCACTGGCTTACAGGAGTTCCCGAACATTGGTATTGTATACGGAATGTCTCGCTAGATAGTATTCTACACACATCCATTCAAACTGCCCCACTCGTCTGTCGGGAAGGGAAGCGTCGTCGTAGAGAGAGCACTTTCGTTTGCTTCTGTTGGTGGTGGTTGTGAATGTACATATCTCAAGAAATGCGATTAATCGCTTATGCATGCATGCGGGCATGTCATGTGAGAGGGAACATGCATCATACATAGCTTGAGACAAACGAGAGAAAACAAGAGCAACAGGACGAATTACATTGTTTCTATGTGTCGGTTATGCGAAACGACCAACAAACGCACCACGTGCTGTTATACTGAGGCGACAAGCATCGCGTTTGTTTGCTTCCTGTGCACGCGACATAACTGCTCTCATCTTCTCACCCTGGGAAATGCGCAGACCTCAAGGAATATTTAAATAAGGTAGTGTCGAGAGCCATATTGGATTTTTTTTGTGACGTCACAAAAACGAATGTATCGAAAATTTATATGCGAATGGTAGAAATTTCAAAGAAAAACATGTTTTAGAACGAAAATGAATTCCAATTTCATTTTGATTGTGTTGTTAGACCTCTATTTCACTATGTTATGAAATTTTCTGATCCTTTGAAGATTGCATTATGTTTTTTTCTCATTTTAATAATGAACGCAATGTCATCTTGAAGCTAAAACGTTCAAAAACGAAGATAAAATCTACTTTAAAAAGGTCTAGCAGGTAGTTATTGAGTGTGCAACTGATTGTCATGATTTTTATCCAATCGGTTTACCATATTCAATTCTTATGTAGAACAATTAACATCAATTGATTATTGTTAACTCGATTTACTAAAATGCGAATAATATTGGTTTTATATAAAAGTTTGTTTTTTGATAACTTTTTTGTAATAAGGATCTTAAACTGCACTGACTTGATCATTTTCATGGAAGAATTTGAACTAATTTTAAAATTTTGCAAATTTGAGTAGGGAAAATCCACCATTTTTTCGAACTTAGATGGTCTATTTCATGCAAAAATTACTCGAAAATCCCACTTTTTTCGTACCAATCTTGAAGAGTAAGAATCCTTCTAGAATAACAGGTATTAAAAGTGGAACATTTCCAGCAAATTCTTCGAATTATCAAAGAAAAAGACAAATTTCCTAGTAAATTAACAGATTTTTCGTGATTGTGACGTCGCAGTGTGTGTGTACTAATACTAAAGCAAGGCTGCCTCGACACTACCTTCTTTAAATATTCCTTGCGCAGACCTGACATACTGAGCGCTTTGGAAAGCACGACAAAACTGATGCCAGGGTGTTTTGTTGCGCGACCAGTTGAAAATCCAATAGGAATATTGTTGTTTCTCGGTTTGAAGCAGTAAATCCGTTTCCAGGCACACAATTCGAAGATTCGAATTTATGATAATAAACTAAATGATATCTTATTCGGGGAGAACATTTTTATGAATTCTTATTCCCGCGTCCCGCGAATAGAGCAAGGAAATATGTTGGTTGGAATTTTGGCATTCTCACAATCTGGATCATGATCTGATGAGCTCTTAATGGTTCCATAAAGAAAGGTGACATCCCAAGCATTAGTAGATGTAGGGAGTGATGATTTGAAGTCAAACTCAGAGCGCCAGTATCAATAATTGCATCACAAACACTTAAAAAAAACTCCAGAGTATTGTCTCGAAAGAATCATTCGCGTTTTTCATTCGATGCTAAACTTCGTAAGTAGAGAATAATGTTTTTTTTTTTCATTTTTTCGTTTCCATTTTCTTCCGAGAGAAAGGGAGATGTGTGGGGCACTAATACACACGTGAGTCTGCACGATTACTCAACCCTTTAGAGAGGCTGTCAAGCCGACTCAGCCCTCAGTCAGTCAGCCAGTCAGTCGGCAGCAACTTAACGGTTAAGCCGCATAATAGATTAAGTAGCGTTGCTCGATCGGTGGGTGATTTCCGGAGGACGGAATAAAGTTGCACAGTAGGTTATTCGTCTAACGAAGTCCGACGTCGTATTTTGTTGAAAGACCTAACTTTCGACGAAATTGAGGCACTAGATATCACCCAGGAAAGTGTGGGACACCAAATGGAAGCAATCTCGGCACCAACTGGAAATGTCAATCGTATTGGACAGTTCTTGCGCCAAAGAAGAGACAATCAAGCTTATCCCAGGGAAAGACGCATTGATCAGGACACTTTGCCTCATCCAGGATCTGTCCCGCTAGGGGAATAATATGTCCTTATTGTAAGATTTACGGTCACGTGGAGGAGAAACGCCACAAGAAGAAAAATGATCAGGGCTCAGGAAATCAGTCTGGAAAGAATCCCAACAATATTCAACTGATTGCAAATGCTGTTCTCTCGGATTCTCCCAAGAACAAGGCCGCCGTAAAGAATAGCCAGGGGAAGGTGTATTACGCCTTTTATTCCGGGAATGAGTCAAACGTTCTCGCGTGTTTGGTTGGAGGTGTCAAAATCGAATTACTTGTCGATTCCGGCGCCGACGCCAATTTGATAAATGGCAAAATGTAGTCCAAATTGAAACAAGACGGCATACAAATCATTTTTTCTACCAGAGGCTGTTCACGAATCTTAAAGGCATACGGAAGCGATGAACCTTTACCAATTTTGGGATCGTTTGTGGCACACATTGAAGTTGGTAAGAGAAAGATTAGAAGCGAGTTTTTGGTCGTCGAAAATGGCCAAAAGCGTCTGCTAGGGGATAAATCAGCCAAAGCCCTTGGGGTGTTGAAGGTCGGGTTTAATGTTAATACTATAAAAGGATCTCAACCATTCGCAAAGATTAAAGGAATACTGGCAACAATTCGTATTGACCCTAACACAATCCCAGTGTTCCAGCCCATGAGAAGAATTCCGTTGCCGTTAGAAGAGTCGGTTCATCGTAAATTAGATGTGATGATCAAACGCGATATAATCAAAATCAAAACTGGAACAAACAGCTGGGTTCACCTCTAGTAATTGTAGGTAAAGCGGATGGTCAGCTTCGACTATGCTTGGACCTACGTCGCGTGAACGAAGCTGTGCAACGCGATCCTTTGCCACTTGTAGATGACTATCTAGCACGCCTTGGAAAAGGACGTATTTGGAGCAAGCTGGACATTCGAGGTGCCATTCTCCAAATTGAGCTTGCCGAAGATTCAAGAGATGTGACAACGTTTATCACTAACCAGGGTTTACACCGTTTCAAACTCCTCCCGTTCGGACTTGTCACGGCACCGGAACTCTTTCAAAAGGCGATGGATCAGATCTTAACCGGATTGTCGGGGCATTCTGGTATCTGGACGATGTGATCGTGGAAGGAAAGAACTTACAGGAACACGATGAACGTCTTGATGAGGTAAAATGAATACATAATCTTACAGTTACAATGACTTTGTATTTAAAGAGAAACAAAATAAATAAAAAGAATTTATTATCCAAAGTTGATCATTTGTTTTACAGATCATTTCTCGGTTCAAAAAGCAAGGAGTGGAACTCAATTGGGAAAAGTGCCTGCTGTGGGTTACGGAACTTTATTTCTTGAGGCACAAGATTTCACCGTTTGGAATAAGGCCGAGTGATGCGAAAATTCAAGCATTACATTCCTTTCGTGAACCACAAAACGAGCCAAAAGCTCGCAGCTTCTTAGGCTTACCAAATTCATACCTGGTTTGTCAACAATCGATGAACCATTGCGTAACCTCTTGAAAAAAGATGTGGTTTTCACTTGAGAAGAAGCCCATACATGAGCTATTAGACAGGTTATTAGAATTCAGTTTTTTAACGAATTTTATCGCGGACGGTAAGTTTTAATGTGCGTCGCAATCAAGTTTCAAGTGAAATTAAGAAAAGTGAAAATTATAGAGAAAAGGTTACTACAAAACCTGTGAAAAAAATATTAATGAATAAACGTTTCCGCTTTTTTTCACTGTGATATCCAGCCACAAATTTTACACATATGCAAGCGACATATTCCCCCCAGAAACCGGTAATCGAAACCGAAAATTGAAACCCAGTTTTAATAATAACATTCCGGGGTCTTTTGCCATTTACTTCCATAAACATTCCCGGCACACCCTAGACCTCTTTGCTCCTAACATGCAGCCGTTCTAATGTGCCCGCCTGACATCGTGTTTGCAGACATCTGTATGTATGCGCGCCATAACATAAACGGGGTTTGCCGCGCGCTCGCGTAATAATTCATGATGATGACAATAATAAACGGGCAAACAAGCGCGTAAATTGGCGAATATTGCCAGTCGCGCGCGAGCTTTCCGGCTCTCCCCGGCACCGAGCACTTCCTTCATCCTTCAACCACATGGGTCTGGCAACGGGTGCAGAAGATGGAGCTGTATGGCAGCCCCGTCCCCCAAAAATTATGTGATTGTGCGAAAGGGTTGCTTCTTTTTATATGTAGATTTCCATCAGCACAGCTGCCATAGATCTCCGATATTGGAAAAAGTGAGGGAGGGGTTTTTGGAGAAGATTACTCCCACAGAAGTCGTACGCGCGGGTTGATGCGGTTGGATGAGAATTTCTGATGAGGATGTGCTTCCCTGGGAAATTTCAGTGCAGCAGTAGTATGCTTGCATGGATGTATCGGAATGCAAATAAATTTAACACGCTTTGTAGCCACTTTATTTTCCCGCTCATTGGAAACGGTGCAGTCAAATTTATGGTGATTGTCAAGCTTGAAGAGGGAGTCACCCGGCTAAAAGCGTTACTCAGGCGTGAATTTTTGAATCACAGGCCACTTAATATCTCGTTGAATACCTCATTGTGTGAAAACTTTAAGCCCTTTTGAGTCGCTCGAATGAATCGATACAATTTAAGTACAGGTGGATATCCTAAAATTTGTCACTTGGGCTTCAATTTCACGGTTGAGGTAATTTCACAAGATACTTCCTGTAATTTTACACGATTGTTATGTAAAAATACACAATTTTACGTGTAATTTTAAGACATGTAAAAAACCTAAAATTGCGTCAATCGGGATTCAATTCAATAGTTTAAGTAATTTTACAGGATACTTTCTGTAATTTTACACGTTTGTTTGGTGAAATTGCACAATCTCACGTGAAATTTCGAGGCTGGTAAAAATTCTGAAATTGCGACAATTACAATTCAATTTCATGTTTTAAATAATTTTACAGGATATTTCCTGTAATTTTACACATTATGTAAAATTAGACAATTTCACGGGTAATTTCAGGACAAGTAGAATTCCTAAAATTGCGTTATTTTGAATTAAATTTCATGGTTTAAGTAATTTTATAGTATACTTTCTGTGATTTTACCCATTTATTTGTAAAATTACAATATTTCACGTGTAGTTTTATTTATTTCGAAGAGAGTATTTCTCGCGTGGGCTTTCATTACGTCGTATGAAATAAAATGTAAGCAAAGAATTTAATTACTAAAAAATTCTAAAACTGACATAAACTAGTTAAAACTTTTTATCATTCAGAATATTTGTAGCCTGTTTTGATAACTTTTGCAGCAATTTTCTGTGAATTTTTAAGATGTTTCATACGACATAATGAAAGCTAAGGCGAGATTTAGTGTTTCTGTTTAATCAAGTAATCTATTTTCATGTCTCACTCTCTCTCTGGGAAACCTACCGAGGAAATGTTTTCCCTTGAAAAAAAAATCAAAATTAAAAACAAAATCATTTCTGCACAGCTAATTTATGTTTATGGATTCCCCGTTTTTGCAAAAGTACCCAGAACATCAGGTAATCCAAATCCAATGGGAAATCGGATGCATATTTGCATAATAAATCAATTGGTTGCCCCCTCTAACGTTCACTCTGATCCCCTACCTTGCCCTCTATCGCTACCACCTAATCGCGCGTTGGTAATTGAGGGAAATGTGTGTGTGTGTGTGTGTGTGTGTGTGTGTGTGTGTGTGTGTGTGTGTGTGTGTTTGTGCGTGTTACTAATTTTACATTGAACCGATTCTCATCAACCGGTTCATTTTGAGTGTTGGTATCCAATTATTTAACTAACCGGGACCTACTGTTTGTTTGCTTCGCTGAAAGGATATCTCATTTTCGATCCGAAGTCGAGATAAAATGTTCAAATGATAATTGCAGTTTCTTCGGAAAATTGAATCCCACCTACATGTATATTAAATTTCGCTGCTCTAATTTGAGTGTCCAATTTGCGTTTGCTAGTTCAAATCATTGCAATTATAATTTAAGTTTGGAGGAAGCTACTAACAGTACCTGAAATGTAACAATTAGAGACGTTTCGAATATTGATATTCGGCCAACGGTCCTTCTCAACTATTTGGCTTAATGAGTATTCGGCCGAATATTCTGTTGAGTTTTTAGTAAAAATATAAAACAGATTTATGGAAATTCCTTTTTCTCGTCCATCAAATCATGAGAAACATCAACAAATTGTAAAGTTTTTACAGAAATGAAAAATCAATTTGCATTACCGTGTTTTCATATTTTCATGAAATAGAGTCAGAAATAAAAAGTCTAAAGTGACATAAACTTTTAAAATTATGGAAATCTGTACAAAATTTTGAAAATCTGTGATTTCTGTGAAAATTTGCAAAATTCTGATATCTGCGACACAGATTCTGTGACAAAATTTTCCTTAAAACAGTGATACCTATTACAGATTTTTCGGTGATTTCAGCAACCTTGCTTATGCCACTCATTTTAGTGGGTTGTGCCAACATTACCGCAGCGCTGCCGCAAACCCAAGGTGGATACATCTAGATATTTGTAATTCTCAGTTTTTTATAGTTTTTTTTTCTTATGTTTGAATTATATTGTTTTTCATTCTGTTTTTTTTTTAAATTTTTTTTTTCGTATTTCCAATATTGAAATCTTTTTTTTCCAATATTTGTATAATTATTTTTCTCATATTTACTATTTCATATTTTACGTGATACCAACAATGTATTTTTTCATTCGATTTCGTTTTTATTTTATTTATTTATTTTGAATTTAACCCTCCAAGCAGTTTGCAAAATAATCGTTTCGGGAAAAACTTATCTGAAGTTTGTTGGCGTTTACCTATTAATAAACCAATTTTGATAATAACACAAGGCAACAAAATTTTCATTTTTTTTCGAGGTGCAAAGAACTGGTTTAGACTTATTTGAAGACGCTGATTCTAAATATGCAATTAGTTATTTTCTAGCAGCTTTTAATTTTTAATTAACATTGAAAAATGAGCATAAATTCATTCGATCATTTTTTGCCATTTTTTGGCAAAACTGTAGAAGATTACGATGAATTGGAAATTAAAGATTATAATTCAATGATAAACTTCCCCTGGGATCGCGAGCAATTTTGACTTCTGAGAAAAAATCAGAAAAGTTTTCTCATTGTTTTTTCTCAATTTCGCAAAAAAACGGCAATTTTGACAAAATTTTCAAGAAATTGTAACCCAAATGGAATCTTAGACATTTCTTAACCCATATGTACAATAGTATTGTAGTCTTCAAAAAAGTTCTTTGATGAATTAAAATCTTTAATATCAAATACTCATAGACTTTCTTCAGCAGTGTCAGAAATAGTTGTACATGTTATCTTTGTAAATTTGTGAAAATTGTAGATTTTTGTAAGCGATACATCCTTGAATCATATTTATATTCTATATTAAGTAAACAAATATTTCGTATTTGTAAAATATCGCAGCGTTCATGTTATTACACCACTAGAATCGCTGTCAAATTGGCTTTCTGGTGAATATAAATTTATTGAAGAGATCTTGAGCTAAGATATTCAAAATCTAGTTCAAAGTCTTTCTATTCTCTAGTTTAATTTAAGTGCAAGAAAATCTGAGAAATTACAAATTGACAAAAAGTTCGAACAACAGCTACTTTTGAAAATTCGTAAAAAAAATCGGTGTTCCGTATTTTGACAATCTGAAAATGCTGTTGAAAACGCAGGTTTCAGTGGTGGAATAGAGTTTTCTTTATTCAGGTTTGTTCATCAAGTCCTCAAACAACTACCCATTACATTAGCGATAGCTATTTGTCACTTTCCACTTCTCATACTCCCTGACCGGTAAAATACTAATTTCTCAATGAGAACTTTGATATTCTTACCCAGTGATACCACGAACCCAACTAGTAGTCTCGCTTAACCGTGTGATGATGTAAACATTTGTATCGGGTTTATCATCATCACCTGTCATCAGCAATCATTTATCCATTGTTTTCGATTGCAAATTGGACACAAAGCATGTGGAGAACCAAAACAGAACCTGCTCATGGTAGCAGAAATCATCTGCTGCTGTCCCGGACGCCGGAATTATGTTAACTTTCCAATCCTCTTTTCCAAACAATTTTGTCGGTTCATTAATTGAAAAGTACGGTTTTAAACCACTTCTTTACATTGTTTGTGGTCATGATCTTACAAAATATCGAAAAAATATTTCAAAATTTGCAACGTATAGTTTCTAACTACACCTTTCTTGGACACAAAGTGAAATTTTTTTTGAGTATTTCAGACCTTAGCTTCAGTCTTTTTTTTTCCGAAACATGTATTTTCGATTTTTTTTTTCTTTGACTTTGAACAACGGAAAAATGAAGTATTGTAGCCGAATAATGTCTGAGAAACATTTTTGACTTACATTACGAGGTTTCCAAAACCATGAATTTGTAAAAATTAAGTTAAATTATTGAATAATTCAAAAACATAAGCGATGATTTACATATAGGTCTTAGTTCTCAGAGACAATGGAATTCAGCTGTTATTGTATGTTACACAAATAATTACTTGAATAAATTCCTAACGATCCATTTCAAATATCTGTAATAATGTGATAAATTGAATAACAAATTTCTATTTTCTAGTATAACATTTATCATTTTAAAGGGTTAAACAAAATACAATATTGTTTTTAATATAAATTTGGTTGGAAACTTTAAAACAAGTATTTCATTTAAAAACTCATTTAAAAATTTAAAATTCAAATGGTTTGAAATTATTTTAAAAAAAAAAAGTTAGATTAAACAGCAGCAACAAAAAAAAATTAACTAATGGAAAAAAAATCTGCGATTATTTCCATTCTGGGAAATGTTTTATTTAGGGAAAAATCTAGGAATTGCTCCATTCTGAGGATTTTTTTTGGGAATTGTTTTAATCTGATGTTTGATCTGGGGTACCGCCAACTGGGGCAACATGCAACACTTTTCAACTTCAATGGCTTCTAAAATCTTAATGCTTACAGATAATCATACCTCTTGTACATCAAAAGTTTTAAGGTTGATGGGACACCAAACTGACGTAGTCAAAAAAATTATTGGTTTTACCGGTTATTTTTATGTTTACAAAAACATTTGATTTTCACCGTACTAAGAAAAAGGGGTAAATTGCAACAAACTCTGTAATTAATGAAAAATCAAATGAAATCGTTTGAAAATTTAAAGTTTTTGATACATTTGTGATGTCATAGCGCATAAAGCACCAATTGCAGTAACTTTTGGTTTTGTTCGATTTAAAATTTACTTTTTTTCTGTCAAAAGTGTTTTTAAAAAAAAAGTGTTAATCTGCTGCATACATTTAGGAGTAAAAAATACTACAAAATATTCTATTATCTTAAATCATGTAAATATATGTTGAGATGGATGAAATATTAATATTAACAAACGCATAACGTTATACAATCATATCCCGGCACATGGAAACGCGATTAATGAGATTTAATTCTGATTTGCATTTTGTTGTATTTTGCTTTGCCCCAGTCAGCTAACTGAATTATGTAAATATTTATTTAAAAAAATTTGGTGATTGTCCGAAAAATATTTATACACCAACAGTGTTGGTATTGGATAATGAAAGCAATTTAAAGTTTGTAGGCGATATCATTAAGCCAATCCGTCATACGAGGTAAAGTTTTTTACGACATCGAAAAATGTAAAAATTTGTACATCTATTGCTCGATTTTTTAAATTTTTTATGAGAATCAAAAACTTTAAAAAACTCTTTCACGATGTTGAAAACTATGTCATCATCAATTTGTTATCATTCAATGATAACTTTACTACAGTCTATTGAAATAAAAATTGAATGAGTGTAGTGGTATACAAATGTTGCATCTAACCCTGCGTTTGCATGTTGCCCCGTTTGACGGTATTTGTCATTCTGGGGCAAAATCATCCGGAGCAAAAATATTCGAGTAAACCGGATACAATCTATTTAAGGATAACTTACGCACTGAAGGAACGGCTTCAATCTACTGTTAAGTGTATAAAATAGAGTTTTTAATCATTTGTATTCCAGGCCCTGCTCGATCTTACACGGTTCGATTTTGTCACCGGATTGATTGCGCTTTTACAGCACCAATATTACTCTGACAAACATCATAATAAATAAAAAGATAAAAAAAGGCATACATTACTCGAACAACACGAGAAAACAGAAAAAAAAACAAAAACTTCAAAATAGCTTTTTTTGTAGTTTTCTTTTTTTTCGTGACATTTTTTTCAACATATTAGAGATACACAAAAAAGGCATACCTTACGCCTTTTTTGTGTGTCTCTGAAAAAAATTCTTGAAATTCTCGAAATTTATCAAAAAATGACGTTGCAACAAGTTGCAAATCGTGGATTTTTTCAGCACGAGTTGTGAAATTATCCGACGAGGCTCGCTGGGTAGGATAATTACGTCGAGTGCTGAAAATATCGAATTTTGCAACGAATTCCAATTTTTGCTATGCGAAATTAAAATGCGTACCGTATTTTAAAACACAAATAAAAAAAAATATACAAATTATATTTGTAACTATATGATTATTCATTTTTAAATACTAGTTAAAAGTTTTCGTATTAAATCGTAACTTTACAAAAGTGGTCCTTTGCCTAAACGGTGAGACAAATTTTTTAATGAATCCTTCAGAAACAAAATATGGAATTTACATTCATCGATGGTTAAAATTTTTGAATTTGTTTAAGGTTCTGCTAGATCAAAGTTATTTGCTTTGAGCATAAAATAAGTTCTTTTCAGGGTAGCCTTTAATTTCTTTCGAAAAAAAATAACGTATCCTATAATCAAATTAAACAAGCCCAATCTTCCAAACTCTTTTGCAAATTCCAAGATTCTAACTTTTGATGAAAATATATAAAATTTCTCAAAAAAAACGGGAAGAGTTAAAAAAATTCCGGATCAAATTTGCTTAATGCAAACTTGATCTAAATTTATGATTTTAATTTGAAATTTGGCTTTTGAAAACTGCAATATTAATAATGTTAAATAATTCACGTAGAAAATTTAGAATTTTGTGCAGAGTTTTTAGGTAATGATCAGGTGCATGTTTCTTTAACAGGAAATATTTTTCATAAAAAATTAATTCCATATTGAAAATCCTGTGGATGATTTTGAAAAAAAATAATTTGGGATATATTGCACAAAACAAAACTTAGAAAATTAACTCAAATCCCACATTATATTTGTGATTTTCAGATGAATTGTGTGCACAAACTAATTCTGATTAAAAATTTTGAAATCTGGAAATTGACAATTAAAGTTTTAAATTCATGTTCTCTTTATTTCCTCAACAATTTTATGTTGATTGTAAAACTTATTCACAAGCTAAAACTTTTTCTAGATTTTAAATCTGAATTCTGAACCTTTCAGTCTGAAAGCCGAAAAATCACCTTAAATTCAAGTAACAGTCGTTAAATAAACATTGTAACCTAAATTCAAAAACCGAACTTTGAATCTGTTTCCGAATCTCTTCACAATTTCTGAAATGTACAATAAAAAACAATTTACAAATCTAAATTCCAGATCAGAATTTTATGAGCAAAATTTTAGAGCCCTCATTAATGAATCTACTATTAGAATTCTGTAGTGCTGGTTCAATCTTAATTTTTTTTTTCAATTATTTTTATTTAATCTGTATTGTTAATCCGAATTGAAATGTGAATTTCAAATGATGAATCTTAATAATTTTTTTTTCAATTTTGGATCGCCACTTAGAAAATTTAAATGTTTTAATTTGCTAGAATAAAGTTTGAGAACTTCCAATTTGAATGTAAAACAATAGTCTTTTTTTCATATTCGTAAAACTATTATCAAAATATTGAAAATGCAAATGATTTTCGAAAATCATGAATCAAATTTGATATGAAATTCAAAACCGAATTTTAACCAAGATTTCAAAGCAGCTTTTCATTCCTAATTTCTAGTGATTATTTGAACTGAAAATCAAGAATCCTTAATTTGATACAGAATCACAAATACGAAAATATGTAGAAATACAGTTTTGGTTATGGGAATATAGATCCAGAACCTCCTAAATGAGTTCAATTTAAAATGTAATATTAAGACCTGAATTTCTATGATAAGGTTGCCAGATTTTCCGGTTTAAGCCGGCTTGGCCATGATATTTAATATAAAATAAGGTTGCCAGATTGCTCGGTTTAATCCGGATTTGCCCGGATATTTAATACCTAATTTAAGAACACTCCGGCCCGGCCCGGTTGCTCGGATTTCATTGAAAAATGCCTGGATTTTGCCCGGATTTTTCACTTTATTTTTCAAATTAAACAAAAAAAAACAACAAACACCTCCAAAACTAAATTTTTGAGCAAGTTTTATAAAAATAATCATGAAAGGTTCTTTTGAATAAAAAATACGGTTCAAAATCAAACAATGCGTTTAAAAGAAAAAAAAAAATTTTTTTTCAAATTTAGTTCTTGATTTTTGTTGAGGAATTTCAGAGTTTTGACAAAAATTGATATGAGCCCGGATATTGCCCGGATCAATGGACGTCAATTTGAAATCAAATGCCAGGATTTTGCCAAGTTCTTAAGGGGGGGGTAGGGTCTAACGGGTATAAAAAAACACCATTTTCACGATTTTTTTCTAGAGCTATCGTTCAAACAAATGTATTCAAATTTTTTGCATTATACAAAGCATTGTTAAAAGAACATTTAGTAATTTTTTCGTAGAAAAATATTGAAAAATGAGCCGGTGACGGAGCATTTTCGAGGATACCTTTTAAAAAACAGGATTTGCGGTGGACACTGTATCTCAGCACAGAATCATCTGAAGTCAAAAAATAAGAGCAAAATATTTTTAATAGATGTTTTTCTGGACCCCAACGTTTTTATTTAACTTAAAAATATTTTTATGAAATTTTTGTGGCTGTTTGAAGTAAAAACTACGATTTTTCACTTAAAAATCCGCCATTTTTCACCTTTAAAATCTCCCCAAAGTAAAAAAATCAAAAACTAAAAACGTTGGGGTCTGGTATTTTATATGTAGAAAATATGTTCCAAATTTGAAAAGAATCGGATAAGTAGTTTTCAAATGACGATGTCCACGGACTTTAAAAATGTGCTTTCGAGAAAAACGCGTTTGAAGTTTCTGCTCTTGCTTTCTTGCAGTATTAGATAGGAGGAGATAAAGGCCTATAACTTCTACAGTTTTGCTTCAATTGACTTGAAAATTTGACACAACATTCTTGAAATTTTTTACAATAAGAAAATAAAAAAATAAAAAAAATCGATTTTTTGAAAGTGTTAGACCCTACCCCCCCCTTAAATAAAAATTGCCCGATTTGTCCGGCCCAGGTACGTCTGAAAAAATTCTGGCAAACTTAATATAAAATTTGAGAAAAATCTCTGTCCCGGGTTTGACCCGGTTGCCTGGATTCCATAGGAAATGCATAGGTTTGGCCCGGGATTGATCTCATTCTCATTCATAAAACAAACTAAAAAAAACAAATTGTGTTGAATTTTTTTTTACTTATGCGTCCAAAATTTTTGGACCAAGTTTCAAAAAACTAATCATTAAAGGTTTCATCATGTTTTTTTGATGAGCAATTCCTAGGTTTTGACCAAAATTGCCTGAATTTTGGTCGACAACTTTGAAATCAAATACCCAGAATTTGTCAGGTTTTTATGTAAAACATCCCGGGTTTGTCCGACCCCGGTACGTGCTGAAAAAAAACTGACAACCTTATTCTACGAACAAGTGAGAAAAATTTGAATCAAACTGTAGAAGAATTTTGAACTTGGAATGAGTTTCTGAGGTTTTGGCATTAATTTTTAGTCCAGATTTTTACTCTTGAATATCTTTGCTCTATTATCAATTTTTTTTTCGAAGGGGATGGAAAGTATTAAAGAAACATGAGCTATCAAAGAAAATAAGAACATAAGCCAAACCTTTTCCAAACCAACAAGTTGCAAAAGTTGAATTTCATCAGCACGAGTTGGCAAGCCTCGTTGGATAATTACGACAAGTGATGATACTATATCGAAAAATATTACTTTCAAAATAAGACATGACATTTTTTCGCTGCCACCCTAGCCTACTTTCATGAGTTAAACTTGAATTTATGAACAAAAAAAGACAAATACAAAATGCATCTCATGCATTCCATTGTAAACTTGGGTGCACGTTGCCTCAAATAGATCTGTTCCCGGTCATCGTGCTGATGTCCGGAACGTCCCAAGAAATGAATTCGGAGACATCGTTACGTGTGTTGCGCGGGTACTTTTCTGCTCCCTATTCCGAACGAATGTTTAGGACCTTCCCTGCCCCTTCAATGAAAGTGTAGCCGAAAAGGCAATAAATTGTCCCCAACAATGGACCCACGTCTCCGGCTACCGACAGCCGACAACAATTGAATTCAAACCGTCCGTCGTCGTCGTCGTCCTGGGTCCCATTTACACAAATACAATCATATGGGGTACATGAACACATAAATACTGGAACTCGACGACAAATCCCCCCCATAAATATGGTTCCCATTTTGTGGAAAGTGCGTATGCGTTCCGAATTTGTGCGTGAGATGTGCTTCGAGTTTTCCGAAAGCTGTTATGATAATATGCTAGGTTTAGCACACAAAAAGGATCACACATACTCGCCAAAAAAAAGGTTTGTTCTGAGAAGGGCTTTTGTAGTAATAGGATTTCAATCAATTTGATGGACTTGGCCGACATGTTCGAGAGGTGCTTCTCGCCCGCCAACGTATAATTTCGTTCGAGTATTGTCAAAAACTTAGCTAAGGAGTAAGGAGATGAAAATTGGTAAAACCATTAGCAGAAAATATAAGAAACGAACACCTTCCGGCCCCCAGATTTTATTTTAATCGATTAGATGATATAATTATTGGAATACAATCTGGAACTTCACTATGTGAGTAATTTTCATCGTTCCGAACATTGTGCATCCCGCAGCTAACATTTGAAAATGGGTGTATTCATTTTCTAGCGTATGTGCAAAAGGTAAAGTTACCAAGGATTCTGGGAAAATTTGTTTCACTTGATAGTGAGGTACGAATATTCAATATTGCTTCAACGATATGAGCATGTAGTCTCGAAGAGTGGGAGAGATATTGCCGGTTATATTACATCTTTCGAGACGGAAGATTTGAGACACATCGAAATCGTGAAATTGCTATGAGCGAATCCTAGCTTCACATACATGTCATCTTTTTTTTTTTAGATAGAATGGATTCCGGGAAGCTTAAGAATAGACCCTAAATGAAATGTTACTGTTAAAGTTAAAATTTTAATAGAATTCTACCTTAACACATATTCCATGAAAACCCACGCATTCATAATTTTACGCATTTCATAACGGAAATAAAAAAAAATCAGAAATAAAAAAACCCAATTAGACATCTACCAGGTTACCCGTTTGTACTAAATTGGTAAAACTGATAGAACAAGTTTTCAACGGTCGTCATGGCAGGAAAAAACACACATTAAATCATCGATCGATTTTGTTAATTATTTCTTGCCACACTTTAGATATTCTTGAATTCCTGAACAATGCTATTCTAATCTACCAAACTGCAAAATTCCGAAAATCCCGACCAGAATCGCTTTTATAAAAAGAAAAAAAAAAGAAACCAACGATCTACCAAAAAAAAAAAATGAATAGTTATCAGTCGTTAGCCGCAAATAACTCAGTTTTGTTTTTAAAAAATGCATCCAAATTTTGACGAAACTAAAAAAAAATTAAAAAAAATTTTATCCAATAAAAATTTTTATAAAAAAAGCAAAAACGATAAACTAAAACAAAAAATTTAAAATAGAAAAATTTAAGAAAAAAAATTGACACAATTGGAAAAATAAACATAAAAGACAAAACTGACACAATCGAAAAAATTGACGAAAAAATTTCAAAATAATGATAAAAAACAAAATTTGTAACTTTCACATCATTAACAATATTGATGAACTTGACTAAATCGACCAAGTTTACAAAATTGAAAAAATTGACAAAATTGACAAAATTGACAAAATTGACAAAATTGACAAAATTGACAAAATTGACAAAATTGACAAAATTGACAAAATTGACAAAATTGACAAAATTGACAAAATTGACAAAATTGACAAAATTGACAAAATTGACAAAATTGACAAAATTGACAAAATTGACAAAATTGACAAAATTGACAAAATTGACAAAATTGACAAAATTGACAAAATTGACAAAATTGACAAAATTGACAAAATTGACAAAATTGACAAAATTGACAAAATTGACAAAATTGACAAAATTGACAAAATTGACAAAATTGACAAAATTGACAAAATTGACAAAATTGACAAAATTGACAAAATTGACAAAATTGACAAAATTGACAAAATTGACAAAATTGACAAAATTGACAAAATTGACAAAATTGACAAAATTGACAAAATTGACAAAATTGACAAAATTGACAAAATTGACAAAAATTGACAAAATTGACAAAATTGACAAAATTGACAAAATTGACAAAATTGACAAAATTGACAAAATTGACAAAATTGACAAAATTGACAAAATTGACAAAATTGACAAAATTGACAAAATTGACAAAATTGACAAAATTGACAAAATTGAAAAAATTGAAAAAATTGACAAAATTGACAAAATTGACAAAATTGACAAAATTGACAAAATTGACAAAATTGACAAAATTGACAAAATTGACAAAATTGACAAAATTGACAAAATTGACAAAATTGACAAAATTGACAAAATTGACAAAATTGACAAAATTGACAAAATTGACAAAATTGACAAAATTGACAAAATTGACAAAATTGACAAAATTGACAAAATTGACAAAATTGACAAAATTGACAAAATTGACAAAATTGTCAAAATTGTCAAAATTGTCAAAATTGTCAAAATTGTCAAAATTGTCAAAATTGTCAAAATTGTCAAAATTGTCAAAATTTTCAAAATTTTCAAAATTGTCAAAATTGTCAAAATTGTCAAAATTGTCAAAATTGTCAAAATTGTCAAAATTGTCAAAATTGTCAAAATTGTCAAAATTGTCAAAATTGTCAAAATTGTCAAAATTGTCAAAATTGTCAAAATTGTCAAAATTGTCAAAATTGTCAAAATTGTCAAAATTGTCAAAATTGTCAAAATTGTCAAAATTGTCAAAATTGTCAAAATTGTCAAAATTGTCAAAATTGTCAAAATTGTCAAAATTGTCAAAATTGTCAAAATTGTCAAAATTGTCAAAATTGTCAAAATTGTCAAAATTGTCAAAATTGTCAAAATTGTCAAAATTGTCAAAATTGTCAAAATTGTCAAAATTGTCAAAATTGTCAAAATTGTCAAAATTGTCAAAATTGTCAAAATTGTCAAAATTGTCAAAATTGTCAAAATTGTCAAAATTGTCAAAATTGTCAAAATTGTCAAAATTTCCAAAATTGTCAAAATTGTCAAAATTGTCAAAATTGTCAAAATTGTCAAAATTGTCAAAATTGTCAAAATTGTCAAAATTGTCAAAATTGTCAAAATTGTCAAAATTGTCAAAATAGTCAAAATTGTTAAAATTGTCCAAATTGTCGAAATTGTCAAAGTTGCCAAATTGTCAAAGATGCCAAATTGATAAGTCTAATAATTTTGACAAAATTGACAAAATTTACAAAATGACAAAATTGGCAAAATTGCCAAACTTGTCAAAATTGTCAAAATTGAAAAATTTGTTTAAAAAAAGTGCACATCTACCTTTAAAAGTTTTGAAAAAATTGTTAAACCATTACGTACTTTTGATAAGTGAACAGAAATTTAAAAAAACCTTTCATGGCTAGACAGCGTACGTTATTTAAAGACAATTTGGTGACAGCGTCAAATTTCTATGAAAGTTTTCCCACTCTTATAAATGGTTTAAAAATAAATCGAAAAAGAACATTTTTGGAATACACGATATTAAACGTTTAGCTGTCTACTACTTTTTATTGTAAATATTTTCTAAAAAGCTAAAAAAAATATATGATTCTCTAATCTCTGTTCCATAGACTACAACGGCCGAACGATTCAATATTTCAACTAATGGCTATTCACAGAATGCATAGTTGATGCATTCCGAAGTCGAAACCTTAAACTGACCACAACTCAATTATCCAACTTTATTGCAAAGTGATGACCACTTGTGTGGATGTGTGTTTGTGTTTTTCGTATGGTGTTACCAATCAGGGGCGGGATTATGGAACTCGAAACAATCGAGTTTCGTTCGATTCGACCAACTTTGGCATTACCGATCTCGATTCGAATGAAACATTTCGAGATGATCTACTACCCGATTTACTCGAAATCTAGTACGTCAAAATTTAGAACTCGAACGAGATTCGTAATACTGATGTTAATTCGATTCGAGTTCAACTCGAAACGGGTAACTCGAATCGAATAGGATTCATAATTCCACCCCAGATGTCAGAGAAGTAATTTGCCCTCATTTTTGTCGTTCGTTATCTGCTGTTGGTATCTATGCAAGTTTCTAACGTTTCTAGTTTTGTTATCGAAAGTGTGGGGAAATTTGTTAATTATTCATGTGCTTTTTCGAGATCAACTTAATGCTTTCTTTCTGTGCAGCTTGGCGCTGAAAAACCATCGAACAGGCAACAAGGCAACAATCGACCGGAGGAAACAAATTGAGAGCTTTTTCCCGGTTGTTGTCTCTTTGTCCATGATACGTTCCTCGACTGCTTCAGCTCCCTCGCTTTTTCAGAAAGTCAGCGAAGCGTTATCATTAAATTAGATTTAACGGTGACAAATTGGAACGATTTTTTAATGGAATTGAATAAGGTTTGGATCTCGTGAGCTATTCCAGCAGAAAAATGACGGTCGCCATGGAAGGAAAAATTCCCTTTAAATATCAACACATTGGATTTAATGTTAACCATGTTACAAAAATATGTTTAAAAAAATTTATGTCGGTTCCTCCTAAAAGTTCATCCCCTAGTTTGGGTCAATTATGGAAATACAGAACATCCAATTAAAAATGTTGCCCTGCAAATTGATTTGAAAATTTAATTCAGCTCTCGAAGAGTCGATCCGGTTTTCCTAAGATTATCGCCCCTGGGAAAGAAGAAGAAAAAAAAAATCCTACGAACCGTAGGAAAAAAAACACACACCTAGAATTCTAGGGGAAAGTGTAAGAAACAGAAACAGCACAATATATGTTAAGGTAAATTCAATTAGACCCAAAATTCACCGATATCGGGTCTTCCCACCTGGAATCTTGGTCCCAAGTTCCAGCAGCGTAGGACTGGTCCCGATGCCTTATCTCGTTGGCCCATATTACTTCCTTACCTTCCCGACAGCTCCGGACTCGATATTGAACAATAACATTAGCATAAATGGATGATTGGGGAAATCCGTAGGGTGCTCACCTGGAAGAAAACAGACCAAAAATTCAAGATAGGGTGAGTATTAGATACAAAGCAAGAAGTGTGTTTGTGTATTTTAAGGTGAAGCGGGGGACATCAATTTGCTGGAATTACATTAAAATTTAGGGTTCGACTGAATTGATTGTCGTAAGCGTTGGCACTAGTTGTTGTTGTTGTTTTTGTTGTTGTGTTGTAAAAGAGAGAAAGCATATCTTAAGAAACACATATTTCTTGCTGTTTCAGAAGCCGATTGTCCCACTCTGATAGGAGATTTAAGGTTATAAGGGATTATTTCTCGAGTGACCCTCGTTATTGGATTATGTAGTGTATCAACTAAGCACAATAATAAGACGAGCGATGTCTAATAACTAAGATGTTCTTTATTCAAATGTCAACTTAAGAATGCAATATATCGAGCACTGCACGTTCTATTTATACCCCGGTCTACTATGGCTGTTCTTCTCGCGTTATTGTAGATTATGCCATATTCCCTTTTCGCACGGCCGGTCAGCATCCTGGTTGCTTTGTTGTAGCTGGTACACTACAACTACTCCCTCTCCTAGAAACGAAGTGGTTGATGATTCGGCTGCATCTGCTCACGTAGATTCCATCAGGATGATGAAGATAACTGATGCTTTTTTGGGACCGATGGGACTCCGGAATTAAATGTGATTCTTCTTCCTTGACGTGGCTCTCCATTGGATCGTCATCGTTAGACCCAAGATCTGCTTCGCTACCAAAATCATCGTATGGGTACTTGTTGATTTGATGACTCCGGCGAATGATGACTCCAAGCTCTTTAGTGTGGCATTCGTAAAGACCAGAACCTCTTTTTGCCACGATGCGACCTCGGATCCAGGATTTTTCTTCGGTAAACGGTAGTCTCGAACGTACACTGTTTCGTTTACCCTGAAACTCCTTTTCGCCTTTACTGGACCGTCGCTGAAGATGCCGGGTTTCGCCTTCTCCTCGAAAGCTCGTGCTCCCCGATGTGTCCTGTAAAACTTGGGAAAAGAATCTTTTTTCGATGGAGCATTTACCTCTTTCATGTGCTCCTTTGAATGACCAAAATCTACTGTCAACCCCCATCGCCACATTGTTTGTCGTCCCAGCAACGGTTGCCGATCACCATCGAAAACGAAGATCACCTCTTTGGATTTGTGGTGTCTAAACTCCATTTTCGCTCTGAATTTTCCAGCTGCTCGAAAGTTGTTGCCGTTATAGGAAACGAAATCTTCGCTTCCACCAGCCTCGAGCGGCATCGATTTGAAAAGCCGATGAAACAACGCTTTCGGAATAGCGTTCACCGGACTTCCAGTGTCTAGTTCGAAGTTGATTGAGTAACCACCAACACGAACCGGAACAATGACGGGAGGGGGAATATCCAACCTGTTCATCGCCAAATGATGAACTTTGGGCTTCGTCGCTCCTTCGTTCGGATCTTTTCTGTTCGGACATACTTTGGCCAGATGTCCTTTCAGCTCACACAACTTGCACACGTACGCCTTGTACTGGCAAGTTCGGAAATTGTGATTGCCTTTACCGCAGGCAAAACAACGGGAATCTGGATCGGGTCTTTCCAGATTGTCTTCCTTCCTTCCACGGTCGGAACGAACCTTGAATATTTCCAAAACCTCACGTTGTCGTAATGTTGATTCCTTCTTCATAGCAGTTTTCACGAGGACTTCCATCTCCGAATTCGGATCCTCTTCGCAAACCCTCTCGTAAATCGGTCCACGTTTAAGACCAACTACAAAAATGTTTTTCAGGAACACTGGCAGATCATTGCCAAACTCGCACTCGGCGGCCAACTTCTTCAAGCGGGTTGACCACTCGATGACTGATTCGCCGTCGCCTTGACGCGCTTCTATGAACCGGGTCCTCTCGTGAAAAATTACCAACGTCGGGGTAAACCGTTGGCGCAGCAAAATGCAAAGTTCGTCGAACATCTTTGTTTCCGGTTTCGCTGGGAAACAGAGGTCCTTGATTGTCTGGTACACCTCCATCGAAACCGCCGTCAGCAGAAAGGCAGACCGTCGCTCGTCATCCTTCTCCTCGATTCCGTAGGCCACAAAGAATTGTCTCAACCGTTCTTCGTACAGTGACCAGGAATCACCAATGTGGAACTCCGGAGGCTTCACGTTCATTTTCGAAAATCCCTTCGTCGCCAAACTGTAGTGTATCAACTAAGCACAATAATAAGACGAGCGATGTCTAATAACTAAGATGTTCTTTATTCAAATGTCAACTTAAGAATGCAATATATCGAGCACTGCACGTTCTATTTATACCCCGGTCTACTATGGCTGTTCTTCTCGCGTTATTGTAGATTATGCCATATTCCCTTTTCGCACGGCCGGTCAGCATCCTGGTTGCTTTGTTGTAGCTGGTACACTACAGATTAGATAGATTTTTTTGCGTTGAATACCCCAAAAAATTACCTGAGTGGCTCCAGAGAAAGGCACTCTCTGGAGCCACCCTCTGAAACTGCTTATCAAATTCGATGGAAAATTCATAGACATCAATGTAAAATTATAGTTGGTTTTAAGCAGCTTTCAATGACAAACAAATTTCTTTTAATTCAAAACCACCAATCAAGTTAAAAGGTTATTTCCCCAAATCATGTTGTTATTGACGAGGTGGACACAATTTACCCTTCGCATAGAATGTGGGATGCAAATTTTCGGAAGGCAATTGTCACACCCAATAAAATGTGCATAAATCGATAGTGCGTTCCATTCCAGCCAGCAGCAAATTGCTGGGTAGGAGTGGTTGAAATTTTATCCCACGCTTTTGCTGTTTTTGGGCCCGGAATCTAATTCAATCGTAACTATAGCGTAAGCAAACTGTACCACGATCGATCGGTGAAGCTGGTACGGTTTTGATATTTTGTCGATTGGAATAGATCGGAACTAGACTGAAATTTTCATTCGAACATCGAACGCAGAGATTCCCGATTTAGAATCATCAAATCGGATAGTGGTTCGTTGACATAAATCCGGGATTAAGTGGGCTAAAAATGCTGTTGGCGACTTTCTTTTTGAGACCTTCCAAATTAGAGGAGAATAAGTTCTAAAATGATAGTTTAGGGAAAATCTGCTTTAAAGGTGTCAATTTGCTCGATTTTTCATATTTTTCATAAATTCGAGTAGTTTCAATTCAATGAAAAGAGTGTTTTTTTTTAAATCTGAGTTTTGGACATCTGAAGATTCGATTGATTAACTTCACTTAAAATCGATCATTTTGGCACTTATCTCCCTCTGATTCTGATTTAAAATGTTGTAACGTACCGTAAACCGTGGAAGGGATTGCTTTTTCGTAATACCTACAAGTTTTAAAACACTCACTGAGGTGAGGAGTAAAAAACATGATCATTGATTGCAGTAAATTCCAACGGCATTAGTGGTTATAATTAAACGATTGTTACAAAACCGGATTTCGAGTTTCGGGGTAATTTTGATCATTATGGTTTTTACGTATCTCAACATCTTCAAAATTATTGTTTTGATGCCATTTAGCACAGAAGGCTTGAACCATGAATAACGGTATTTTTTGTTTGGACTCAGTTGATTTTTCAACGTTTTCTTTCAAAAACAAATATACTCCAAAGATGGACAATGTTGCTGCATACATTTAGGGGCAAGAAGTACGAGCATTTAACAATAATTGTTGGCCTCAAAAACAAATGAAATTTTACCTTCCACAACTTCCTAGGGCCTTCCACTGACTGTCCTCATGATCCTTTTTTTTCTTCAAACTTTTGCCTGTATTTCAGATATTTATTATTAAATTTAAAATCTTTTGTTATACAAATGTAGCGTTTTCTACATACTTTTAAGAAAAAATACGAATAAAATTATTCGTCACGGTTTCGAATGAATTCTCGATTTTTTCCTGTAACACGGAGCACACTTTCTTCGTCCATCGTTTTAGCTATCTTATTCCACCAGATCTTCATCTGATTGATGCCCTTGGCAACTTTTCCATTTGCCTTGAGTCTCCTCTTCATGATTGCCCAGTATTTCTCAATTAGGCGGAACTGGGACCAGTTGGGTTAAGGTTTTTCGGAACAAACTGGACCCCTTTCTCAGCATACCATTCTAGAACGACTTTTCTGTAATGACAGCTTGCCAAATCTGGTTAGAACATGAACGGCAAAATTCGTTTTAAATGACAACCTCCCATCCCTCGGTCCCCATGAAGTTTCAAAAAAATCCAATTGAAATGTTTTTCGCTAAACCAAGCAGTTCAAATTTAGATGAACGACTGAAACGAGTCAAGAGTAACAATATCGTCTCAAAACTAAGTTCAAACCTCGAAATCTTAGCTTCCCGATTTTACTACAATTATGCAAAAAAATCTTACTTGTTGATAATAAGTTAGTCCCGAATATTGAATTCAATAAGGTTTGACTAAGATTGCCAGATTGTCCGGATTTGGCCCATATTTTTAATCTTTTTATGTAGAACAAACAAAAAATTTAAGGTGAGTCTTAAGAATTATGAATTTTGCGTCCGGAACATAAGTTTTTTTTTTTACAAATTTTGTCAAAATAAACTTGAACGATTTTTTGGAAGCCTATTTAAGGATTCTAAATTGGCTGATGTTTTTCAATAAAAATAACAATTTTCAAGAGTTCTTCTTGATTTGATAGGAATAAATCCGAAATATGCCGGGATATTGGCCGGAATTTTAGAGAAAATTAAAAAAAAATATGCCCGAATTCAGCCGAGTTGTGAGATAGAATTTGCATTTTTGATTGGATTTGGATTTGCATTTCAGACTAAAATAAGAAGGAAAAATGCAAAATTCAGTCTATAAATTGAAATTCAAAATTTCGATTGACAGTCAGCTCGAATCTTTGTTTTATAATCCAAATCAACATATCAATTTGACAATTTCATTAAGAACTTCAAACTGCAGCTCTATAGATTTGACTCATGATTTAAATTTGTTTATTCAACCAGAGTCAGTTTGGAAACACAATCCTGTTGAAATTCACAAATATTAAATAAGATCTGGATCCATTTCCAAGTATTTTGTTTTCTTCAAAAATCTAGATTCAAATTTTTTAAACTCTATTCATTGGATTTTTATTATTGAATATAAAATAATAATGGTATTTTTTTGTAGTTTAAAGAACTTGAATTCAATCGTAAGGATAAATTACGTGAAACAAAATGAAAACAAACAGTTTTATTACGAAAAAATAAGAAAAACTGACCAAAAAATTTGCACCAGTTTTCTGTGAACTTTTATGATGTTTCATACGACGTAATGAAAGCTCACGCGAGATTTATTGGTTTGTTGTTTACCATTATTTAAATTGAAGAATCTTCAGAACAAATTTTCAAACGAAAATCTTACATTTGAATCAAGTTCACAAGAGTGGAATAAAAATGTTATTTGAACCATAAACTTAATTTCTTACTTTTATTTCTGAATACGTTTCCATCAACTCTTATAATGGTTATTGTTTGTACGAGACCTTCGGATAGGTATGACAATAACTTTGCTTGTTGGCGGACGAAAATTAAGAGAGGTTTTATTTGGTTTCATCATTAAATTACAATTTTTCCCGCGAATTTGAACAATATGAAAACACATGAAATAATGGCAACATTATAACGGTGCTCAGATGGATACTATACTTTTAGGCGTTTTTCATTCAATATCTTCGAGATTGAACAGTTATGCTTGTTGTTCAGAAGTATTAGTTTACTAATTTAAGTAATTACAAAAAGTTAAATTGAAGCTTCAATCCCTAATTTGTTTACTTGGCAACTGCTTGGAGTTATTTAAGAAATTTATCGTTTAAAATATTTAATTATTGATGTAGAATAACTTCTACCTGAAAATAGTAGGTACCTACACATTTTTTCCCATTTGTGTATACAAGTAAAAATATTATTGAAAAAATTTGTCACCAAAACTCCCCCCATGAGCTGATTCTTTCTATGGTTCTGCTATGAACTGTCGAATTCCACGTAGTAAAATTACTATGTTGTAGTATTATTACGTAGACTTTTGGTAGAAAATACAAAATCATGGTTGAAAGTAGGGGAGAGTGGGGTATCATGGGCCATTTAAGGTATCATTAGGCATTTTTTCATATTTTTTGAACACATTAATTTCCCGAGTTTTGACTGTTTTAAAAAAGAAGTCAGTTTTTTTTTGTATTTTGAAAAACTGTGGGGAAATGTAGGCTATCGATTCCAAATTGACTAAATAACGTGCAAAGTTTATGAGTTGACCCAAACTGAAATTTTGAAATTCATTTTGTTATTCAAAAGCAATTTCAGATGAAAAAAAAAAAAAAGTTGTGTATAATCGCGACCGTTTTGGCAAAATTCCTTCTATAGGATTTATGTTCGTCTCTATCGCATTAAAAAACATGGACAAAACAATTTTCATAACTCTTAATTTGGCGTAAGATAACTTTACAGATAGTAATAACGTATTTTAAACACTTAACGTATTTTAAAAACACTAAAATATAGGTGGCCCAAGATACCCCACAAAATTTGGCCCATGATTCCTCACAAGCAATGATTTACAAATTGGTTACGTTTGTGTGACGTATTGATGTTTCATCAAAAAAAATTTTTGCCACGTGAAAGAACATGACAAAACAAAGATCATAAGCGTATGAGCATATTTTTGTTTTGTACTTTAGGTCTCCCACGGATGCAATTTTGCGGGTGCTTGTTGAATTATGTAAATACATTTTTCTAGGCAAGTTAAATGAAAGAAGCCTATGATATGTACAAATGTCAACAACATATTGAAAAACATGCTTACGCAAAGCGACGACGATGACAGTTGCATTGAGATTTTTATTTCAACACACAGCTGAGATATTTAAAGTGGCCCACGTTACCCCACTCTTGACTACTAAATGATGGATATAGCAGAGTTATCATGACGAAGAACAGTTTTCCGAACTTTCCCGAAATCCTAGAAGAAAAAGTGGAAATATAGGATCCTGCGTTTCATGGGATTGGGACTTCTGTTTAACCTTCCAAAGCTAGTACAACTACAACTACTTCCAAAGTAACTACAACTTGATCTTCGTTCTCCTGGCTGTAAATGTTAACCAATTTTGATCATATTATATTCATTGTGTAGGTAATTTATTCTTATTACTCAACATTTCAAAATAAAGTCGATATGTATAACCAGATTATTAGAAACTGGTTCAGAAAGTAAAAAGTCCGAAAAATCAATTTTATTTTTAAAATACTCATTACTTCTGACAGCTCTTCTGTATTTGAGTGTTTCATTGATGTTTGAAATTTTCAAGAATCCATCTAACCGACAATCTATAGATATGTTGGGGTCCAATGAAAGTTTTGACCGCTATCACAGATCTTCCGGTAGAAAAAAATCTTACTTTAAAAAAACAACAGCCAATTTTTTCTTTGCTTAGCTGAATTTTATTTCCTAATGAACCGATTTTCAAAGTTCAAATTTTATTTTTTGTCGTTGATTTGATTGTTATTTTTATAGAACATACTTGGTCTGTCAAAATTACCAGTTCATCAGTATATTTGAATGATGATAAAGATGTTTGAAATGTGCGCTTCGGGTCATATTGACCCGAACAGCTTTGGAGGGTTAAGGAAAAATGGCCTTGCGAAGTGAAAAATAAATGAACAAAGAATTATCTAAAGTAGATTGACAGAGGATAAGGTAAAATATATTGGTGGCATTGTGGCAACTCTGCAAGTGTTTCGAAGCTTTTTCAACTGCTCTGTTTTTACACAAATTTTTATGCTGTTATCCGCTACAATTTCTTCCGAGACGCATATCAACTGGAAAACTAGCACCGAACGAACCCGCACAATCGCCAAAACCCCCCAGCTCGCACGGCAAGCTGCACAAAACCGCCCGATTCCTCCGACCGCACAATATATATTCAATCCACTTAACCGATAACCAATCACTGTACCGATTTCGGATCAATAAAGGACCATTTTCGCTTTGGCTGTTTTTATTCGACCTCCGATCTACCAACCAAAACATCAACATTCTCCGTCTCTCTCCCACCTTGGAGGACTCATCGACCGAACAACTATAAACTTTCGTCTCGTTCGTGCCACCGAGGACAGCAAAGGCAAGGTAACGTCATTTCGTGCGACCGTTAGCAGAGACTACGTCGAATAGTCACAACAAAGGCAAGGTAACGTCATTTCGTGCGACCGTTAGCAGAGACTGCGTCGAAAAGTCACTTAGCAGCGCCATCTGAACGTCAAATTGGGTAACTATAAAACTGCAAAAGTGATACCTTTTCATAATGGCGAATTTATGTGAAAAGTGTGCCATGACTTTCGACGGTGAATTTGTGCAATGTGGAGTCTTTTGTTCCACAGTTGTGTGTTTAAAATGCTCTGGTATACACGATAATTCTCGAGCGGACCTTCGCAAGAATTCACATCTGGTGTGGATGTGCCAAAGCTGTAAAATTATGGTTTCTAAAGCCCGCTTTTCCAACGCCTTAGTATCAACAAACGTTGCCAACAACAACCTGATCGAATCCTTGAAAGAATCACTTAAAACTGAGATCCGCGGAAGTATTCTTCAAGAAATTCGAAACGAACTGCGAGTAAATCCTCTTCCGGTGAACGGTTGCGCTACTCCAAGTCTTAATCCGAGAAATAGGTCCTCCGTGGGTTCAGCCGCTGTTTCATCCGCCCATCTTAAGCGTCGCCGTGAAAAAATCATAGTTACAGAAAGCGTTCCTGCACGACAACCAAACTTGTTATGTGCGGTTGGTACCGGTGCAGCTAATAACGAAATCACGACAAACAACAACCTTTATACAACACCTCCGTCATTTTGGCTCTATCTCTCTGGCATTCTTCCAAACGCGCCCGATGATAGTGTTCTGCAATTCGTGCGCTCTCAACTTGGAACCGATGAAGTCCAGCTTAAAAAGTTGGTTCCTAGGGGCAGAGAAGTCAGCACGCTTTCGTTTGTATCCTTCAAAGTTGGTGTTTCACTCGATTATAAAGAAAAGGCGTTGTCGTCCGAAACTTGGCCAGCAGGAATCCGTTTTCGGCAGTTTGTTGATAACTCGCCTGAGAGTTTTTTACCCGTTCCGAAACAGCCGCGATTCGATTTCAAATCGAATCAACAGACGCCTTTTGCGACGCCAATATGAATGGTCAACTGGACGTTGATAACCATCACTTGGCCGAATTAGAATCCGCCGTCACTACCTTGCCTTTACCAGTACTACCTCCTTCTGCAACATCCGCTAGCTCATCTATGCAAAATCGCTCTATCGTTAACAGCCAACTAACTGTATACTATCAGAATGCAGGCGGTATGCGTACAAAAACTAACCAATTTCTGCTCGCGCTGTCTTCATGTGAATACGACATTGTCATGATTACAGAAACTTGGTTGAAGGATGACATAGCAAACTCTGAATTAGCCTTAAACTACAGCATCTACCGCAACGACAGAAATTCGAACACAAGTCAACTAAGACGAGGTGGAGGCGTATTGATAGCAGTTAGGCATGGCATCGATGCAGTCTCTGTAGCAGTACCTGGTTGCGATCATCTAGAGCAAATCGTTGTTCGAATCAAAGATCAGTGCCGTTTCGTATACTTGTGCTGTGTTTACTTTAGTCCTAATAGTGAAACTGCTCAATATTTGTCCCATATGTCAGCAATTGATCAGCTAACGAATACCGCAACTAGTCAAGATATTATCGTCGTTGCCGGAGATTATAACTTACCGAACTTAAACTGGAGTTTTGACGAGGATACTGATAGTTTTCTGCCAGTAAACGCCTCAACCGAACAGGAACTGGCTGTAATTGAGTGCACTATTGCATCTGGTTTATCTCAGATCTGTTCGCTCGTAAATGTCAATGGCAGAATCCTCGACCTCATATTTGTGAATAGACCAGATCTTACAGAAACTGTAAACCCGCCGCACGCCATTTTAAATACCGATCGACATCATCATGCTTCAATTTTATTGATTGACAATACTTATGAAGAGATTATCGACACAGTTCGCCCCGATACTTGTAACTTAGATTTTACGCACTGTGATACCGGTCGTGTGATAGATTCGTTAGCCGAAAAAAATTGGCACTCAGCGTTTGCCAATCTGGATATTGATAGTGCACTTTCTACCTTTTATGACCAACTTTGGGTTATACTGCGTGAGAACACCCCTCTTAGACGACCTAGCAGGCATAAGCCGTTTAAGCTCCCTTGGTGGAACTCTGAACTACGAAGAAGCCGCAATTCAGTTCGCAAAGCTCGGAAACGTTACTTCAAGGAGAAATCTGATCAAAACAAATCGATCTTGTCTCGTTTAGAAGTCGAGTACTCAGCCCTGCGAAATACTGCCTTTAAACGATACATATCAAACATCGAACGCAACGTTAAGGAAGATCCATCCAGCTTTTGGAAGTTCATGAACAGCCGCCGCCTTAAAAATCCGGTTCCATCTTCTGTATCGTTTCATGGATGCACCTCGAGCAGTATCAGAGAATCAGCTGATTTGTTTGCCGAATTTTTCAGCAGCGTATATAGCTCGTCAACTCCTAACTGTGCTGATACCTATTTTGGAAATCTGTCGAACTATGACGTCAGGCTACCCCAGCCTCTATTTACCGAGCAAGAGGTGCTAAACATTCTCTGTAAACTTGATCCATCGAAAGGTCCAGGTCCAGATGGAATTCCATCGTCGTTGGTTTCGCGAATAGCTGTTTCCCTTGCAACACCGCTTTGTCTAATTTTCAACCGATCCATCTCAGAAGGAGTTTTTCCTAGCCGTTGGAAAATTGCTTCAATTTCTCCAATTCATAAGTCTGGAAATGCTCATCGTGTGGAGAACTACCGGCCAATTTCAATACTCTGCTGTTTCTCAAAAGTGCTCGAAGTTTTGATGTACGAAAGGCTCTATTCAGCAGCTACACCGTTACTTGCCGAGGTCCAGCACGGGTTTATTCGGAAAAGATCGACGTTGACCAACTTGATGTGTTATGCCAGTGAATTGCATACAGCGATTGGTAAAAAACTGCAGGTGGACTCAATATATGTCGACTTTGCCAAAGCCTTTGATAAAGTGCCGCATTTGATCGTGATCGAGAAACTTAAGCGCTACGGATTCCCAGAATGGGCAATCAAATGGTTGCATTCCTACCTGTTACATCGTCATGGATTTATAAACATTTGTGGAATTCATTCTACTAGTTTCGATATGCCGTCTGGTGTTCCACAGGGAAGTCACTTAGGACCGCTTATCTTTGTGATTTTCATTAACGATCTTGCAACTTTCATTCAATCGCCAAAGCTACTGTTCGCAGACGATTTGAAAATCTACAGGATTATTGACTCGAGAGTGGACTGTGCTGCGCTTCAAGAAGACATCAATAGACTACTCGCGTGGTGTGGAAAACATGGGATGGAAGTAAACGCCGATAAGTGCAAGTGTATCAGTTTTTTTAGAACCAGAACCTCCGTGGCCTTCGAATACGCTTTTGATGGCACTCCGCTTGAAAGAGTTGTCACCATTAAGGATCTAGGAGTAACCTTTGATCAGAAGCTATCGTTTAATCAGCATATCGCGACAACAACAGCTAAAGCCTTCGCTATGATTGGATTCCTGCGAAGAAATACTTTAAGCTTCGAGGACCCATATGCTCTCAAGACAGTGTTCTGCTCTTTAGTGCGAAGTGTCTTGGAATATGCGGCACCAGTTTGGGCACCCTACCACTCTGTTCATATCGAACGGATCGAACGAGTTCAGAAAAAATTTCTTCGTTATGCTCTGCGTCGACTGCCCTGGCGAGACCCCGTAAGGCTACCGCCTTACTTACAAAGATGCGCTCTTCTGTCTATATCGACTCTGAGTCAAAGAAGAACATATTTGCAAAGAATGTTTGTATACGATATCCTGACAAACACTGTTGACTGTCCACAATTGCTCCAAAGCTTGAGTTTACACGCCCCAGCACGCCGTTTGCGCAACCAAACCACCTTCTGGCTACCTAGAAGCAGAACAGTTTTTGGTCAAAACCACCCGCTTAATCGATGTTGTCAAGTCTTCAACGATGTGTCACACTTGTTTGACTTCAATGTATCCAAATCAATGTTTAAATGTGCAATCCGTGACGTTCCCTAGCATTAACATAACTTTAATTTAATCATAAGTTAATTTCAATACTCGGTCTGTATGACGTCAGTCAAAGACTTAAATAAATAAAATATTTGAAAAAAAAAACTTTTTGAGAAATTTCAATCCATTTCAATCCGTAGGAAACTATTTAGTGCACTAAGATTTAAATTGAAGCTTCTGAAAATTCTATGACCTTGGATTGAGACTTCCGCTGGAAGCCGTCAGTAACAAATATCGAGCCTGGTAACATTTGGAATGAAAGTTGTTTACAGTAGGTTGAGATATCCTTTGGGAACATCATTTTCTAAGCTGCATGAGCCTTCTTCTAGGGAAAAAATATTTTGCGGCTGTTTGGAGAGGAAGTTTCACTCCATAAGAAAATATTAAAGGGATTCAGACTTCGGCTAGAAGAAATAAAACAGTGTTAGATATACATAGAAAAATATGATCACTTAAATTTTGTCCTGTCTAGCCATTTCATTTGGATGTGGAAAAAGATAACGATGAGCCTTAAATTGGAGCACTCGAGAGTTCTGTGACAATGGACTGAGACTTCTGCTGAAAGCTACCTGTGAAAAAAATGCATTCGCATGCAACAGTTAGATATACAACTGTGACAGGAGATGAAATTGCATGTTGATTAAACAGGATCCTGGCTTATATAAGTCATCTGTTAAGGGAAAATGTTCCTACGGGATGAAACTTCCGCTACAAAGTTTTTTGTCAAATAGATTGAGACTTCTGCTGGAAAAAAAATCAAAACTTATTTGAATAAAATCTGCATCAATGTTCCGAATATCAATCAAAATAAACACTCAGGATGCGTTTCCTGTTGGATACATTCTGATTGTATAATGGGATAGCGCCTCTTGCAACTGCTTCGCCTGGCTGGTATGCAATCTCGATCAGCGCTCCTATCAGCTATGCAAACCGAGTCGCATCATTCAGAATCATCGGTTTAGCAAACATCGCATATCGGAGATGAGTGAGATACAAACTGATCCATTCAGAATGTCACTCACTCAGTATCCGCCTGGCTGATTAGAAATTGAAAAGACGGCGGAAGTGACCATCTTTCCATCACAAACACAACTACAGTTTGATTTTATTCTTACTGTAGTAAAAAAAGCTGTAAAATCAAATAAATTTATTAATTGGCTATGTTTAAAATCAAACAACATTTGCTAATGATCGGTTACTTGTATCACTCGCTCACTGCCTGAACCATTCACTCCTGATCCTAGCCCAACATGATTCGCCGTATGCATCGCTCAATGGTGAGATTCCAATTTGATAATAGTGCTGCACTGTTTTGACAGCAAACATCGTGCGAGGTGATCTGTATTTTAGCGATGAATAGAACGATCGATAATCGGATAAGTTCAGTAGCAATCAATAACAAAACCCGATCGCTGTACGTTCAGCAGCGAAGTGCAATCAGCAACATTCATTGAAAATGAATGATTTTCGGAACACTGATCTGCATACTAAAGTATTGTTGAACCTTTTCAATTGTAATGGAGCTTGGAGAGATGTAGTGACTTTGAAGTTAAACTTCTGGTTGAAATTTCTCCAGCAAAAATGTTTGTCAAACGTATTGAGACTTCTGTCGGAGAAAATCGAATTTAAAATAATAGAAAAAAAAACAAACTGTTCAAATGCAACCTGCCTAGCTTACATTAACTCGAAAAAAAACGATAAAGTGAATCCTGACTTATATGTACTGGAGCATTGAAAGAATCAGTATCAATGGATTAAGACTTCCGCTGCAAACTATCGGCTAAAAATTAGAATCACGAAGGCAATTGGCATGGCAATTTTTGTCAGAAAATTGACATAGATCCTTTGCTCACGACATTGAGGTTTTTTGTAAAGAGAAAATTAACGAACCAGTAAAAAAATTATGAGCTGTTATTTAGACTGATAATGTCAGAAAAGAGAGACTTATGTCTGCGAAAATATTTAAGACAGTTTGAGATTTCTGCTACAGAATCAAAATAAAAGAATCTATGTTACCTTTAAAACATTACCAGCGAAATGATGTTTGCCAGAAAGAAGTCTCAATTCACTGTTTAAGTTGTTTAAGGGCCATAACAACCTTTTGAAGAATTTTTCGCTGTGGCAGTCTCATTAGATTTCATAAATTTTCCTATAGATATTTTATAGTTTTGTAAATTCGATTCAATAGGCTGACATTTCTGCTGGAAAAATTGAACGTTTCAAGTACTCCCTGAAATTTCTCAAAAACCAAACCATATTTTTGAGCGTTATCTCCAAAACTTTGTCCAATTTCGACAATCAGTCACAGTGTGCCCAAAAACCAAATCAAACTCCTCCTATTTTGATTTTCTGATGCAAATTCAACATCGTCATGCACACGCTGCAATATCACCAACAGCAGTTGCAAATGGTTAGCAAATCTGCCCTCACTTTCTGCACGGTTCGATTCACTATTTATTGGAACTTCACAATTTGCTTTGCTCCCACTCGTATCCCTCCCCTCGAATAGGTTCCATTATTTAAATACGGTCAATTGACTCGACTCGACTCAACGGGATTCTACTCGCCAACAACGATATCTGGATATCTGTTCTCCTAATCCGATTGCAGCAGCGAGCCCTATCCGGTTGAGGGAAGTGTGTAAATAAATTACCATTATTTCGTACCTCTCCGGTTTGCGGAATGAATTGTGCAAATTAAGCAAAGTTTGAAACACGCGAAACGGATTGGCGGCGTTTGTGGATCCGTTCGGGGAGTTTATTGAGGAAAGGTTTTCGGCTGGTACTTTTGTTTTATAAAATGACACAGAAAGAGAGCGAGTTTAAAGTAATTAATCTGTAGATACTGTTTTATCGAGCAGGAAATAGATGGTTTCTGTCAGAATTGAGCCTCTGCTACTTCTAAGTGCAAATCTATGCAATAATCGTGAGAGATTGCATTATTGGAAATGATTCCTTGAGAAATGCTCTTGCCCATTCCGGGATTTTTGCGGAGATGGAAACTATATTTTCATCAATCTTTCTACAGGAAAGATCGAATCACAATTCAAACAGCTTTTTCACCACACTGCTTCCTGACCTGAACGATTTAAGTCAAACTGATTCCCGGGCGCAAACTGGAGCCCCGAATGCACCCGAGCTGTCTTGTCCATAATTGGGGCGAGGTTGGGATTCTCCTGTACGGTTTTCAATGTTGGGAAAACAAAAAAAAACTCAAATGCAGCAAGGTCGGTTGCTTCCATTTGCGAAATTCATCCGGGGAAGCTCGATTGGCTTTGTGTTCAGTAATGATCGAATCGTCCGATTGCGGAGCCGGACTTTTTAGACCGGAATCCATGTGCTACTGAATTGAAATAGGAATAGAAAAAAAGGGTACCCAGAAGAATCTTACTCTCAAACCGAACCAGATAGGTACCTACATGAATCCAGCAGAAGCCAGCACAAGCAGAAAAAAACGAATCTAGCAAACCTCAAGTTTTCTTTCCGGTTCCGGTAAAGTGAAGTCCTGCAATGAATGGATATTTATTGAAAGATTACGTGTGCAATTTGCCAAATGAGATTCATTTGCATCTTCTTCTTTTCGGAAAGTCAGCAGCATCCTGCTGCTGAACTGGCATCGATATTCCATCTTTTTCATCCCGCCCGAGAGAAACCCATTCATTGAAATTCGATTAACCACAGGTGAACGTAAGAGCAAATTCGGTCAATGAGGGAGCAAACTGCAATTGGAAAGTCGATTCTCTAGGATAGCTTCTAAGGAATTGAACCCTACCTTTGAGGAAAATAGAAGCAAAATTTTTCTTTTTCTAGGGGATTTTAACATATGAAAGGTAGCTAAGAATTAGGTTTTCTCCTAAACTTGTCGATGTCTTACTTGAAAGATCTACGCATTAGTATTGAAGTTAAATTAAAGCTCTTTAAAAACAGCTAAAGCCCATGCAGACTTAGATGCAAAATTGACAGCGAATGGGGACCTTAATAAGGCGTCAACAGCAAAGTGACAGCATCTTTTCGTGTTGAAGTTTGTACGAGAGCAAAGAAGGGCATAACTAAGGTTTCAAAAATGTTTTTTTTGTGATTGCCAATTGAGACCAACTCCAGTTATTAACAGCAAAATGGAAGCAAATTGTGGTGTAGAATTCATCCTGATAGCAAAATTGGTCATTATTATGTATTTTATACTAGACATCTCGCTCCAGACCGAATTCGATGGACCTCCTGTTGTTTCTATTTCAAACTGTTATATACTGTACTTCCCTCTCCAATCATACTTAAATTTAATCCCGATCCCATTCTATTATTTTCTAACCCATCTTTTGTGCTAAAATTTTCAAACTGGTGATTTGGAACGAACATTAAAAATACTAAAATTTTCTTATTCCTGCATGAAATTCTCCTTCGAAAAACTGGTTATTCAAACACGGTTTACCATCAGAAAACTTTACCACGTTGGCCGTCTCGAACTAACGATTATTCGTAGTGAACTTTTAGAGCACTCTTCATTTTGGTCCTCCCGATCCAACGAAAGTTTTTGAAGTGAGCTTTTCGAACACACTTCTTGTTGGTCCTCCCGACACAACGAATATTCATAAAGTGAACCTCCTAAAGACTTCATGTTGGTCCTATCGATCCAACAAAAATTTATAAAATGAACCTACAAAACACTCTTCATGATGGTCCTCTCGATCCAACAAAAAATCGTAAAGTGAACCTTCAATGAATATTCATAAAGTGAAAGTTCAGAACACTCTTTTTGTTGATCATATTGAAAATTCATAGAGTGAATCTTCAGAGTACTCTTCATGTTGGTCCTCCCGATCCAACGAAACTCGCAAAGTGAACCTCCAGAACACTCTTGAAGTTGGTCCTCCTGATCCAACGAAAGTTTGTGAAGTGAACATTCCGAACACTCTTCTTGTTGGTCCAACCGATCCAACGAGTATTCATAAAACGAACCTCCAGAAGACGTCATGTTGGTCCTCCCGATCCAACAAAAGTTCGTAAAGTGAACCTTCAAAACATTCTTCTTGTTGGTCCTCCCAATCCAATGAATATTCATAAAGTGAAAGTTCAGAACGCTCTTTTTGTTGATCCTTTTGAAAATTCATAGAGTGAACCTTCAGAGTACTCTTCATGTTGGTCCTCCCGATCCAACGAAATTCGTAAAGTGAACCTTCAGAGTACTCTTCATGTTGGTCCTCTCGATCCAACAAAAGTTCGTAAAGTGAACCTTCAGAACATTCTTCTTGTTGGTCCTCCCGATCCAATGAATATTCATAAAGTGAAAGTTCAGAGCACTCTTTTTAATGATCCTTTTGAAAATTCATAGAGTGAACCTTCAGAGTACTCTTCATGTTGGTCCTCTCGATCTAACGAAACTCGTTAAGTGAACCTTCAGAACACTCTTCATGTTGGTCCTCTCGATCCAACGAAAGTTTGAGAAGTGAACTTTCCGAACACTCGTCTTGTTGGTCCTCCCGATCCTACGAATATTCATAAAGCTAACCTCCAGCAGACTTCATGTTGGTTGGATCCAACGTAAATGTATTAAGCATACCTTCAGAACACTCTTTTAATTGGTCCTCCCGATTCAAAGAATATTCATCAAGTGAATTATTAGAACGCTCTTCTTGTTGGTCCTCCCGATTCATCAAAAACTTTTATAATGAACCCACAACACTCTTCATGTTGGTCCTCCCGATCCAACGAAAATTTATAAAGTGAACCTTGAGAACACTCTTTTTTGTTAGTCCTCCCGATCCAACGAATATTCTTCAAGTGAATCTTCAGAACACTCTTCATGTTGGTCCTCCCGATCCAACGAAAAACTATAAAGTGAACCTACAGAGCACTCTTCATATTGGTCCTCCCTATCCAATGAATATTCATAAAGTGAATCTGTATATCACTCTTTTTGTTGGTCCTCTTGATGCAAAGAAAGTTCATAACCTTCAGAGCACTCTTCATGTTGGTCCTCCCGATCCAACGAAATTTGTAAAGTGAGTTTTCAGAGTACTCTTCATGTTGGTCCTCCCGATCCAACGAAAATTTATTAAGTGAACCTTGAGAACACTATTTAATTGGTCCTTCCATACCAACGAATATTCATCAAGTGAATCTTCAGAACGCTCTTCATGTTGGTCCTCCCGATCCAACGAAAATTTATAAAATAAAACCTTCACAACATTTTTCATGTGTTGTGTAGGTTACTTTTATAAATTCCGATCTCAAGAAAGTTCGTGAAGTGAACCTTCAAAACACTCTTCTTGTCAGTCTTCCCGATCCAATGAAAGTTCATTGAGTGAATCTTCAGAGCACTTTTCATGTTGGTCCTCCCGAACCAACGAATTCAATATTCATCAAGTGAACCTTCAGAACACTCTTCATGTTGGTCCTCCCGATCCAACGAAAATTTATAAAATAAACCTACAGAGCACTCTTCATGCTGGTCTTCCCGATCCCACGAAAATTCATAGAGTGATCCTTTAGAGCACTCTTCATGTTGGTTCTCCCGTTTCAACGAAAGTTCGTATACTGAATCTTCAGAACACTCTTCTTGTTGGTCCTCTGGATCCAATGAATATTCATAAGGTGAACCTTTATATCACTCTATTTTTTGGTCTTTTTGATGCAATGAAAGTTCATAACCTTGAGAGCACTCTTCTTGTTAGTCCTACCGATCCAATGAATATTCTTCAAGTGAATCTTCAGAACGCTTTTCATGTTGGTCCTTCCGATCCAACAAAAGTTTGTGAAGTGAACTTTCCGAATACTCTGCTTTTTGGTCCTCCCGATCCAGAGAATATTCATAAAGTGAACCTCCAGAAAACTTCATGTTGGTCTTCCCGATCCAATGAAAATTTGTTGAATGAACCTTCAGAACACTCTTTTTATTAGTCCTACCGATCCAATTAAAATTCATAAATTTCATATTTCATTCAACCAATTGTTTTGTTATCAGAAAATTAACTCAATTTTTTTTTTAAATTCAAGGAAGATTGCCAGAAGCCATATCGAAGGTATCTTAGGGAAGCATAAGGAGGTTCAACCGATATTCTTGATGATAAGTTTGGGTTCAGGTCAATGAACTGATTTCATTACACAAAGTTTTTTTAAACTGTTTTTATTTTCTTTCAATAATCGACAAAACACGGAAAGCATTACAAAATTTAAAAATTATTATTCAAACAAGGCTAGGTAAATAGGTACAGTCTAATAGAACTGGTATGATTTTGAAAAAAAAAACTATCAACCTTTTGGTTTACAAACGAGAGTCTGGCTCATGGTGAAGAATACTTATCCCATGGAAAAATGCAACGAGTCGGACTCGCGATAGTGGTTGATATTTTTTATTACAAATGGATTAGAAGACACTCTCAAAACTATATTTAAAATTTTAAATTTTGCTGAACAGTCTGGAGATCAAAAGACTTTGAACCCAAAAGCGCAGACAGTGCCGAAATTGATTCGAAGGGTCTGAAAATATCCTTTTTGAAATCGGAAGTCATCCAGAGGTCCTGCTGCGTTGACCAACCACATTCTTCGAGCAGTTCCTCCTCAAAGGAATCTATTCGCTCCCCCAACAGTGCCACCTCATCCGATCCGACATCGTTTCGTGACATAATTTTCCCAAAATCATCCTCCAAATCTTCCAGCAGGTATCGATACCAAGGTTGTTCCGAGTTTTCGCTACTTCTTGTTAACTTTCGAAGCGATTGCATCCTTTGTTCGAGCCGTGATTTCTCAGCAGCTTGAACGACATCTACACGGGGTAGTTTTTTGGTAGCAGTGAAAAGTCCCTTGAATCCGCGTTTTAGAGATCGAAAGGCGGTTGGGGCTACACGGGCTAGCAGCAACCATCCATCGACCATGTGGAAAACGTCTACTTTCGGAAGTTGGGGAACGTACAGGAAGGTGTACTGCTGACCTCGGCAAGCGACGGCCTGATGATTGAACCAGGTTATGGGGGTACAGCCCGTGAATGTATCCTGGTCGAAAGTGATTGGCTCCGGAGGTTGCTCAAAGAAGAGGTGAACTGTGGACTGTGCTTGTGGACAAATGATTTGCCTTCGGTAGGTGTAACAGAGCTTTTGGAATTGTCTTTTCGAGATTTTCGAAGACGTTGCTTCGAAATGTTTGGAAACGACCTCGAAATTCGCTAGAAGCGGTTCTGGTCGGTTAGTGAGATAGTTGAACAGTTGTTTAATGATCTGCTGAAGTGGTCCAGTATGTGTAGTTGAAGAACTTGTAGCAAATGACGAATCGGTTTCAGCAACGGATCTTCGTACTTTAGAGCCTTTGGATCCAACTTGGCTTTCTTCGATGGAAGAATTACCTAGGCCGTATTCAGGAACTAATTTTGGAATATCTTCCAAAAACAGACCTTCATCAGTGGTGGTGGCGTCCTCAGCAGGTCCCTCGATCATTGCAATTAAAACCTTGACCTGGAACGGTGTGATGGACACGAACAGAACATAGTTCGAGAACAGCAAGTTGATGGTTTTGGAAAACGTTGAAAAGCGGGTCACAAACGCCTTGTAAATAGCTACGCTGTGCCTTACTATCTTGGTTGCAAGCACCTTCATGTGGTGCATTGTGATGGCAATGAATGGTTTGACCCCAGTAAAGGAGTTCCTGAACAAGGCGATTCCCGTTTGAGAAGCGCTTACAACCTTGGCAACTGCCTGCGCAGGCAAAACCGTTAACCCAAAGGTGGGAATTATTACGAATCCTTCGTACAGTCCGTTCCAGGTACGCGGGCTTTTCCAATTCCATAGAGCTGGATTTGCGTTGTTGTTGTTAGCCATGAAGCCACCCAAGTACGTTAGCAAGGGTACTCCAGCAGTCATACCTAAAACAGTTAAAACCCTCATAGTTACTGAAGATATAGCTCTAACGAAGGTCGCAAGCCCAGCAAAACACGCCGGCAGCCAAAGAAAGGAAGATGATCCGGCAATTATTCCATTCCAAACGGCAGGTGAGGTCCAGTCCCATTTAGCTGGGTTCCATTCATCAGCTCCAGCAGCTGCCCCAAGATACGCCCCTGCAACGCCCAACACTCCGGTAGCCAACATTCCAACTAGATTCGATCCGAACAGAACTACAAAATAGCCGAACGCAGACACAACACCGGTTACCAGAAAGAGTCCGGCTATTGCACCCATGAACATTGCGAACCAGGTGCTTCCACTGGACCAGTCCCATTTCGTTGGATCCCAGCTACCGTTCGAAGATGCCGCAGCGACGTATGCTCCAACGATCATAGCGATGATTATCAATATTGTGAAAGCTAACTGACCATCGGGATCAATTTGGTTTACGGGGGAGTTTCCAGCGTATTTGTACGCACTCGGATACTGCTCCTTGGGATCGATCTGATAGAAACGGCCGATGTCCGGATCGTACAAACGAGCGTGATAGTTGTAGAGGCCGGTCTCTTCATCGAACTCCTGACCGGTGTATCGGTAGCTGATGTGAGCATCCGGATCACTGCCAAACTTCCGCATCAACTGACCATAGGGAAGGTAATCGTAGGCCGCAACTACTTTTCCATTCCGGATCACCAGCCGCACTGAGCGCTCGTGATCCAACTGGACGCTGTAGTATTTATTGTTACGGTAGAAGCCTAGAAGACCTAGAGGACCGTATACGTAGGCAGTCATTGTATTGAGAGTAAGTTGGGGTTTAGTTGGATTTGGATACACGGTTTTGTACTCAACCAAAGTTCTTCCGTCGGTGTCTCGAATGTAGAATATTTTCGTCATCAATTGTTTGTTTTGGTTGAAAACTCGCTTTGCCGTCCGTTCACCTTGATAGTCGTAGTCGAATTCTACGATCAACTCTGAATTCTTCAACACAATACGGGACACTCGTTGCGTGAGTGGATCGTATTCAACCTTTTCGATTCCCTTGTGCATTGCCTTGATTACGTTCCCTTCACCGTCGTGTTCCATCTCGTAGGTGATTTTGTCCTTTTTAATCGTTCTAATCTGATTATTATTCTTCTTATAGTCGAGTTCGAACCTCTTGAAACCTGTATAGTACATTCGATGATTGCCATTGGGATCGATTGAAAACGACTCCACATCACCGGGAGAATTTCCTAAGGCTTTGACTATAGAATTTCTTAAAAGTTTTAATATTTTCGTAACAAGATTCTGATCAATGTTCTTCAATGCTTCTAATAATTTCGTTTTCATTCGCTTGACTTTTATTTTCTCAGAAATCGACTTCTTGCAAGTATCGATTGAGGTTTGTTTTGTTTCCAGGAACATAAACCATTCGGTACATTTTTCCGTCACTTTTGGTGAATTTGGTCCGTTTTCGATGGCTGAGTCCAAAGCTAATCTTGGAGTTATAGCGTCCAAGGGATCGAAGCTTAAATCTATGTTGTTTTCAAATAGCCACGAAATGTCTCTGATGCCTTCAATCATCAAATCTTTTGACAATTTATTCCAAATGTCATTCATTAAGGTTTCATCGTAACCTTGAACGTTTTTTAGAAAACTTTTCCGATTGAGTGGTTCCAAAGACTCAACATTTTCTTCTCCAATGAAACTTTTTGCAGCCGTAAGCTCTCCATGACTGCCATAGCCATACGAATGGCCATACTTCTCGGGGAACCCTTTCTCGAGCAAAACTTCTGAAAGCTGTTGCCAAACCGGAAATTTAGAGCACTCGATCGGAAACTCCAGTTCCAGATCCGGATAAAGCGTCTTCAGCGGACGCCCCTTTGCATCGATGAAGCCAAGATTCACCAGTGCGTCGAAGCATCCTTCTGCACTGCGTAGATTGAGATTTTTTGACTGGAAATTACACGCATTCAACGGAATCAGGTCTTGATTGCATTTGTTGTGCCACAGGGATGTAAACTCAGTCCTCAGGATGCTGCCGTCGTTCAAGGACTCACAACCGTATCCTTTTTCGTTGTAGTACAATTTTTCCTCCAGAAATTCACTCACGATCGAGTCCATGTAACCGGGAGAAACGTATTGGTAGGTGATGTTGAATTTGTAGTCTCCACTCAAATGCTGTATTCGAGAGACCCTTGAACCAGAATCGTGTTCCACGACAGCTAAAGCGACCAATTTCGTTTCACCGTTCTCAGTTTTTTGTTTCTGATAAACGCCGGTCACTTCTCCTTTGAGATTGTATTTGAACTTAACGACCAATTCTTGTTCATCTACCAGCGCTGGATAGTGCAGTTCGTCGATTTTTTCGTTCTGTCGCAGAAAAGCGACCGATAGGGTTGTGTTACCTATGAGTCCGATGTACATGCGACGGATTATTTTGTCATCACTGTTGAAAAGACGGACCTCAGTCGACGAGCTATCTCCGTTTGTCTTCACTACACGCTGTATTCGACCCCTTAAATCTGGATAGGGTTCGTTTTCGCCAAAGTCGAACTGCACGTAAGAATTTTTCGCTGGAATTTGCTTATCTGTCGTTAAGCTCTTTTTAACTTTTTCCAATACACTTTTATCATAAGTGTCAAGAACACCCGCTTCTAGTATCCTGCCAACGGCATTGTATAGAAAATAGGTAATTTTATCAATTTCCTTCTTATCGTCGTAGTGAATTTGATATCGCACCTGTTCAAACTCATTGTAGAGAAAATCAACTTTTCCTCCGTCGGGAGTACTTCTACTGGAAATCACTTCTCCCGATTCATGATACTGAGCTCGGATGGCCCAGTTCGATTCAATTAAGGACTTCACCGGTGTGAAACCCATAACCTTATGGCTGTCTGCTTGTGACTGTTCATGATAGTACATCGGAGGTAGAATTTGAATGGGATTACCCTTATCATTGAACAACCAGGTGCTCAGCAGATTGTTGTAGTCACTCACCTTGACGAATTCTGCCACTTTTTTGTTCCGTCGATCGTAGACAGTCACCTGTTTGACGTCATTCGGTTTATGTTCTTCTTCGTAACGGTACCCCTCTTTTCGAGGATAGTTTAATTCAATAAAGCTCTCTGATGTGTCGATGAAAAACCTACGGTGGTGAGCACCTTTCAGAGAATATTGCTGCCCAGGTTGGCCTGATTTTTGTTTCACATCCAATGGACTGCGGGCGTATTCGAGCTGTGAATAGGGAAATTTATCGTACATTTCATTCCCAATGTTCACCAGACCTTCAATCTCTCCGGTTTTCAAAAAGTTAGCATCGTTTTCGTTTTTTACAAAATTTTCTTGGTATTGTAGAATTTTTGATCCGAGCTTTTCAACCGGAATGCTTGCCCACTGTGTCTCCAATACATTACGACCTAATGGATCGTAGATTGTTTGACGCATTTGCAACTTTCCAGCACTTTCCAGCATTATTTCCTGCACCGGACTCGACTCTCGGTTCAGATAGGTCACGTAAACTTCCGAGTTGTCCATTAGGATCAAATCTTTGACGGTAGCCTTGCTTGAGCCTTCTGTCGAAATATTTACGTACTCTTCATTACCATTGGTTACTTTTCGTTGAGACTCGATCACTATGTGCCCTTCGATCCAAACTGTTACGAATTTAGAAGTCACTAAAATGATCAGCTCCCCATGATTAGGTGCTTCAACACTAGTTGACTCATGCCTTACTTGACTACCAGTTATCTCAATACTACAACCCGCGCCTTCAACTTTCATCGATCCTTTCTCAATTGTGTAGATCATTCTAAGAACTAAAGATTCCGATGAAAACTTCTTCTTTGAAGCAATTGAACCTTCTAGGAATAACATTCCCGGCCCAACCTTCATTTTCTGACTGAATGTCCACCGTTCTTCAACCGAATACGGAGAAAAGCTTTCCTTCCAACCGTGATCGGGTTTAAACTGAATCTGTGCCCTGGAGCTACCTTCCTGGAGGTTCCAATTGGCTGAGCTCAACATCCGCCGATTCTTGGAGTAGCTAGCGAAATACTGAACCGTCCCTTGGTCGTCAGTTTCCGCGATTCGCTTGCTGTATTCGTCGTAGAAGCTGCGCGTCACCCGCCCGTTGCTGTTGATTCGCTCCGTTAGTTGGGCGCTTTCCGTTCGGTATACCATTGCGTCCAGCTGGAAGTTCAACGGAGAGATGCGAACATGATCTATGTGAACTTCTTCGCTAGGGGTTACCGAGACCTTGAGCGTTTTTCTGGACAAATCTTGGTCCTGATCGTTTGGTTGAAGTTCAGCAATAGCTTCAACGTAAATCCAGTCTTCCACCTGTTGTTTCGGCACAGCTTTGACCTCGCGACTATCAATTGAGACGGAGAACCAGTTTAGGGGTACATCTAATTTTGTTGAGGATTTCATCCTCAACCAACAGCTCACGACAAATGAGTCTGTAACGTATATGTCATCGAGGCTCCTTAAAAGTTTTTCGCCAGCAACCAATTTAAGATAATTTCGCCCGGTGCCGGAAAACTGATCCCTGACGATACCATGGTTATTGAAGTTCCACTTGGACAGGTCTTCGTAATCTTCGAAACTGACGAAATCAATGACATTGCTGGATTTGAGGAAAGGCAGCGTTTTGACAATAACCAACGTTCCACTGCGATCCATGATGTTGTGATCCGGGTCGTTGTCTACCGTGTCCCGTTTTTTGTCTTCTTCGGCATACTGCTCGTTTCTACTTCGGACGTATTCGGAGTCCAGCATCTGACCATCACCGGTGTAGACTTCGACAACCTGTTTGTTGTGCGCGGCGTTTGTTATCTCTTTCAGATAGCCGAAGTTGGTTTTGTTGTTCCCCGGCAGAACCAGGGTGTTGAGGAAGGCAATCCTTTGACCACGCAAAGCCGGTTGCTCGTATTCGTATCCCACCTGATAGAGTTCGTGCGGTGTTGTAAACTTCTCTAGGCTTATTACGGTATGGGAAGTTTGGTTGATAGGGTTCAAAGCTAGGCTTGGTCGTAGGACGGTAGCGTTGTCTGCCGTTCTAGTTGTCACCAGCATGTACGGACTGGAAGCTGCATGGGGTACCTCGTCCTTGAACAACAACCGATCCCTGTTTTGTAGCGAAAGTATTTCGAAACCGTCCTTTATCTGCGTAGCCAGGTAGTACGGATATTCGAGGACAATCTTATCGGCTCGTTGAGTCTTCAACCGTTCGCAACCTTCTTCTGATTTGTAGCAGAATTTGATGAAATCATTGGCACCATGCTTCTCGAGAGTCCCCAGATTTGAAACCGGAATGGTGAATTCATTCAACTTCAAGATTTCCGGGTCTAGGTCGTTGGTTTGGAATTTTTGCCCGTCAAAGAAGATGTTTTTGTTGCCACAGACGATTCCGTCATCGTTCACTTGCATCATGTATTTTTCGAAATCAAGGGGGATCTTCATAAGGCGTTCGACGTTTTCCATGCTGTCGCTGTTTCGAGCTTCGTAGAACTGTCTAGATTCTGAACTGTTGATCTTCACCTCGAATTTGTCGGAAAATTGTTTTGTGAAAATAAATGTATATTTATAAGTATCATACAGGTTTGCTTTCAGTTCCGTTGTTAGGACGAAATCGTTTAAATCCTCAACTTCCCATTCCAGTTTGGCGGTTTGGGCAGTTTCGTAGTTTTTGCTCAGCAGAAAAAGGTTTATGGTAACGAAAACTTTCCCTGAGGCCTCAAGCCTCACGTTTCTGGTGGCAACTACGTTATGATACAGAGCGATGGCGTTGGACATAAGAGAACTTCTGAAAGTTTTTTTGTACGATTCGACGTCTTTTGCTGTATCTTCAGCATTAGGTGATAATCTTCCTCTAACGTTGATATACTCGAAGAAGCTCTCCCAAGAGTCTGTGTCAAATTTATCTTTCAAATCGTTCAAAATGTGAGAACTTGACTTGCCGTCTTGATTCCAGCTAATGACTCCGACGTCTTTTCCCAAGTGGGCCATTCCCCGGGGAAGGAATGCGATCGATTCCGGATCTTTGAGCTCCACGCTGCTAGCCTCCCATCGAGAAGATTCGGCGATCCAACGTTCGTAAACCACTTCTTTTCCGGTGTAGTAGATGAAGTAGTCTTGGTGAAATTCGGCTCCGAAAAGTTCATGCGTCGATTCGCGGAGTTCCGAATCCGTATCCTGTTTCCACGTGTTTTCGTCTTCTGTTCTGAGGAAAATGTAGATTTTCTTCTTATTGACTTTGTCTTTCTTCAGCTCGCTCCCGATGATGACGGCGAAATAGTTCGGCCGCAGCATCGGTTGGAAGCTGTCGATGGGATCGTTTGAGGTTGGCTTCAACACCAGATGCTGATGGGGTACGAAGTCATTTGCACCGGAATTATCCCGGATGTGGATTTCCAGCAGGTATTTGGCCGGGCTTTGAGCGAATTCCAAGGCATAACCAGGGCCGGTGTACAGGTGTGTGGCTTTCGACTTTATGAGCTGAAATTTGTCCGTTTTTACGGTTTTGGGGCTGTATTCGAAATCGAGCTTCGCTGACGATGGTAAGGTAACTTGTTTGAGGTATGAGGTTCGACTGTAGGCAAATTCAAGAACCGATCGATCATCACCATTTTGGGTAATTTGACTCATTTGATCCTTTTGATTGAATGTGAAGCTGAGGGATTGTTTCCAATTTTCTGTTTCTATATCGATACCGCTTAGAAGTGAAACTTTCGTATCCTTGGAATGATTTTTATAATCGAGTGAAACACTCGTCTGTTTGTTATCAGTTATCTTTTTGAGAAGTAATTGATCAGAATTTTTATCTGATTTATGATACTCCATGTTAAGACTTATATCAGGGTCTTTCTCAAGCCTAATTTTCACCAAATTCCATTGAAACACCTTGGTTTTAGATTGAGCTGTTGAATTCTTATGACTGACATACCAATTGTCGTAAATTGGGAGTGTAAGAACTTCATTTCCACCATAGATGTAACGATAGACGCCGTTACTCGCTTCCCAAGTTTCAGTTCCAGGGTTATAGTCTACCGTAAGGTTCTTTTGACCGGTAACGAAGAACTTTGTCTTGGGTCCTTCGCCAGACTCCTTCAAATCTCTTTTCAAATCAATCCTAACCGTGTCTTTGATCAGATAGAACCGGTGCATTCCCTCAAATACGGACCTCTGGTAGTCAGCTACGATACAATCCTTTCCCATGACCCAGTGACGTCCTAGAGCACTGCTAGCTTCGGATTCATCTTGCGAAAAATCGCTGTAATAGGCCATCACTTTTATAGGGATTCCAATACGATCGAAAATGTCCACCAATGGCAGAGAAATTTCCAGCCGACCACTGACCTTGTTAACGATATTCTTGAAAGCATCTTCGGAAAAATAGTCCCGTAGCCACCGAGTTGACTTTGACAATTGCGCAGAAGAAATATCTACCATTGAGCTTTTCTTTAGGGTAACCTTCTTCGAAGGTATTTCAATCATTGGAATAGACTTTTTCTTTGAAATAGGTTTTGTTTCTTCCAAAACCATCGATACTTCATAAAGAGTTCCGTTGAAGATTCCCAGGATTTCAACTTCGTTCAACACCATTTTGGCACCAACTATAGCAATTTCATTGATTTCCTGGAATTCGGAATCGGATTCATCAAGTCTGAAGCTTCTACAATATTCTGTCACCTCAACAAGCTCGATCCCTTTAGGTCCTGAACCAACTAAAATCTTCACACTATCATCTTTTCCACTTTTCAGAAAAACTACAGACTTCAAGAATTTTTCGTCCCAGCCAGCTTCTTGGGAAAATTGCGGGCAGGAAAGTTCGAGCTTAGTGTCCCCATCATGAAGCTTGAATACGTCCAAACCACGTTTGGAAATCTGCAACAGTTCTGAATCTTCCATGGCAAATATTCTATCAGTTTGAGCCAATTTCATCTTCGCAACGGTCGCTTCCGGACTATCTTCATCGTCGGTTGATTTATATAGATTTTCGCCCAAAACGACGAACGCCATGGACCGATCCGATTTGAAAACTGGCAAAACCGGGTATGTGTGATGCGTAAAAATATTTTCCTGTTCCATAGAAAATCCACCATCGGCGTTCGTTTCCAACTTGTAGATGTCGATTGATTCAGAATGATCCAATTCAACGACCCAAAATGAGCCGTCGGCTTTTCCCAAGAACATAATCGGGTTGCTCGAATCCATCTTCTCTAAACCATCACCTTCAACTTTAGATTCCCGTTCAAAGTCATGCACCATAAACCCGTCACTTTTTGCGAAAATCACCCGAAGTTCTCCTTTCGAGTTTCTCGAAACAATCCACGGTTTCCCGGGATGGTTGAGGGAGCTCTCGAAAACGGTTCGATTGTAAGTAACTGCAAATTTTTTATCCTTGGCAGAACGTTCCAGCTTCAGAAGCTGCGGACCATACTTCACAACCAGCTGCTTGTCCCAGTCATCCAGAAATTGAACCTGCAACTGCCATCCAACCTTTGGCACCTTCCAAATCGAAGATTTTTTAACACTTCTCACCCTTAACATTGCTGCGCTGCGCTTCTCGAAAACTATTGAGGTTTTCTTTCCTTGTCGTGATTATTTATATCATTTAAAAAACCTATATTCACAATTTGTAAGAAGATTATATAGTTGGTTTGAGAATTTCGTTTTAACAGGTGGCCAGTGTTGGCTTGATGTGTTTATCAATTTCACAACAAACTGATTCAATGTTGCAATGCAATGCATTTTCAAACTGAACAACGGAACCTTCATTGCAAAAGAGAAACTCTTCAAATTAATTTTTAAACCTAGGAACTACTTAACAGATAATTTTTCTTACAATTTCAGTAAGATTTACTTCAAAACAAATCATATTTTCAAAATCCATTGGTGCAATTCAATGTTTTATCCTTGACCTTAATGACTCGCTTCAGAAACTCAAGGCGCGTATTCTAAAAAGTCCGTAGTGGTTGTTGGAGTATTTTAAGCCAGGATTCAGCTAGAGGGCGCATCAAAACTTCCAAACCGTCATGTTTTGTAGAGCGAACTAAAAAATGAAGGAATAAGTACAAATTATGGGGTTTGCCCCATAAAAATTATCACCTGGACTCCCCACTCAAGGTTTTGCCTCCCACATCAAAACTAATAGGACTGTCCCACTCAGGGGTTTGCCCCATACCAAATATCACCTATACTGCCCCACTCAGAGGTTTGTCCATCACATTCGAACTATTTGAACTGGGCCACTCAGGCGTTTACCCCATTCCAAGTATCATCTGGACTGCTTCCCTCAGGAGTTTGTCGCACATCAAAACTAATTGGACTGCCCCACTCGGAGGTTTGCCTCATACAAATTATTATCTGGACTGCCCTAATCAGGGGTTTGTTCCATTTTTTAAAACAAATTTGCGTTGTACCTTGTCAAAGTCCATGGAACTGCCCCACTTAGGGATTAATCCTTGCTACATAAATGCTACATGATAAAGGTTTCAATTGAAAATCACTATTATTGTAGACAAATTTTAGAAATTGTTGTCATAAAAAAGGATTCCGTTTTTCAGACCCAGTTCTGATTCTTAAACAAGAATAATATCTCAGTTGTCATGTTTAAAACAAATCTCTATCTTCGAATCCATTTTCATACTTCAGAAACATTTCAGACTTAGATTCAATTTAAAATATTTTCGATTTCAGCCTCAATCAGATATTTTGTCTTAAACCTCAAAAATAAATTTTTATTTTATTTCTTGTATTGAAGTCTAAACTCCATATCACACTCTATTATTTTGATTTATATTCTCACAAACATTTTTCGTTTCTTACAAATTCCATTTTATACATTGATCTCAAATATTATTCATGTCTCGGATCAATATTTCTTGTTCAGATTCCGAACTTCTTGATTTTGAATAATCAGATCTTTATCAATTCACTAGTCAATTCAATAAACAAATGTAAGCTTCCGTTCCTGCTTAGACTTTGGATTCAATATCAAAATATCATCTCGGATAATATAATTTGTTATTCATATTTCGTCAACTCTTGTTTTTAGACTTCGAATCATGTACCATATCAAATTTGAACGCATATATTTTTTAGCTTTTGTTTCGTTATAAGACTTTAAAATTTTAAGTTCAGATTTCAGATACATTTTGAATTATACACATCTACTTGGTTTAGGGCCAGTGAATCATATTCGCGATAAAGACTTTCTTAGTTTCCATTTTCAAATTAAGCCGTTTATTCGTTTTTAATGGTCTATGACTTCAATATTCTGTTTCAACTTGTATCTTAATCTGAAAGACATATCTCAATATCGCTCGGGTCATACTTCTAAAATTCAGGCTAACTCAAGAGTCCGAACAAACTTTAAATGATAACTTTAAATCTTGCACCGTAGATTCAGATTTCATATTATTCATCTGTGGGTAAATTTCATATTTGAATTTGATATTTTGATTTCCGATGTTTTTGACAAGAAAAATCATTTTTTTGTGGAAAATTTCCAATTTTTTTTCTGTTTCAAATGCATGTCTCAATTTAAAATTACTTAATTCCAATTTTCAGTTCTGATCCATCGAAGATACCAATTATAAGTTTAACCCATTTGAGACCGATTGCACACCGTGTGTGCAATGGAAGTTTTGTGCCTTTGCCAGAACAATCTTTCATTGTGAGTTTACTATTGCTCGGAAAAATAATATTCTTATACCAATGGAATCCGCAAATGTTAGGCAAAATGTATTGGGAAATGGTTTTGATGGAAATCAAGCGACATAAAAGTTATCGAGGAGTAAAGTACTATGAGTTCGAATGTTGACAAAAGGCCTCCGTCTCGAATGGGTTAAGGATAGCTTCAGATTCATGTCAGATTCAAGAATTTTCAACATATTTATTTTTTCTGGCAGAAATAGATCTCACTAAAAGTAGATTCCTGATTTTCAAACTCAATTTCAACGCTTACATTTCTGAAATAAATTCCTTATTTTGGTTGTCGGACTCAGACTTGAGAAAAACTCTATCTCAGACGAAGATTTCAAATCCATACAATATCAGGCTTCATTCCTCAACCTTAATTTAAATATTAAACATTTCGACAAATTTCAGTCATTCGAGGACACTTAGAATCGTTAAAAATTCTTTCTTTATTATCTTTAACCTAATTTTTAACAGAATCATTTCGGATTCTGTTAATTCTAAGAACTGTTTGAAGTTCTAGTGCTTGTTCTTTAAAGCAAGTATTTTGCCGCTCAAGGTAGTCAGGAATCACGACTCTTTTCGAAATTTTACAGAATCGCCCAAGATTCTGACTATTCCAAGAACCACTCGAAGTTCTCAGTACTTGCCACTCAGAGCAAGTACATAAAGCTCGGAGCCAACAAAAAGCCAACCAAGGCCATTAAGAACCACTCGAGATACTTTTCAAAATTTTACAGAGTCGCTCAAGATTCAAACCATTCCAAGAATCGCTCAGAATTCTTGGCACTTGCCACACAGAGCAAATATGTGGCCGCTCAAAGCCATCGATAGACCACTCGAAGCCAATAAGAATCGCTCAAGATACTTTCAATTTAGCGTCTCGGAGCAAAATTTCGTATATTTTTCTCCAAGCGCCCATAAGGATCTCTCAAGATCTTATCAAACAAAATTCGCCAATTGTCTACTAATTCCGAGGTGGCCAGATGGCGTCACTTTTACACTCCAAGCTTATCCTTGGTTCAGCTAATTCACACTTTTTTTTGCTTTTCACTGATTTTACATTTTTCATTACACACTTAGAAGCGTTGACTGTGCCATTGTCGAGTCCGGTGGACTCTTTGCAAGATATTTCTCCACAAAAACTGATTTAATTCACCGGAATCAGTTCAAATCAATAATTTGATTTCTCAAAACTTTCGACCGTCCGTCACAACTATGTTATTGTGAATTTAAATAAATTTTTTAGAAATGTCGCTGGTGAACTGGCAACAAATCACAGATTTTCGACAATCTAGTACTTCACTTTTTCTTGTCGGAAATCTTTCGGAAGTCGGAAGTCCGGACCTCCGAAGAAAAATTTAGTGCTGGCGCTATTATATCATCTGGCCGATATTTCCTTCCTTTCTCCAAGAGATGAGAGAGTCCTTTTCTAATCCGACTTCACGTACACAATCAAACTTTTCCATGAATATTCTCCTCGAAACATTTTATCTCTCTCGCAACGTTTCGTTAGTTCGCGTTGGTACTGTTGGTAGTAGCTTTAGCAGAAAGCTTCGAGAACGAGCCCATCGACTCAGTCGCGCTGATTCCCGCCTGCGTCATCAGTCGTCCCAGCCCTGAGTTCGATTTTGGCGACGGGGTTCTCCAGCCTGCAACTACAGGCAAGTATCCATTTTATGTTGGCCCTCCTCCTCGTGATGGACTCTCCCTTTCCAGTGCACTGCGAGCCTATCACCGTGCTACGCCCACTAGTTCTTCGGCACGCTCTTTTCCGAACCTCGAAAATGTAGCAACTTGTACAAGGCCTTCAGCACCGGGACGCAACGTATCAGGTCTAACGGAGACCCCTTTGCCTCTGAATCGGAAACTTTTGACTCAATAACCTTGTACTACCAGAACGTCGGAGGTATGAACTCGTGTCTAGCGGACTACCTGCTCGCAAGCTCATGTTGCTATTACGACATTGTCACCTTCACGGAAACATGGCTGAACGACCGTACTCTTTCGAGCCAGATATTTGGACCTGACTGTTTAGTGTTTCGTTGCGATCGCAGTCCACGTAATAGCAGAATGACCATCGGTGGCGGAGTGCTGATTGCCGTTAAGTCAGATTCCCCAGCGTTGCTCATCGAAGACAGTTCCTGGAGTGATCTGGAACTTGTATTGATCCGCATTGATCTTGGTGACCGTAAACGTTATGCCTGCGTACAGTATCTGCCTCCTGACCGCACGAGTGATGTTGCCCTAGCTGAGTCTTTTTCGCGCTACTTATCTAAAGTTAGCTCTCTCTGTGCACCTGAAGATGACATTCTAGTGATTGGTGACTTCAATTTGCCCGGTTTGAAGTGGTGCTCCAACCATAGTAACTTTCTCTATCCGAATCCAGTACGCTCAACTTTTTCAACCCTTGTACCTTGTGTACCGTCCGTTGTTTTGGCTCCCGCTCCGTACGTTAAATCGGTACACCATTATTTTATTTATTTACATAGTATTCCGTCTTAAATCGGTACACCATAATCCTGCTTTATTGGTTTCGCTCGATGTCACTAGACTTGTCCTGTGTCTTGACTTCAAGAACGCCAACTTTGACGAGATTTCTCGTACCCTGGTTTCCATCGATTGGGAATTTGAGCTCGACTTATCTAATCCCAACGCTGCGGCCGAAACCTTCTCGCACATCTTGAGTTACGTTATCGATCGTCACGTACCAAAACACACTACTGAAAAGAATATACGGACTCCTTGGTTCACGACTGAACTACGACGACTAATGACGGCAAAGAGATGTTCTATAAGAAATTTTAACAAATCAAGATCCTCCTATACTAAGGACATTTATCGTAGACTAAATTCTGTTTACAAAAAAGTTAGCAAACGTTGTCACCAAAATTATCTAGCTCGAGTTCAGCATGATCTTAATTCCAGACCAAAATCGTTCTGGAAACATGTTAAAAGTCAGCGGAACGAACCAAATGTTTCTGGATGACAATACGGCGAACTCTGATCGTGGAATCTGTGATCTCTTTGCCGAAAAATTCTCCTCTATCTATAATACAGGATCGTCATCCCCTGAACATCTGGATAGTGCTGTCAGGAATATTGCGCCACTGGGCTTCTCTATAAACATCATTGTGGTTGAGGATGCAGTCATCTCAAAAGCAGCAGCTAAGTTCAAAAATTCTTTCTCTACGGGTCCGGACGGAATACCTGCTACTTTTATTAAACGTTTCATGCCTGTTTTGCTAACTCCTGTTAGGCATATTTTCCAAGCTACGCTTGACAGAGCCATCTTCCCCTCACTATGGAAGGAGGCGTACATGTTTCCGGTGTATAAAAAAGGTAACAGGAGAGATATCAACAACTACCGGGGAATCTCGGCATTATGCGCAGTAGCCAAACTATCCGAATGGGTGGTCTTGGATCCGTTGATCTTGTCCTGTAAGAATATTTTTTCCGACGATCAACACGGATTCTTGCCTAAACGCTCCACGACAACTAACCTTTGCGTTAACTTCTTACGTGCATGAAAGTTTTGCTGTGAAGTCTCAAACCGACGCTATTTACACCGATTTGTCTGCGGCATTCGACAAAGTCAACCACGATATTGCCATTGGAAAGCTCGAACGCCTGGGTTTCTTTGGAACTCTTCTTGACTGGGTCCGGAGCTACCTATCAGGACGTAAATTAACAGTTCGCACGGAGGACTCTTTCTCCAAACAATTCTCTGCTTCTTCTGGTGTGCCTCAGGGAAGCCATTTAGGGCCGATTACCTTCTTAATCTACTTCAACGATGCGCTCTCACTCCTCGACGGCCCAAAGCTATACTATGCTGATGACCTAAAACTATTTTACAATATCAATGGCCAGAACGGTATTGATTTCCTACAAAATCAATTTAACCTCTTCGCACACTGGTGTGATATAAACTGCCTTTGAATCGCAGTAAATGTGCAGTCATCAGCTTTTCAAGAAAGCGGCAACCTTTTTCCGCTGAGTACTTCCTCGGAGATGAGCCAATCACACGCGTAGAACACATCAATGATCTGGGTGTAATTCTAGACCGGAAGCTGAAATTCAGGACACACACAAACTACGTTGTCGACAAAGCCTCGAGAAGTCTTGGATTCTTATTTCGAGTGTCCAAGGACTTCAAGGATGTGTATTGCCTGAAAAGTTTGTATTGCAGTATTGTTCGCTCTATCCTAGAATATGCATCAACTGTTTGGTGTCCCTACTACCAGAATGGGGCCGAACGGATCGAGGCTATACAGCGGCGCTTCTTGCGATTCGCCCTTAGACACCTGCCTTGGCAAAACCCGTTTCGCTTGCCAAGCTATGAACATCGATGTCGTCTCATGGACATAGACACTCTTCAAGCCCACAGAAACGCAACACGAGCTTCCTTCGTCGCCGATCTCTTGACATCGCGAATTGACTGCCCCACGCTCCTAGAAGCCATTCCTCTAAGTGTGCGACCCCGTGGACTTAGAAAACAAGATCTGCGATTGTATTTTCCCATTCGTTTGAATAATTATGGAGCTAATAGCGCTATCATCGGTGTAATGAAAACATTCAACCGTTTTTCTGAGCACTTCGACTTCGATGTTTCGAGAGATGTTTTCCTTAGTAAAGTTTTAAGTGTACTGAGAACCCTGTAATTAGACTTAGTACTCTTTTTATATTAATTTGAAGTCATCATTTGGACCAATATGTGTTCCGTTGATTTGTAATAAATAAATCAATAAATAAACGAGAATATCGATTTGCTTGTCCACTTACAGACAACATACGACCACAGAGAAATAGGACTTTATTGGTTATCGAAACTTTATTTAATTAGTTTCAGGATTATTTGTCATCACTGATCATCACTGGACAGTGTTGTCATGTTATACTTATATTCTCTTCAACCGTATCTTTTTAAAACAATGCCGATTGCGAATCTTCAAATCTTTCTTTGCAACCAAATAATACAAATCCTACAGCTAACTTATTTGGTTTCATATCTTTAGCAACATATCAAAGTATCATACTTTCAGATTCACGAAACTGAAGTTTTTTCTCCATTTCTTTCCTCCACTCAACCTCTGGTTCGCCTTTCTGCTATCCATGAAAACAATAACACTAATCACCTTAATTTATGTCTGACAAATAAAATCGAAATAGCACCGTCAAATTTATTCGATAAGATTTTCAATGAAAAAATTACTGGCGTCATCCAACCAACCCCGCCCTTGTCGAGACCTACCGAAATTTCCGCCATTTTCTTTTATAGCCTGGAAAATTTATTCTATATGTGAGATAAAAAATTTAAAGTTGTTTAAATAACTTTTGCAGCAGTTTTCTGTGAATTCTTAAGATGTTTCGTACAACTTAATGAAAGCTCACATGCAATCTAAGTTCATGAACGTTGGCTTAGAAGACGACGATACTATATGCTAGGCCACGATCTGCTGACGACTAGCGGTGGATGGATGGTTCTGCTGAATAGTCTAATTTAAGGCGTTTAAGTATGATATCAGGGTGACCAATAGATTTTTAATGCCTCTCAAGAATTGTGGTTAAAATCTTCGGATGAGTACACCTCTGGAAAGCGAAGAGTAATAGATTTTTTTAGTTTGGCTTTTCTCAATACTGTAAAAAATGACATTTTGATAAGAGTTGCCAGTTTTTTTCCAGTACATAACCGGGCCGGGCAAATCCGGACTATTTAACCGGAAATCCTGGCAAAATCCAGGAATTTGATTTCAATATTTTCAACCCAAAATTCGCGCAAAATCCGAGCAAAATTGGTCAAAACCAGGAATTACTGAAAAAAAATTAATAAAATTTTTTTATCATCAAAACTTATCAACAGATTTCAAATCGTATTTTAGGTTTTCAGAAAACCTTTCTTGATTTTTTAAATGAAGAGTTAATCACCGTAATTTTATTTTAAGCAATTTTTTTCGGCTATATCGGTGAAATTTTATATTTTTTGAAAAAGAAAATTTAAGAGTTGAAAGATTATAGACGGATAGAAGATTAGAATAAGGTGAAAGATGTTGAAAATGAGCGGGAGGGTAATTTTAATTTGAAAAACTTTTCATCCATTTCATCGTTTTGTTCCTCACGGGCCTACTACCTTGCAGTGGTAGTAGGCCTTTCATGATTATTTTAATAAAAATTGTTCCAAAAATTTCGTTTTGGACGCAATAAAAAAAAACAATTTAAAACTAATTTTGATTTTTTAATAAAATGTAAAAATCCGGACCAAATCCGAGCTTTTTTTAAATGAAATCCGGGCAACAGGATTGGATCCGACTTTTCCTTATTTTTGTATCAAATATCCGAGCAAGTCCGGGTAAAACATCTGGTAATAGACTGAGTCGATTTGGAGTCATTTTTGAATTTCTCAAAACCTGGGGTCTAAAAAGCTTCGTTTTGCTTCAAAACTCGTCTTTGATTTATAGCAGAAATTTTTAGTAACATTGACATGAGTAAATTTGAGGTTTTAGGTTTGTATGGAAAAATAAAAAAAAAATTTCCCAAGTTAGATGAAAAGATACGGTCTTAGACAATTTGGAGCTGAGAATTTCCGTGAGAGAATTTATAAATTGACACAAAACCCATTAGCAGGTTCGGTTCAACAGATGAAACAAAAATGATGTTAATTTTTTAGTACAAGATATTAAGTATTTCCATACAAACCTAAAAATTCAAATTAACTCATGTAAACGTTACTGACAATTCTGCTAAGATCCATGAGCTTTGAAGCAAAACGAAGCTTTTTAGACCCCAGGGATTGAGAAATTCGAAAATGACCCCAAATTGACTCAGTCTAATGTGGTAAGCTTGATTATGATCCAGTCTATAAAGTAAAAGCTATTGAATAATTATAAGACTTGTAAGTATCGATAGCAGTGTAACATCTCATTGTTGGTGGTCCAAGGATTCATTCCTTGGTCCAGTCCTGTGAAGTGCCACATACAAAAGTCCAACGAAAAAGCACGCTGAAAATTTTGGGAGATGTGAACAAAAAAAAAAGTTGTGAAGTCGAAGCAGAAGTAATTAACAATTTTATTAAACAAAAAAAACAACAGAGCTTCGTTTTTTCCAACATTCCGACCTTAGAAAATTTGTCTTTAGATATCGAGGAATAAACCGTTGAACTTTTCAAATTCTGTTAGTTTTGCAGACTCCATTTGTCTGAACCAGATAGGCGAAAGTTTTGTTAAAACGTCATTTGAAAAAGACCCTTGAACGGCTTCAACAAGTAGACCCCAATCTTTGAGGTCTTCAACGGAAACCAACTCTTCCCTGAGACCATCGATTCGGTCCCCAAGTTGTTGCAGGTCACTATCTGTAGCTTCATGTTTGTAAAGAATCGCGGCGAAATCCTCCTCCAAATCATCCAATATATATCGGTACCAAGGCTTTTCGGTATTCTCCTCGCAATCGTTTATCAACTTTCGGAGCGCTTGCATCTTTCGCTCCAGACGGGGTTTTCCAACCACTGAATCGTCGTCAGCACTTCGTGGTTGTTGCTTAACAGTTGTAAACAGTCCTTTAAAGCCAGCTTTCAGAGATTGGAAGACTGCCGGGACAATACGGGCGAGAAGTAGCCACCCGTCGACCATGTGGAATACGTCTACTTTTGGAGCTTGTGGAACGTACAGGAAAGTGTACTGCTGACCTCGGCAAGTGACGGCCTGACCGTTGAACCAGGTTATAGGGGTGCACCACGAGAAACTATCCTCGTTCACGAATAAACGATTAACTGGCTGCTCGGTGAAGAGATGAACCGTAGACTCAGATTGGGGACAGATGATACGGTTTTGGTAGCGATAGCAAAGCTTATCGATTGGTTTCTTCGACTTTCTGGAATCTTTGATAGATTTTAAATGAGTACCAATGTCAAAGCAGGTTACTGGGTCTGGGTAATTACGGGACGAACTTGGCAGTTCATCAATCAGCATTTGTAGAAATCCTTTAAACGAGTTTGAAGAACTGGTGGCAAATAGGGAATCGAAGGCTGCTCTAGGTTGTCTGACTTTTGAGATGTTCCGAGGTTGGTTAGTTATGTTAGACGGCTTTCTAGTAGAAGCCGGTTTGGTATAAGCATCACCAATTGTAGTAGGACCTTCAACTAAAAATTCTGAGACAGTAGAAATTTCCGATTGGGTCACATGAAACACCTCACTAATATTTTGTGTACTTTCAGTCGAAGGTCCGGTGATTGCACTGCTAACAAACCGAATTTTGTAGGGTACAACGGAAACTATTAGAAAATAGTTTGCAATAAGTAGATTGATCGTTTTTGATAACTTAGGGTAGCGGGTCATCAAGTTCTTGTAAACTGTTTTAGTGTACTTCAATATCCGGGTGAAAATCGCTTTCATAATCAGGAATAATGTTCTTATCTTTGAAATTGAATTTCTGTACAGTGCGACGCCTGTTTGAGCAGCATCCACAACTTTAACAGCTGTTTTTTGTGGCATTAAAATTAATCCGAATGGAAGGATGGCAGATCCTTCATAGACTCCGTTCCAGGTTCGGGGACTTTTCCAATTCCATTGAGCAAGGTTTGCGTTGTTATTATTTGCCATGAATCCACCCATGTAGGAGAACAACAGTATTCCAGCAGTTACCCCTAGAGCAGCAAACACCCTCATGGTTACTGAAGTCAGAGCTTGGATACGAGTGGCTATTCCTGCATATCCCGCTGGTAGCCAAAGAAAAGAAGATGTACCAACCATAATCCCGTTCCAAACGGCAGGTGACGTCCAGTTCCAATTGGCAGGATTCCAATCATCGGCCGCAGCTGCAGCTCCTAGATAAGCTCCTGCAACCCCCAAAACTCCGGTAGCCAACACTCCAGCAACCTTTGAAGAAAACAGAACTGCGAAGTATCCGAATGCAGAGACCGATCCAGATACAACAAACATTCCTGTTAAAGCCCCCATAACCAATCCAAGCCAAGTGCTTCCACTGGTCCAGTTCCACTTGGTTGGATCCCAGCTTCCGTTGGCTGCCGATGCACCAACGTATGCCCCAACTACCATTGCGATGATCGTTATAATAAGGAAGGCTAGCTGACCATCGGGATCAATTTGGTTTACGGGGGAGTTTCCAGCGTATTTGTACGCACTCGGATACTGCTCCTTGGGATCGATCTGGTAGAAACGGCCGATGTCTGGATCGTACAAACGAGCGTGATAGTTATAGAGGCCGGTCTCTTCATCGAACTCCTGACCGGTGTATCGGTAGCTGATGTGAGCATCTGGAGCACTTCCAAACTTCCGCACCAGCTGACCATAGGGAAGGTAGTCATAGGTAGCTACCACTTTTCCGTTCCGGATCACCAATCGGACAGAGCGCTCGTGATCCAGCTGGACGCTGTAATATTTATTGTTGCGGTAGAAGCCTAGAAGACCTAGAGGTCCATAGACGTAGGCAGTCACCGTATTGAGAGTTAGTTGTGGTTTGGTCGGATTTGGATACACGGTTTTGTACTCAACCAACGTTCTTCCGTCGGTGTCTCGAATGTAGAATATTTTCGTCATCAGTTGTTTGTTTTGGTTGAAAACTCGCTTCGCCGTTCGTTCACCCTGATAATCGTAATCGAACTCTACGATCATCTCGGAATTCTTCAACACAATACGTGACACACGTTGTGTCAGTGGATCGTACTCCAGTTTTTCAATTCCCTTGTGCATTGCCTTGATTACGTTACCTTCACCGTCGTGATCTATCTCGTAACGGTTGGTGGCTTGTTTGATCGCCTCGATTTGATTATTGTGCTGTTTATACGTTAGTTCATAGCGTTTAAAGCCGGTGTAGAACAAACGATGATTACCATTGGGATCGATCGAAAATGACTCCACATCACTGGGAGAATTTCCTAAGGCTTTGATTATGAATGTTTTCAATACGGTTAAAACTTGTTTCAGGTGTTTCTTATCGATTTTTTCCAACGCTTTAGCTAGCTGTGAGTTCAATCGCTTGGTTTTTATCTTTTCCTCAATTGTGACTTTACATTTTTCAACCACATTCTTGGACTTTACGGATTTGAAAAACCACTTGTTACACATTTTCTCGAGATCAGCCTTTGTTAGTGAAGTTTGGACCATGTGTTCCAGTGCCACTTTGGGGATAACACTGTCCAATGGATCCAAATTTAAGCTTAACTCAGTTTGAAACAACCATGATATGTCACGAATACTTTTGATTGAATCAAATTCAGACAAGTGCATCCATATTTCTCTTTTTGCGATATCATTCAACACGCTGAGAGCCTCCAGGAAACTGTTTTCATTCAACGGTTCCAAAACTTCATCTGCTTCCTTACCGATGAAGCTTTTAGCCGCTGTCAGTTCTCCATGGCTTCCGTAAGCATAAGAGTGACCGTACTTTTCCGGGTATCCCTGTTCGAATAAAACCCTCGAAAGCTCCTGCCACACTGGAAATTTTGAACACTCGATCGGTAGCTCCAGTTCCTGATCTGGATGGAAGGTCTTCAACGGGCGACCTTTTCCATCGATATAACCAAGGTTAGTCATTGCGTTGAAGCATACCTCGGCACTACGTAAATCAAGGTTCTGCGACTGGAAGTTCCACGCCGTCAAAGGTAGCAGATTTGGGTTGCATTTATCGTGCCACAAGGCTGTAAATTCAGTTCTTAAGATGCTACCATCGTTCAAGGACTCACATCCGTATCCCTTCTCGTTGTAGTACAATTTCTCTTTCAGAAACTCGCTTTCGATCGAGTCCATGTATCCGGGAGAGACGTATCGGTAGGTGATGTTGAACTTGTGATGTCCTCCTACATGTCGGATTTGCGAAACCTTCGACCCAGCATCGTGCTTTACCACAGCCAATTTAACATTAGTAAACTTTTCACTGCCTGTTCTAAATTTTCGAGAAATACCGGTAATATCCCCTTTCAAGTTATGTTCATACTCGATAACCAATTCTTGTCCTTCTACCGAAGCTGGATAGTGAAGTTCAACAAGTTTATCGTTTTTTCGTAAAAATCCAACGGCTATATCATTATCTTCAATGAGTCCAAGATAGATCCTACGAACCACTTTATTATCCGCATTGTAAATGCGAACTTCGGTTGACGATTTGCCTTCATTGGTCTTCACAACACGCTGTATGCGATCTCTCAGGCCTGGATAGGGTTCATTTTCTCCATAGTCGAACTGTAGCCGTGGTCCCTTGGCAGGAATTGGGGTATCTGTTGTCAAACTGCTTTGAACTTGCTTGACAACATTTTCATGAACACTTGCAAGAACACCTGCCTCCAACACTTTACCCAGAGCATTGTACAGAAAGTAAGTGATCTTATCAACAACGCTGTGCTGTCCGTAGTGTAGCTGATAACGAAGCTGCCCAAATTCGTTGTAGAAAAACTCAACCAGTCCACCATCCGGCGTGCTTCTACTTATCATAACCTTGCCTGCAGTGTCGTATTTCACTTGAACAGCCCAGCTTGAATTTACCCAAGAAATTTGCGGTTTTAACCCTTCCGTGTTGCTACTTTTCTCCAACTCTTCGAAGTAATACATCGGAGGAAGTATCTGCAACAGGTTCCCCTTCTCATTGTACCACCAGGTGGTCAGCAGATTGTTGTAGTCCGTAACTCTAACGTACTCAGCCACCTTTTTGTTTCGCCGGTCATAAACCAGAACTTGTTTGATTCCATTTGGCTTACGTTCTTCTTCGTAGCGATACCCCTTGGAACGGGGATAGCTGAGTTGGATGAAATCTTCTGTTGTATCGATACTGTACTGATGATGGTGGTCACCTCTGAGGGAGTACTGTCTCCCTGGTTGTCCTGATTTTTGCCGCACATCCAAAGGACTGCGAACGTATTCGAGTTGGGAGTAGGCGAAGCCATCGTACAGCTCGTTTCCCGTATTCACAAGACCTACCAATTGTCCAGTTTCAAGGAATTGGTCTCCATTTTCGTTCTCGATAAAATCGGGTTGGTAACGAAAGATGCTGGAACCGAGTTGATTCATTGAAACTCTGGACCACTGAGTTTCCAATACGCTTCGACCTAAAGTGTCGTAGAGATTTTGACGTATTTGTACAGCCTCGGCACTTTCTAAAAACATTTCTTGGACTGGTTTCGAATCACGATTTAGATGGGTAACGTAAACTTCCGCTCTTTCCATTATGAACAAATCTTTGATAATTACGACATTTGATTCGCCTGATGAAAGTTTGACGATGCCTTCACTCGGGTTACCAATTTCGCGTTTGGCTTCAATCACTATCTGTCCTTCGATCCAAATTGTTAAGAACTTGGAAGTCACCAATACGATCAATTCAGCATGATTTGGCGCCTCAACGCTGACCGATTCAAACCTTACCCGACCATCGGATATTTCAATGCTATATCCAGCAACTTCCACCACGAAGCTGCCCTTTTCCAAAGTGTAGATTACTCTAAGCGCCAAAGACTCGGTTGTAAACCTTTTTTCACAGGAAACGGTGCCATTCAAAACAAGAACCCTCGATTGGACGTTCATTTTCTGGCTGAACTTCCACCGCTGATCAACGGAATACGGTGAAAAGCTTTCCATCCAACCCTGTTCCGGTTTAAACTGAACCTGTGATCGGGAGCTTCCCTCTTTTGGATTTTCTTCAATCAAGTCCGGTTTTCGTCTCGGCTTGGAGTAGCTGGCAAAATATTGTAACGCTCCATGCTCATCGGTTTCGGCTATTCGTTTACTATATTCGTCGTAAAAGCTGCGAGTAACCCGCCCGTTGTTGCTAATTCGCTCGGTTTGTTGGGCGCTGTACGCATCGTAAACATTTGCCTCCAGCTGGAAGTTCAACGGAGAAATTCGGATGTGGTCTACGTGAACTTCTTCGGTTGGTTTCAGCTGAATAATGATTGTCTTCAAATCGTCATTCGTTGGAGCCGTGCGAAATACTAGAATAGCTTCGACGTAGATCCAATCATCGATTCGATGTTTGATCTTTGCAAAGACCTGATGAAAATCGAAACTGCAGGTGAACCATTCTAGGGGGTCGTTTGGCAGTACGATAGACTTCAACCGTATCCAGGCACTCACTACCACCGAATCAGCAATGAACTCGACCTCCAGCTTCCTTGCCAATTCTTCGTTCGGTTTAAGCTTAAGGTAATTCCGTCCGGTGCCGGAAAAACTGTCCTTGACAATGGCACCCGCGTTGAAGTGCCAGTTCGTCAGAACTTCATAGTCTTCAAAGCTGATGAATTCTATGACGTTGCTCGATTTAGTGAAAGGTAACGTTTTCAGTATTACTAAAACGCCGCTTCGGTCCATGATGTTATGATTTGCATCGACATCCGGAGCGTCTCTGTTTTTGTCCTCTTCCGATTGCTGCTTTTGTCGACTGCGAACGTAATCAGGGTCAAGCAGTTGGCCATCACCGGTAAAGACTTCAACGACCTGTTCGTTGCTTATGGGATCCCTCACTTCTTTCAGATAACCGGACGTGGATCTAGGTCCTCCTCCCGGAATAACATAGGTGTAGAGGAAAGCGACTTTTTGGCCCCCGCTTAAAACGGGCCTAGCGTATTGGTACCGTATTCGATACTGTTCGAAGGGTGTGGCTAGCTCCTCCAACGTTACGACAGTGGCGATCGTTTCGTTAGTTGGATTCAAACTCAAGCTTGGCCTGAGAATTGTGGCGTTGTCCGACCTTCTCGTTGTTACCAGCATCAGCGGACTGGAAGAGGAATGGGGGATTTCGTTTTTGTATTCAATGTAGTTTTTGTTTTTAAACGTTAGAAGTTCGAAGCCGTTTTCTGCTTGAGCTGCCAAGTAAAACGGGAATTTTATGGCGACCTTATCGGCTCGTTTAGTCTTCAACTGGTGACAATCATCTTTCTGGTAGCAGAATTCGATGAAATTGTCGACATCACCTTTTCGAAGAGTGCCCAAGGACGAAATTGGAATGTTGAAGCGGTTCAGCTTCAACTCTTCGACGTCCAAGCTTCGGGATTGGAATTTTTTTCCATCATAGTAAATGGTTCGGTTACCGCAGACGATTCCGTCGTCGTTGATTTGCATCATGTACTTCTCGAAATCCAAAGGAATTTTCATATGACGTTCTACGTTTTCCACGCTTCCAGTATTCAGGGATTCGTAAGTCAATCTTGCATAGGAACTGTCGATTTTCAACTCAAATTTTCCATTTCTGTTTTTATTGAAAACAAAAGTATAATTTATGAGCTTGTCGGACTTCACTCTAGTGGGACGCAAATTCAACGTAATATTGAAATTGTTCAAATCCTCAACCTGCCATTCCAAGGTTTCTTCGTGAGCAACTTCATAGGTTTTGTTTAGTAGGAAAAGGTCCAGCCGAACAAAGATCTGTCCAGTTTCGGCAAGTCTCACATTTCTGGTGACCACCAAGTTTTTATGCACTGCAATTGCATTACCCAAAAAATAATTTTTGAATATTTTTCTATACGAGTCGACGTCTTTTTTTGACACGTTGGGATCCGTCGAAAGTATACCTCTAACATTGATATGCTCGAAGAAGCTTTCCCAAGAGCTGCTCTTGAATCGCTCCTCCGGATTGCTCAAAACGTCCTGAACTAGCGAGTGATTTTCGTTCCACCGAATGGTTTGGACGTCTTCCTTAATATAAACAACTCCACGATTAAGGAAGGCAAGTGAGTCCGGACCTTCCAGGTCTTCGAAGTCCGCTATCCATCGAGCAGTTTGAGCGTTCCAACGCTCATAAACTACTTGTTTACCGGTGTAGTAGATGAAATGCTCATCGTGGAATTCAGCCTTGAACATTTCCGACGACGTGCTGCGGTAATCTTTCGGAAAATCTTTCTTCCATATATCCCTCGCCTTAGTTTGGTAAAAAACGTGGATTTTCTTCGAGATGATCTTTTCCCCATCAAATTGGGATTGGCTACTGGTGACGATGGCGAAGTAGTTTTGTTGCAAGAATGGTTGAAAGCTTACGATGGGGTCGTTAGCGTCTGCGTTTATCACAACCTTCTGGTGCGCTACGAGTTCGTTTCTTCCTGAGAGGTCTCGAAGAGTCAACTCCAGTTGGTACCGGCTTGGGGCTTGTTTAACTTCTAATGAATAACCGGGCCCGGTGTAAAGGTCTGTCCCTTTCGGTTTTATCAGCTGGAAGGTGCTTGTTTTTATTGTTTTCTGGGAATAATTGAACGTAAGTTGTGTCACTGGGAGAGATATTTTTGTTAAAAGGTTGTTTTCATCATAGGAAAATTTTAGTACATGGCGACCGTCACCTTGTTGGATGATTTCTATCGACGCTTTGTCATATAGAAACTTCAAAATTTGCTCCCATTGCTCGGTTTCAATGTGGATAGATTCCAGTCGCCTCTCAGGCTTGTCCCATAGCACAATGTCGTTGTATTTGAACGATATGCGTGTTGATTTGCCATTGGAAATTTCTTGAAGATCAAGTCGATCTCGAAAATTTGTGTATTCAAAATTCAGGTTTATATCTTTATGTTTCTCATCCAGGATTTTTACCAAGTTCCATTGGTACGCCAAATTAATAAAATCGGTTCCAGGGTCCGGTTGATTTCCATACCAGTGCTCGTAGGCTTTCGTTGTGAGAACAGCTGCACCGCCATAAATATAACGATAGACGCCATTACTTGCCTCCCAAATTTCAGTGGCGGGATCATATTCAATCGTTAGGTTCGTCTGACCAGATATGTAAAATCTTTCCTTGGATCTTTCTTTGGACACTTTCCAGACTCTCGTCAAATCAATCTGAACCGTGTCTTTGATCAGATAGAACCGATGCATTTCTCCAAAAACCGTCCGCCTGTAGTCGGCCACAATACAGTCCTTTCCCATGGTCCAGTGACGTCCCAAAGGACTTCCAAAGTCAGAATCTTCATGCAAGAAATCGTTGTAATAAGCCAACACCTTGATTGGGATTCCAATACGGTCCGGTATATCAACCAATGGAAAAGAAAATTCTAACCGACCGTTAACTTTATTGACAATGTTTTTGAACGAATCCTCGGAAAAGTGATCCCGCAACCACCGAGTGGTTTTTGGCAACTTTCCAGAAAACATATCCACGTTTACACTTGTTTTTGTGACAATTGGTTGTAAGATTTCCGGAGTTTCAATTGCTGAAACGAAGTTTTCCTCAATAGAATCGTCAGCATCAACCATGGACATTGACACTTCATGAAGTGCTCCGTTGTAGAATCCTAGGATCAACACCTGACTTTCAACCATCTTAGCTGCCATAACGGAGATTTGATTTACCTTTTGGAACTCAAGATCGGATTCGTCTACTCCATAACTAATACAATGGTCGGTAACTTTGACCACCTCGATTCCTCTGGGTCCAAAACCAATCAACATCTTTGAGGTATCATTCTTTCCAGGGTCTAGAAAAATCACTGACTTTCTCAAATTTTCATTCCAACCAGTTTGATGAGAAAATTGAATACATGACAGTAATAGTTCTGTGTTACCATCTTCACTCAGTTTAAACACTTCCAATCCACGATCGGATATCAGCACTAATTCCGAACTGGTTGTTGAGAACATTCGATCAAACTTCGAAAGCCACCCCTCTTCGAAAGTCACCCCTTCAGTTTTGTCGTTTTCAGTCAGTCGATGAATCCGATTTCCTGCCCCAACATAATCTAGAAACCCATCAGATCTATACACCGGAAGAAGGGGACCAATTTGATCCGTGATTAAATTTTCCTGTTCAATTTCGAAGGATCCGTCTTCATACTCTCCCAATTGATAGACATTGATTGATCCAAATTTGTCCAACTGGGCAATCCAAATCAAAGAACTCGATTCCAAAAATCCAAAAACTAAGCCATCTCTACACTCCGGTTCACCAACATCACCAGTTCCATCGATCACTTCTCGTTCATTTTCAAAGTCACTGACTATCAAGCGGCCTCCTTCAGCCAAAACCACCTTCAACTTATCAGCATCAGCATCTTTAAAAATAATCCACGGATAATCGGGGTTGTTCACGGCACTTTCGAACAACGTTCGGTTGGAAACAATTTCAAAACTTCGATTCTCAGCTAAACGTTCCAACTTGAGAAGATGCGGCCCATGCTTCACGGCCAACTCGTTGGACCAATCGTTCACAAATTGCACCTCTATTTGCCAGCCTGGCATCGATGGGAGCTTCCAAGCATCCGTTTGTCTTACACTTTTTACCTTTAACATAATTTTATTTTTAGAATTATCGGTAACCCTGTACCGACTTTTTCTTTTATACCATTTGATTGGATTTTTTTAACTGCCATGAAATTGATGAATTGAGGAAATTTATCATATTAGACTGAATGATAAAGTACCAGGTGCAATGTGTTATCATCTGATCATTTCTTGGAGGACAGTTACCGATGGTAATATGACAGCTATCTACTACGCTAATCCCTATTATTTTATCAACCCTGTAGAGCTGATCAGGGATCTCAAAAAAGAGAATATTAACACAGTACTCAAAGGTAAATTTCTCCCTAGAATCAGTTCTTCGTAAGGCTTCATCGAAATTGTCTTCAAATGAGAATAACGCGTAAACACAATGTTACCATCAACTGGGGCATCATGCAACACTTTTCAATTTTCAATGGCTCCCAAAAACTTAATTTCCACAAATAATCACACCGCCTGTACATCAACAGTTTTAAGGTTGATGGGACATCAAATTGACGTTGTCAGAGCATAATTAGTTCCATCAGTTATTTTTCTATTTACAAAAACATGCGATTATTCACCCTATACGTAATTACGTTTTTTTTTTAAATTAAATTATACATTTTATCTCTCAAAAATGTATTTCAAGAAAAATCATAAAGTTGCTGCATGCATTTAGGGGTAAAAAAATACTACAAAAGAATTTACTAACTGAAATCAATAAAAAAATAATGTTTGGTTGGATGAAATCTTGGAGTTGCATTTTGATGTATTTAAGCCCAGACTGGATACTGAATAATAAAAATATTTTTTAAAGGATAATAAGATCATGTTGAAAACACAGAGTTCAGTGGTGGAAAACAGTTATCTTTATTCAGGTTTGTTCGTCAAGTCCTTAAATAATTACCCATTATATTAGCGATAGCTATTTGTCACTTTACGGGCTGGCTAACGGTAGACAATGTGCTACTCGAGACATCTAACCTTCGGGTAGTTTAGTCATATCACGTCTTGTCGTATAACTCCGATTCTCTACCTCCCCGTGGTGCTTAGCAGAAATCGGGTACCCAAACAGACCGACTGCAGACTAAGATAGGGGGCTCCGTACGCGTCTGTTCTCCATGTCAGGGGCGGCGTTTGGAATGCAACAACGGTGTTCGAAATCTAAAACAGTAACATCACTTCGGTCCTCCTGCGAGATAGTGGGGTTAGCTGCGGGCCTTGCGAACCGGTGACTGAGAAGAATGGAACTCGGCATAAACTAATGCGACGAAAAGTAACTAGCAATTGGAAACTTGGAATACGGAACTGCCAATCTCCAAATTTAATGTGCAGTATCCACGTGCTCTTCAACGAATTGAAGAGCCGCAAATTCAACATCGTGGTGATGCTGGAAGCTTTTATAGTAATGGAACAGATGTAAAAACGCGTGATTTGGTGATGTCCGATCAACCCACGAATGTGTCGGATAAGAATCAAGAACCTCTTCTTCAATATCAGTATCAGCAACGTGCACAGCCTTCACCTCGGAATATCGGTTACAACAAAGACGAATTCTACGTTATGTAAATACGACCGCTGCCCAAAACATGATATCAAGATCGTCATCCGGGATTTTAAGGCTCAGGTCGGCTAGGAGGAGGAATCCAAACTGACAATTGGAAGGTTCATCGCACACCGACTGACTATCAAAAACGGCCTCTGACTAACAGATTTTGCCGTACCTTTTCCAGCACCGCCTCCCACACAAGTACACTTGGATATCGCGGCACCAAACGCAATCACAGGTCGACCACATTTTGATAAACTGCCAATACTTCTCGGTCATCAACAACGTCAGATCCTGTCGAGGCACCAACATCGAGTCAGACCATTATCTGGTGATGGTGAAGATACGTCCAAAACTCTCCGTAGTGAAAAACATACGAAACCGGAGCCCACCTCGACTAAATATCGCACGACACAAGCAATCTGAGGTCACAGCAGACTACGCGTATTCGCTCGAAGCAGCGCTGCCGGTAGAGGGCGAATTGGACGAAGACCCTCTCGAGGACTTTTGGGAAACCATCAAGACAGCCATCAACAGCGCTGCGAAGAATGTCATCGGGCATGTGGAACGAACACGACGGAACGACTGGTTCTACGATGAGTGTACGAGGAAATACCGCGCGGGAGGCAGTAGTGCAAAGAGGCACCTGTCGAATCGTGGAAAATCACCGTCAGCGGAAGAGGCAGCGAGTCCGAATTTTCCAGGAGAAAATGTGCCACCTGGAGGAGGAGGAGCTCGAGGAGCTGGGGCAGCTGCATCGTTCCCAAAAAACACGAAAGTTCTATCAGAAACTTAACGTATCCTGCAAAGGCTTCGTGCCGCAAGCAAAGATGTGCCGGTATAAGGACTCAGACCTGAACGACGCACATGCAGGAGACCAAGACGGTGCGAGAAGCTACATCACCGGAGTAGCCAACGACGAAGAGCAATAAGTCATGTGGGAAGGACGGCATCGCAGCTGAAATTATCAAATGGGCCCGGACAAGTTGGCCGATTGCCAACACCGGTTGATAATATGACCTATCTACCAGAAGGGCGACAAATTGGACTGTGAGAACTACCGAACGATCACTGTCCTCAATGCCGCCTACAAAGTGTTATCCCGAATCCTACTTTGCCGCCTAACGCCACAAGCAAACAGATTCGTGGGAAGTCATCAGGTCGGCTTCATGGAGGGACGGTTTACGACGGACCAGATCTTCACATTACGGCAAATCCTCCAAAAATGCCGTGAACACCGAGTCCCTACGCACCATCAATTCATAGACTTCAAAACCGCATACGACATGATCGACCGTAACGAGCTATGGAAAACCATGGACGAGAACGGCTTTTCCGGGAAGCTGATCAGACTGATCAAGGCGACGATGGATGGAACGCAGTGCTGTGTGCGGATTTCGAGTGAATTGTCGAGTTCATTCGAATCGCGCAGGGGGCTTCGACAAGGTGATGGTCTATCCTGCATGATGTTCAAACTAGCGCTGGAAGGTGTTATTCGACGAGTAGTGGGTGAAATGCGGGGCGCGTTTTTCAACAGATCCAGTCAACTTATCTGCTTTGCCGATGACATTGACATTGATTTAGTCGGCAGATCATCTGCGGCGGTGGAGGAAATCTACCGCAAACTGAAACGCGAAGCAGAAAGGATTGGGTTAATGATTAATACGTCCGAGGTGAAGTACATGCTGGCCTGCGGATCCGGTGACGAGCTGGAGATAGTCGAAGACTTTGTCAATCTCGGCTCACTAGTGACCGCAGACAATGACACCAGCCGTGAGATCCGGAGGCGAAATATCAGCGGAAGTCGTGCCTACTATCAGTGCCTACTACCAGTAGTATTTTGAGTTCTTATCCTAATCTAGTAGTCACCGTGAGGTACAAACCGTATGCTCTGTCACATCGGCATCGACTATCGTCACCTCAATGCCACCTACAAAGTTGTAACACTGTTACATGTTGTAAATATTTACCTAGATATATTTGTATACATTTCGTTATTTATTATTTATTCGTTACAGTACAATTATTATTGATAACATTAACCAAGAGCAACAAGACAAAATAAGCCTTTTCAAAATGCTATTACATAGAAAGGTATGCATTCAGACCACGCGCTTCACTTCATAACACTGCATTCAATCTTGCATACCAGTTCTTCTTCATAGGAAGTCGAACTTAATCGGGACTATTTCAGGCGTTCTTGATTTAGCGTCGCCTTCAGAGTTTGACCTCGTAAATGTTGGGATCCAAGGGCGGATCGAAATGAGAGGGTAGATTGATTTTATGTGGGAAGGAAAGGGATGCTACCAACCCGTGCCGAGAGCGCATCTATGACAAACACCGACGCTTGAAAGGTCGATGACCGCCTTCGGGGATCATCGGAATTCCTTTGAAAAAAACCAGATTTTCCAAAACTTGCGACCTTACTGAGGATCCCAGGAATTCACCTCTTCCACTTTGATCCTGACCGTGATTTAAGCCCAAGCGAGTGTTTTTGTACTTGGCCGCGTTTCGTAGAAGTAATTTAACACGTGAAGTGTCCTTCTAGATTAGATTTAATTGTTCCATATTTTGTTCCTTCATTAACAGGACGATTAAGTTTAGCTAGCTAGTCGTGCGTGTGTTTAAAACCGTGTGCTCTCCTTTAAAAAGGAAAAAGGTAAAAAATCTTTGGATTCTGTGTGTGAATGACTGTATGTGCTAATTTTTTCGTTGAACAGCCGTTCAACGGTTTTTATCTAGGAGCTGCCACAACGCTTCTAGCGATAGCTAGCTAACCTGCCGCTCGAACCCGCTGAAGGTGCACGGAACAGGATCGAGGTTTTCCCGACCAGGAATTGTCGGAAGTGAACCACCCGTCAACACGTGATTCAGTGGTCTGCCCGTTACAACCCCTTCCAGGCCACCAAAACCGATTCGCTGCTGATCATCATCATCACTGCTGAGTTTCGCCAACATCGACACGCCGTAATCAACGCCGTTCCCGGTCACTGAAGAGCCGGTGATACTCCGCCCAGCAGTCGAATCTATTTTCGGCAACCCCGCAACAATCAGCTCTACTTTGCCGACGTAAGCAGAAATGGTACTGTAAGTACAAATATAAAAATAAACCCATGCGCATGTGAAGGAGATATATTTTGGTCATTCTAAAATTAGCCACACACAGTTTTTTGGAAACCCTTTAAGTCACGAGGTTTCCCAGTTGAGAAGGCTGCGCCAATAACAGCCCATTCTCACCCATTAAGCACACGTAGGGAAAGCAGGAAAAGGAACCCCAAAAAGCTATGATGTAATCCTAGATAGAATTCAAAAATAAAAACTTAGCTTAAGATATTGTACAAAAATGTAAATTATGTACTTTTTGTTTCATTCCGTCTCAATACAAGCTTTTTCAACCGCCAATTATGTATTTTGTTGAAAAATAAGATAATTCATGCTTTCCCAGAACATTAAGTCTGATTGAAAAAGGTGATTTCACGTGTTTATCCGTTCGTTTTTAGTCTCTAGTTTTTTGTAGTCTGTTTTTTTTGCTTCGGGAAGAACTGCTCGAGAAAACAGTTCCCTCGCTTATGCTTCGGTCACCCAGGGGAAAACCGGTAAGTGAGTTCCTCCTGTGACGATCACGCAAGCGTGTGTTTTTTCAAACGGATAGACCGTGGTTCGCGTCCCAGCTACCTCTTCGAATCGAAGGTGTAGTTTCCCTAGTACTTCTCCTTAACTTTGGTCTCCCGATCGTTTCCGCATCCGCTTTTGGATCTTTAGTAAAACCCGCCCTGAGGTTGGGTTTCTCGCCGGGCAATAAAACTCGACGAGCAGTCCTCGAAAGAGGTGGCGCTTAAATCGCTCGTTTATGAACGCGAAACCGATCAAGAGAATCCCACCCCCGCGCCTGCTATAAAGTGTTGTCCAAAATACTACTCCGAAGCCTAGCGCCACAAGCAAACAGATTCCTCGAAAGTCAACAGGCCAGTCTCATGGAGGGACGGTCTACGACGGACCAGATCTTCACATTACGGCAAATCCTCCAAAAATACCGTGAATACCGAGTCCCTACGCACCATCTATTCATCGGCTTCAAAGCCGCATCCGACACGATCGACCGTGACCAGCTACGGAAAATGATGGACAAAAACGACTTTTCTGGGAAGTTGATCAAACTGATCAAGGCGACGATGGATGGAACGCAGTGCTGTGTGCAGATTTATGCTGAAATATATTCAGCAGATCATCTGCGGTGGTGGAGGAGAACTTTCGCAAACTGAAACGCAATGCAGGAAGGACTGGGTTAATAGTTAATTAGTCCAAGACGAAGAATATTCTGGCCTGCAGATCCGAAACCAACCAAGCCCGCTTGTCCGCAAGGTCACGATCGACGGCGACGAGCTGGAGATAGTCGAAGACTTTGTCTATCTCGGCTCACTGGTAACCGCAGATAATGACACCATCCGTGAGATCTCGCGTCGAATTATCGGTGGAAGTCGTGCCTACTATGGACTCCGCGAGCAACTGCGGTCGAGAAAACTGAGCCCTCGCACGAAGTTAAACCATTAAAGCGGTTGTTCTCTATGGGCACGAGACGTGGATATTGCTCGAGGAGGACCTTCGTACACTCGGAGAACCATCTTTGGCGGCGTGCAGGAGAACGGAATGTGGAGGCGAAGGATGAACAACGAGCTCGCGCAACTCTACGGCGAACCCAGTATCCAGAAGGTGGCGAAGGCTGGACGAATACGCTGGGCAGAACATGTTGCGAGAATGTCGCACGACGGTCCGGCAAAAAAGGTGTTCGCTACGAATCCGGTAGAGCGGTCGCCATAAAACGAGTGAGTTTTAGAAACTTTTTTCATGAAATTATGTCGTAAGACGCAATACTGAGTAAATAAAATAAATTAATAAATAATTTCGCGAAACACAAGAGATAAGTGTGAATATTTGTAGACAGAACTGATCCAAAACTTACTTTTCCGTAACTGGTCGCTGGTTTCAAAGACGGAGTAGTAGATCATGGTATTCATTCATCATTAAAAGGTGAAAGAGCAAGACAGTTTATTTAGCATGAAGTTTGTGTTGCAATGGTCTTTACCGTATGACCGACACGTGCCATACTAAGCTTATCAAGGCGAAAGGAATGGTTGATAAAGCGCATCGTTCAATGTTCGAATTCTCATGAGATATCCCAAGCAACCAAAAGTCTCATATCTACTTAAACTCGTGCCTCCAAAGTTCTAATTTCGCTGAACAAAAGTTCCAAAGGGAATTGGTGCCGAATTTCCTCGAATGTGAGCATGAAAGTTACAAAAGGTTCCTCAAATAGCCTTCTATGGACTTGAAGTTCCAAAAAGTTCCTCAAATAGCTTTTTTCTGACATGTCATTCGCATCCACACGGTATAAAAGTTACAAATTAGATCTCAAATAGCCTTCTGTGGACTTCAATTTCCAAGAAATTCCTCAAACAGCCTTATTTGTGACATGTCAATCGCATCCACACAGTATAAAAGTTACAAATTGGGTATCGAATAGCCTTCTGTGAACTTCAAGTTCCAAGAAGTTCCTCAAATAGCCTTTTTCGTGGCATGTTAATCGCATCATACAGAATAAAAGTTACAAATTGGGTCTCAAATAGCCTTCTATGGACTCGAAGTTCCAAAAAGTTCCTCAAATAGCCTATTTTGAGACATGTCCGCCATTTCATGAATACGAAATGTGAACGAACATCACAAAACATAAATAAAACATCTTTTGGAGCTAGGAAATTGTTGAAATTTAAATTTATATTGAAACTTCAACTCAGAACAACAAATAGCTAACTCGCAAGTGATTGTTTTTGAAAAGAGTAAATATTTTGACTTTATATAATTTCGTCCAACTGTATTTAACTACCCCGAATTTATCACGCATTGAAAGTCAGTTGAAGCAATTCATTAATTAAATATCGAGATAAACTCAAGGATTTGTATAATTTTATGCTTAACAGTTATAAAAATGGAATTTCACCAGTCTTTCGCGTGCATTCGTGGCGAGCGGTTCGGTCATACTTTTTCTCCCGGCGCGTATGTACCTATTTTGCTTACAGAAGAAAGATATCAGTTTAGATAACATAATTATTTTGTCTAGCTAGAGCTTCATGCGTGGTTTTAGTTGTCGCCGGTGGAAATTTATAAAATTGTTCCGAAAATGCCTTGTTAAATGGTGTGTTGTTGAAAAAGTTGGACTTCAAATGAAACATTGGGAAGTGTGAAGCAATCATTTCTAATCGCGTGGGTGTTAAAAGAGAATCTAATCGAATCGAAAAGTCGCCGTGGCGGGAGTTACATTTGTTGGTATTTATTGTGATTGTTGTGTTTGAGAAGGAAAAGTGATTAGTGACAACGCATTGGAACTTGTTCCAACATGTCCATTGCAATCGCAGCAGGCGAAGGATGATAATGGCGAGATAGGGATTCCCGGTGAGAATGTTCCATCTTCTTTTTTCATGTTTTCTTCATTCAACGAAAAACATAGCTCTCATATGATTTGGCTGCCATAGCTTCAGCAGTGGCGAGTAGCACAAGCTCTTAGAGCGAAACTTTTGTTGATATTTTTTTACACTAGGTGTCGCTGATATAAGTCATGTGAAAACCTTTAAATGTTGATCTTGATGAATGGCATTATTTCTTTTGAATATTTTACTTTATATACAGTTTATCATTTCTATAAATTTGTTCATCAATTCCTCATATATTATAAGATGATTTCTGAGCTCATTCATCCAGCCGAACAAACATTTGTAGCAAGTACTTTCACAGCACTCATCGTATCCCATCATAGAATCTAGATGGTACCTTATATAATAATTCATTTTATTAATCTAGTGAAACTCAAAAAAGGTGAACTAAAAAAAGCATTTCATGTATCAAAATAAGCAATATTTAGAATCTCTTTTATTTTATTTTCAAAATTTGAGGTCAAATTAGTTTAAAAAAATTCAGAAGTTCAGGTTAACATTCAAGCTGCTTTTTGTGAATTCGGTCGTTTTCAAATTTGTTATCATTGGGTTTTACAACTTACATACAAAATATTTTTTAAATTATATTCAAATATTTGTTGCAGAAAATCCAATCATTATATTTATTCTGTAAGAAATGAAAAGTCAACTAAGTTATTTTAAATATTTGTAACATAGCATACATAGTTACTCTGTTTGAATGCCTTAATCATAATTTTACCTTTCATATTCGTATCCTTTTTAATAATAAAGAATATATTTTTATCCGTAATTTTATATAACTATACATATGTATTATTATAATATTTTGAATAGTTTTTCTTACCGCCATATATTATTCTTCTACAATTGTATATTTTCAGACGGAAAGCATCTGGGGAGGAATAATAAGGAATTATTGCAGGCGGCACGGGTAGCCGGCCATTGTAGGTTTCTGAGGGTTGGATGCCTTCCTTCGACGAACCATCGAACCGTGGAAGCCCTAGAAGAAATTCGAAGGCCAAGCCACACAGCCATAGGCAGGACCTTGCTACCGATGGGGGAACCATACATACATACATACATACATACAACAGTTATAAACATGGAATTTCATTTTTATTAAAACCGATATTGATATTGATTGATTTATACGCCGTTTCTTTATGTTGCTTAGTAATAATCAACATGCGTCTTTGGTACTGGCCTCTGGCTGCCCTTGCGGGTATTCTAGGAAGCTTATAACCACTTCGAATTTTAGCTGCCGGTGAGGCAACATCTAGGCGTCGTGGCAGCGTGTTTGGCTAACATCTCGGAGGATCGGGTTCAAATCTGGTACCAGGACTAATTTTTTTCATTAGGTTGTTTGACCAAAGTAAAAGAAAAGAGAAGATTTTTTTTTGCTGATTAAACGTTTACTTGTGGGCTGAATAGGAGGCCGTTCAAATCTGTAATAGAACTTCAAAGTTTCAATAAGAACTTAAATTTCGGGCTGAATAAAACGAACTTCAGCACACTGATTATGCTGATTAAGCTGTGTTCGACCTTTTTAACGAGACTTTTGGTTGCTTGGGATGTGATACTTACAACTAACATTGTTGGTAACATTGGTAATCATTTGAATAATAACAGTTAAGTGAAAGCATTTATCAAACCGATTTTTTCTTTAATTTCTATGGTCCATTATAACATTCTGAATAAAATCGTCTACCAAGTTGTTGACGATGAATAATAAATTTTATTTTGCCATTAAAAAGTTACAATAGTGTGTAATATTTGATAATGTTCAGCTATAGTGATTCCATTACACCTTTGGAAACCCCATAAAATAAGTCAGGTCATGAAAATATTAATAGTTTGCTATTTGTAGTCAGTGAATTCCTGGTAGTAGTTCTTTTGCGTTGAGCCGTTGAAGCAATCCAACAACCATTTCTCTCATTTCTCTGGCTTCTCTATCAATTTTGAAGTCTTTAACGCTATCACTGAATGAACAATGCATCCTCGACGAACATTTTCTTTCGGTTACTTCCAAAAGATCCTCTTCCAGAGCATCAATCCTCTGCTTCAACCCGTTGAGTTCTACGAATGTTACGTATCGCTGTTGCAAAGTAGCTGATAAGTCCAGTTCCAAATCTTCCAAAATAAACTGACACCAATCGTCGCTCCCTTGAATAACGGTGCTTTTCAGAGATTCGAAGTGTGATTTCAGCTGATTCTTCCAAATTTCTAGATCTAATGCAACCGTTTCATCCACCACTAGGCTGCCTTTGGATTCAGAGAAAATACTTCTAGCAAAGTCGAATCCCGCTTTAAGATTACGGAGGGCAGCTGGAGCTACGCGTGCCAACAGAAGCCATCCGTCGACCATGTGAAACACGTCAAGCTTGGGAAGCTCGGGGACGTAAACAAAACTGTGTCGATGACCCTGGCAACTAACGGCCTCTCGGTTGAACCAGCTTATTGGGGTGCAGCTTGTGAAGACGTCTTCGTTGAAGTTTTCCGGGGTCTGTGCCTCGGCTGCTTGGGTGAAGAAAAGGTGCACGGTAGACGTTGGTTGTGGACAGAAGATTTCCTTCGGGTTGTTGTTTTTGGTGTAGCAATACTTGAGAAACCCGTTGCGTTGCAGTTCTGGTTTTGCTGAATCGAAAGCTGGTTGTAGATCGTAATTTTTGGGTAAATTTATTGGCTGTGAGTTGAATGCGGAATACAGGGTGTCTATCAAAAGTTGTACCGGTCCTTTAATTCTCGTTGATGAGCTTGCTACAAAATCGTTAGAAGCGGATCGCTCAGACCTCGACAGCTGCGATACATTACCACCATTGATATTTTCTGTTGTGCTGAATTCTTCATCTATTTCACTAAACTTATTAGCTAGTTTGGAGAAGAATCCTATTTTAAATGAGCCAACCGATGCTACAAGCGGGTAGGAGCTGGCTGCCAAGTTCAACATATTCGGTATAGCTGGAAATAAATTTATCAATTTGGCGTACATTTGTTTGCCAGTGTTTAAAATTTTCGTGTACACCAAGCTTAATTTGTCCACTGTTTTGATGACAAATTTCTTCAGGGATCTGAAAACAGCAAACTTGCTGTACCAACCTACGCCAGTTTGCGTAGCCTGAACAACTTTGGAGACTGCTTGTGTGGCGGCTTGTGAGGTCCAGAATCCGAACGGCAATACGGCTGAACCGGCGAAAAGACCATTCCAGGTGCGAGGATTCTTCCAGTCCCACTTTGTTACATCTAGTTCAAAATCATTAACCATCCAACCACCGAGAAAAATAAACGCTGACATCGCTACAGCTAAACTAGAATACACCACTACCTTACTTAAAAGGTTTGTAAGGCCCCCGAACTTAAGAGCCATCCCTGCAAAGCCAGAAGGCAGCCAGAGGGTGGTGGATGCACCGACCATAAGTCCATTCCAGATAGCCGGAGAAGTCCAGTCCCATTTCGATGGGTCCCATTCTTCGGCAACTGCAGCTGCACCAATATATGCTCCAGCAGCTGCTAGGATACCGGTGGCTAAAGCTCCGGCTATTTTGGACGCAAACAGTACCGTCAGATAACCGAACGCCGATGGTACGCCACTCACTATGAATGTACCGGTAATTGCCCCTACTATCATCCATATGTAGGTACTTGCACTTGTCCAGTCCCACTTGGATGGATCCCAGCTATTGTTTGCGGTAGCTCCTCCTATGTAAGCTCCAACTATGATCGAAATGATGAGGAAGATGGTGAAAGCCAACTGCCCATCGGGATCAATCTGACTTACCGGGGAGTTCCCTGCGTATTTGTAGGCACTCGCGTATTGCTCCTTGGGATCGATCTGGTAGAAGCGACCGATCTCCGGGTCGTACAGACGAGCGTGGTAGTTATAGAGGCCCGTTTCCTCATCGAACTCCTGACCGGTGTAGCGGTAGCTGATGTGAGCGTCAGGGTCGCTGCCAAACTTTCGCATCAGTTGACCGTAGGGTAGGTAATCGTAGGCCGCTACCACTTGACCCTTGTGGATCACCAAGCGAATGGAGCCCTCGTGATCTAGTTGGACGCTGTAGTACTTATTGTTACGGAAGAAGCCTACCAGACCTAGAGGACCGTAGATGTAGGCAGTTGTTGTGGTGATGGCAAGGTTAGGTTGCTTGGGGTTTGGGTAGATATTCCGGTATTCTACGAGAGTTTTCCCATCGATTCCTCGTATGTAGAATGTTACAGAAAGTAACTCGCCGTTTGCGTTTCTAACTTGTTTTGATGATCGTTCCCCACGTATGTCGTATTCGAATGCTACGGTTTGGTTCGATTTTTGAATGTACGACACACGCTGCGTGAGCGGATCGTATTCCATTCGTAGGATATCCTTGTGCAGGGCTTTGACAACATTACCTTCACTGTCATGTTCCATGACATAGGTAGCCTGATCTTGTTTGACTTTAGATATTTGATTTTTGAACGCTCTGTAGGATATTTCAAACCGGTTGAAGCCCGTGTAGAACAGCTGATGATTTCCGTTCGGGTCAATCGAAAATGACTCTACGTCTCCTGGTGAATTGCCCAGGGCTTTTGTTAAGAACAATCTTAGTTTAGTGAGAATAGCCTTCCGCAGATTAGAGTTAAGATCTTTAAAAATTTCTTGAATACCTTCTTTCAGTTTCCGTAGCTTGATATTCTGATCAATAGTTGCTTTACATCTCTTAACAGATTTATCGTCTTTTGTTGAAAACCATTTCTCGCAATGGTTCGTGTCTATACCCAAAGGCTCCTTTACTCCTTGAGAGATCATCTCGTTGAGCGCAACTTTGTTTGCAACAATCTCAAGTGGGTCTATCGACAGCTCATTGTTGGTTTGAAACAGCCAAGAAATTTCTCTTGCATTATGAACCCCAATTTTAACCAACCGCTCCCATATTGAATTGAAATCAGCAGTTTCCCCCATTTCTTTAACACTTCTTTCGAAACTGATTCTGTTCAAAGGTTCCACCGACTTGCCTTCATCACCAATGAAACTCTTGGCAGCTATCAGCTCACCATGGTTTCCGTACGCATAGGAATGTCCGTAAAGCTTCGGAAACCCGCGTTCTAACAAATTCGTCGACAAGTCCTTCCATATTCCCGGCATGGTGCACTTGATAGGTACATCTATTTCCAGGTCGGGATAAAATGTTTTCTGCGGACGCCCGCTATAATCAATGTAACCCAGTTTAAACAACGATTCGTAGCACATCTCTGCATCTTGTAGCTTCAGATGTTCGGACTGTAACTTCCAAGCTGTCAGTGGAATCAGATTTTCATTGCATTTATCGTGCCAGAAAGCTGTAAATTCTGTTCGTAAAATACTTCCGTCATTTGTAGCTTCACACCCATAGCCTTTTTCGGTGTAGTACAAATCCTCCCTTAGAAACTGACTTTCAATGGACGCCATATACCCAGGAGCGACGTATTTGTAGGTTACGTTATACATGTCGTCTACTAAGTGATCAATTTTAGAAACCCTTGCACCAGCGTCGTGTTCAACGGTGACCATTGTGAGGTCACGCTCGGAACCATCCTTCCAATCAATTGCTACCACTTCACCTTTCAAGTTGTAACGGTATTTCACGATCAAAGGTTGACCCTTGACCATGGCTGGATAGTGTAGTTCGGCCACCTTGTCGTTCTGTCTCACATAGCCAACCGAAAGAGAGTCATTGTGTCCATCGAAAAAGTAAGTTTTGCGAATTACTTCATCTTCTTCGTCGAATATGAGAATTTCTGTAAGTGCAGTTGAACCCCTCGATAAAACGGTCCTTTTCAACGAGCGCTGGACTCGACCTCTTAAACGTGGATACAGCTCACTATCACCATAGTCAAACTGTATCGTTGAACCCTTGCTTGGAACTTCATTGTAAGAATTCAAATTTTTCCTAATTCGCTCAACCGTGTCCTTGTTAACATTTAGCAGAACTCCCGCTTCCGAAACTCGACCACCTGCGTTGTATTGGAAGTAAGCGACCTTATCGACTTCGTTGTTTTCACCGTAATGCATTTGGAACCGAAGCTGCCCAAATTCATTATACAAAAAGTCAACATGTCCTCCATCCGGAGTACTTCTGCTGGTAATCACTTCATTGGTTTCATCGTACTTCACCCAAACCGCCCAAGGCGAAGCTACCAGTGAGCTCTCCGGTTGAAAACCATCACCAGCTCTAGCGGTTTTGAGCTTCTCCTGATAATAGTTCGGTGGAAGTCCTTGCAGTAAATACCCTTTCTCGTTGTACAACCACGTACTGAGGTGACGATTGTAGTTTCTAGCACTAACGTACTCGGCTACTTTCCTGTTTCGACGATTGTAAACAACCACCTGTTTGATGCCGTTGGGTCTGTCTTCTTGTTCGTAGCGATAACCGCCTTTCTTTGGGAAATTAAGTAGAACGAAATCCTCCGTTGTGCTGATGGAATACTTGTGATGAGATGGACCTGCTAGTGAGTTGTTCTTACCCGGCATTCCGGATTTGACTTTCAAAGCAAGCGGACAATTGGCGTATTCGACCTGCGAGTAGGGAAATCCTTCGAACATTTCATTACCGGTTGTGACGAAACCTTCGAGCTCTTTTATCGATGGATAAGAATCTTCATTTCCGATGAAATCAATTTGATACTGGAGAACTTTCGAGCTGAGCGAATTGACGTCTAAGCTAGTCCATTGGGTCTCCAATACGTTTCGTCCCAGGGCGTCATACATCGTTTGACGAATTTGTACTTTGTCGGAACTCTCCAGCATGAACTGCTGCAAAGGCTGGGAATCCCGATTAAGGTAGGATACGTACACTTCCACGTTGTCCATAACGATCAGATCTTTGATTGTTACTTTCTTTGGAGTGTTGGATGAAAATTTGATTTTTTCGGCAGACCAGTTGAACGATTGAACAACTTCGCTTACGATGTGACCATCGATCCAAACTGTACTGAACCGAGGTGTTGCCAAAATGATAATTTCCCCGTGTTCAGGAATTTCGAACGAGTTTTTGTCGTGATTTAATAGGTTGTTCTTGATTTCAACCACAATTTGCGCAAGTTGAATTTTAAGGTTTCCACCTCCAGTGGTAAACAACATTCTCAAAGCTAGGGAGTTTGAGGAAAACGAATATTTGCTAGTGATTTCTCCATTCAATCGGAGGGATCCTGGTTGAACCGTTTGTTGTTCATTGAACATCCATCGTTCCTCCATAGTGTAAGGTGAAAAAGACTCCATCCATCCACGGTCAGGTTTAAGCTGTATTTGTGATCTCGAGCTGCCTTCTGTTATGGTATCAGGGATACCGCCATACGATCTAGGTTTGGTGTAGCTAGCAAAGTACCGGACATCTCCATATTCGTTCAATTCTGTGATTCGTGTGCCGTATTCATCGTATAGGATTCGCGAAACTTGTCCATTGTTGTGAATTCGTTCTGTGGGCCGACCACTGATCGAATCGTAGATTCTTGCATCGAAGTTGAAGTTCAGCGGGCTAAATCGAACATGGTCGACGTGGATCTCCGAGTGGCCGATGATCGAAACTGAAATTGTCCTTTCAACCGAGGTGGTTTTATTTGCGATCGCTTCGAAATAAATCCAATCATTAATTTGCATCAGAGGTTTAGCTTTGACTTGTTGGCTTTCATTTGTGATCACGAACCAGTCGACTTCTTTGTTCAATGTTAGGGGTGTTTTGGTCCTTATCCAAGCACTAACAATGAATGCATCAACATTGTTCATCTTACTGAAAGTTTTTGTCAATTTTTCCGTATTCGACAGCTTCAGAAAATTTCGACCAGTTCCTGCGAATTGATTTTTAACGATCAGATCCCGCTTAAACGTCCAACTATTCAGCGTTTCGTAGTCTTCAAATCCGATAAAGTCGACCAGTCCTAACGACTTACTGAAGGGTGCAGATTTCAGAATCATCAACGTTCCACTCCGATCCGTTAGATGGTATTCCGGGTCATCGTCCCTTGCCGTTTGTTGCTTCTCCTGTTCTGCGCGTTCCTCTTCTTTACTGCGAACGTATTCGGGGTCCACCAGTCGATCATCCCCTGTGTATACCTCAACAATTTTATCGCTTTCAGCTGGCTTAGATTGTTCAACGAAGTATCCGAACGATCGTCGATCAGCTCCCGGAGTGACAGTTACGTTGAGAAAGGCTACCCGTTCCCCACTGATAGCTGGTGCAGCGTATTCGTAGCCTATTTCGTACTCTTCGAACGGCGTTTGCAACGTTTCCCGAGAAATAACATGGAGGTAGAGTTTTGGATTGAGACAAATGAAGGGTCTGAAGATAGTTGCATTGGTGCTTTTCTTGGTGGAAACTAGCATCAGTGAGCTTGAGGTGGCGTGTGGTATTTCATCCGTGAATTTTAACTGATCCAGATTCTCGAGGGACGTTACCAGGAATCCATTCTTTATGTAGGAGACTACGTAATGTGGATATTTTACGACAACTTGATTGGCTCGTTTGGTAGCAAGCGACAAACATTTTGAAGGATTGCTACACAACTTAATGTTATCATTTGTATTTCCTTTAAAAAGATATCCGAAATTTCCTAGTGGAAAATTGAACGTTTTCAACTTCAATTCTTCCGGATTCATCGAAGAACTTTGGAAATTTTCCCCATCGTAGAAGATCTTCCTGTTGCCACACACGATTCCTTGCTGGTTGACCTCCATGTTGTACTTTTCGAAATCAAGGGGAATCTTCATTTGACTTTCTAGTGATTCCATAGCTCCCTTTTGTGGAGAAACTGAAATGCTATTATTCTGCAGATCTGTTGCATGATCAAACGATAACTTAAATTTTTTCAAATGATTTTTCACGAATTTGAACGTATATTTTTCTTTCACATAGTATCTGCTGTCGTCTAAAGAATCGATTTCAATGGTTATTGAGAACTTTGTGAGGTCATCTACAACCCACCTTTTAGTTTCTCGCTTGGCAACCTGGTATTTGTGATCCAGAAGAAATAGATACATTTGAACGAAACATTCACCGGAACTCTCCAGCTCAATCTCCCGCACGGCTACAATGTTGTTGTAGACGGCCAAAGACTTGCTTTTGACAGTATCTCGGAAAATCTCACCATAAGCTTTCGTGTCTTCTGTTTCTCGGAGTTCTTCGGGTTTTGCGGGATCTCTAATTTGTACCATCGTCAGAAACGTCTCCAGTTTGTTCAGGTTTGGGATCGATTTCGCATCGCTCAGCTCGATCTCTTTAAGATCAGTCCCGGCCCCAGTCCAGTGGACGACTTTAACCACCTGCTTCACAAAAACAACCCCGTGGGTTACGAAGGCAATTGCTTCCGGATCTTCCAGGACGTATTGACTTAGAGTCCACTTGTTTTTCGACGAATCCCACCTCTCGTAGAAAACTTTGTTATCACCGAAGTAAATGAAGTAGTCTTCGTGGAATTCGACCCGGAACCGCTTGTCGGTGAAACGACGTTCTTCGACAGACGTGAGGAGGACCCATCCTTTGTCGTCGACGCTTCGTTGAAAAAGGTAGATTTCCTTGGTGGGAACGTCTTTGTCCGACTTCGCCTTTCCGGTGATTACAATGGCGAAGTAGTTCTGCATCAGATACGGTTGGTAGCTGCCGATTTGACCTCTAGTGTACTGGGTTATTCGTAAAAATTGATCCGGTACGAAAACGTTTCGACCTGCTGAGTCCCGGACATGGATTTCGAGGATGTACTTGGCGGCAAGTTGGGTGATTTCCAGGGAGTATCCTGGACCGGTGTGGAGGTCGGTTAGGGTCCCTTTTTCCAACTCAAAATCTTTGGTTTCCACTATTTGTGTGTAGTATTCAAAGTTAAGCTCGGCCTGTGATGGTAGAACTATTTGTTTGAGGTATTGATTATTGTGGTAGACGAATGTTAGCACAGGCTGGCCTTTGTCTCCTGTTTGTTTGATGGTTGACAGAAGCTCGGAGCCGGCCACTCTTTCGTAGGTCAACTCGATCAATTGAGTCCAAAGAATAGTTTCAACGTTTATTTTGAACAGTTTTCTAGGAGTGTCCGTAGTTTTCGTGTATTCAAATGATACCTTTGCATCTTTGCGGTCACTCACTTCACTCAGGTACATCTGATTCTCTCCCTTGTTTGGTTTCGAGTAGTGGTAGTTCAATAGGAAATTTTCATCATTTTTGTGTTCAATTTTCGTCAGGTACCATTGATATCCTTTGTCTTTCGCTCCGACCTTTGACGTCCCACGATATGCGAGCCAGTTTTCAGCAATTGACATGTTGAGAGTAGCTTCTCCGCCATACACGAATCGATACTTCTTGTTATCGGCTTCCCAAGTTTCTGTATCCATCCGGTACTCTATCTGGAGGTCCGGCTGACCCTCTATGAAGAACTTCATCTTCTCCAGGTCACTCCAATCCCGCTTTAGATCAACTCGAATGCTGTCCTTCACAAGGTAGTACTGATGAGCCCCTTCAAATACGGTGCCTTGATAATCGGCTACTATACAATCCTTTCCGAACTGCCAGTTTCGACCCAAAATGCTGTGGTTGCCCTCGTCTTCAAAGGCTTCGCTGTAATATGCCATCAGCTTGATCGGAAGACCGACACGGTCGGAAATTTCAACCAGAGGAAACGAAAACTCTACCCGTCCACTAGCTTTGTTGATGATGTTCTTGAACGGTTCCTCGGACAGGTGATTGCGAAGCCAGCGAATTGTTTTGGAAGGCGGAGACATCTCTATTTGAACTTTTGAACTCTCAGTCAAAGTTATTTTTTCCGATGGAGTTTCAGTGATTTGATAGTCCGAACTCTCTCTAGCACTGGCTTCAGTAGAATCTTCTAAGGTCGATGTTATTTCTAGTAATGTTCCCTTGTTAAAGCCTAGAAGTTTAAGCTTTTGAGATTCCCATTTTCCAGCAAAAACGTCGAAAATTTGTATGTCGATGTCGGTATTCTCACTTCCAAGTGTATAACTTTTACAGTTCTTAGAAATTTTCACAACCTCAACGCTTCGAGGTCCTGATGCAAGCAAGAATAGTGGCATGTTTTGGCCTTCGGTCTCCAAGAAAACTACAGAATTCAAGAATTCAGAAGTCCACCCTTCACGAGCTGAAAATTGACTGCAAAGTATCTCTTCAATGTAATCATTTCCATTATTGTTTAAAACCAACAGTCCATTTTTCGAAATATGTATCAACTTTGAACCATTTTTCGTAAAAAACATTTTAACACCACCGGCTGACATGTCAACATTCACAGATTTTTTGGCCGCTTTGTCAAATCCACTTTCCGAAATTGGATAGATAGCTCCATTTTTTCCAATACCAGCTAAATCACCATCCGCTTTAAAAATTGTCACAAAAGCATCAGAATGATCTTCAGGAGTCTCGTCCGCTATATCTATAGTAAGTTCTTCATCGTCTTCATCTAGTTTGAAAACATTGATAACAACATTTTCTTGTTTTAGAGCCCAAACACGACCGAGGGCCTTCGCTAGACAAACCGCACGACTCTCCAATACGTCGTCTTCCTCCAACATATCACCATTTTCAACATTGAATCCTTCAAATTCTCCTTCATTTTCTCGGTATCCACGAATTCCAGAATGATCAATTTTGAAAACAACTTTCTTTTCATCACCAGTCGCAAATACCATCCACGGTTCATTCGGAAGATTCAACGCACTTTGGAATGCGGAGCTGTTCGAGCTCACCTCGAATTCTCCCTTGTTATCGCGCTTGAGCTGCAATAGCCACGGACCTTGCTTCACAAATATCTCCTGATCCCAGCTGCCGTGATACTTCAGATCAACTTGCCATCCCGGCAGAGATGAGGTCCAAAGGACCGTCTTCTTGACTTCCTCGAGCTTCAACATGATTTGTTACCAACGAATGCTTATCAGAAACAACTACGAAGCTATGTCGCTGAATCGGCTCCATTTAAAGGGGCTCTGCGACAGATTGACTCAGCTTGTTGAATGTAAAAAGAAGTTGTTTACTGATATTTCTCAACAATAGACAGCTAAATCAACATAGCGCGCCTCAGAGTTACATTGTTGTACTGGAAAAAATGCAGGCAACATGTTGATGTACCTCGTATACATCCAAAATAAATATAAATCGAACGAACGGTAAATAACAAAGGCGTACAAGTGCAGTTCGAGTTTTCAGGGGAGGTTCTCGCCCAAGGAAAACTCCTGAACAACTTACAGTGTCGGACAATAGAATGGGACTGCTCTAATGCAAAATATTTAAATCACCTTTAAACTGCCAATTCAAATATAATAATATGCGACACCTAGCGGCAAGCACTTATTGTAGTATACCAACTTTGTATACTGCAGGTTTGTTGCAATCAAAGCAACCCGTTTGTTCTACTCGACCAGAAAGCTGTCAGAGGGCGAAAAACGTCGCGTCATAAAATAAGACCAGCTCATCGGTTCGGCTGTTCCGGCATTTTCAGCGCTCTAGATTTGAAGAAAAGATGTTGTTTTCGGTGTTGTTTGTCCATTTTCGTGTCCTGGTAAGTATTTCCCATAAAATTAATCATGTAAATCATGAAAACAAACGAAAAATAAACATTTCCTTCCTCCTATTCTGTTTTCAGCGAAAAAGCAATGGGTCGGGAACTGACCGGCCGCCCCCGCAAAACGACGCCGAAGGACGATTCGGCAATCAAGCGGGCCTCGAAAACGACCCTTTCAAAGCGTCCAAGCAGATCAGAGACGAGCTGAACTTATCTGTGAGTTCCCGGACGGTTCAGCGACGGTTGGCGGAGAAGGGACTAGGAGGAAAAAGTCCCCGGAAGGTGCCGATGCTGACGCCGAAGCACTTGAAGGTGCGGTTGAAGTATGCGAAGCATCACTTCGATTGGGTCGGTCCGGAAAAGGAGAAATGTGCTGTGGTCGGATGAGACCAAAGTCCAAACCCAAAACATTCAAACATGGAGGAGGTAGCATCATGGTGTGGGGGTGCTTTTCTTGGTACGGGGTGGGTCCCTTGTACTGGATCGACCGGATTATGGACCAGCATCTCTACGCCCAGATACTTCGGGAAGTAATGCTGCCACACGCCGAGTGGGAGATGCCCCTAAAGTGGCAGTTCCAGCAGTACAACGACCCCAAGCATACCGCTAAAACGGTTAAAAAGTGGTTCCAGGATAATAAGGTAGACGTTATGGAGTGGCCAGCACTGTCCCCTGATCTCAATCCCATAGAGAACCTATAGGAAATAGTTAAACGTAAGGTGTACACCAAAAATCCAAAACAAGCAGCAGCTGTGGGAGAGAATCCAGGCAGTGTGGTACGCTATCCCGGTGAGAACGTGCCAAAAGCTGGTGTAGTCGATGCCGAACCGGTTGCGAGAAGTGATGCGTAATAAGGGTTATACCACCAAGTACTAACCCTGCAAATCGATCACGGTATGAATTTCCTTTTTTTATGATTTCAAAGTACTTTGAAATCATAGTTTCATTCAGCTAAGAGGTTCTTCAAACCTTTGATTATTAGCTTTTTTTTTAAATTTTTTTTACCATGATTTTTAAAGCGGTCCTATTTTATGTCGCGTTATTTTAGTCAGCAATTATGCTTAAAACGCATTTTTAAATAAAGGACAATTGTTCGAAGAATGGAATTTACAATTTGTAAATGGTTTGATACACTTAAATGGAAATTTATTTTTCAAAGTTTTGTCACTTTCTGTTTTGGATTGAGCTGTGGTTCTATTCTATTGTCCGACACTGTATACTGCTGTCTGCGAAAGCTGTATGGTAGGTAGACAAGCAGAGCAGCCAAAAATTTTCACAACGTCGAGCTGCCTAGGTCAGGTAGACCATTAGAGCTTGGAGGTGACGACGTTTGATGGATTCCGTTATTTCGTCACGTTTACTGACGACTACACCCACTTCATGACCGTCTATTTGCTGAAGCACAAGAGCGAGGTGTTAGAGAGCGCTTCAAACAGTACGAGGCTATGGCAACTGCACACTTCGGTCAGAAGTTGTGCGAGCTGCGATGCGACAACGGACGTGAATACGTTAGTAACGAATTTTTAAGGCATTGTATTGAGAAAGAAGTTTAGATGATATTTACGGTCCCGTGTACTCTGCAGCAGAACGACGTCAGCAACCACCCGTACACTGATGGAGAAGGCCAGAGCGATGGTCCATGGTGGCGGATTGTCGAAGACGATGTGGAGAAAAGCTGTTTTGTGCGCCGCATACTTCACAAACAGATCACCAACAAAAGGTCTAGTGGCCAACAAGACTCCTTTCAAGATGTGGTATGGTTCCCAGATGATGACGATGATGAACAAGATTCCGTCACCCCTGAACCACTTCTGAGACGAAGTCAGCGTACTCGAGGAACTGCTCAGCGATACGTGGCTAACGTCACCGCTGTTGTTGATGAGGAGCTACCTCAGCTCAATTCTGAGCTGAAGCGCCGGGACAACTGGGATTCCTGGTATATCGCAATCGAAGAGGAGATGACAGCCTAGAAGGAGAACAAGACTTGCAAAGGGGTCAACCCATCTTGTCAAAATGAGTGTTCACTGTGAAGGACGATGGTCGCTTCAAGGCTCGATTGGTCGTCTTTGGATGTTCCCAAAGACCAGGATTGAACTATTGGGAAACATGTGCTCCGGTCGCCAAGATTCCAGATGATGGGTCTCCTGGAGGTCAAGACTTTCTTGGGAATGACCATCAAACGTGACTTTATCAAGAGTGATTTCGCAAGTCGAAAAGAGTCTGTAGTAATTTTGTATGGCCGATTGTTTACCATATCGCTAGACACGAACGTTCGCTGGACGTAGTTGGACGATGGTGAGGTTATCACCGAACAGCCGTTCAAAGAATTGATTGATTGTCTACAATACCTGGTGATATCTTCGAGACCAGATATATGTGCTGCGGTTAGCGCACTTAGCAAGTACCAGGCCAGCCCGACTGATGAGCACTGGAAAGGCCTGAAGAGTATTCTGCGATCCCTTCGAAGTACGACCGATACGGCGTTGGTATTCGCGGAATCAGATCCACTTATTGGATATACAGATGCAGACTTTACAAACGATTCCGATGACCGGAGATCTGTATCAGGCTACCCATACTAGATCTTTAGGAACCTACTTTCGTGGTCTTAAGGTGTCTTTCCCTACACATCCGAAATGGTCTGCCCAAACATCCACTATTATCATCACTTACTTCTTGGCATCGTTCTCCTGTTGGGCCATGATCAACCAAAAGTGGACTCTAAATGCCGCGCTTGGCATAACAACCACTCTGATGGGACTCACTTCCCGTGCGGCAGGCTTCGGACGCACCTCAGAGCCCTACAAGAGCGGTGTAACTTTCTGCTCCGCTCTTTAAATGTTGTTGTGAGCGGAGCAAGAGCGGTCAATAGGATCAGAGTGACGACACACACAGAGATCGTTTCTCGTCACTCAAACAACACTCAAAATTGAAATGAGTACTCTATAAGTGCGTCTCTCAAAGAGCACTCTGAAAGTGTACACTTAGTGCGTCCAAGTAATGAATTGAGTGTGTTGTTCGCTTTGGTTCGTTTTTTGCTGTGTTTTCCGAAGGCAAATCAAATAGATAATAATGTCAAACCGGGATTTATGAATCTAATACACTTTGGTTAAAAAATTGGCATTAAATTACAAGCTTTTTTGTTCTTCTAAAATCCTTATTGACTATCCAGACCAGCGGCAATCTCTTCACGATTAGGTCCAAATTTGCAACCTTCAAAAACGCCAAATTGCGATTTTTTTCATTTTTAGATTTCGTTCATTTCATTGCGGGTGGACCTGCTTCAATTTTAAATTTGTTTATATACTTCTGTGTGCGTTCAGCACATCATATTATGAATTCCATTCAAATTAAATAATGAAAAAAGTCTTGAAATTTAACTTCAACTTAGAATCACTTAAACTTTGAGAAAATCGAAAAAGGTGGTTCGATATGAACAGCAAGCCAGCAAAGAAACTGGTTACTGCTATTGCATAAACCAAGACGTTTTCAGCACCTGGATTCCTCCTTTGTTTATGCAATACAAGCAGAGCTGCTTCCCAGTGATTTTGAAGTTCAGTTTCCGCTTCGCAGCGAAATAAAATCAAGGCGGGCCGCTTCGGATTTATTTCGCAGCGAAGCGGAAAATGAACGGGAATGATTTTTTTTCTTGCTATGTTGTGATTTCCATGAATCAAGAGATCTCATGAAAAATTCTGATTTTTAGCTATGAATGATCCTGATTTTTAACGAACCAACCTCGCAACCCTGAATTGTGTGAAGATGTAAACGATCAATTACTTTACATTATAATAATTTCATAAAACCCTTGGAATATGAACCTCTGCACAACTGCTTGCGAGCTGTGCTTTCTGTGCGTCTTTATTTTTGTTACGAAAGGAAAAGAGGTTGCCTAAAGCACACTTAACTTCCCTCAGTGTTAACACCAAGAGTACACTCTGAGAGCGACACTTACGGAGCACACATCACTCATGTAAGTGAGTGTCGAGCATTTATTTTCCGGGAAGCTTGAGCAAAGTGTGTGCGGTTTGCCGCTCACAAGAGTGTGGGTTCCACACCTCTTTGTGAAGCTTTGCTCTTGCACTAGTGAGCGACACCTCAGGAGTCGTCCGAAGCCTGCCGTGCGGGAGCAAACCTCTGATTGAAAAACCCCTAGTAGTTGTTTCCCCAGCGGAGTCAAGTTCTCGGACTGTACCTGAAGGCGAAGGCTGCGACAACCATGGTTGCCACGTGTACAGATTTATCTTAAAAAGTACTGATTTTTGGACTCAGTTTGGGTACAGACTCTGTTCGTGCCGAGAACAGATTATTGAAAGATATAATGATCAGATATATTGATCTTTGGCACAGATTTTGATACCGATTTTTGTCAAAAAAGTACATATGAAAACTTTTTTATTGCTCGAAAGTACAGATTTGATTGTGGCAACACTAAACAAGACCACTGACGGCCGCAGTGATCGAAAACTTTTACTATGGAGGGCTCTAACAAAACAGATTGATTGCGACATCTGAGAAAGAAAAGGAGCGAAGCCAAATAAAACTGAATTCTTAATGCTGGAGGCAAGGATGGTGATTGGCGAATAAATCGACGAACATAAAATGATTCTCTCACTCTTTGAGGTAACCCATTCCCCGAACGCATTCGAAAAAATTACACACGATGGCACTCAGTGAGCGAACCAATCGGACTTTCCAGCCAACCTCTTTAGTTCATTCAGGAAGCGATTGGGTTGCCTGTCTGCGATGCTATAATCCAATCATCAAGCGATTGCTTTGGAAGATGATTCTGCACAGAAGAATCGCAGACGAATATCATCAGCGAGCGATTGATGATTGCAATTCTTTCGACCGCATCCGATCATTCGTTCTGCTCGCAAATTTGGTTTTGCTACAGTTTGGTTGCCTGCGTTCGGGCGCTTCTGAAAGTAGCTCGAGCGTCAGCATTAGGTGGATCCTTTTTTATGATGAGTAGTATCATTAATACATTTGATTTGTTGTTTGAATTATGAAATTGATAATTCAGAAACTACTTTTATCAAAAACCGTTTTTAAAGCAAAATATTACCCATTTTCGATTTTAAGAAATGTGTATACATCAACTTAAGAGATGATGGGTATAAATGTAATGAAAAAAGAAATGTATCCATTTTCATTATCGGTGAAAAGAGATTAAAAAACTTGTTCATCTTATTATTAAAATAATATCTTCAATTATTAACTTTAAATACTTCATAACTTTTTTTGTGTATTCTTCCGTTTTTCGACTGTTTTTGTTAACATGTATTGAAAAATCCATGAAAAATTATAAAAAAAAATGTTTCAATTCTTCAAGCAAGTTCAAAGCTTCATCTAGAATAATTTAAGACAAGAAACTATTGTTTATTCAATCCCAAGGTTTCCAAAAAATAACTATGTTTTTGATAAAAAAATTTCTCGAATTTTGTGATTTGAACCAAAACTTCTGTGATGGTTTTCTGTGGCGCAGTTTTAATAGAATTTTCAATATTTTTGTTTTTTTATGTAAATTTTTTGTCTAAACTTTGCGATGGTTTAATCATAAGTTTATAATGTTTTCATCATACATTTATTATTCATATATTTACCACATTTGCTAATTTTTGTTCATAGTGTTATTATTTTTTCATCAAAATTAAGCCTTTTGTGATGAAATAAAACTCATGATTAGTTTCAAATTTGATCAAATTTTAATCCAAACTAATCTTCATTTTTATATTAATAAATAACACAGGGAAACAGCATTTTTGGTACCTTTGTTTCAACAACGGATTTTGGAAAAAAAATTGCGTCTTAAAATTCAAAACATTTGTCAAATTTAGTCTCTCACCTCTAGTTTTGGTGAAATGGCGTGTGTAAATTTTAAAATTGGTCAGTTTTGGGTAAAATTGATTTTTGATAACTGATAAACAAACAAGCGTACATGGAAACACATGGAAAGATTTTTTTGAATCAATTAATAATATCTCATTGAATTTTCTTGTTTCAGAGATACATCACTTTAAATAAAAATTGAATTATGCAAAAGACCCAAAAGATTTGATTACAACTATTCCTCACATCACTCATGGAAGTCATTAAATATTTGACGATGAATATTTGAGCTCATTCAACAACTTTCAATACCCGTTTTTGCAAATTTGGACAAAATTTTCTAAAAGAAAACTTCAATAATTTTTCTCTCAAAAGTCAAAATTTCTAGCGGTCTTTGGGAAAGTTGATTATTGACTTAAAACCTTAATTTTCAAAAAAAAAATTTTGATAGTGTTCTCTATTACTGCCAAAAAAGTTCCCAAATTTGATTAATGTATTTAAACATGCTTTCAAATTTTATCTCGAAACAAATATACTCAAAAGATGGACAATGCTGCTGCAAACATTTAGGGGCAAAAATATAAACAATTCTCAATATTTTTTTATCTTAAAAACAAACGAAATTTTATTTTCATGCAATTCCCTAAATCCTCGCTCTGTTCCCTTGTTCATTTTTTTCTTCAAACTTAACCATTTGATAGGATTTTAGCCATTTTTTCTTCTCCGGCTTTTTCATGGAAAATGACCGATTTTTTTAATATTCAAAAACTATCATCAAATGACCATAAAAATAACACTTATACTAAACTTACAACAAGAAAAAAGTTGAACTTTTGCATTAACCAACCCATCTGCTCCTAAATGCTAAAATGTGATCAGAAGGGATGTTTGTTTGTGAGTCTTCAAAAAACGAGATATTTTGAAATTTTGAAATTATAGTTTCAGTAATATAAAAAATCTTCTAATAAAAACCAAATTTAGCATATTTGTAGCTCAACTCATAGGCTTTCAAACGTAGTAAACAGTTTGCAGATATTTTATCTTTTTACTAAGTTAATGATGATTATCTGCAAAAATTTCATGTTAATCAAAGTTTACGGTACATCAAAGTTTTAACTTATTTTTCATATCCCTTGGCAATAAAATCAGTTTTTTTCTTTGAAAATAAGAAAGATCATAAAAAAATATGAACATGTTGCGAAGAATTCAAATGTCTACCGTGTACCGTTTGGCCGCAATGATTTTTTTTGTTAAATACTGTGTGCGGCGATTGAAAGATATCTGAACGAACGGCGGGCCAATCATTTGCCGATTCGATTCCTTCTTTCAGTTGAACCAGTTGAATCGGATCAGCGAACGAATATCTGGAGCCAGGAAAGTCGATGATTGCATCATTGCATGATTCAAACCTGCCCGTATGCAAGCGCCCAACGTTCAAAACAAGCAGCACTCACAATCAGATTCGATCAACGTTATTCTTTTTCCCCCACCGTTCGGTTCAGACAAAGATTCGCGAGATCCGAAAGAGGGCTTGAGTGAATCGTTGGAGAGTGCATCGCGATTGAGTGAACGAGTGGATTCAGACCATCCTTGGCTGGAGGAGCTGGAGGTCGTATCGCTTAACCGATTTTGCCATTTCAATAAATTTTGTCATTTTTTATCATTTTTTATCATTTTTGTCATTTTTGTCATTTTTGTCATTTTTGTCATTTTTGTCATTTTTGTCATTTTTGTCATTTTTGTCATTTTTGTCATTTTTGTCATTTTTGTCATTTTTGTCATTTTTGTCATTTTTGTCATTTTTGTCATTTTTGTCATTTTTGTCATTTTTGTCATTTTTGTCATTTTTGTCATTTTTGTCATTTTTGTCATTTTTGTCATTTTTGTCATTTTTGTCATTTTTGTCATTTTTGTTATTTTTGTCATTTTTGTCAATTTTGTCATTTTTGTCATTTTTGTCATTTTTGTCATTTTTGTCATTTTTGTCATATTTGTCATTTTTGTCATTTTTGTCATTCTTGGCATTCTTGGCATTTTTTTCATTTTTGTCATTTTTTTGTCATTTTTGTCATTTTTGTCATTTTTGTCATTTTTGTCATTTTTGTCATTTTTGTCATTTTTGTCATTTTTGTCATTTTTGTCATTTTTGTCATTTTTGTCATTTTTGTCATTTTTGTCATTTTTGTCATTTTTGTCATTTTTGTCATTTTTGTCATTTTTGTCATTTTTGTCATTTTTGTCATTTTTGTCATTTTTGTCATTTTTGTCATTTTTGTCATTTTTGTCATTTTTGTCATTTTTGTCATTTTTGTCATTTTTGTCATTTTTGTCATTTTTGTCATTTTTGTCATTTTTGTCATTTTTGTCATTTTTGTCATTTTTGTCATTTTTGCCATTTTTGTCATTTTTGTCATTTTTGTCATTTTTGTCATTTTTGTCATTTTTGTCATTTTTGTCATTTTTGTCATTTTTGCCATTTTTGTCATTTTTGTCATTTTTGTCATTTTTGTCATTTTTGTCATTTTTGTAATTTTTGTAATTTTTGTCATTTTTGTCATTTTTGTCATTTTTGTCATTTTTGTCATTTTTGTCATTTTTGTCATTTTTGTCATTTTTGTCATTTTTGTCATTTTTGTCATTTTTGTCATTTTTGTCATTTTTGTCATTTTTGTCATTTTTGTCATTTTTGTCATTTTTGTCATTTTTGTCATTTTTGTCATTTTTGTCATTTTTGTCATTTTTTGTCATTTTTGTCATTTTTGTCATTTTTGTCATTTTTGTCATTTTTGTCATTTTTGTCATTTTTGTCATTTTTGTCATTTTTGTCATTTTTTGTCATTTTTGTCTTTTTTGTCATTTTTATGATTTTTGTCATTTTTGTCATTTTTTGTTATTTTTGTCATTTTTGTCATTTTAGTCATTTTTGTCATTTTAGTCATTTTAGTCATTTTAGTCACTTTTTTCATTTTTGTCATTTTTGTCATTTTTGTCATTTTTGTCATTTTTGTCATTTTTGTCATTTTTGTCATTTTTGTCATTTTTGTCATTTTTGGCATTTTCGTCATTTTTGTCATTTTTGTCATTTTTATTATTTTTTTCATTTTTGTCATTTTTGTCATTTTTTGTCATTTTTGTCATTTTTGTCATTTTTGTCATTTTTGTCATTTTTGTCATTTTTGTCATTTTTGTCATTTTTGTCCCTCAAGGGAATCATTTTTGTACATCCCCTAGGATTGTTTTTTTTTATTCAATCCGACCAAGTGATCGCGTGATGATTCAGCTTCATTTTTATACATATTTGATAAAAATTTGAATAAAAGTTTTTAATGGAAATTTAATTAATTTATTGTTTGAATTTAAGTTCCGGTACCTTTCTATTTTTTCACAATTCCACATCATCTGACCTCTTGATTCTCACGTCGTCATCCTTTCGGTGACTTTACCCCTGAAAACCAACCAGAGAAGCATCAAGAGACAACTGCTCTGGTCAGTTGCCAGGAGCCTGGCTGCTGCATCCAGCAACTTTCCGGTGCCGGTTTTCCGTTCTAACGCTGAATGTTGAATGTGATGGCAACCAAAAACCCCTCCCCCTCCTGGGTTTCCTTTCCATCGTCATCATCCACCTTCCCTTTAGTAGTGCATGAAAAAGTCTCATTGCTTCTGAGCAAACAAACATACATATTTGCTTTTCCACCCCCGCACAAATCCTGTCGCCATTCTTCTGTTCAGTGTGCGGAATAATGAGCTCTGTTTACCTAAACGTTCGGTTGAAGCTGCTGCATCACAGAAACGGGTCCCAACCCGGCAGAGACGCCACCTTAGTAGCAATGGCAGTATTTATCTGAACCAGGACTACGACGACGATGGTTGTTTGTTGTCCTGGATTGGTGGATGGCTTTGGTCCCTGCCAGTAGTCGTTGTATGATTGAATGGCACTTTCTAAATTGCCATTTCCTTATGTGTGCGCGGGTTGCGACGACGATTCATGCGACATCATCAGCGCGAATAAGCAAGACTCTGCCTGAGCTGTCGATCTGCATCAGTGGCAACATAATTAGAAATCGCGTTTCTTTGCATACGGATGGGGAAAGGTTGAATTGATATCTATATACTTTAGGGTGGCTATGAATGTTTAGGAAAAAATTTCATCATCGAATTTCAAAAACGGAAATTTTGTAGGGTGATTCACAAAACTGACCAGAGCAAAATTTCAACCTTATCAGACTTCATTTCAACTCCACGTTACGAATCTTTCTTTAAAAAAAAACAAAGTTTTCATTAGCCAACAATTTCTTAAATGACAAAAAAAAAAACAAAAAATTCACAAAAATGAAAAAAAAATCACAGTAATTACAAAAATGACAAAAATGATAAAAAATGAAAAAAATCACAAAAGTTACAAAAATGACAAAAATGAGAAAATAAAAAATGACAAAAATGATAAAACTCAAAAGACTCAAAATCCAGGTGCCTGTTGAATTTAGATGTTGAAATCATTAGAGAAAATGGAAATGGCCAAAAATTAAACACAAACAGCTAATACCCTCGAAAATTCGTAAAAAAAATCTATGTGTCTAATTTTAAGAATCTGGGGGGGGTGCCAAATAACATTAACTTTCCTTTCCGCTTTAAAATCTTTTTTTCTATCTTAATTAAAATAACTTTAACGGTTGATTGAAAAAAAAAGCTTTATGATACGCTAGAAATGTAGAAAACCAAACCATTTATCTTTTTCATTTCAGCTTTTGTAATCAAGAAGTTTTGTATCAAAGAAAAAGAGTGACCTATGATACCCCACTCTATCCTACAAATCGGTTTAGAAGCCAAAGAGATAAAGCGATTATTAACGAGTTATGTTTAATTGACACTCTTGTTACAAGTTTTGATTAAACATTCATCAGAAAGATGTTTTGAAATGAAAACTTTCATTCACAATCAACGTTTAAATTGTTTAACTGGTGTTATTTTAAAAAAAATTGGTATGTTCAGTTTTTTCTGAACAGGAAAATTTGTTTTAGTTTCGATACTTATTTTGCAGGAAATTGCGAGTAATATCTCAGTCCTCCATCATAAACGTCCGTCCTTCATCGGAAACGTCTGGCATCTCTGCTTTTAAAAAAGTAGTTTTTCTCCCAAGTAACACAAAGTAAGCCAATTGGCTTTTTTTGAGTTTTATTATTGTTTTAAGAAGACTTTTCCATGGCATCCAATTTTTAAACGGTTTTATTTTAATACAGGAAATGCTTCAGTTATCGTGTGTTTTGAAAGAGACCTGAAAGTTTAGCTAAAACTTGAATAAAACACTATCGAGTGTTGTAAAAAAGCTCCAACAGTTTGGCTAAAGATTCAATAAAACACATACTTTCCTGTTTTTATTAGGGCTTTGGTAACTGTTTTAATAAAGCACTCAATGCGCTTTTAAAACCAGGGTTCAAGCCAAGTTGAAAAACTGTTTTAGGCATGATAAAACTAAGTGACAGATGATTTGACAATCATAACATATACAAAAACATATACATGCTTAAACTTTTTTACCTCTCTTTGAGATAACATAACCTGTATTGAAAGGATTATCACTCAAAATTGAGAAAAGCGGGTATCAAAATGATATAAATTAACACAGATAAATTCATCTGAAAAATGAAAACCACTTTGTTGCATCCACATTCAAATTTCAAAACAATCGCAAATCAGTCCAGATCATTATTCGCTCAATTCTTAGAGTTCGAATAAAAGCACAATTAAAACGAAAACACAAACACATACAGGATCTCAATGAAACATGATGTTTCCTCGAAGAGATAGATACCTTTTTTCTTAACTCTAAGCGTACATCTTTCGAGGATATGATGGCTAGCATCTTACAAATGCTAAAACCACCAACCCACCGAAAGTTTACTATGTATGCCGTGGCCGGGATTCGATCTCATACCCCCTGGCTTAGAAGACTTGAAGGCTATCCTCTACGCCACGGGCGGCGGCTAAAATAGCTTAAAAATTTATTCAATAAATTTTTGAACATAACGAAGCTTTCGAAAATAACAGCTTAAGTTCAATGAACATGTTTCCTGAACACCGCGAGTAATTTTGACTTCTAAGAAAATAGTTAGGTATTCAATAGTTTCTTTTTGACAATTTTTTCCAATTCCGAATAATTCGAGAAGTTTGACGATTTTGAATATTTTAACCGAATAGAATCTTCGATGTTTTTTAAAGCATAAGTCAAAGCATTTTGTGTCTTCAACAAAGTTATTAAATAGGTTTTCATATACTCGAAAAAATTTTCTTGAATGATTTCAGGAAAATTTGTTATCTTATCAATAAAATTTCTTAAACCAGTAGAATTTGATTTTTCCAAAGCGTTGTATTTCGGGAAATAAAATATTTAGAAAAGATCTGAATTCTTGATAAGCTGATGAATAGTTAAAAAAATCAAATTCTCTATTTATTCTTATGCAGTTTGTTCAGTTGGTCAGTTATCAAAGATAGATTTGATTATTTAATACTGATCAATTTTCAATATGATATATGAACCAAACCTAGGGTGATTTATTTTTGGAAAATTTTGATTCAAATCCTTAAAATTTCTGATGAAACTTTGTTTAAATTTTTTTCACTTTACTTTCAGCATTTAATTTTAATTTTGGTTTATATGAAATTTCAATTTTGATAATAATTTAGTTTTCGGAACGCCATGTTGCTGCAATATTGTAATTTTTGTTGCCTAAAATGAATTTGCAATTTTCTATCTAAGAGTGAAATGTTTTATTTTGAATAATTTTAAATAAATTGCCAAAAATAAATATGGATTTGAATCTTTTAATCTGTTGTTTTTTTTGTATTCATTCAATTACTATAATCTTTTAATTTTTACAAACAAATTTAAAAAAAAATTCCATTCCATTGCATTTAATTTTTTTTTAGAATTTGTATGATGGTTTTAACTAGCAAAGCAGTGAAGGTTTTGAACCACCAAAGGTTTTTGAAAATTCTGATCACATATCAAAACACATAATGAAAATCAGCTAAAGAATGTTTGTCCTGTGTTCAAATTAAACACAATTTCATCACAGATTTTTCCCCAAAAATTTTATATAAATCTGATACATTCCACCCCAACCACAGTCCATTACTTCAATCAACATTTCAGCCTAAAAATTTCTGAAAATTTGTTTTCTCGTGCTTTGCCTTTTATTTTATTTGAAAAAAATCTATATTCGTCAGTTAGTGATGCGCAGCAGGTTCTTGTTCTTTTCATGGCGACCGTCAAAAATCTTCTATTTCGGTTGGCATCTCAAGAGTTAGCGTGGTTTGGCCTCCGTGTGAAGTCGCGTTTGCTCACTTTGGACAAGAAAATGTAGCCAAATTGTTCAAATTCTTTCCCCACATTATAGCTCGAAGTCTGAGCCTACCGAAAAGATGTACAATCAGAAACCGAAAAAGTGTTAAAATTATGACTTTTCCAAAATCGTTTGTTTTGTTTTTCTCACGGACTACAAAACACTTATAAGAGGCAACAAAATGACAATAAATAGGTAAACAAACAATCGAGACAGTTTGCTCAAAAGGGAGCCAGCCCAGCGACTCTCATTTATTTCCTAGCTCGATTTAATGGGTACCCATTCACCTACACAAACAAACAAACAACCCCACTCAGCAGAGGACAGGACAGAAACGTTCTGGAGCTCTCGATCTGGGTAGCAGTTTTTTTTTTACCTTAAATCCGGACGATAACGTTGCCCCACCATTTTCTATCTTTTGGTGCAGATTCCGGACCCCATTGAGGCTTGAGGCTGAAAGCAAGCAAAACTAACGACGACGCCGAGCTCTGAATCTCTCCCTTTGGAAGGAAGCAAAGTTGTGCAGTAGTCCAAATCCCGGAGATTAAAGGTACCTTAGTAGGTATCTGAAACGGTTCCGGTTCCGGTGCCGACGGAAGATGTGTTTCTCTCTTTCGGCAAACAAATTCGAAGGTGCTGCGGCCGGCTTCAATGCAGAGAAGCCAAAATTCATCCTGCGGTAGCTTTCGGGTTCGCTGAATACCCGAAGGAATATGAACTTAGGGTAGGAATTTTGCACTTTAAATTATTGTAAGCTAATACATTTGATTTTTTTTTATCTTGAGAAAAATTTGCGATACAGTTTATCCAAGATTTCGAAATGAAAAACAACATAAAAATTTTTAATTGAAATTCAAATGCAAAGTAGAGCTTATTTCCAACTGTTGCATTAGTTGATAGTTTTTTATTATCAAACTTAGCTTTGCAATGAATGTGACATTCATGGAACATTTCATGCGTTTTCCATTTAGATTTATTTAGAAAAAAAAATCGTTAAAATTGTTTTGCTTTACTTTTTTCTCGATTTTGTTCAACTATTTTGAATATTGATCTCTTTCCTTCTATTTTGGACAGTTTTTCTGTATTTGTCAATGATTTCATTTTTAATTTTTCCAAAATCATACTTCATATTTCATTTTATTAAATTTTCAAAGATTTTGTGTGTATCATTTCGATATTTTACATTTCCTATGATAATTTCGTTTTCCATTTATTTTTCCCTGTCTATTTCTTGTTTTTTTAAATTCCTGTTAATATTTTTTCTAACTGTTTTATTTTTTTTTCGTTTTGTTTAAAATTGTTTTTCTATTCATAATATTTTTATTTTTTTCCATTTTTTATGATCATTCCTTTTTTTTCTCGTTATTTTGAATTCGAATTTTCATTATTTTGCCATTTACCATTTGATATTTTTCGTGGTTCTACTTGTTTTCATCTATTTTTTTTTTTAATTTTTCCTTTTTTTTATTAAGTTTAATTCTGTACGTGAAATTTTATAAAAAAAATTATTTTCCTTTTCTTATTTTAGTCCATTTTTTATTTTATTATTTTGCTTTTCTATTATACAAAGTTTTATTAAATGATTTTCAATACTTTTCAATTTTTTTTTCTTTTTCCTTTGTTGTTTTTATCCTCTTTCTATACATTTTTTTCCTTTTTCCTTTGTTTTAATTTTTAATTTTCTTTCATTTTCTGGATCGGTTAATTGTTTGTTTTTATTTTTATTTTATAATCTTTTTATTATTAAGGCTCAAAAAGCCAACGGGGTATAAGTGCCAAAATGATCGGTTTTGAGTTTACAATGCCAAATGGTTTTTCTCCACTTATACCCCTTTTGGCTCCAAGGGCCTCGGTTTTATCTTTTTTTCTCGATTTCATATTTACTCTTTTTATTTTTTTCCCTTTTTTTCCAATAATATGTTTAATTTTTATATATTTTCCCTTTTTTTCTTTTTCGATTTTTTCAGGTTCACTCTTTTCATGTTTAGTCCGTTATTCTTTTTTTCTTCACGTTTTTTTTCCTTTTTATGTCTTTTATTTATTTTCCCAATTTTTTTTCCTTTTTAATATTTCTCCTTTTTTCATTTTATTCCATTGAATTGTTAATCTTTATATAAATTTTATTTTTTATTTTGATTTATTTCCCTATTTTTTCTTTTTTAATTTTGTCTTTTTTTCCTCATTAATTTTTCGCATTTTTTTCAATGTTTTCTTTTTATTATTTTTGTTTTTATAGTTTTAAAATTTATCTTTTTTCCTTTTTTCCGTTCTTCTTCTTTTTCTTTTTTTTTGTTATTAATTATCTTTCCAAGATTATGTTACATTTTCATTTATTATTCCGATTTTTAATTTTTCCAGTTCCGAGGTTTTTGCTTTTCATGTTTCATCCGTTTTATATATTTTCTTAATTTTTTCAGTTTATTTCCTTTTTATGTATTTTTTAATTTTTCCCTAATTGTCTTTTATTTCTTTTTTTTCCTTTATTATTATTTTTCTTTTTTTGTATTTTTCCCTTTTCTCTCTTTTTCTATTTTTCCTGAATATTTTTTATCTTTTTATCTTTATTCTTTTTTTCTCTTTTAATTTCTCATTTTCTGTTTTTCCTATTTTTTTTCTTTTTTTTTTGTTTTCAATTATCTTTCCTTTATTATATTTCATTTTTATATATTTTTCATTTGTTTCCCTTTTTTAGGTTTTTTCTTTCTATGTTGAGTCCATTTTTTCTTTTTTTTTCTTCTTTTTTCAGTTTTTTTCCTTATTTTTATTTTCTTATTTTTCTTTTTTATTTTTTTTTTCTTTTTTTTAACCTTTTTTCATTTTTTCCCTTTTTCCCGTTTTTCATCTTTTCTGTTTTTTTTTCTTCTTTATAAATTTTCCCTTATTTCCTTTATTTATTTCTGTTTATTTCTTTTCCGCTTATTATTTGTTTCCGTGGATTGTCCATACCTAGTTATAAAAAAATCGTCATGTAGGTATTTGTTTTTAGAATTTCTAGATTATTTCTATTTTTATTAATTTTTTTTTCTATTTTCCTTTTCGATTATTCGTCTTCTCTTCTTATTTTTTATTCGTTTTGAATTTAGGTTTCATTGTTAAATTATCAACAATTCAATCAAAAAAAGAATCTCCCTTTCTTAGGCTATTTTAAAATTATTATCTATCATTTTTCGTTTTTGTTTTTTTTTATTTGTTTATACATGTGCGATCTTTTTCAATATTGCAAATTCAAAACTTTCAAATTTTCCTTTGAATTTGCATGTTTTATTTTTTCAAAACTTTCATTTCTCTTGAAAAACTTTGTTCATGCTTATTTTATTTTTTTATTGTATTTTGTTTAGATTTATTTGATATTTATTTTTTCATATTTTTTACTTATGTCTTTAATATTTGTGTGTATTCGAATCTTTGAAAAAGATTTTTTTCGTGGTTTTTGAAAACAGTTCTTTTGTTAAGCTTTATAGATTTCATAATTCGATAATTTCATTAATGGTTTCGCAGAATTTTTTCTCAATTGTTTTTTTGTTTTTTACCAATACACCTATTCATTAAAATAAAAAAAAGAATTGAAAAAAACCAAAAAAAAACTTAAAAAATAAAAATTATAAAAAAGAAAAAAATTAAAAATTAATTCCCAAATTCGATATTGATTATGCATATCTTATGTGTGTTTTCAGGTTTTCCTTATTGAATTATGTTTTGTTCAATTTGATTCAAATTTCTGTAAACCATTGCAAAATTTTGAAGTCTCCATCTAATAAATATGCAATTGTTATAAAGTATCTTAAAAAATCGCATTTTTTTTTGTTTACTGATATTTTTTTCAGTTTTTATCCCAAATCTTTGAAAAAAAATTTATTCGTGGTTTTTGAATACTTTTCTTTTGTTTAGTTTTATAGATTTTCTGATTATATAATTTTGGGTTTCGCATTATTTTTTTGTGTATTACCTGTAAAAGAAAAAAGTCCAAAAATAAAATTTTAACAAAAGAAAAAAATTAAAAATATTTTTTTTAATAAAACGAAAAAAAAACAAAAAATGTAAAAAAAAAACAATAAAATATTTAAAAAATTTCCCAAAAAATACCCTAAGAAATAGAAATGAATAAATTAAAAAAATATTTATAAAATAAAAAATTAAATATAAGAAAAAATAATACAATTTAAGAAAATTAACAATGAAACAATAAAAAATAAAAAATAAAACAATGGAACAAATAAAAATATAAAAAAATAATAATCAAAAATAAAATATTACTTAACTTAAAAAACATATTAATGAAAAAAGAAACACTGTTAGTTGAAAAAAAATAAAATAAATTCATTTAAAAAAACAAAAAAAGAAAAGAAAAAGAAAAAATCAGACAATAAAAAAGAAAGAAATTTAAGACAGAAGCAAAAAAAAATTAAAAGTTAAAAAAAATACTCAAAAACAAATTGGAAAAAAATTTAAAAAAAACACTGTTTATTGAAAATTAAAACATTTGTAAGCATAACCAAAAAAAACCGAAAAAACTTTAAAAAAAATCATTTAACAAAAAATAATAAAAAAATACAAACCAAAACAAAAAATATAAAAAAAAGATTTAAAGAAACAAAAAAAAATTAATAACAACAATTTGAAAAAAATTTAAACAGAACATTTTTTTTAAATTAAAAAAAAAGTTGATTTTACTTTTGAACTTGCATTCTTTTTTCATCTTCTTTTTTGTTTATTGTGTATTCATTTATTCTTTTCAATTATATAAGTTGTTTCGTTCATTTAAAGTTTCTGATTTTTGTAAATTTGAAAACCAAAACTATTCGAAATCATACCAGAGAGTGTGTGGTTTTTACATTTCAACTAAATTTAAATTTCATACTGAATCAAAGCAATCGAAGAATCAGTAGAATTATTCAACCAAGTAAGGCCACAACTCATGATAGAGCATTTTCAAACCTTGATTTTTATGAGCTTTTGCACATGGATTATGTTTCTTTCCTCTTGGTAATCCGTTAGGCTAATCGAGTCCGTTCTGAGAGTGTTCCACACAGTTTTCGTTTCCAAGCTTCATCAGTTTTAACAAATTTCAGCTCTGACCTGAAAGATCAACGTCGAGAATCAGCAAAAAGCCCATAATTTTACATCCAATGGCAGAGACAGTCGATGCTAATCCTATAGTTTAAGACGGGCCTTGGGAAGGTTTGGACGGTATTTTTCACCAGCAGTTCCTCCTTTGTACTAGCTTTTGTTTTTATCATGTGGCCGGATCCTTAGATTGATTATCCAAAAGGGCCATTTCTTGAAAGAAATTAATTGGCTTTGGAGAACAGGTTAACCGCACAACAAATCTGTAGGTAGTCACGTTACATCTTTTGGGCAACAACAGAAAAAATTGCTCGTTTTAGGATAGGTTAGGCGAAGTAAAGAATGATGATATGCCTGGAATCTGACTAATGAGGTAAACCAGCTTCCAAAGTTAGGAAAAGATTGCGGTAAGCCACATGCTTTTTTGGCTGGAGAGTGCTTCTGAAAGCCTCTGGGGTAAGCCTCAAAATTAGGTGTATGAGTTAAATGGACTGTTTTCATTTTGATTCGAAGGGTGATTTAAGTTTTAGTGTTTGTAATGTTGGTTTGGATGTTTGCATAGCCTAAATTGTAAGTCTAGAAAACAGTTAAAAATGTATAAATAAAAATTTTATTATAAATATGTTGGTTTTTACTATATCTACATAAGCCTCCGTACAAAAATTTTAAGATTTGTTTTACCTTCTGTCAATCGTGATCAAATCCCTAAATGACCAGTTGTCAAAATTGCTATCGATAAGCTGAACCATACCTGAAAAGAAAGGAACGAAAAAGCATCCATCAGTAAACATGCTGTAACAGTTTGTCCGTTCGGGGATAATCCAGTGAACAGATTGCAATATTTAAATAACAAATCACTCCGAAAAACTGATTTACTGCTTCCAGCAAATCGTCGCCAGCAACGACAGTGAATGGATCGGTGCGGCCAGCTGGTTCCCGCGAGAGTTTGTGAATGAGTCTGTGTGGTGCGGCCGCTTTGCAAACAATTTTCCGAGGCCGGGTAGCATCTGATCCGGAATTGGCAGAAATGGTCAAGCCATCAATCATGGCTATCCCGAAAGCGGCATGCTTAATATCCAATAAATCGATCTTCCCCGGCGTATGTCGTCGGGTGCTAGTTTGAGTGAGTTTTATCGAGAACCCCCAATGACGTTCACATGCTAAAATGGAGTAGATTTTTCGTTTTTTTTTCGGTAGCTTTTTACCTTTCTTGTTAAGAGAAAAAAAGGCTAAGGTATACTTTGGAAATCTGAAATAATTCATCTTAAATAATTTCCAAAATTCAGATCAGGATCAGGATACATTTTAGAATTAAGATAAGAACCGAAACCGGTAACAGGGTCAGGATCAGAATAAGAAACTGGATCAGAATTACAAAAATCACAAAAATAACAAAAATGAAAAAAATAACAAAAAGAAGAAAAAAATACAAAAATGACAAAACTAACAAAACTGACAAAACTGACAAAAAAGAAAAAATGACAAAAACGACACAAGTGACAAAAATGACAAAAATTTTAAAAAAATGACAAAAATGACACCTATTACAAAAATAACAAAAATAAAAATAAAATAACAACTATCTCCTACCAAAATGACAAAAGTAACAAAAAGAAATACCAAAAATGACAAAAATGATAAAAAACGTAAAAACAACAAAAAAACAAAAAAAAAACAACAAATATTACAAAAATGAAAACAAAAAAAAGAACAACAATGACAATTAACAAAAAATGATAAAAATGGCAAAGATGACAAAAATGACAAAAATGACCAAAATGATCAAAACGCGAAAATGAAATAAAAATGAAAAAATAGACAAAAATTACAAAAATGACAAACATGACAATAAAAATAACAAAAATGATAAAAAAGACAGAAATGACAGAAATAACAGAAATGACGAAAAATAACAAAAATAACAAAAATAACAAAAATAACAAAAATGACAAAAGTGACAAAAATGACAAATATGACAAAAATGACAAAAATGACAAAAATGACAAAAATGACAAAAATGACAAAAATGACAAAAATGACAAAAATGACAAAAATGACAAAAATGACAAAAATGACAAAAATGACAAAAATAACAAAAATTACAAAAACAACGAAATAACAAAAATGACAAAAATGACAAAAATGACAGAATTGACAAAAATAAAAAATATGACCAAAATGACCAAAATGACAAAAATGACAAAAATAACAAAAATGAAAAAAAAAAAAAAGACAAAAATGACAAAAATAACAAAAATGACAAAAATGACAAAAATGACAAAAATGACAAAAATGACAAAAATGACAAAAATGACAAAAATGACAAAAACGGCAAAATGACAAAAACGGCAAAATAACAAAAATGACAAAAAAGACAAAAATGACAACAATGACAAAAATGGCAAAAATGACAAAAATGACAAAAATTTTAAAAAAATGACAAAAATGACACCTATTACAAAAATAACAAAAATAAAAATAAAATAACAACTATCTCCTACCAAAATGACAAAAGTAACAAAAAGAAATACCAAAAATGACAAAAATGATAAAAAACGTAAAAACAACAAAAAAACAAAAAAAAAACAACAAATATTACAAAAATGAAAACAAAAAAAAGAACAACAATGACAATTAACAAAAAATGATAAAAATGACAAAGATGACAAAAATGACAAAAATGACCAAAATGATCAAAACGCGAAAATGAAATAAAAATGAAAAAATAGACAAAAATTACAAAAATGACAAACATGACAATAAAAATAACAAAAATGATAAAAAAGACAGAAATGACAGAAATAACAGAAATGACGAAAAATAACAAAAATAACAAAAATAACAAAAATAACAAAAATGACAAAAGTGACAAAAATGACAAATATGACAAAAATGACAAAAATGACAAAAATGACAAAAATGACAAAAATGACAAAAATGACAAAAATGACAAAAATGACAAAAATAACAAAAATTACAAAAACAACGAAATAACAAAAATGACAAAAATGACAAAAATGACAGAATTGACAAAAATAAAAAATATGACCAAAATGACCAAAATGACAAAAATGACAAAAATAACAAAAATGAAAAAAAAAAAAGACAAAAATGACAAAAATAACAAAAATGACAAAAATGACAAAAATGACAAAAATGACAAAAATGACAAAAATGACAAAAATGACAAAAATGACAAAAACGGCAAAATGACAAAAACGGCAAAATAACAAAAATGACAAAAAAGACAAAAATGACAACAATGACAAAAATGGCAAAAATGACAAAAATGACAAAAATGACAAAAAAATAATGAAAATGCAAAAAAAAAAGACAAAAATGACAAAAATGACAAAAATGACAAAAATAACAAAAATGACAAAAATAACAAAAATTACAAAAACAACGAAATAACAAAAATGACAAAAATGACAAAAATGACAGAATTGACAAAAATAAAAAATATGACCAAAATGACCAAAATGACAAAAATGACAAAAATAACAAAAATGAAAAAAAAAGACAAAAATGACAAAAATAACAAAAATGACAAAAATGACAAAAATGACAAAAATGACAAAAATGACAAAAATGACAAAAATGACAAAAACGGCAAAATGACAAAAACGGCAAAATGACAAAAATGACAAAAAAGACAAAAATGACAACAATGACAAAAATGGCAAAAATGACAAAAATGACAAAAATGACAAAAAAATAATGAAAATGCAAAAAAAAAGACAAAAATGACAAAAATGACAAAAATGACAAAAATGACAAAAATAACAAAAATGACAAAAATAACAAAAATGACAAAAATAACAGAATTGACAAAAATAAAAAATATGACCAAAATGACCAAAATGACAAAAATAACAAAAATGAAAAAAAAAGACAAAAATGACAAAAATGACAAAAATGACAAAAATGACAAAAATGACAAAATTGACAAAAATGACAACAATGACAAAAATGGCAAAAATGACAAAAATGACAAAAATAACAAAAATGACAAAAAAATAATAAAAATGCAAAAAAAAAGACAAAAATGACAAAAATGACAAAAATGACAAAAATGACAAAAATGACAAAAATGACAAAAATGACAAAAATGACAAAAACAACAAAATAACAAAAATGACAAGACTAACAAAAATGACATAAATGACAAAAATGTCGAAAATGACAAAAATGACACAAATGACAAAAATGGCATAAATGACAAAAATGATTAAAATGATAAAAATGACAAAAATGACAAAAATGACAAAAATGACAAAAATGACATAAATGACAAAAATGACAAAAATGACATAAATGGCAAAAATGATTAAAATAGACAAAAATGACAACAAAGACAAAAATGAGAAAAAGTGCAAGAAAAAAACAAAAAACGATCAAAAAAGTACGAAAATTACAAAAATGGTAAAATTTCACATAGTTAAGAAACATTAAAAAAATTGACAAAAATGATAAAAATTACAAAAATGACAAAAATGACAAAAATGCAAAAATGACAAAAATGACAAAAATGCCAGAAATGACAAAAATGACAAAAAAGGAAAAAATTATAAAAATGACAAAAATGACAACAATGACAAAAATGACAAAAATCACTTAAATGACAAAAATGACAAAAATGAAAAAAAGACAAAAATGACAAAAATGACAAAAATGACAAAAATGACAAAAATGACAAAAATGACAAAAGAGACAAAATTGATAAAAATAAAAAAAAACCAATATAACAAGAATCAGAAAAATTACTGACTGACAAAAATGACAAGAATGTCAAAAATTGCAAAAATGACACAAATGACAAAAATCACAAAATTTAAAAAAAAATGCACAAAAAGGATAAATATGACAGAAATGACAAAAAATTACAAAAATGACAAAATGCCAAAAATGACATAAAAGAACAAAATTGACAAAAATTACAAAAGTGTCAAAAATGTCAAAAATGACAGAAATGATAAAAACGAAAAAGTTTACAAAAATGACAGAAAAGAAAAAAATGACAAAAATAACAAAAATGACAAAAGTACATGGTAAAATGACAAAAATCACTAAAATCACAAAATTCAAAAAAATAACAAAAATGGCAACAATGACAAAAATAACAAAAATGACAGAAATGACAACTTTGGAAAATATTACAATAATGACAAAGCCCACTCTTGTCCAACTTTTGTCAGTTCCATGAATTTTGTCAGTTTTGTTAAATTTTTTTGATCCTGTCAAATAATTTATTTTTTTCCATGTGGTCAATTTTGTCATTTTTTTCAAATTTTGTCAATGAGGTGACATTTAACAAGTTTTGCCAATTTTGTCAATTTTATCATTTTTTTTTTTGAATTTTGGTGAATTCTGACAATGTCGTTATTTTGAACAATTTCGTCAATTTTGTTGTTGATATTATTTTTTTCAATTTGGCCAATTTTATCATTTATGTTTATTTTGTAATTTTTTATTTTATTTGTCAGTATTGTAAAATTTTGGAATTTTTATCGGTTTTGCTTATTATCTCGATTTTTGTTGTTTTGTTCTAAATTTTCTAAAATTTTCCAGATTTTTACCAAAAATTATGCAATTTTCAAAAGAGATAAAATTGAAATAATATTGACAGAATCCTCGATAATAACAAAATTGTCAAAAATTATAAAATTGAAACCTTCACTAATTTGACAAAAATACCAATATGACAAAATTGTAATGATTGACAAAATTTTCAAAATTGTCATAATTATCAAAATAAAAAAAAAGCAATTGTTAATACGACCGATTATTGGACCCTACATTACCGAATCGTATTTTACTCCAGCGATTTTGATTCTACCCAATTATGTTTTCAATAAACTCGATTTCATTACTTCAGAGGTCAATCCGGACCAACGATAATTTATTCTCAATTCTTTTTTTAAAACTACCATATGCTGAAATTCTTAAAAGAGTTAATTGAGATTATACTTATCTTTTACATTTTTTTTTAAGAACTGGCATCATACAGGATATTCCAGGATCCAGTAATATAAAATCACCAATTAGGCTGGAACAAATATCAATTTCTTCTTTTGTCGCCCTATATCCCCCCACCTACCTATCGAATTTTCCAAAAAACCCGAAGGGGGGAATAAATAAAGTTAGGAATATTTTATGTTAATTTCGAAAGAATTTAAAGTATCCGAAAGAATACAAGACCAAAAAACAAAATTCGGGAGAAAGGAAGTTATTTCACCTTTTGAATTTTTCGATAAAAAAATTCTTGATTTGTAGGTTTTGTGCAATGATATAGTATTCAATTTTGTTGCACACAAGCTTTCGTGCAATTTATTCCAATTTATTTGTTTTTCGCATTATTTTATGTCTCGCGATGTTCCAACTCCGAGTGACAAAATAAGGATTTGAATTTTTTACGGCTTAGTTGCAAATAAAGTTTATTATATGCAAATTATGTTTGTTTTCAAGTCTAAACACAATTTTAAATTTTTATATTTTCAAATTTTGGATTTTCTGCGTTAGAAATTCTTTAATCATGATTTTATGGTTCAGAACTTAGAAAACAATAATTTGTTTACGATATTGTATAAAACGTCTCCACATATATTTAACCAACAGTAGGAAAGGCTACAATCGACTGTCAAGTGTATGAAATCGGGTCTTTAATTTTTGTCTGTTTTTCTTATCATTGCAATTGTCATTTTATTTTTTTATTATTTTTTTTTTGACTATTTTTGGCAAGTTTGCTTCTTGGTCATTTTTGCCTTTTTTGTCAACTTAATCTTATTTCTGAACATTTCTTTCCATTTTGATTTTTTTGTTTTTGTCATTTAGAATAATTTACCAAATTAGTAAGTTTAGGTATTTTTAACGTTTTGTCAGTTCTGATTTCCTTTTTTCTTTAATTATTTTTGTTTATTTATTCATTGTTTTCACATTGTCTTTCAATTCGTTCTTTTTGTTTACTGTGCCATTTTTAGTTATTTTTGTCATGCTTGCGATTTTGTCAGTTTTGAATTTTTTTATAAATTCAGTCAGTACTTATTGTCATCTTATTTCTCTTTCGATATTTGGACCATTTCTTGCCACTGTCAATGACACATTTTCGTCTGTTTTGTCATTTTTGCCATCTTTGTTATTTGTTATATCTGTCTTTGTTTCAATTTGAGTCAACAGACGGCAAGAAGTTGTCTCATAACACGCTTTTGGCTCATTTTCAACACCTCTCGCGCTTTCTAACCTAATCTATCCGTCTAAAATCAGGTTACCAGAATTTTTCAGCACGTATCCGGGTCGGACAAATCCAGGCTATTTTATCTAAAAACCTGACAAAATCCGGGCGTATGATTTCAAAATTGTTGACCAAAATCCGAAAAAATTTGGTCAAAACGGTTCATCATTTTTCTTTGACCAGGTTTCTTGTTTATTTGTTTTTTTTTTTTCTTTTTTTCGAAGGAAAAACTGAACGCACGGAGAAAGCGGTTTGTTTTGATTTGCGACGAGCAGAAGTGGACAATTGTCTTTGTTCTTTTAATCACTCTTCCTTTCTGTATTTCAAGTCAACGGAACTGAGAGCAGGATTGGAGAATTTTTAATTTTTAAATTTTGAGCTAGATTGTTTTTGACCTAGGAATTACTCATCAAAAATTAAGAAAAGAAAATAGAGAAAAAAGTTCTTCATCAAAATTTTACAGCAGATTTTAAATCCTTTCAAAAAACGTTTCATGGTTATTTTCACGAAACTTGTTCAAAAAATTTCGTGAGATTTTTTTTATCTGAGTATGAGAATAAGAATAAACTTGGGCAATCTGGCAACCTTAATCTAAAATTTTCAATACTTTCATATGATATTCCTCCTATTAGAATTTAATGTTTTACCGATATGCCATTTATTATCAAAATTATTTTTACTTCAATTTGATTATTTGTGTTTTAATTTTTGCCATTGTTGCCGTTTTGATCATTTTTGCTATTTTTACAGGGCATATAGTCTGGACACTGGTCCTTCCTTCTTGGAGTGCCCGCAAATCACGAGCGCAGTCCATCAGTAGATCACAGAAGTCATTTTTACGATTTTAGTTGTCTTTTATTTCTGTTGTTTTTGTTGTTTTCGTCAACTTGACGTCAAACTGACGAAGTTTACAATTCAACGAAAATGATCCTATAGACATAAAAAACAAAAAAAAAACAAAAATGAAAAGTAAAATCGAAAAATAATGACTTCTTAGATCTACTGATGGACTGTGCTCCACGATTTACGGGCACTCCAAAAACGAAAGGGCCAGTGTCCTGTCCAGACTATATGCCCCGTAAAAATAGCATAAATGATAAAAATGGCATTTTTGCCTTTATTATTTGTTTTTATTTGTTTCGTCTAATAATTTGTATTATTTTTTTTTTATTCTTGAAGATTTTTGGGTGGTTATCTTGGACATTCTTGCCATTTTTCTTGTATTTGCAGCGATTATCATTTTAATCATATTTGTTTTTAACAAATGTTGTCATTTAGTACATTTATGTTACAGGTAATATCTTTTATATTTGTGTCTGATTTGTCTTCGTGTGATATTTTGCATTGTTGTCGTATTGTGTGATTTTTTATAATTTGTTCAAATTCTGTGTACTTATCATTTATGATGTTTTATCGAGATCACAATCCCGGGGTAATTTTCATAAAGAAGAATTTTCATACAGCTTTGAACACATCTTGAAAATTTAATTTAGAGTTCTATGTAACCTTATTAGAAATACAGTTGCGTTAAAAAAATGAAACCGCGTGAAGTTGCGCACCCACTTTCAACTTTGACGAGCTGCCATTTCTCTCTAGTTCCACTATCCAACTAACACTCTACAAAATTTGAAGTCTTTACTAATTACTGGAAACAAAGATAGAGATTTCCGTAAAATGGGGAAATTTGGAGTTGCTTCACTAAATGTGCTGTATCTTCGACAATTTTCATTGAAAAATCTTGAAATTTGGTCCAAGATGTAAAAATGTTTGATCGAATACAAGGTCCAGTTTAGTTAAAATCGATTGACGTGATCAAAAATGGTTCCTGGTAGTAAATGAGGTTCATCATCGCCCAGCAGACGATTTCATTCATTTTTAGACGCATATTTGTATGGAAAACATCGAAATCCATGCAATCTTGGTTTTTTCTTTCACAAAATGAAAATTTATCACAAAGAATGTTGTAAATTGATACGATGATTTCCATACAAATATCCGTCCAGAAAAGAATGAAATCGTATGTTGGGCGATAATGAACCTGATTTTCTACCCAGCACCATTTTTGATCACGTCCATCGATTTTGACGAAACTTGGCCTAGTATTAGATCAAACCTTTTTACATTTTTGAACCAAATTTCAAGATTTTTCAATGAGAATTGTCGAACATAGAACAAGTTTAGTGAAGCAATTCCAAATTTCCCCTTTTTACAGAAATCTCTATCCTTATTCCCGTCATTATAAAGACTTCAAATTGCATAAAGTGTTAGTTGAATAGTTGAACTAGAATGTGTGAAATTTTCATGAAAAAATATCAACCGAGAGAGAAATGGCAGCTTGTCAAAGTTTGAAGTGGGTGCGCAACTTCACGCGATTTCATTCTTCTTTGAACGCAACTGTATATCGAACGAGCTAAACAGAAAAAATCCAAGATTTTTTTTTGTCGGCTACATACTTGTGAATATTAAAAAAAATATTTTAAGAAAACTTCTTCCAGCCTTGTACTGGAATCGTTTTTTATCATTATTGATTGTCCTGCACTGAGTTAACCTAGAATTGAATCAACCGATCAAATTTAAAATTTATGGCATGCAAACAAGCAAAACTGGCCGTTGTTTGAAAGAAAAAAAAATGGTGTAGCATAACCAATGTTTAAGCACTAAATGGGGTTTATTGGGCCAACGATTTAAAAAAAATCAATTGCTCCTCTTTGACATAATTAACACTTAAATTTATGATCAATAAACAAAATCCATTGAATAGTTTGGTTCGATGAAATTGAAAAGCTAGGCTAAGTCTTTTTCCCATACTGTCTGTCTGTTAATGTTACTGAGATCCATTAGGAATCGATTTCTGGAAACGATTGCCTTCACAATCCGAAAGTCCTCGCCCCCAGTTTTCCGGAAGATAAATTTCACAGCAGCAGCAGCAGCAGAAGAAACTCCGTTGCTCGGGGCTCTTCTCTCGCTTGATGGCTTCGGTCGTTAGCGTGTGTCTTTTGCTGGCGGCCATCCGAGATGGGAGGATTTTTCCCGCCGAAAATGGGTTTCTTTCCATTCTGGCCCTTAATCGATGGGAAATGAATTTTCGCTTTAATCCTTGAGTGAGCGAGCCCCAACCAGAACCAAACCGGATGTGGGAACACAAATTCATTAAGCTTTGGGTGGTGGTACGGATCGAGATTTTTTTTTCTGTCTGTTTGGTTTAATCATCTTAAGATAAACCTACATCTCAAGTGTGTAAGATGGGAGGAACGAAAAACCATTAAGATTACGTAAATTGAAGGATTTAATCGTTTTATTAAACGAATGTTACATACGAGCTTTGTTGAAACGCTAATGATTGTTTGTTTGGCTTGAATGACAAGAAAAATATTTTGAGCCATCAAACTTTACAATTTTTTCTGAAGAATTCTTTCCCCCGGAAGCAAAGAACAGCAAAAACTCCCAAAGAAACCCACATCAATTAAAACAGAACAAACAACTCAACAACAAGACCCCGGAAACCACAACGAAATTCTACGGCCCGAACGAAGGAAGAACCATCTCACCATCAAACGGCGAAGAATTATTGATTGAAATTTAGCGGTGGCGTGAAAGATAAATATTTTTTTTCCTTCAAGGATCAAGGAACCGGACGACGACGACGACGACGAAACTGCCTTGAGGGAGCCAGGAAAAACTTCAACGGCAGAGGCAAGCTTGTTTGCCTCTCGACTCGTTCTCCGAACAAGAGTTTCTGCATTTTTTCCAGATAAATTGGGGAATCCAAAACAAGGCTCGGTTCATCATTTTTCATTGACCAGGTTTCTTGTTTATTTGTTTTTTTTTCGACTGTAAAATTGAACGCACACAGAAAGCGGTTGTATTGATTTGCGATGAGCAGAAGTGGAGAATTTTTCTTTTAAACACTCTTCCTTCCTGGATTTCCCGTCAACGGGACTGAGAGCAGGATTGAAAAATTCTATTTTTTTTTTAATTTTGAGCAAGATTGTTTCTGAACAATAAAAAAAAATCTGAATTTTGGATTCCAAATGTTGTTATTTTTTAAGCAATAAAATGTAGTTTACTTTTCCTCAAATTCCCATTTCACTCACTTAATATCATCCCTCTTTGCCAATATTTTTTTGTTTTCTTGTCTCCTCTTCCCAATTCTCTCGAACCATTTCATCGTCCAATAATTAAAGTAGATTCGGTTTAGGCAAGGTTGAAACAGAGAGTTGTATTTGTTGAATCACATTAAATTGAAAATCACAAAACACAAAACAATGAAAAAAAAACCTAAGAAATACAGTTTGGAATTATTTGTATTTTTTCACTTATTTTTGCCTTTTTCGCCTTTTTTACCTTTTTTACAGAATCGTCTTCAGCTTTATTTTGTGTTTTCTTTCTTTTTCTACATTTAATGTCTGTTTCGTCTTTTCGTTCTTTGTATTTTTTTTTGTAATTTTCTATCATTTTTGTGTCATTTTGTGCCATTCTAGGGTCATTTTTGTGTGTGTTTTTGTGCCGTTTTTGTGCCATTTTGTGTAATTTCTATGCCATTCTTGTGTGATTTTCATATTATTTTATTGTGACTTTTGTGCCATTTTTGTGTGATATTTTTGAGTTTTTTTTAGCGAATTTGTGTGATTTTCATATGATTTTTTTGTGATTTTTCTGTGTTTTTGTGTAATTTTCATGTGATTTTTTTGTATTTTTTGTGTGATTTTTGTGAGATTTGTAAATTATGTTAGAGTTTCGTGTAATTTTTTTTCTGTCATTTTGTGTGAGTTTTGTTTGATTTTGTGAGATTTTTTCTGATTTTTGTGTAATTTTTGTCTCAATTTTGTGTGATTTTTGTGAGCTTTTTGTGTGATTTTTGTGTGATTTTCAAGCGATTTTTATTTGTTTTTGTGTGATTTTTGTGTAAATTTTGTGAGAGATATGTGTCGTTTTTGTTTGATTTTTTCTGTCATTTTGTGTGAGTTTTGTTTGATTTTTGAGTGATTATTGTATGATTTTTTCTGATTTTTGTGCCATTTTTGTGTGATTCTGAGTGACTTTTGTGTAATTTTTTTGTCATTCTTGTGTAATTGTTGTATGATTGTTATGTGAATTTTATGTGATTTTTGTGGGGTTTTTGTGTGATTTTTGTATGATTTTCATGTGACTTCTATTACTTTTTGTGGGATTTTTTTTCGATTTTTGTGTGATTTTATTGTGATTTTTATGTGATATTTGTGTATTTTTTGTGTAATTTTCTATCATTTTTGTGCCATTTTGTGTCGTTTTTGGGTCATTTTTGTGTGTGATAATTGTGGCATTTTTTGTGGAATTTTGTGTAATTTCTATTTCATTCTTGTGTAATTTTCATATTATTTTAATGTGATTCTTGTGCCAGTTTTGTGTGATATTTTTGTGATTTTTTTGCGAATTTGTGTGATATTTATAAGATTTTTATGTAATTTTTCTGTGTTTTTTTGTGTTATTTTCATGTGCTTGTGTGATTTGTGTATTTTTTGTGTGATTTTTGTGAGATTTTTATGTAAATTATGTTAGAGTTTTGTGTAATTTTTTTTCTGTCATTTTGTGAGAGTTTTGTTTGATTTTGTGTGATTTTTTCTGATTTTTGTGTAATTTTTGTCTCATTCTTGTGTGATTTTTGTTAGATTTTTGTGTGATTTTTTGTGGTTTTCAAGGGATTTTTATTGGTTTTTGTGTAAATTTTGTGAGAGTTATGTGTCGTTTTTGTGTGATTTTCTCTGTCATTTTGTGAGTTTTGTTTGATTTTTGTGTGATTATGGTATGATTTTTTCGGATTTTTGCACCATTTTTGTTGGATTCTGAATTACTTTTGTGTAATTTGTGTGTTATTCTTGTGTGATTTTTGTATGATTGTCATGTGTTGTCATGTGATTTTTGTGTGATTTTTGTTTGATTTTTGTGTGATTTTTGTATGATTTTCATGCGACTTTTATTACATTTTGTGGGACTTTTGTTCGATTTTTGTGTGATTTTATTGTGATTTTTATGTGATTTTTGTGTATTTTTGTGTAATTTTTGAGCGAATTTTGTGTGCTTTTTTTGCAAATTTTGAGTGATTTTTTCTGCCATTTTATGTGAGTTCTGTTTGATTTTTATGTGATTATTGTGTGATTTTTTCTGATTTTGTGTGGTTTTTGTTTAAATTTTGTCTCATTCTTGTGTAGTTTTTGTATGATTTTTATGTGATTATTGTGAGATTTTTGTGTGATTTTCATGCGATTTTATTTGTTTTTTTTTGTGATTTTTGTTCGATTTTTGTGTGACTTATGTGTAATTTTTGTGTGATATTTTTATGATTTTGCGTGATTTTGTGATTTTGGTGTTATTTTTTATCATTTTATGTGTGATTATTGTTTGACTTTTATGTGATAATTGTGTGATTTTTCTCATTTTTTGAGCCATTTTTGATGATTTTTTGTGTCTTTTTTGAGTCATTCTTGTTCGATTCTTGTGTAATTTTTATGTGATTTTTACGTGATTGAGATTGAGGGTTCGCATGTCATTTTTATGTGATTTTGGTTTGATTTTCGTGTGATTTTTCTGTGAATTATGTGTGATGTTTATGTAATTTTTTAGTGATTGTGATTTTCATGTGGTTTTGTGTGATTTTGTGTGATTTTCATGTTGTGACTTTTGTGTGATTTCAATGCGTTTTTGTGTCATTTTTGTGAGATTTTATTTTGACTTTTGTTTGATTTTTTGTCTGATTTTTGAGTGATTTTTGTGAGAATTATATGTGATTTTTGTTTGATTTTTGTGTGATTCGTATGTGGTTTTTGTGTGATTTTGGGTGATTAAAAATTTGTTTTTGTGTGATAATTTCTGAATTTTGTGTAATTTTGGGATTTTTGTAACTTTTTTGTGATTTTTATTTGATTTTTGTGTCATTTCTGTTTGAATTTTGTTTGATGTGCGATTTTTTGTGTAATTTTTGTGGATATTTGTGTGATTTTTATGTCATTTTTTTGTGATTTTTTATAATTTTTGTTTGATTTTTGTGTGATTTTAGTGTAATTTAAGTGCGATTTGGTGTGATTTTAAGTGATTTTTGTGTAATTTATGTTGATTTTGAGTGAATTTTTTTTGACTTATTGATTTATCTTGTTTGATTACTTTGAAATTTTTTATTATTTTGCTTGATTTTTGAGAGATTTTTGTGTTATTTTTTATGATTTGTAGGAAATTTTCACGGGATTTTAGTGTCAGTTTTTGTGTGATTTAAGTAAGATTTTTATATGGTTGACATTTGTGGTATTTTTGTTTTATTTTTTGTTTATTTTAGAGAGATTTTTGTTTGATTTTTGAGTGATTTTTGTATGATGTTCGTGTGATTCTTGTGTGGTTTTTGTGTGAGTTTTGAGAGATTTTTGTGTGATTTATGTGTGATTTTCGTGTGATTGTTGTTTGATTTTTGTTTGATTTTTGTCTGGTTTTTATGTGAGTTTTGTGTGATTTTTGTGTGATTTTAATGTGATTTTTGTGTAATTTTTGAGTAATTATTGAATGATTTTCGTGAGAATTTTGTCAGACTTTTGTGTGATGTTTCTGAGATTTTTGTGTGAAATTTGTGTGATTTTGGTGTAATTTTTGTCTTTTTATCATTTTTGTCTTTTTTGTCTTTTTTGTCGTTTTTGTCTTTTTTGTCTTTTTTGGCTTTTCTGTCTTTTTTGTCTTTTCTGTCTTTTTTGTCTTTTTTGTCTTTTTTGTCTTTTTTGTCTTTTTTGTCTTTTTTGTCTTTTTTGTCTTTTTTGTCTTTTTTGTCTTTTTTGTCTTTTTTGTCTTTTTTGTCTTTTTTGTCTTTTTTGTCTTTTTTGTCTTTTTTGTCTTTTTTGTCTTTTTTGTCTTTTTTGTCTTTTTTGTCTTTTTTGTCTTTTTTGTCTTTTTTGTCTTTTTTGTCTTTTTTGTCATTTTTGTCTTTTTTGTCTTTTTTGTCTTTTTTGTCTTTTTTGTCTTTTTTGTCTTTTTTGTCTTTTTTGTCTTTTTTGTCTTTTTTGTCTTTTTTGTCTTTTTTGTCTTTTTTGTCTTTTTTGTCTTTTTTGTCTTTTTTGTCTTTTTTGTCTTTTTTGTCTTTTTTGTCTTTTTTGTCTTTTTTGTCTTTTTTGTCTTTTTTGTCTTTTTTGTCTTTTTTGTCTTTTTTGTCTTTTTTGTCTTTTTTGTCTTTTTTGTCTTTTTTGTCTTTTTTGTCATTTTTGTCTTTTTTGTCTTTTTTGTCTTTTTTGTCTTTTTTGTCTTTTTTGTCTTTTTTGTCTTTTTTGTCTTTTTTGTCTTTTTTGTCTTTTTTGTCTTTTTTGTCTTTTTTGTCTTTTTTGTCTTTTTTGTCTTTTTTGTCTTTTTTGTCTTTTTTGTCTTTTTTGTCTTTTTTGTCTTTTTTGTCTTTTTTGTCTTTTTTGTCTTTTTTGTCTTTTTTGTCTTTTTTGTCTTTTTTGTCTTTTTTGTCTTTTTTGTCTTTTTTGTCTTTTTTGTCTTTTTTGTCTTTTTTGTCTTTTTTGTCTTTTTTGTCTTTTTTGTCTTTTTTGTCTTTTTTGTCTTTTTTGTCTTTTTTGTCTTTTTTGTCTTTTTTGTCTTTTTTGTCTTTTTTGTCTTTTTTGTCTTTTTTGTCTTTTTTGTCTTTTTTGTCTTTTTTGTCTTTTTTGTCTTTTTTGTCTTTTTTGTCTTTTTTGTCTTTTTTGTCTTTTTTGTCTTTTTTGTCTTTTTTGTCTTTTTTGTCTTTTTTGTCTTTTTTGTCTTTTTTGTCTTTTTTGTCTTTTTTGTCTTTTTTGTCTTTTTTGTCTTTTTTGTCTTTTTTGTCTTTTTTGTCTTTTTTGTCTTTTTTGTCTTTTTTGTCTTTTTTGTCTTTTTTGTCTTTTTTGTCTTTTTTGTCTTTTTTGTCTTTTTTGTCTTTTTTGTCTTTTTTGTCTTTTTTGTCTTTTTTGTCTTTTTTGTCTTTTTTGTCTTTTTTGTCTTTTTTGTCTTTTTTGTCTTTTTTGTCTTTTTTGTCTTTTTTGTCTTTTTTGTCTTTTTTGTCTTTTTTGTCTTTTTTGTCTTTTTTGTCTTTTTTGTCTTTTTTGTCTTTTTTGTCTTTTTTGTCTTTTTTGTCTTTTTTGTCTTTTTTGTCTTTTTTGTCTTTTTTGTCTTTTTTGTCTTTTTTGTCTTTTTTGTCTTTTTTGTCTTTTTTGTCTTTTTTGTCTTTTTTGTCTTTTTTGTCTTTTTTGTCTTTTTTGTCTTTTTTGTCTTTTTTGTCTTTTTTGTCTTTTTTGTCTTTTTTGTCTTTTTTGTCTTTTTTGTCTTTTTTGTCTTTTTTGTCTTTTTTGTCTTTTTTGTCTTTTTTGTCTTTTTTGTCTTTTTTGTCTTTTTTGTCTTTTTTGTCTTTTTTGTCTTTTTTGTCTTTTTTGTCTTTTTTGTCTTTTTTGTCTTTTTTGTCTTTTTTGTCTTTTTTGTCTTTTTTGTCTTTTTTGTCTTTTTTGTCTTTTTTGTCTTTTTTGTCTTTTTTGTCTTTTTTGTCTTTTTTGTCTTTTTTGTCTTTTTTGTCTTTTTTGTCTTTTTTGTCTTTTTGTCTTTTTTGTCTTTTTTGTCTTTTTTGTCTTTTTTGTCTTTTTTGTCTTTTTTGTCTTTTTTGTCTTTTTTGTCTTTTTTGTCTTTTTTGTCTTTTTTGTCTTTTTTGTCTTTTTTGTCTTTTTTGTCTTTTTTGTCTTTTTTGTCTTTTTTGTCTTTTTTGTCTTTTTTGTCTTTTTTGTCTTTTTTGTCTTTTTTGTCTTTTTTGTCTTTTTTGTCTTTTTTGTCTTTTTTGTCTTTTTTGTCTTTTTTGTCTTTTTTGTCTTTTTTGTCTTTTTTGTCTTTTTTGTCTTTTTTGTCTTTTTTGTCTTTTTTGTCTTTTTTGTCTTTTTTGTCTTTTTTGTCTTTTTTGTCTTTTTTGTCTTTTTTGTCTTTTTTGTCTTTTTTGTCTTTTTTGTCTTTTTTGTCTTTTTTGTCTTTTTTGTCTTTTTTGTCTTTTTTGTCTTTTTTGTCTTTTTTGTCTTTTTTGTCTTTTTTGTCTTTTTTGTCTTTTTTGTCTTTTTTGTCTTTTTTGTCTTTTTTGTCTTTTTTGTCTTTTTTGTCTTTTTTGTCTTTTTTGTATTTTTTGTCTTTTTTGTCTTTTTTGTCTTTTTTGTCTTTTTTGTCTTTTTTGTCTTTTTTGTCTTTTTTGTCTTTTTTGTCTTTTTTGTCTTTTTTGTCTTTTTTGTCTTTTTTGTCTTTTTTGTCTTTTTTATCTTTTTTGTCTTTTTTGTCTTTTTTGTCTTTTTTGTCTTTTTTGTCTTTTTTGTCTTTTTTGTCTTTTTTGTCTTTTTTGTCTTTTTTGTCTTTTTTGTCTTTTTTGTCTTTTTTGTCTTTTTTGTCTTTTTTGTCTTTTTTGTCTTTTTTGTCTTTTTTGTCTTTTTTGTCTTTTTTGTCTTTTTTGTCTTTTTTGTCTTTTTTGTCTTTTTTGTCTTTTTTGTCTTTTTTGTCTTTTTTGTCTTTTTTGTCTTTTTTGTCTTTTTTGTCTTTTTTGTCTTTTTTGTCTTTTTTGTCTTTTTTTTTTTGTCTTTTTTGTCTTTTTTGTCTTTTGTTTTGTTTTTTTATTTTTTGTTGTCAGGTGAATTTTCTCAGAACTTCAAACCTGAATCACAATATTTTGATGAATTCTTGTCTTCCAGAGTTCATCCACTTAAAAAGTGGATGTAGTGATTTACCCTGACCGTTCTTCTGAAGGGATCAGCAATCATGGTAAATAACGTGTATACCAACCTGTTGCCTAACGACGTTTACCGGTGGAAAAGATTCGGTTTGGTAAGGCAATTAGGATGCTTTCATCAAAAGTGTGGGGACTCATTAATTTCGGCGCGAACACTCAAAAAACAAGATCTCGGAAGTGCCCAAATCTCGACTTCTCAGGAATCCTTCCAAAAGCTAGCCGGTAGGAAGGGCATCAATTAAAGCTGGGAAACGCCTTTGGCAGATCGGGAAGAAAAACTCAACCAACGCCTCGTGAATGACAGTCCAGTTCAAATAAATTGGCCTGTTTGTTTAGGGAAGACTTTGAGGATGGTGAAGATTTGGCGCACTTCAACCAAGGGAATGTTCCCAGACAACTGGCAGTCATATTTCTTCCGGACGTTTTCCGATCCCTTTATTAATACAACTTTCTCGGGAAAAATCCCCCCACTCTGGGTTAAAACGACAAAAAAAAGGATAACGTAAGGATCTGGCCCGGAAACCGGAAAGAGTACAGTGCGCGTCGTCTGGCTGGGCCGAACTTCAGAAGGATCCTTCCGAATGAGAAATTTTCGGTCATTAGGCCCTGATTTTCTCTCGTTTTCTCGGGTGGACGGTTAGACCAGTAACTAGCTAACGGGTTGATGATTCGCAGAAGAATGCGTGAAGGACAACCGGAAGTTGTCTGCCACTGGATGGAATTTTCGAGGGACAATTTTGGTGGGTCGGAATGGGTTGGCCGTTGAATTGCTCGATTCTAACGGCCTAGAATGGCAGCAGGTGGGCTTCGGCCCGTTTTGGGAGTCTATCAATTTTGTTCGCACCTGCCTCACCAGCAGTACCGAAATCAGGGATTTTTGCCGAAACTGGGCTACAAAGAAAGCGGATGAGAGATGGCCCGTTAGAGTTGTGTGTAACTTTTGCAGCAAGTGATTTCCGAATCTCATCATCCTTCAAAACGTCGAAGGCGGGGGCCAGGAAAACTCCAAAAGATGCGCGGAAATAAAAAAAAAGTAACCATTCGACCGGCTCCCGGGATTGGAAAATATCGCCCCCGGATGAAAGATATTTTATCGGTTCAGACTGGATGGATGTGCTGCTAGTCGTATCGTATCTTACTAGTAGTAAATCCGCCTCGTAGAGCTGAGGCGTAAACGACGACGCGCCGTTCCGTGAGTTTGCTCTTGATTTTCGAGTGCCTTGGGCGGGTAATTTATTTTTATTTTCGATTTCGATATTTTTCTTTCTATCTCTCTCTCTGTTCCAAAGTTGCAGAATACTTCTGGAGCCAGAATCGAAAAAGAAGACTTATGCTCCCTCCTTCTACGGAACTGCAATTGCCATGGCTGGATGTATGGAATGTTCAATCTATTTCAAACAATTAATAAGAATAAAATGGAATGGAACAACCATTTATTTATGGAGTGTATCGGCAATCAAATTAAAAATTAGTTTTTAACTTAAAGGAGTGAACGATGATCAATACAAAAAAAAACTCTAATCAGATTTTTTTTCCTAATTCCAGAACTAGATTAAGAAAAATCTATTTAACTCAGAGATAAACCTCCAATTTATTTTACATAACCTCGAAAAAAGCACAGAATCTTCTTATGTTCGATATTCGGTTTTTGAAAAGTACACAAAGAGAAAGATCTTAAATCGAATATTCACTATTTTCATCAGGAATTGGATTTTAAAGACGATACTGCTTGTCTTCCAATATAATTCAAAGATCTAAAATTAGATAGAAGACGATACAAGACATTTGCTTTGTTACATTTAATTATTCTATAATAATCGGTGATACGATTGGAGCAATTTAGGCAACTTGATTATCAGATACTCATCCCATGCATAAAACAACACAAGCGTACAAAAATTTATCCAAAAATGGAAAACAGCTAAGAATCGTATAGTAACCAAGAACCAATTTGTGGGAAGAAAGATTAGAAGCGTGTGGAATCCGGCAAATGACAAAAATTGTAATACAGACAGAAATTAAGTTACTGAAATTGCTAAAACATCAAAAATGGCACATGAAATGACAAAAACACAAAAAACGAACATCCAAACAGTACTAATCGGACAAGAAAAACTACAAAAAGAACCATATGCGTCACTTTTCATTTTGAATTTTTTCCATATTTTTCATTTGAGTCATTTTTGAAGGTTTTGCTGTTTTTGTTTTTGTCAATATTTTCATTTCGGTATTTATTCCATTATTGTTATTATTATGTTTTTGGTCATTTTGAACTATTTTGTATTTTTAATCAATTTTACCAATTTGTGATATTCTTTTCTGATATCAATTTTGTAATTTTTGTTTATTTTTGTAATTTTAATTTTTTTTCCTTTATTCATAAACCATTTTTAATTTTTGTCAGTTTTGAATTTTTTAACATCTCTTAAACTTTTTTTTTGCAGTATTTTGATCAATTTTAACACCTCTTTTTTGTTTTTGAAATTATCGTCATCCCAGACAAATGATATATTTCTTTTTTTGTTCTTGTCAATTTAGTTAATTTAGTCTTTTTTTGTCATTTTTGTACTTTTTATATTTTTTGTAATTTTTGGAATTAAAGTCATTAAATGCTTGTCGTTTTGATAACTTCTGAAAATTTAGTATAATTTTATGTTATTCTTATATTTTTTGGTACATTTTGTACAGTTAGTGTTGTTAATTTATTCAATTGATTCTTTCAATTTAAATACCTGTTGAATTATTTCTGCACGAAAGAGTGTTGTCATTTTTGATACTTTTTTTTGGGTTTATCATTTTTGTAATACAATACAAAAATGACAAAAATGACAAAAATGACAAAAATGACAAAAATGACAAAAATGACAAAAATGACAAAAATGACAAAAATGACAAAAATGACAAAAATGACAAAAATGACAAAAATGACAAAAATGACAAAAATGACAAAAATGACAAAAATGACAAAAATGACAAAAATGACAAAAATGACAAAAATGACAAAAATGACAAAAATGACAAAAATGACAAAAATGACAAAAATGACAAAAATGACAAAAATGACAAAAATGACAAAAATGACAAAAATGACAAAAATGACAAAAATGACAAAAATGACAAAAATGACAAAAATGACAAAAATGACAAAAATGACAAAAATGACAAAAATGACAAAAATGACAAAAATGACAAAAATGACAAAAATGACAAAAATGACAAAAATGACAAAAATGACAAAAATGACAAAAATGACAAAAATGACAAAAATGACAAAAATGACAAAAATGACAAAAATGACAAAAATGACAAGAATGACAAATATGACAGAAATGACAAAATTGACAAAAATGACAAAAATGACAAAAATGACAAAAATGACAAAAATGACAAAAATGACAAAAATGACAAAAATTAACAAAAATGACAAAAATGACAAAAATGACAAAAATTACAAAAATGACAAAAATGACAAAAATGACAAAAATGACAAAAATAACAAAAATGGCAAAAATGACAAAAATGACAAAAATGACAAAAATGACAAAAATGACAAAAATGACAAAAATGACAAAAATGACAAAAATGACAAAAATGACAAAAATGACAAAAATGACAAAAATGACAAAAATGACAAAAATGACAAAAATGACAAAAATGACAAAAATGACAAAAATGACAAAAATGACAAAAATGACAAAAATGACAAAAATGACAAAAATGACAAAAATGACAAAAATGACAAAAATGACAAAAATGATCAAAATGATCAAAATGACAAAAATGACAAAAATGACAAAAATGACAAAAATGACAAAAATGACAAAAATGACAAAAATGACAAAAATGACAAAAATGACAAAAATGACAAAAATGACAAAAATGACAAAAATGACAAAAATGACAAAAATGACAAAAATGACAAAAATGACAAAAATGACAAAAATGACAAAAATGACAAAAATGACAAAAATGACAAAAATGACAAAAATGACAAAAAAGACAAAAATGACAAAAATGACAAAAATGACAAAAATGACTAAAAAGACAAAAATGCCAAAAATGCCAAAAATGACAAAAAAAAACAAAATTAACAAAAATGACAAAAATGACAAAAATGACAAAAATGACAAAAATGACAAAAATGACAAAAATGACAAAAATGACAAAAATGACAAAAATGACAAAAATGACAAAAATGACAAAAATGACAAAAATGACAAAAATGACAAAAATGACAAAAATGACAAAAATGACAAAAATGACAAAAATGACAAAAATGACAAAAATGACAAAAATGACAAAAATGACAAAAATGACAAAAATGACAAAAATGACAAAAATGACAAAAATGATCAAAATGATCAAAATGATCAAAATGACAAAAATGACAAAAATGACAAAAATGACAAAAATGACAAAAATGACAAAAATGACAAAAATGACAAAAATGACAAAAATGACAAAAATGACAAAAATGACAAAAATGACAAAAATGACAAGAATGACAAAAATGACAAAAATGACAAAAATGACAAAAATGACAAAAATGACAAAAATGACAAAAATGACAAAAATGACAAAAATGACAAAAATGGCAAAAATGACAAAAATGACAAAAATGACAAAAATGACAAAAATGACAAAAATGACAAAAATGACAAAAATGACAAAAATGACAAAAATGATAAAAATGATAAAAACGACAAAAACGACAAAAATGACAAAAATGACAAAAATGCCAAAAATGACAAAAATTACAAAAATGACAAAAATGACAAAAATGACAAAAACGACAAAAACGACAAAAATGACAAAAATGACAAAAATGACAAAAATGACAAAAATGACAAAAATGACAAAAATGACAAAAATGACAAAAGTGACAAAAATGACAAAAATGACAAAAATGACAAAAATTATTTTTATCATTTTTTGTCATTTTTGTCATTTTTTTGCAATTTTCGTAATTTTTGTTTCTTTTGTAACTTTTGTAATTTTTGTCATTTTTGTAATTCTTGTAATTTTTGTTATTTTTGTCATTTTTGTTATTTATGCCATTTTAGTTAATTTTGTCATTTTTACCATTTTTATCATTTTTTGTCATTTTTTTCATTTTAATTATTTTTGGCATTTATGTCATTTTTGTCTTTTTAGTCATTTTTGTCATTTTTGTTATTTTTGATATTTAAGAAAATTTTGTAATTTTTAATCTTTGTAATTTTTGAAATTGTTGTCATTTTTGTCGTTTTTGAAATTTTTGTAATTTTTGTCATTTTTGTTTATTTTTGTCTTTTTTGTCATTATTATCATTTTTTTCATTTTTGTCATTTTTGTCATTTTTGTCATTTTTGTCATTTTTGTCATTTTTGTCATTTTTGTCATTTTTGTCATTTTTGTCATTTTGTCATTTTTGTCATTTTTGTCATTTTTGTCATTTTTGTCATTTTTGTCATTTTTGTCATTTTTGTCATTTTTGTTATTTTTGTCATTTTTGTCATTTTTGTCATTTTTGTCATTTTCGTTATTTTTGTCATTTTTGTCATTTTTGTCATTTTTGTCATTTTTGTCATTTTTGTCATTTTTGTCATTTTTGTCATTTTTGTCATTTTTGTCATTTTTGTCATTTTTGTCATTTTTGTCATTTTTGTCATTTTTGTCATTTTTGTCATTTTTGTCATTTTTGTCATTTTTGTCATTTTTGTCATTTTTGTCATTTTTGTCATTTTTGTCATTTTTGTCATTTTTGTCATTTTTTTCATTTTTGTCATTTTTGTCATTTTTGTAATTTTTGTCATTTTTGTCATTTTTGTCATTTTTGTCATTTCTGTCATTTTTGTCATTTTTGTCATTTTTGTTATTTTTGTTATTTTTGTCATTTTTGTCATTTTTGTCATTTTTGTCATTTTTGCCTTTTTATCTTTTTTGAATTTTTTTTTATTTTGTCAGTTTTGTCATTCATGTCATTTTTGTCATTTTTTTTTTCATTTTTGTCATTTTTGTCAGTTTTGTTATTTTAAAGGAAGCTCTCAGAAATTTTCAAGTTTTTACTCCTGTGCATACAAATCCGCCCTTGAATCTCACATTTCTACGCACAGTTAGAATTCTAAAATTTATTTCTTTTCAAATTCCATTCATGAGTCTGATTCAAAAATTGAATTATTTTTTCCCTTATCGACTGCACCGAATCATGGCAATTCCAAAACCATCTTAAAGTGAAAAAACCAGGACAACAACAGCTAAACAAAAAATCAGAAAAAAAAACAATTTCACAATCGCCGAGGAGCCAAATTAAATTTAAATTTTCTGCCAATTTTCGACAACAAGTGGCTGCTGGAGCGACGTGGCTCGTTGTCGCTCAATGTTGTCGTTGTTGTTGTTTGTGTGTTAGGAAGGGACTCGACTCAAAGTGCGATTTTTATTTCCTAATCGTGACACGACGAGTTGCTGGAAGGAGAAAAATATAATAAAAAGTGGAGAACAGATATGTTATGATGAGCAGAAGATTCTGACACTGATTCGTGAGCTTCCATCTTTTGGGGAAGCACTTTCGAAATTAATATACCGAGATGACAATCAGAATATGTCAGATGCTCGGTGTTTAATTCGATAAGAGAATTAAATTTTAATATGAAATTAATGACATTCGTTTGATGCTTCCTTCATGTTTTGGAGATTGTGAACACTGTCTACCTTAAGGCGCTTGGGCTCGAATCATGCTGCTCGAAACGAATATGATCTTAATTCTGTTGTCGTTCTCAGGCAGGGTCGTTGACTTGTGTTCGAGTGCTGTTGTAATCGTTCTCAGATAAAAAAAAGAGCAAACAACAAACAAGCTGCAAAATGCTCATCGTTTTTCGCTTTGAACGCCAGCATCCAGACTATTGCATACCCAAAGGCGCCAGTCGTCCTAGCCGAGCGTTTATTATTTATCCATCTCTACATTGGGAATCTTGGAACTGGTGGTGGTTGGCTGCAAAAACGAAAAAGAAAGGAAAAAGGAACAGAACAAATGGAACGGAATCGGTAGCAAGCATCCAGAATCCAGAACAGTTGTTGGTTGTTGATGCTGATTTGGAAGGAAAACATTCTGACACACACACACACAGACGATGGCAAAAGAAAAACACAAACAAACAGCTCGAACATCTTTCGAACCGATGATGATAACAATCTGCACATGGTTCTCGAGTCCCTCGAAGACAGAAAGCTATGGGTAGTGTTGCCATTCTTACTCTGAGGAACGATTTTGGAAAGCACATTTACCCCTAATATCGAAATCCCACGCTGGCAACACTGGTTTAATGATGGCAGAAGTCCAGCTTTTTATTGTATCCACCTTGGGAAAGCTCCCCAGAGGAGTCTTGGAGTGGGGCTGGGGAAAATGTTTCCGAGGAGAGTAACAGTAATTTTTAGCGTCAGATAAATTGATATATGGGCTCTTTCAAATGCCAAGCCACGAGTGGAGCAGCTGGGAGTTCAGAGTATGGGGATCGGGCGATGAGAGAATTTGCACTTGTGTTTGTTTGTTCCGAGAATGAATTATTCAACATTGATTGTGTTGGCTTCGGTTGGTCACAGGATTGCTCATAATTTTATGACCACAATTAGGTTTGCAATCCTATCGAGATAGCTTTAAATGGATTACCAGATACGAAAGTGTCTAGGAAGGCGGATAATCCATTGTTAATTGTTCGATTTTTACAATAATAATAAACTGGATTAGACGAAATAACAACCGGAAAATTTCACTATCAAAGCATTTTTTCACCCATTCATTATCGAATCCATTCCATCGATTGCGAACTTATAAGCACCAGTAAAAGGGGGCTGAATCCTTCTCAATTCCCCAGATCACCAAAGTATCATTTCCCAAAACCCCAAAAAGGTCATCCAGTTTACGGGTTTCCCTCTATCTAATCTAAACCTGCTCTAAACTTTCGGTCGCATTTCGACGACCACCTTTCAGCCAGTCCAACAACTCCACCGTTTGGAGAAATTGGTGCGGCCAAAAGCCATTTATTTTGTGCCACAAAGTGGCCTTTTCATCGAGACACGGCTAGGCCTTTCCAGAATGGGAAAAACTATCTGTCCATGTTCCTGGTTTTGCTGGATCTATTTCGGTGTAGCTTTTCCCTCCCACCTATCGTGTTTTTTCTTCGTTGGTTGGCGACCGAGATAAGACTTTAAGTGATAGGATAGTGGTTTGCCCGGGTTTTCTGATCCTGATCGTAAAAAACCCCATATCTGGCCGATGGCCAATGACCAGTTTGTCGTTGTTTTGCTGAAAGTGTTGTTGCCGACCTCACCGGAGGAGGTTATCTGGACGGTAATAACTTGTGACGGATGCCGGCATCGGGGAAACGATGTCCTATAAATGGATAATAATTAAAATTTACCCCAAACAAGACCGCAGCAGGGCTATTGTGGGATGAGATAATGAATGGTGGCTGAAGAAATCTGCTGACTCGAAACTTTTAGTCGAGTTTTAAGCGGAACGGATGTAGTGGACAGCACACGAAAACCCGGAAACCTGCGAGATCGGTAATTTATTTTACCGACAAGTTATTTACCGAACTTCCACAGTTTGTTTGATACAAATTACCGAACTTTTGTAAAAAATTGAAAAAGTGGGAGGCACTCCCATTCCTTTTTTTAGCTCAAACAGATTGAATCAAATTTCATATGCGTGTATATTTACAGCCACAAATCAGACTCTACTCCAATAATGACCTTCCTTGAAGGTGGAATTATCGGCATAAAATTCTATGTCAGACCGGCATTAACAAGCTTCTTCAACGCTGGAATTGTCTTCCCAGCGCAACCGCATTGCATATGTCTGAAAGAAACCGAATAAAACATATCTCATCACAAGACAAATCAGGATGGAAACAAGAATATTGTCCAATGATGTATCTGTGACGCACACGGAACAGTTGCTGACATTCGGCAACACTGCAGCTTTGACGGACTAACAACATCCTTGCAGGACTACCAACTGTGACAGCACAGCTGTCATCTTCCAACGGCCGATCAAACATGAAACCGCGTGGAATCGTCCTCTTTCTTTCGGATGATTCCTCTCCAGTGGCAAGCTACCCCACGTATTTGAGACCGTGGCAGACTTTTCTTTTTAAAACAGATAGATAAGAACTGAGGAGAGGGATTCTTCTGATTGCAAGTAAATTGAAGTTGTTTTTTTATTAGTGCGAAAAAGGTGTGTGGAAAGAAGTATGTCAAAGCGCGTAGAAACACGGTGTGTGAAAGAGAGAAAATTTTTAAACGAAACCGGCAAGAAATCGACATCAGGGCTCCGTATTAAAATGCCAGTCGGACGGTTTGTGCGAACCTTAAATTACATGTCTTCAGACGAGGAAGGGCTTCCCGTTGAAAGTACTGAAGATGCACAGACGGCATGCTTAGCAGAAATCACGCCTATTGATGATTGAGAACAGGAAATTCCAGTAGCAATGTGCTCTGAGAACATTTCTCAGTGTTTGTTTATCGGAAAAGGCCTGGTCGATTCAATCTCAAACAAGCTTTGATCGAGAAAGAGAGGGTTGAGAAACCAGAAACCACAATTGTTGGTCGTTGAAGATGCTTCTAACAGCAATACCATTCCTGAAATATCTGAAATATGGGTGAAACGGGCTAAATTCAAAGTGAATTTTGACCTTACCGCAGACTTGAACAGCGTTTCCGGATTCCATCGGGTTCCTATGTTGTTCCGCATGATGGGTGAACAAATACTGGAGATCCAGATAACGTAGCTATAAATCGAGGAACCGATTTTTCGGCGGCATTATTCCCGCCAGTACTTCGAGACACATCGTATGTGTCGATTGCATACAGCCCATGGCAATACGCAAACAACGATACTGTATTCGTTCTAGTTTAATCAAGTGGGTATTCGCGGCAGACCGACAGTATCGTTGTTTGGTATAACCTGATGAGGTCCTGTGGATGAGCACCCCACCAGGTTCCAGTAATCGTTCGGAGAAAATTGATTCTCTTTTGGCATTTTTGTGTCAAGTACCTAATATGTTTTCCCAAGAGGCACTTAGAGTCGAACCAGACACCCAAATATTCAAAACTAAGAGATTGAGTTAGAGTTCTACCCATCATAAGGAGCTCTATCCGAGGAGAGTTATGCTTCCTTGAAAAAACTACTAACTCGGTTTTACAAGGCGAAAACTCGATGCCTAGATTCCTGGCCCAATGTGATAAATTATTTAGAGTTTCTTTCAAATAATGGAGGTTTTATTTGAGTGTCATGTGATATGAACAACACAGTCATCCGCAAACTGTCTCACCGAGCAATTTTGTGCCATACAAGCATCGATTTCTCGGGCATAAAAGTTGTATAGCAGGGGGCTTAAACATAAACCTTGGGGCAGACCCATGTAGCTAATTCGTTCAACGTTGGTTTCTCCAGGACTAAAATGCATGTTTTTTTTTTTTTCAGACAACAGGTTATATAGAAAATTATGCAATATTGGCGAAAGTCCACAAGAGTTGAGATTACAAGATAGCACTTTTATGGACACCGAATCGAATGCCCCTTTCCAGAAATGGGGGCATCTGCTATTTTTGGGCAAACGCCAATTGAATGTTAGATGAAAGTAATGCTAGGCAGTCGTTCGTACCCTTGCCTCTACGGAATCCAATTTGTGTACTTGAAAACAGTTTGTTTGATTCAACCCATTTATCCAGCCAAAAGAGAATCATTTTTTCGAGCAATTTCCGGAGACACGAGAGCATTGCAATCGGCCTATACGAGTTGTAATCAGAAACTGGTTTTCCCGGTTTTTGGATGGCGATGACTTTCACTTGCCTCCATTCATGTGGCACAATGTTCATCTCTAAATGCTTATTGAATAAATTCAACAAGCGTTTCTTTGCGATATCTGGCATATTCTTCAACAAGTTGAATGTGATTCTGTTCAGTCCGGGAGCTGAATGGTTACAAGACCAGAGCGCAAGTGAAAGTTCAACCATCGAGATTTATCTTCCGTTTCGGAACTATTCTCTGTATTCCGATATATTTTTTGTGTTGGTACTGCGTCCGGACAGACTTTTTTCGCGAACTGTGTCAACCATTGACTCGAGCTTTCCTCACTTTTGTTCGAAGGAATGTGATTTCGCATGTTTCGTGCTGTTTTCCAAAGCGAGTGCAGAGACGTTTCTCGAGATAACCTATCCACGAATCGCCGCCAGTACTCACGTTTCTTGTCCCTGATCAAGTTCTTGAACTTGTGTTCCAAGGACAAGTAACGTTGGAACTTCTCTGGCAATCCGGTTCTGCGAAACTCAACAAACGCCTTGCACTTTTCTCCTCGCGCACGTGAGCAGTCTCCATCCCACCACGGAGTGGGAGGCCGTTTCTGTATCGTCGAATTGCCACTCCGTCTGAAGCAGTTCTTCCGGTGAGTCGATGGCTTCAATGGCACCTGATGCATACTTTTTCCAATCTATATTCTGTGTGAGGTCATAAGGAATATTGATCTCTTCAGGTGGACTACGATCACTGATGATAGAAATATTGAAAGGCAAATGATCGCTTCCCTAAGGGTCTTGGATTACCTTCAACGTACAATCCAAGCTCAAGGAGGAAGAAGCTAAAGAAAGGTCTAAAATACTATGCTGTGATTGGGATCCATTAATTCGAGTCACTTCCCCATTGTTTAAGACAGGCATGTTGAAGTCGTCGCACAGCTCATAAATAATGTTAGCACGATCATCATCACGTGAGCTACCCCAACCCGCACCATGGGAGTTGAAGTCTTCCAGAACTAACCGAGGTTCTGGGAGAAGTGAAACAGTATTCGCCAATTGGTTCCGGCTCATGCTTGAATTTGGCGGAATAAATACCGAGGCTAGGCAAAGGTCTTGGCCTTTAATTCTAGTTTGGAAACTTGGAAGTCTGGAACGACTTCAATACCTGGAGATGGTTGTAGTGGATTACGACAGAAAGAGTGGCATTTTTTGATCCCCAAAGGAACGCCACCCCCTCTTTGACCATCTCGATCCAGGCGAACAATATTGTGGCTATGGAAGTTGAAATCAATGTTTGGAGAGAGCCAAGTTTCGCATTAAGCGAACACATCACAAATCAAATTGTGTACCAATATTTTAAAGGAGTCTAGTTTGGTAAAATTCTTCTGCAGTTCCATTGCAATACAGAAACAGTTTTTCTCCCCTCATTGGATAAATTATCCATCGAAAGAAATTGCTTCTGCGGTGAGGGTCATAGTTTATCTCATTGCTGAATAGTTTGATTTTTTGACTTGGTTAGATTATTTTCAATTGCTATCATGGAGACGTTAATGTCAGATGATTATACTACAAATAAATAAATAAAACGCAACCCCTCTCATATCCCAGTACCCGTCTCACTTTTCACAGCTCTGGCTGCACATTTTGCACCTCTTGCAGCGTCTCTCGCAGCGCCTCCAGAACTTCTAGCAGCTCCTCTAGCAGCTTACATCGGCTTACTCAATTTCAAGTCAAAACTCCGGCATATATACCCTGCCTCTTTTTACGATTCAAGACTAAGAGCCTTTCCTCTGACGACTCAAGGTCTGGCCTTTACTCGTAACTCGAGGCTCGCTTGGTTCCCACGACTATCGTGCGCTCCGCCTCTGTTCGAGACCACTGTAAGAGACCAATGACCTCTCCTCTAACGACTCGAGATCTTGGCTCCGCTTGGTTTGGATCGAGGCCGTCTCCTCTTTGCCCGTCCGTGTGCCGAATCGAGAGCAGCTTATCGTGGACACGTGCCTGTCACAGCACACGTCCGGTGCTTTATGAAACTACTCGGATGATTCCCGGTGAAGACGTCATTCTATACCGCCTCTAGTGACTCACCCGCAGACGACGTGAAATCACTCTACCAGCGAGTATTTCGCGGCGTAAATAAATACTCTCCCCCCTACGAGTTCGATTGCGGAGAAGATCAAGTCTTATCCCCGCAGCTTCCGTCGTAGGAAGCGCGTTCTACTCAGATACTCCGCGGCGGTGGAGGTATTCTACACAATGTTTACGACGTACTTAACAGCTAGGCATACGCATAAGGTAGAGTCTTATCTTTGTATGCTTCACAGCTAGGATTGGACGCACACTACTCGAATGCCCCCCGCGGAAAGGGCATTCTACTCCGACCGAGGTCCGGTCTTCCTCCTTCCTTTGGCTGGCAACTTTGGGTCTGGCAACTCTAGGTGCTCAGATGAATCCCGACGGTGATGTCATCCTACCCGACTCGAGTGGCTCATTCGACGGCGACGTGAGACCAATCTACCCAAGAGTATTCCGCGACGTGAATACTCTTCCCCCTACGAGTTCGACTGTGGAGAAGGTCTTGTCTTATCCCCACAGCCTCCGTCGTAAAGGGCGCGTTCGACTCGGATACTCCGCGACGGTAACCTACACACGGACGCCCGACGTACCAGGCAGCTCGGCATACCCTTCGAACCTCGGACAGTTGAATACTACGTGCTCTTGTGTCTCGATTCTGTGACCGCATGTTCGGCAGAATGGTGAGGCCACGTGTACACACCGGTGGTGGTACTGCATGAAGCACCCGTGACCAGTCAAGAACTGTGGCATGTAGAAATCCACCTCTGCATGTCTCCGATCCATCCAAAGTCCGACGTTAGAGATCAAGCGATGGTTCCACCGACCCATTCCGAGCTGTTTCACTAGTGCTGCCAGCTGGACATCGAGGCCTCTCTGGCATGTTTCCGCACATCGGTCATGTGTCTGTGCTCGTAGCAGAAGATAACCAAGATGGACATGACCCCCTCCAAGGCTGCCGCTCCGTACCGCAAAATGGACGAGGGCACACTCGCCAGGAATCTCCTTCTGCTGCAGCGCATCGCCGAGTTAGTCGACGTGGACCATAAAGCTCAGCCGGTCTTCGATCATCACCCCCAGGTACTTGATCGCACGCTTGGATTCGATTCCGCACGGTCCAGCTGCAATTGTCCCTGATTGTGCTGAAATTAGGTTGGTAATCAGCACCATCTCGGTCATGTGATGAGCCAGACGCAAGCTCTTGGAGCGCATCCAACTTTCCACCTTGTCAATCGCTACTGTGGCGAGTAGCTGGACCTCTCCGGTTGATGGGCCCGATGCCAGGAGAACCACTTCATCGGCGAATCCCACAAGTCTCACTCCTGTAGGGAGACGCAGTCTTAGCAGTTCGTCGTAGACAATGTTCCAAAATACCGGGCCAAGTATCGATACTTGTGGAACCCCTGCCGAGACACTCACTATTTCCAGTCCCTCGCTGGTTATATACTGTAGTTGGCAGTTACGGAAGTTACACTCCACCATCCTACAGATTTATGCCGGAATCCTAATATGAATGAGCGACGACGCTGACGCTGTTGAAAGCGTTGTTCACGTCAAGGGTGACCACTGCGCAAAACCGGTCTCCCCTCTTCTTCTTCAGTCTGGCTTCGTCTGCCCCTTCGATGACACGTCGAATGGCATCCACCGTACTGCGGCCTTTCCGAAAACCGAACTGTTTAACCGTTCGCACTTTCGGTGTAGAGCTGAATCCTGCTCTGTACCACCTTCACATATTGGGCTGTATGCTGATGGGTCACTTGGTGGCTTGCCCGGTTTTGGAAGGAGCACCAATCGCTGCCGCTTCTACACGTCTGGGAAGACCCTTTCATCCATGTACTGTTGCAGTGATGACCGGAACATTTCAGGATGTTCCATGAGCACGGCCTTCACTGCTACATTAGGGATGGGCATTAAACTGGAGGGACTTAGCGATGTCGCGTAGTTCCTCCAGCGAAATATGCTCCTCTTCACTCCTATCCCAGTCGTATGGGACCCACGGCCATGTAACTTCCCCATAACGTGGGAACAGCTCGTTGACGATTTCTCGTTGTTGGTTCGGACACGATTCCTGTGGCGCATCTCCGCTCCGCCTCTTGGCCATGACAATCCTGTAAACGTCGCCCCAGGGGTTGTCAGTGGCGTCCTCGCAGTGTTGTCAGTGTTGTCTTGAAGGGGGTGGTGCGTCTGGCGGATCGTCAATGTGATATTCCCATCTGGACAGCTTACTGGCCCTATCTCGATTATGCTTTCTTTTAATAGTCTCTTATACTCTTGCAGTTTACCCCGTTCCTCAGGATACCACAGGGGGTAGCGATTGGGCTTTCCTTAGAAAGGTATACGAGCTAAGCTTTCTCTAATTATCCCCCCTTTGTGAACCTACTACCATCTTTAACTTTCCAGGAGATCTCGAGAGCGAACTACCTTTCTTACGGAAAATGGAATGTATAGCTTTACAAGACATATGTTTGGAGTAAGCTGCGCTCCCGAGATCTTCCAAAGAGGAATGAGCCGAATTCTTTCGGAAGTTGCAAACGCAATTGTCTACATTGTCGATATTTTGATATTTTCCAATTGTCCTAAACACATTACGGAAAGCGTTATTAAAATAACTTGTTCTTGAACAAATGCGAGTTTGATAAGCAGAGAATACGATTTTTGGGACACGAACTAGATGCGGATGGTGTAGATGTCGATGGTACAGATAGTTTGCAAACGAGATATTTTTGTCAAACACTAAAAGTTCAATATGCTTGAAAATGTCCGCCACCTTTCCTCTTCCGGTTGGTGTATAACATTGTCCAGGAAGCTGCCTGAAGTTTGCCTTGACGTAGGTTTCGTCGTCCATTATCACGCGCTCAAATTTTTGTGAACATTGTCGTATACAGCTTCCGAGATCTTGTTTTTACCGTGAGGTTTTGCTTTTGGTCGTTGCGATTTGGAGTTACTACCTTCTTGTAAGCCGACAGTCCGGGTCGTGTTTTAGCTTCATACACGGTAGTAGACGATATTCCCAATTTATTTGCGACATCTCTGCGTGCGTGTAGTTTGGATTTTCACGACGCATGTACAACATTTTAAATCGTAGTTCCTCTTACTTTAACGCCTTTTTAATAACTAAAGATCTAATGTCAAAATTTAAATAGAAATATCGTTCTATACGCATATACACCTACGAAATTGGGAATGTTCATGTTTTTCTATATGAATGATACAAAAAAATACGGTGAATTAAAGTCGACCACCTTTTGATCCGAACACCCTTTATGTAAAAAAAAACAGTTGTTTGAATAAATTCAGCCCAGAGAATTGCAAATTACTGCTGTCTAAGATTGAAGAACTGTTTTTTTTTTAACTTGGGGCTTCAGGAGTTAACAGCCTTCAAGAAGATATTTATTTTTTTTTTAGTTTCCAAGACACTTCTACAAAATTTTTGAAAAAAAAAATGTTGGAGAATAAACACTTGGACTTTTATAGAACCTCATAGTTCCGTTTGATTTACAGCACAACCCATGCATTGCAATCTCGGCCGGTCCCTTAAATGATCCGTAACGCGGTGATATAAATATTTGGCTGCCGCCCCCCTTTTTTCTTATTATTAAAACTTTCCGCCTGGAGAGCAAATCAGCCGCAGTTTGGTGCCGTAATAAAAATAAACAAACACCTACCATCGACCGACCAGATGTTTTTGGGCGGAAGGAAGGAAGCAAGGAACAGCTTCAATTCGGTCGGTAACTCTTATTATTGCTTGGTTAGTATCCTAACCTGGCCGCAGAATTTTCCCGGAGATCTGGTTAGAGTTGGGGGTTGGCCTATGGGAAAACTTTTCGGATAAACATCTATCATTGAGTAGGGAACGACGACGACGACGAGAGGATCTAAACCGAAATATTTGGGGGAGGCAGAGGAAGGATTGCCGGTGTGACAGGATGACGTTGAGGCGCAGAGCTTCCCAAAACATTGCGAGCGAGGGTAACCGTTTTTCGACTGAACAAAGGCAGGTCCATTCACACGGGTAGTAAGGAACACATTCATTTTGTTGTGTAGAAGATTATTTATCTTGGAGGATCACCCAAATCCAAAAAGTGACATATTTTTTCTTTGTTAAAAAAGAATAATAGCTTCAAAAACAATAAAGTCTGCATGAACGAAAATAAAGTCCGTCAGTAAACGGAGAAGACCAACAAAGATGGTTGCGATGAAATTACGGGTTGAATAAAGTGTCAGTTTTTTCCCTACACTCTCCACTAAAAGTTAGACCCAGTTTCTTATAGATTATCTTGTCCAAAAGATCTGAAAGAAGGACCACGTCAGAGCCAGCATCAGTTTCGTTTCTATGTCACCTCGCTTTGTCACCACCCGAAAAACTTCAGAGCGGGAATTCCGACCCAGATCCGATTTCCTGGCAAAACCCCATCTTGCTCCACAGATGAATCAACCCGATAACTGGGCAACCATGGAGTTGCCGTAATTTTGAAACTTTATTTGAAACTAGGATATCTACGGACTATCTACTTTTCCAGCTTAAATCATGGGGCGGCCGGGTTAAAAAAGCTCCACCCGAATCAACAAGCTTCCAACTTGCGTAACTAGACAGTAAAGCAAGCAAAGCTCCCAGAATTCATTCCCCTCCAGGCCCGAAGATTGGACTCTCTAATTTTGAATGAAGTGCTGATGCTGAGCAGCAGCCGGAACAATTTTTGCCCGGAAACGGATGGAAATAAAGAGTCAACAAACATTATCATAAACAAAACTGAGAACAGTCTGCTGGTTTTATGGCAGCAAAAACCAAACCAAACAGAGCCATGACTGGTTGGCTGGCTTCGTGTTTGCTTTCACAGGAGAGGGAAAAGTTGAGAATAAAAATGAAAATTCCGGCTACGCTTTTCCGAGGAAGGAAACTTTGATCCATAACAATTGGAAATCAACTCCATTGCCGTCGTTGCCGTAATTGCTGCACTTGACCGACTGATTGTTGATTTTGTTTGTTTTTTCTCTCAGTGGCAACATATATCAATTAATGAAAAATTTCAATATTTAAATTAGACGAGAATGTTATGGCCTCATGTGAACGATATGACTCTACTCTACGAGGAGCCTATTGTTTTCTACTCTTCTTTCTGTGGAACCCTTTTCTAGTGTACTCTACTTTGCTCTTCTCTTCGAGAATGTCGTAAATCAACAAGGCCTGAGGCCAGATCAAAACCAACAATCAGCCGCAGCAGCCTTCAAAATATGCGCTTCCTAAGCCAATCCGTCTTTTCCACCGGAAGGCCGATTCAAAACCTCTCTCCGCCTTATTCACCAGATGGACTACAATCAGAGCAGCAGCTTTAATAATTTGCGCTTTTCCAGCTTTTCCACCTTGTTCACTGACAAAAAAATATTGGCATGTATTGACGATAATTCTGATTCTCAATCTCAAATTCTCCTAAATACGACTGTCTTGCACAATATTCGACCAATGATTGATATGGGTTTTTTTTACCCTTTATAGCTTTTCTAACATAAATTTGTATAAATAGTACATTCGTTATCTCATAGCTACGGATAACTCTATTCTCATTTTCATTTACTCTTCTCTACTCTACTCTTCTTTGCTCTACTTAACTCTACTTTACTCTACTTTACTCTACTCTACTCTGCTCTACTTTACTTTACTTTACTCTGCTCTACTCTACTTTCGTAGAGAAGGAGAATTGTACTCAACTCTATTAAAAAAATATTCTACTTTACTCTTCTTTTCTCTTCTCTACTCTACTTTGCTCTACTCAACTCTACTATTCTCTTTTCTACTCAACTTCACTCTACTGAATTTTACTCTTCTCTACTCACTCAGAAGAGTAGACTCTATTTTCCTCTACTCTAGTCTACACTACACTCTACTCTACTCCATCCTACTTCACTCTACCCTACTCTACAAGAACTGTACTCTACAATTATGATATTTCAGTAGATTTGTACAAGAACTCCACTCTACTCTAATTTGCTCTTTTCTACGTCTGACTAGACTCGACTCGATTCGACTTGACATGACTTGACTAGATTTGACTTGACTTCACTCTACTCAACTCTTACCTGCTCAGTTCGATTCAACTTGACTCCACTTTATTATACTCTACGAAAAAGAGTTTTCTACTCTACTCAAAGAATATGTTACTCAATTCTTTCTTCTCCACTCATCCCTACTCTGCGCTATTCCACTCCACTAGACTCGATTCAATTCAAGTCGACCCGACTTCTCTCAACTCAACTCTATTCTTTTCTTCTTCTTTCTTTCTTGGAGCTTCTGCTACAGATAAATGGGCCAGTGACAACGACTATATGCCCAAACAAGTCTACCCTCCGTTACTCTACTCTACTCTGACTCACTCTTCTCTACTCTACTCTGCTCTTTCTCTACTCTTCACTACACTACGAAAACTCAACTCTACTGTAGTTTACTCTACTCTTCTCTTCTCTACTCTACTCTACAAGAATTTAATTGTACAACAACTCTACTCCACTCTATTTATTCTCCAAGAACTCTTCTCAACTCTATTTTACTCTACCCTGCCCTACTCGACTCGATTCGATTCGACTTAACTTGATTAGACTTGATTATACTCTACTCAACTCTAACCTGATTTACTCGATCTACTCAAATCTACTCTATGAGAAAAAGTTCTCTACTCTTCTCAGAAACAATGTAACTCTACCTTTCTCTACTCAGCTCTGCTCTAATCAATTAGACTTGACTCAACTGGAATTGACCCGAATTTTCTCTTCTCTACTCTACTCTATTCTACTCTAGACAACTATACACTTTTCTTCTGTACTCTACATCTCTACTCTTCTCTACTTTACTTTTCTCTAATCTACTTTACTATACTCTACTACACTCTTCTCTACTTTACTCTACTATACTATACTCTTCTCTACTCTACTCTACAACATCTTAACACTTCTCTTCTCTACTTTACTCTACATCATCTCAACTCTTCTTTACTCTACTCTACAACATCTCTACTCTTCTATACTCTACTCTGCTCTACTCTACAACATCTCTACTCTTCTCTACTCTACAACATCTCGACTCTTCTCTACTCTATAACATCTAGACTCTTCTCTACTCTACAAAATCTCGACTCTTCTCTACTCTACTCTACAACATCTCTACTCTTCTGTTCTCTACTTTACAACATCTCTACTCTTCTTTACTCTACTCTAAAAAATCTCTACTTCTCTCTTCTCTACTCTACTCTACAACATCTCTACTCTTCTCTTCTCAGCTCTACAACATCTCTACTCTTCTCTACTCTACTCTACAACATCTCTACTCTCTACTCTTCTCTACTCTACTCTGCAACATCCCTCCTCTTCTCTATTCTACTCTTCTCTTCTCTACTCCATATTATCTCTACTCTTCACTTCTCTACTCTACAATATCTCTACTCTTCTCTACTCTACTCTACTCTACAACATCTCTACTCTTCTTTACTCTACTCTACTCTACAACATCTCTACTCTTCTTTACTTTACTCTACTCAACAACATCTCTACTCTTCTCTTCTCTACTCTACATCATCTCTACTCTTCTTTACTCTTCTCTACTCTACAACATCTCTATTCTTCTCTACTCTACTCTACTCTATTCTACAACATCTCTACTCTTCTTTACTCTACTCTACTCTAAAACATCACTATTCTTCTCTTCTCTACTCTACAACATATCTACTCTTCTTTACTCTTCTCTACCCTACAACATCTCTACTCTTCTCTACTCTACTCTACAACATCTCTCCTCTTCTCTTTTCTACTCTTCTCTTTTCTACTCCACATCATCTCTACTCTTTTCTACTCTACTCTACTCTACAACATCTCTTCTCTTCTCTACTCTACAACATCTCTACTCTTCTTTACTCTTCTCTACTCTACAACATCTCTACTCTTCTCTACTCTACTCTACAACATCTCTCCTCTTCTCTTTTCTACTCTTCTCTTCTCTACTCCACGTCATCTCTACTCTTTTCTACTCTACTCTACTCTACAACATCTGTTCTCTTCTCTACTCTACAACATCTCTACTCTTCTTTACTCTTCTCTACTCTACAACATCTTTACTCTTCTTTTCTCTACTCTACAACATCTCTCCTCTTCTCTATTTTCCTCTACAACATCTCTACTCTTCTCTACTCAACTCTACAACATCTCTATTCTTCTTTACTCTTCTCTACTCTACAACATCTCTTCTCTTCTCTTCTCTACTTTATAACATCTCTACTATTCTCTTCTCTACTCTACGACATGTCTACTCTTCTCTTCTCTACTCTACAAAATCTCTACTCTTCTCTACATTACTCTACAACATCTCTACTCTTCTCTCTTCAACTCTACAACATCTCTACTCTACAACAGCTCTATTCTTCTCTACCCTACTCTACAATATCTCTACCTCTCTCTTCTCTACTCTACAACATCTCTACTCTTCTTTACTCTGCTCTACTCTACAACATCTCTACTCTTCACTTCTCTACTCTATAATATCTCTACTCTTCTCTACTCTTCTCTAAAAAATCTCTACTCCTCTCTTCTCTACTCTACTCTACAACACCTCTACTCTTCTCTTCTCAGCTCTACAACATCTCTTCTCTTCTCTACTCTACTCTACAACATCTCTACTCTCTACTCTTCTCTACTCTAGTGTACAACATCTCTCCTCTTCTCTATTCTACTCTTCTCTTGTCTACTCTACATCATCTCTACTCTTTTCTACTCTACTCTACAACATCTCGACTCTTCTCTACTCTACTCTACTCTACAACATCTCTACTCTTCTTTACTCTACTCTACTCTACAACATCTCTACTCTTCTCTACTCTACTTTACAACATCTCAACTCTTCTCTACTCTACTCTTCTCTACTCTACTCTTCTCTACTCTACTCTTCTCTTCTCTACTCTATAACATCTCTACTCTACTCTACTCTACTCTACAACATTTCTACTCTTCTCTACTCTACAACATCTCTACTCTCTACTCTTCTCTACTCTACTCTACAACATCCCTCCTCTTCTCTACTCTACTCTACAACATCTCTACTCTACAACATCTCTATTCTTCTCTACCCTACTCTACAATATCTCTACCCCTCTCTTCTCTACTCTACAACATCTCTACTCTTCACTTCTCTACTCTACTCTACAACATCTCTACCCTTCACTTCTTTACTCTATAATATCTCTACTCTTCTCTACTCTTCTCTAAAAAATCTCTACTCCTCTCTTCTCTACTCTACTCTACAACACCTCTACTCTTCTCTTCTCAGCTCTACAACATCTCTACTCTTCTCTACTCTACTCTACAACATCTCTACTCTCTACTCTTCTCTACTCTACTCTACAACATCTCTCCTCTTCTCTATTCTACTCTTCTCTTCTCTACTCTACATCATCTCTACTCTTTTCTACTCTACTCTACAACATCTCTACTCTCTTCTACTCTACTCTACTCTACAACATCTCTACTCTTCTTTGCTCTACTCTACTCTACAACATCTCTACTCTCTACTCTTCTCTACTCTACTCTATAACATCTCTACTCTTCTCTACTCTACTCTACAACATCTCTACTCTTCTCTACTCTACTCTACAACATCTCTACTCTCTATTCTTCTCTACTCTACTCTACAACATCCCTTCTCTTCTCTATTCTACTCTTCTCTTTTCTACTCCACATTATCTCTACTCTTCACTTCTCTACTCTACAATATCTCTACTCTTCTCTACTCTACTCTACTCTACAACATCTCTACTCTTCTTTACTCTACTCTACTCTACAACATCTCTTCTCTTCTCTCCTCTACTCTACAACATCTCTACTCTTCTTTACTCTCCTCTACTCTCCTCTACAACATCTCTACTCTTCTCTGCTCTGCTCTACAAAATCTCTACTCTTCTCTACTCTACTCAACAACATCTCTACTCTTCTCTTCTCTACTCTACAACAGCTCTTCTCTTCTTTACTCTGCTCTACTCTACAACATCTCTATTCTTCTCTACTCTACTCTACTCTACAACATCTCTACTCTTCTTTACTCTACTCTACTCTACAACATCTCTACTCTTCTCTACTCTACTCTTCAACATCTCTACTCTTCTCTACTCTACTCTATAACATCTCTACTCTTCTCTACTCTACTCTACAACATCTCTACTCTTCTCTACTCTACTCTACAACATCTCTACTCTCTACTCTTCTCTACTCTACTCTACAACATCTCTACTCTCTACTCTTCTCTACTCTACTCTACAACATCCCTCCTCTTCTCTATTCTACTCTTCTCTTCTCTACTCCACATTATCTCTACTCTTTACTTCTCTACTCTACAATATCTCTACTCTTCTCTACTCTACTCTACTCTACAACATCTCTACTCTTCTTTACTCTACTCTACTCTACAACATCTCTTTTCTTCTCTCCTCTACTCTACAACATCTCTAATCTTCTTTACTCTCTTCTACTCTCCTCTACAACATCTCTACTCTTCTCTGCTCTGCTCTACAAAATCTCTACTCTTCTCTATTCTACTCAACAACATCTCTACTCTTCTCTTCTCTACTCTACAACATCTCTACTCTTCTTTACTCTACTCTACTCTACAACATCTCTACTCTTCTCTTCTTTACTCTACAACATCTCTACTCTTCTTTACTTTTCTCTACTCTACAACATCTCTTCTCTTCTCTACTCTACTCTACAACATCTCTCCTCTTCTCTATTCTTCTCTTCTCTTCTCTACTCCACATCATCTCTACTCTTTTCTACTCTACTCTACTCTACAACATCTCTTCTCTTCTCTTCTCTACAACATCTCTACTCTTCTTTACTCTTCTCTACTCTACAACATCTTTACTCTTCTCTTCTCTACTCTACAACATCTCTCCTCTTCTCTACTTTCCTCTACAACATCTCTACTCTTCTCTACTCTACTCTACAACATCTCTATTCTTCTTTACTCTTGTCTACTCTACAACATCTCTACTCTTCTCTTCTCTACTTTATAACATCTCTACTCTTCTCTTCTCTACTCTACGACATCTCTACTCTTCTCTTCTCTACTCTACAAAATGTCTACTTTTCTCTTCATTACTCTACAACATCTCTACTCTTCTCTACTCTACTCTACAACATCTCTACTCTACAACATCTCTACTCTACAACATCTCTATTCTTCTCTACCCTACTCTACAATATCTCTACCCCTCTCTTCTCTACTCTACAACATTTCTACTCTTCTTTACTCTACTCTACTCTACAACATCTCTACTCTTCTTTACTTTTCTCTACTCTACAACATCTCTACTCTTCTCTACTCTTCTCTAAAAAATCTCTACTCCTTTCTTCTCTACTCTACTCTACAACACCTCTTCTCTTCTCTTCTCAGCTCTACAACATCTCTACTCTTCTCTACTCTACTCTACAACATCTCTACTCTCTTCTCTTCTCTACTCTACTCTACAACATCTCTCCTCTTCTCTATTCTACTTTTCTCTTCTCTACTCTACATCATCTCTACTCTTTTCTACTCTACTCTACAACATCTCTATTCTTCTCTACTCTACTCTACTCTACAACATCTCTACTCTTCTTTACTCTACTCTACTCTACAACATCTCTACTCTTCTTTACTCTACTCTACAACATCTCTACTCTTCTTTACTCTTCTCTACAAAATCTCTTCTTCTCTACTCGACAACATCTCGAATCATCTCTACTCTACTCTACAACATTTCTACTTTTCTGTTCTCTACTTTACAACATCTCTACTCTTCTCTACTCTACTCTACAACATCTCTACTCTTCTTTACTCTACTCTACAACATCTCTATTCTTCTCTTCCCTACTCAACAACACCTCTACTCTTCCCTTCTCTACTCTACAACATCTCTACTCTTCTCTATTCTACTCTCCTTTACAACATCTCTACTCTTCTTTTCTCTACTCTACAACATCTCTACTCTACTCTACAACATCTCTACTCTTCTGTTCTCTACTCTACAATATCTCTACTCTTCTCTACTCTACTCTTCTCTACAACATCTCTATTCTTCTCTTTCCTACTCAACAACATCTCTACTCTTCCCTTCTTTACTCTACTACATCTCTACCATTCTCTACTCTACTCTACAATATCTCTACTCTTCTGTTCTCTACTCTACAACATCTCTACTCTTCTCTTCTCTACTCTACTTTACAACATCTCTATTCTTCTCTGCCGTACTCTACAACATCTCTACTCTACTTTTCTCTATTCTACAACATCTCTACTCTTCTCTACTCTACAGTCCTCTACAAAATCTCTACTCTTCTCTACTCCACTCTACACCATCTCTACTCTTCACTACTCTACTCTATAACATCTCAACTCTTCTTTACTCTACTCTACTCTACAACATCTCTGCTCTTTTCTTCTCAAATCTACTTTACTTTACTCTTCTATACTCTTCCTTTCTCTATTCTACAACATCTCTACTCTTCTCTTCTCTACTCTACTCTACAACATCTCTACTCTTGTCGACTCTACTCTACTCTACTCTACAAAATCTCTACTCTTCTCTACTCTACTCTACAACATCTCTACTCTTCTCTACTCTACTCTATAACATCTCTACTCTTCTTTACTCTACTCTACTCTACAACATCGCTACTCTTCTCTAATCTACTCTACAACATCTCTTCTTTTCTCTACTCTACTCTACAACATCTCTACTCTTCTGTACTCTACTTTACTCTACAGCATCTCTACTCTCCTCTTCTTTACTCTACTCTACTCTAATCTAAGAGGGGTGCAAAAGCCCAAACGATGGTTTTGAGGAAACGCACTTCAAAGTTGACAAGGTGCTCGATTTTTATATATTTTTCGAATGAAGAATCGATTGGTAGACTAATTTTGCATAAAAATTAACGATTCCGGCACTTACATGCCTCTAATCATGAGCGCCTCAAATAGCTTCTTCTGCTTGCTAATTCATTTCATTCAATTCCATAAGCATAAATGAATTGAATGCTATCCTTACTCGGATTTTTTTCTTCAAGCACAAACCAAATGTTATGATTAGATCTGAACAAAAAAGGAATACAAAACTTGTGCCTTCTCCATCTAAATCCACTTGGAACAATACTCCAGGGGCCTATCAAACCAACTTGACACCAATTATCCATTTTAAGTAGGTCTTAAAACATGTCCGGCTCACTCTCGGCTGGGAAATCGTTAACCACCCACCCAAAAAGGCCACACGATGATCCTAACTAGACAATAAAGCAGGTCTCCGGAAATTCTTCGGTTCCATTTTTCTCTCTCGGAGTTATTCATTGTTTAGAGAAGGCGAAGAAGAAATGACGTGCCCAAAAATGTGTCCCCACTAACTCGAGAAAACTTGAAAACCGAAGTCATTTTTCCCCCCGGAAAAAAAGGCCCAAAGCTGGGGGCGACGGTTTTAGTTATATGGATAGAAGTATGCACAATCGAGCCTTTGAGTTTTGGGGAAGATGCCAGCCTAACCCGAAAACCGCGAACCGTTCCCCGGGTGACTGACTTTTGTGTCTTCTTGTTGCGATGCTGCCGGAAAAGTTGAATGGCAAGATTTGTCGTCCTGGGTTAGGTTTGTTCTTGTTTTTTCTTCTACTTTTCGTTTCAGTTGGTTACACTTGCCAGTCGGTGATGATGGTGAAAGGACCACTCGGCGACTACGAAGCGTCTTCCCATTTTGGGCCGAAGATGCTGCCCTCGAAAGGAGGAAGCAGCACGTGACAACTGGGGAAAAGTTTAAATAATCCACCCGCAGCAGCACACAGCTTCCCGGCTTATGGACTGTGGCGAATGGTTCAGAGTTGGTTTCTGTGGGCTCCGGTCGGTTGACTTGGCACACGGATTGGGACCGCAGGGCCTATAGGTGGGGGCGCCGCGAAACTTTTGGCAACTCGATGGACATCGGTTGCCAAGTGTGGGGTTAACACGGTGCGCGTTGGGATAGGGAAAATTTTCTTGCCCAGGAGTAGTGTAGTTGGGTAAATGGAATTTTCTGTCAAGTTCTCGAATGTACAAAATACCTTTAGTTTTTGTCATCGTTCCTTAGAGTCTTAGACAGAGGAAGCGAACAGACAAACTGCGAAAAGAATTGCTTTCAAGCCAACGATTTTTTTAAGGGCATAGATAACTATGCAATTAAATGAACTAAAAAACATTTCAAAAGGGAACAATGTAGGTCCATGATTTGCTAGACTGGCTAATGATACTTCAGTGATAGTTCCATATCTAACTGTAACAAAATTTATTTTTGACTTTTTTACATGAAAGTACATAAGTCTGCAGTTCAAGGAGATGCCGCACTCAAACATTTCTTTAGAAAAAATCAACGAAGTTAAATAAATTGCTAGACAGGCTAAGGAAAAATGCAAAATTCATGCGTAATATTGATTATAAAAAAATTACAATTTTACTCCAGCTCGATTCAAATACATCATTCAATGTTCGTCATTGAACGTTTCTTTAGAAAACTTCAAGGATGATTGATAACTTACTAGACTGGTTGATGATATCCTATAAAGTGAATTCACCCGTTCGATGACAAATCAAAAACAAATGTTGACTGCAGTTCAATAAAATGTTATATTCATTGTTGATTGTGAACATTATTGAAAAAAGTGTCAATAAAGATCCATAATAACTAGACTGGCTAGGGATGAGAAAATCTACAATCTACTAGAGCGGCAGATGATCTAAAGGCAGTGGACTAGTCCGTTCGTTAACATAACAAAATCACAATTGTAGTGCAGATCGATAAGACCTTACATTAAAGTTCGATCATTAAACGTTCGTACAGACAATATCAATAAAAATCTATAATTTACTAGACTGGCCGACGATAGCAAGGTAGTCCAGAAGATTCAAACGTCGATCAATCAAGCAAAAGTGCAATTAAATACTCCAGAACCTACAATTGAGATCGTTATTTATTTTAAAACAGTTACTGTTCGGAAAATATCGAACATTCAATTTCAATTTCCGTGTCCGGAATACAAGAATGAGCCGAACTCAATGGACGAAATAATAATAACCATTCCGGTGAGTGTCGTGACGCGGTCCACAAGGAGGCACGCGTTTAATATTTACTCAGCCTTATGAATTTAAAGTGAAATCATTCCGGAAAAGGAGGAAAAAAACGGTAATCCCCGGACCGTCAACAATTTTTCCAACTACCCATTCGAGGAGCGCGAATCCTTTCGTTGGGAGACCGAACAAAAAATCCACAAGCCCCAGTTTCTCTTTAAAATAAAATAAACGAAACTGTCCCACCATCCCCCAAAATGAAACAAGCCGGCAGAAAAAAAAGCAAATATATCGCCAAAAGGGGAGCAATAAAAAGCGACAAAACTCGCCCACGCCTTTTGAATTTCTTATTTTAATCAGTCCAAAACGGTTTGACCCTGGCCCCCTCGGCCGCTTGTTTCCGCCAACTGTTTTTTTTCTTGGTCTTGTTTCACTTTTTTGGTTCATTCTACTTTAATCCCACGCAGTTAAAAACGTTTTACTGTTGCTTTACCGGCATCCGAGAGGAAAATGTACGATGGGTTTCCTTGGAATGATAAGCACTCTTCACCGAGGATTACAAAATTTTAAAGGACAGTTTGGAAGCTGGGAAAAATGATAACAAAACTTTGCCGAAGCGTGAGAAAGACAGGGAGACGGTTTCATTTGTTAAAAAATCCAATGAAGGTGGATAACTTATTAGACTGGCAAACGGTATTCAGGAAGTAAACCACTTCGTAAAAATTCTAAAAATGACATTATACTGCAGTTCGATGAGATTTGCCTCTCAGGGCTTATCAGTATTCGTTCCTTTAGAACACACCAATGAGGATTCATAATTTCCTAGACAGGCTGATGACATCTAGGTAGAAGAAATAAAGACTAGAAATAATTTTTGTGCAGTTCAATGAAGTGCTGCCTTCAATTTTAAATTTTAGTTGTTTTTTTTTTACAAAAATATCAATGACAACCCATTATTTTCTAGACTGGCTGATGATATTGAGATTGTAGATTCATGCATACGCACTATAAAAACTGGATCAAGTCAAAATTCTGAATCATCATTATGAACTGATAAGCTTTCACGATTCCAAAACTTAATGGTTGTTTGAAAAAATTGAAAATAGGTTTAAGAAACAAATAATGACCCTACTGAAATCTAAATATTACCTAAATTTTACTTCTTTACTAGGATGGAACAAAGATTTTCAGTCTGTATTCTTTGGGATTGTAACAAAATTGCTGATGGCAATTTACTGTTTTTAAAATTGGACATCAACCGATGTTTTTAATGGGGAAAGGTCTCTCGCACCAGAACCATAAAAAGAGCACAGTTTAAATTTTCACCTTTTGTAACTACATTGGCGATCCTGCCAAGACACAATAGCGACAGCTTACTTGCTTCTCGGAAGCCGGTCCCAGAAGCAAATGTGAAAACTGCTACCTTCGGTGACTAATTGTCTGCTTCCGATTGATCTCTCTTTTCCGACTGCGACTGGAAAACCACCGCACATGGCCATGGGAACAAAGTTCAAACTCTGGACCTGGTGTGGTCATCTTTCATGCTCCATTCCGATATGATTGGATTCAAAGGGAACAAACCACGTTCGAAAAGTAGCCATCTAACATTTGCGGGAATGAAGTCTTCATATACGTTCAACTAGATTGGCAAATGGAAGGTCCAACTTTTGGGGAAAATCGAATTCGTCCCCGTTTGTCAAAGGGAGATTTCACGTGAACAGGACTCTCAAAGAACACAGCACCATCAAACAGAACTGGATCCACCAAAATTAAAAGGACTGTTTTCAGTGAGGTAACACTGTAAAAAAAATCAAATTACCTTTAAATTTAACAATTTTTTACTCTAAGATCCCATTTTTTTCCCGTCAAACCAATTCCAAGAATTCTAATAAAATTGTTTTTAAAACATTTTCAATTTTTTTTTAAATTTCAACTACGTTTGTGGGCAGGTGTTTCGCGCTAAACTCACACGCAACGGCAAGGAAAGCTTTTGATGAAGAGATTCCAAACGCTAGAGCAACGAACGATTCGAATTGCTGCATCTCACCTTTCCGGTAGGACAACAACGGTCAGGTTCGGATGTCACATCCCAAAAAAAAAACTACAACAACAAAAAAGGCGAAACAGTGAAATTGTGTTTCAAACGTTTGATATTGTATCCTCTAAAACGGTTTCCCGTTCTGTTTTTCGCGATGTGTTTTTTTCTGGAGGTTTGGAGGGGCAATTTGGTTGAAGGTTCCCTTTTATATTTTGGCAGCTTTTTCGAGAGGGAGAAGAATTTAAACCAATTTGTTTCTAGAAGGTCCTCGCAAAACAAATCTTTAACGGTATCGATTCACCCATAGAAGAGGTTGCAAAAATCCAATGCCTATTTAGCAAATCTCTGTGCCGATAATGCGCTGAAATGTGCACTGTGCCGAAGACGGTATGTTTGAAAAACCGTAACTGGCATAAGGACTCGCCTCCCAACCAAAATGATGACCACTACATTCAAGCGAAACAAGAAAAACATTTTATGGGATTTCGTTCCTATTGGATAATTCATCCCAGAAACAAGAAAATAAAAATTAAAACCACAGCGCTGTAGTGAGAATCGAACTCACAACACCAATTGTATCGTCTTGCCAGTCCGACATTCTAACCAGTGTACTATTCGAGCTTCATGTAGGACGAGGTATATTTGTCATAGGCTTTCTGTTACCGATCAATCACAAAAAACGTGCAACGGCGGCTTCCCGGCGTTTGGCCTCCTTTCAATGCATTCCTTTGTCTTAAGATGGAAACGAGAAAGAGAACGGGAGTGAAGGAACGGGAAACCCATTGAATGAGAACTGTGATTTGCTTACTGCCTGCTATTACATACACACGCTACATATACACAGCTGCTAAAGCCGGGCAGCTTGGCCGGTGTTGTTTGCCGGTAAATTGAAGGAATGTTTTTGTTGTTGCTTTTGCTACATACACACGCACAGCTTAGCCGTGTTTGCCGGTTGATTGAATTAGAAGGAAGTTTTGTTGTTGCTTTTGCTACATTCACACGCACAGTGCTCGGTTCGCTGGCTGCCTGGTGTTGGCCGGTATTTATTTCCATCCTTCTTCGGCTTGTGATGCGATGGGGAGGGAAGCGAAAACGTTTTTATTTTGTTTCATTCAGACATACGCAATTCGGTTGCGCTGGGAAGTTAATGCCGGTGGGCGCAAATCGAATCAGTGCCGGTCGCGTTATCTTCTTGTACCAATGATGCTATGAAATTGACTACACGCCATTGGCACAGAGGCTGAATTTTGGGTGTTGTTATTTTACGGAAATGGTTCATAATTTTTCAACCATAGATAATAAGAGGAAAAAATCCCTTAAAAATCGCTAGTTTATGTTTTCTAAGAAAGCAGTTTCACTAGTCTTGTTTATTTTTTTTTTATATCGACCGGTTTCTTAAAGTTATTCAAACAGTGGGAATCAGAAAATTTAGAGACCTCAAAATTAAGAGAATATTATGGATACACGCAGAAAAATATACTGTAAAAGCAATAAGATTTTGGCCGAAAATATAAAAATTTCCTTTTTTTTCTTTTTCAAACATATCATTTTTAAATCACACCTTTTTTTAATAGACTGATTTTTAGTTTGAAAATAAAGCAATTTTGATTCCCACTTAAACAAATTAGTGTGTAAAAACAGCAATAACTTGAAGTTAATTTCATGAAAATAATTGAAAAATATGCGTTGAAAAGACAAAATAGAACAATAAAACCTTTTTTTGAACCAACCTCCCGTCTTTTTCTGCGTGTATGAGCATCAGTTTTGGAATTGAAGTTTCTATTTTTCATGTTTCATAGTGCAAAAATGTCCATTTTCTATAATTGTTATGAGCTTTAGTATTTCAATGAAATTTTTGTTTTTTTTTTTGTCAATTTAAATAAAATTAATGTCATAAATAAAAAAATATCCATCTCTTTCCTCATAATGGCTATAAATACCATTTTTGAAAATTGTTTAATCATTGATTTTTTTGTTAAAATTTTCCTCTTTCTCGCCTTCTTATCCTTTCTTACTGTTTATTATTTTTGTTTTATCAATGACTGAAGTTATTTCATTCATTTCTGTCTTTTTTTTAATAATTTATAGAACTATTTTTGATATTTCTTGCACTCTTATAAATTTTAAAAATTCAGTTATTTTGTAATTATCTTTATTTTTAGCGATCTTGTCATTTTGATCATTTTTAACATCCTAGATAATTTTTACTTGTATTATTTTTATTGTACTTTCGTCGTTCAGTTTCGTCATTTTTTGTTGTATTCGGAATTTTATACATCTTTGGTCTTGGTTATTATGTTTTTTTTATGAATAAATTTTCAATCTTTTTTATAAGGACTTAAATTTTCTTCATTTCTAGCCTGTTATTAATTTTTTTTATTTAATTAGTGGCTAATTTGAATTTTTGACAATTATCTTTTTTTTTCTAATTCTTCATTTAATTAGAAGTTGCAGTTTTGCTATTTTTTATTATTTATTTATGTACTTTTTACAATTGTTTTGAAATCGTTAATTTTCATTCAGACAAGCAAGGTTGACGAACAAAATTCTGTGTTTTTGAGAAGAAAAAATCCGACTTTCTGTGATTTTACTCAAAGTTTCATGGATGGTTTTCTGTGATGCCATTTCGTTTCACTTCAATGAAAATTCATGATAAATTTGGTCTTTTCAACATTGAAGTTGGGTAAAATCATTTAAAATTGCCAATCTAATAAATCTTTTTTAATTCAAAGCAAAACACCGAAAATTTGTATTGGCCAAAAAGTTATATATTATAGTTTATGAAATCCATTCAAAATTCAAAAATTCTGCGAAATCTGTTAATCTTTAAAAATTCTGTGTTCTGTGTCACAGATTCTGTGAACCAAATTCACTCAAAATTCTGTGAAATTTCCGAATTTTCTGTGATTTCGGCAACCTCGGCGTCAAGGCGGTTGTTTTTTAATTTGTGACATATACACCTATGGAAGAGATTGCAAAAATCCAATTTCTATTTAGCAAATCTCTGATTGGAGAAGCACTACTGAAGATAAAAGATCTAAAACGCGAAACTAGAGATTTTCATGCTATTGGATGATTCATCCCAAAAAAAAAATATAGCGAGGATCGAACTAACTGCAACATCTCAGCTTGGCTTCCCTGCCCGGTATGTTACCCAATGCTCCATCTGAGACAGTTGGCAAACGAAAGTTTATTGTCATAATTCTTCTGCCACCGCCGATTGCCAAAAATACACACTGCATTGGCCGTCTGCCTTTGGGCGGTGTATTTTTTTCATCCTCATTTGTCTTTGAAGGAAAAGGGATGAGAATGGGAGGGGGAATGAGGGTGGGAATGGGAAACTAGAAACTGAAACTGGTCGGTTTACATACACACGTACAGCCGTTTTTTGCCGTAGAATGGAAACAAAGGATGTTTATTTTTGTCTACTTAATGCTGGTTACATACACATTTACACAGCACTCGGTACTTTATAGGACTATATCCTTGCTGGCTAATTTTTCCATTTTGGTTTGTCTGTGATAGGATGGGATATGTTTAATTTGGTTTCTTCCGGACATATGCAATGCTGTCGCGGAAGCTTGTTAATGCCGATTCGGCATAGAATCTTATACCGATAATATCACCTCCAAGGAAGTTCATTATTGGAGTAGAGTTTGATTTGTGGGTGTAGCTAAAAATGCTGAAACCTAACAAAACTGACAAAAAAAAACAAGACAGACTTCACGTAATTCAATGGTGTAAAGTTTGTAGAAATCGGTTCAGTAGTTTCTGAGACATCTGGCTCAAGATCTGGCGTTCCCACTATTTGGTCCTTTCAGTGTTAGTCTTGTCTGTCGTTATACGTCATTTTTTTTTATTTAATGTGAAATTTGTTAGTTTTATCATTGATGTCAAATTTAGCAATCAAGTTTATTTTTATTGTTGTGGCTTTTGCAATTGCGCAAAGTTCTCCTATTTTTTTTATAATAATTATGATTATTCCGCTGATCTTTTGAATTACAGGAAAACAACTAAAATTGGAACTGTCAAAAACGAGACTTTTCCTGAGCCATGCGGAGCTAAACGAATCTCGTGACAGTCATTTGATTATTAAATTTAAAAGAATTCTCTTTCGAGTGTTCCAGAAGTCGGTCGAATGCAGGAAAGAAATCTCCTGTCTCACGTGGCGTTGCAAAAATCAATAAACAAAAAAATAAATTTCTGTATGTGTTTCGAATAGACTTGAAAACTATTGAACCGATTTCCGTGAAATTTGGCAGGTGGAGGCTTCAGAAGCCGGGGAAGATTCCTATTATAGTTTGGATTCCCTCCCTCCCATTGAAAAGGGAGACGGGTCCCTCAAACAAAAGTAACAAGTCTGAATAACTCGAGAGCTGCTCAAGCTAATAGAACTAAATTTGGCATAGAATTGTAATTTGGTACGAGGAATGTTTGGAACCTCTCTCAGTTTTAGGTAGGAAAAAAGGAATTGAAAGAGTAATGGGATTTTCATACACTGTGTACTGCAAAACTCAATAATTATTCCAGCAATTGGAACCAAATTTGGCATGGAAGGGTATTTGGGTACCTACGAGAATTACTTCTATAGATATTAGGTATCCCTCACTCCTTCAAAGGGGTGAATAAAAAGGGGGGGATCCCTTACAATTTTAATAATTGGAGAGCTGATCCAGCAAATGGAACCAAATTTGGCATGTGAGGATATTTGAAAACGAGAATTTTTCTATGATGATTTGAGGCCTCTACTTCTTTTTTCCTTTCAGTGAGGATGTGTAAAGTGGGAAGGAGGGCTTCTATACAATTTTTTTTTGCTCAACTCCAGAATTAATCGAGAAAATGAAACCAAATTTGGCATCAAAAGGGTATTGGAATACGAGAAATATTTTTAAGAATATTAAGTACTGAGTAAGAGGAAAAATAAACACATTCTTTTAATCGCAAATTCCGGTATTTCGTTTCCGATCGCTTCCATCTCCAACAAAACAATAAAAATTTGAATTATTTTTAGAAATTTTCATTTATTTTTGAAAGGAGTAGCAAAGCAGGTCAGCTAACGATAGTTAGAAAACCGTTTTTCGTTATTTGAAGTGCACCAGGTTTCATTAAAGTCAACATTTAAAGTGTCTGTACACGATTTTTGAAATTATATTGCTAGCTAAATAGATTCAAATATGTTCCTTTCGTGTCAGGGATGGAACGAAGAGTCTGTGCCAGTGCGAATTGTAAGGAAAAAGCCGCTGCGAGTCTACAGGACAGTTGTTTTGCTGTCCTGAAATCGTCGTGTTGAAAATGTTTCATTTTGATTTTGGTCAATTTGTAAAATTTTTGTTATTTTTCATTTCGTCAGAATTTTTGCAGTAATTTTGGATGTTTTTTGCATTTTTGCAACATTATAAAAACAAAAATGTTCATATTTTTTTCCATTTTTATCATAGTAATTTTTCAATGTAAATTCTGTTATAATTGCCATTTCTTTAATGATTTTTTTTTATTTTTGAGTTAGCATTTTTTTTGTTTTTTTTCATCATTTTTAACCTTTTTTTAATGAACCATTTACAGTAAATTCGTGTATTTTTTAGTTGTCATTTTGGGGTCAATTTTTAATTTCACAAACCCTGGGGTCTAAAAAGCTTCGTCTTGGTCCAAAACTCATCCATGATTTTTTGCAGAATTTTTAAGTAACGTTCACATGAGTGAATTTGAACTTTTAGGTTTGTATGGGAAAATTGAATAATTTGTACTGAAAAATCAAAAGCATTTTTGTTTCTTCTGTGGAACCGAGCCAGCTGACAGTTTTTGTGCCAATTTATAAAATTCCTAAAAGAAATTTTCCGCTGAACAACTTTGTAGAAGACCGTAACTTCGTATCTTATTAGGCAAAAAAGTTATTCGCTGTTTAGCAGAGGTATGTCTTTTCGCTTTGGTAAACAATAAATTTCATTGACATTCGAAAATGACCCCAAATCGACTCAGTCTAATACAGGTAGGTAGGTCATGATTTTGTCGATTTTACCATTTTGGTATAATACCATTCTTTTCAATCATGTCATTTGATCATGTTTGTTAGATTTATCATTATCATAAATTTTTTATTATATTTATCACATTTGTTTGTCATTTCAGACATTTCTTTAGTATTTGTGATGGATACGCTAATAATATAAGGAAATTTTGTCAGCTTTGTAATTTTTTTTTTGGCAATTAAAAAATCTTAGTTGAAATTTTTTTTATAAAATTTTTTTGTATGCACTGTCATTTAATTTTATTTAATCTTTTCAGTTATTTTTTGTATTAATTTTTTTTTTTGTTATTTTTTCCAAAGTTCGTATTTAAAATTGGAGCTCTTAAAAAGTCTTTGAGAAATTAATCATACCAATGTGGACTCAAGTGAAAGCCTTCTACAAAATTCAAAAATGTTCAAATGTTCGCCATATAGAATCAAATTAATTGCCATGATTGATCCTCAGGGAAGAACTGATCGAATAGGAACATTTTTCTGTTTAACCATAAAACCCCCTCTACTCAAATCCTTTTGATAATAATCTAAAACCTCGGTACTCTAATGCCTGCGTATACCTAAGTATGTTCTTCGATGTTGATTACCTTTGAACCAAATAAGGTGAAGCTTCGCTTTCAAATTCTAGAGGCAATTTCGAGAACGCAAAACTCCCACTCCAACAGTGATTCTAATCCTCATGAGGGTTGTTTGTTGTTGGCTTTGCACGCGACTTTCGGAAAGCGGAAATAAACAAACATTTGTGCTTCGCGAAGAAGCACTGTAAAAATTAAAGAAGGATTTTTTTTGTGCGTTTTAAAATGTCTACCGTTTGGACATTTTTCCGGTCTGGTCCCGCTCTTTTGAAGTGCATAAAGTGGTTTAATCATACCGCAAATTTCCCGGAAGCCCAATTTTCGAGCACCTTTTTTTCTTACCAGCGGCAACTTTTCATTCACAAACTCGCACACACACACATGGCGAAATGTGAAAAGTCGAGAAGATAGAAACGCAAGAGCTGTGAATGATTTAATTTTAAATTTTTTATACCTTCTTAGTACGATATGACGGGGTTTCTTTCTATTTTTTTTCGATGTTGTTGCTTCTGTTTATATGGGAACAGAAACTCGTAGAAGCCTTCCAGCCAACCAACTTTATACACGAAACGCGCGGTTAGGTCCAATTTGAGGACGTCGTCGCGCCGCCAGAAGATTAAATCAAACGTTTCGGAAAAACGGAAAAGTGGAAAAGCTAACGTGTATTGATTTTTGGTCTTGCGTATCTGCCGCTGTTTGAAGTATATGTTGGGGTATGAGGTTTGGTTGAAATTTCTTTTCACCCGAATTATCCGAAGAGAAACACCTCAACATGTGTGGGGGTTTTTCCTTTTAAATTGGAAATCTTAAAATAAATCGAAACCAGCAATAATTCAACATAAATTTCGAAGGACTTTCGAAAATTGTTGTCTCTTTTCTGACAGGATCGCCAATGTTGCTGATCCTAAACTTTTACGGAAAGCTCCCGATTCGGAAGCAACTGCTTCTGACAGCAATGATGGCGGCGTATTCGGGTCACGAGAACAGTTTTCATCATCCGGTGATATTTATGGTCATGATACGGTTTGTCTGAGACCAGAAGTTGGGGGTGGGTGGCTTGTTGTGTGTACGAACTCCCTGGCATAAAGCTTTCATTTCCCTTTTTTTTTTGTTGCTCGGTTGAAGATTTTTATTCTGATTTCCCAGCACCCTTTCAGTCTGATGAAGCTGGGTTTATATTATTTTATGTTTTTTTTTGTGTCCTTCCCTCAATCCAGATCCCACCTCGCAATGGACAGACCCGGTCCCTGTATGTCATCGGACAGTGAATGAGTGAGGTTTATGGCATGATATTCTATTATTTTTTCCGGTTAATTTTTTTTTGTCGTCCTCTGATTTCGCTTCGAATTAAGGTTTACTTTTTTGTTTGGTCGCTGGACGCAAAGCGATTTTCGTTTTTTTGTGTCGACTTAGCAAAAAATGTCAAAATAATCTAAAGTTTACAATCCATTGTTCTTTTTTTTCCACAGTTAGTACACGCTTTCCTGCTGATATATTTAGTAATTTTTTTTTTGTTAAATTTTGAAGCTGGTGATAAAACACAGGCTTGCGATACATAATCCGAGATGAGAGTTTTCATAATCTGGAAGACCGCAAAACAATTTTATTTGAAATTGAATCGACTCGCGAGAAACCAAAATCCCAAATGAATAACGCTGTGAATTGGTCATCAGAAAATTGAAAAAAAATTAAAGTAAGAAAGAATAATAAAAAAAAGTCTCTGAGGGGAAAATGAAATTGAGATTTTTAAATCTTAAATCAGAATCTTAGAGCTGGATTGTCGTGATTTTACTATTTTTATGAATTTTTATGAATTCAGGCCAGAAGCAGCCTGAAAAATTTGCACTTTCTAAGAAAACTCCGTCTTTTTCCACTGGAAGGCTAAATCAAAGTAAACAATCGGCAGAAGCTGCCTGAAAATCTACGCCTAAAAATCCATTCCGTCTTTTTCCATCGGAAAGCCAAACCAAAACAATCAGCAGCAACAGTCTTAATAATCTGCGCTTCCAAGCCATTCCGTTTTTTTTCCTCCGGAAAGTAAAATCATAACAAACAATCAGCATCCTTAAAAATCTGCGCGGCCCAAGCCAATTTCGTCCTTTTCCACCGGATGGCCAAACCAAGGCAAACAATCAGCCACAACATTTCAAAAATCTGCGCTTCTAAAGCCATTCCGTCTTTATCCTCCGGAAGGCCAAATCATAACAAACGACTAGCAGCAGCTGCCTTAAAACTCTGCGCTTCCTTAGCCAATTCCGTTTTTTCCACCGGAAAGCCAAACCAAAACAAACAATCAACAGCATCAACCTCAAAAATCTGCGCTTCCAAAGCCATTCTGTCTTTTTCCAGCGGAAGGCCAAATCATAATAAACAATTAGCAGCAGCAACCTTAAAAATCTTCGCTTCCTAAGTCAATTCCGTCTTTATCCACCGGATGACCAAATCAAAACAAAAATCAGCAATAGCCTTAAAAATCTACGCTTTCTAAGCCAATCCGTCGTTTTCCAGGGGCCGAATTAGAAATATTTTATTTGTAGCAGCAGCCTTGACAATCTGCACTTTCTGTCCTTATTCTGAAAACTGAATCTAAATCTGAAATCTGAATCTGAAATCTGAATCTGAAATCTGAATCTGAAATCTGAATCTGAAATCTGAATCTGAAATCTGAATCTGAAATCTGAAATCTGAATCTGAAATCTGAATCTGAAATCTGAATCTGAAATCTGAATCTGAATCTGAAATCTGAATCTGAAATCTGAAATCTGAATCTGAAATCTGAAATCTGAATCTGAAATCTGAATCTGAAATCTGAATCTGAAATCTGAATCTGAAATCTGAATCTGAAATCTGAATCTGAAATCTGAATCTGAAATCTGAATCTGAAATCTGAATCTGAAATCTGAATCTGAAATCTGAATCTGAAATCTGAATCTGAAATCTGAATCTGAAATCTGAATCTGAAATCTGAATCTGAAATCTGAATCTGAAATCTGAATCTGAAATCTGAATCTGAAATCTGAATCTGAAATCTGAATCTGAAATCTGAATCTGAAATCTGAATCTGAAATCTGAATCTGAAATCTGAATCTGAAATCTGAATCTGAAATCTGAATCTGAAATCTGAATCTGAAATCTGAATCTGAAATCTGAATCTGAAATCTGAATCTGAAATCTGAATCTGAAATCTGAATCTGAAATCTGAATCTGAAATCTGAATCTGAAATCTGGATCTGAATCTGAAATCTGAATCTGAAATCTGAATCTGAAATCTAAATCTGAAATCTGGATCTGAAATCTGAATCTGAAATCTGAATCTGAAATCTGAATCTGAAATCTGAATCTGAAATCTGAATCTGAAATCTCAATCTGAAATCTGAATCTGAAATCTGAATCTGAAATCTGAATTTGAATTCTGAATCTGAAATCTGAATCTGAAATCTGAATCTGAAATTTGAATCTGAAATCTGAATCTGAAATCTGAATCTGAAATTAGAATCTGAAATCTGAATCTGAAATCTGAATCTGAAATCTGAATCCGAAATCTGAATCTGAAATCTGAATCTGAAATCTGAATCTGAAATCTGAATCTGAAATCTGAATCTGAAATCTGAATCTGAAATCTGAATCTGAAATCTGAATCTGAAATCTGAATCTGAAATCTGAATCTGAAATCTGAATCTGAAATCTGAATCTGAAATCTGAATCTGAAATCTGAATCTGAAATCTGAATCTGAAATCTGAATCTGAAATCTGAATCTGAAATCTGAATCTGAAATCTGAATCTGAAATCTGAATCTGAAATCTGAATCTGAAATCTGAATCTGAAATCTGAATCTGAAATCTGAATCTGAAATCTGAATCTGAAATCTGAATCTGAAATCTGAATCTGAAATCTGAATCTGAAATCTGAATCTGAAATCTGAATCTGAAATCTGAATCCGAAATCTGAGTCTGAAATCTGAATCTGAAATCGGAATCTGAAATCTGAATCTGAAATCTGAAATCTGAATCTGAAATCTGAATCTGAAATCTGAAATCTGAATCTGAAATCCGAATCTAAAATATGAATCCGAAATCTGAATCTGAAATCTGAATCTGAAATCTAAAATCTAAAATCTGAATCTGAAATCTGAATCTGAATCTGAAATCCGAATCTAAAATATGAATCCGAAATCTGAATCTGAAATCTGAATCTGAAATCTGAATCTGAATCTGAAATCTGAATCTGAAATCTGAATCTGAAATCTGAACCTGAAATCTGAATCTGAAATCTGAAATCTAAATCTGAAATCTGAATCTGAATCTGAAATCTGAATCTGAAATCTGAATCTGAAATCTGAATCTGAAATCTGAATCTGAATTCTGAATCTGAAATCTGAATCTGAAATCTGAATCTGAAATCTGAATCTGAAATCTGAATCTGAAATCTGAATCTGAAATCTGAATCTGAAATCTGAATCTGAAATCTGAATCTGAAATCTGAATCTGAAATCTGAAATCTGAATCTGAAATCTGAATCTGAAATCTGAATCTGGAATTTGAATCTGAATCAGAAATCTGAATCTGAAATCTGAATCTAAAATCTGAATCCGAAATCTGAATCTGAAATCAGAATCTGAAATCTGAATCTGAAATCTGAATCTGAAATCTGAATCTGTATCTGAAATCTGAATCTGGAATCTATATCTAGAATCTGAATTCTGAATTCTGAACCTGAAATATGAATCTTCCTGGTTTCAGTTTTCCTGGTTTTTTGAATCTTTATTTATCGTAAATTGATTTCCCAAATTGCCATAAACGTAAAATTTTGAAAATTCAACTCGGATATGATTCATTGAGCCAACAACATTCACCCACATCATTGGAAGGAATGCGTTCGATGATTTTCCCCACATGTCCCTCCGTCTGTAGTACCATCATCACTTATAAAGCTGGTATCATAAAACATTTTAATTATGATTTTCATCCCATTCAGCAGACCAGAAATGATGGGATATTCTACTCGGCAACGTTTCTCGGCTCAGTCCTTGTTTTCTTTTCTTCTCTTCAATCTGTATACTGAAACCTGCCCCGCTTCCAGGGTGGTTATCTCACCAGAACCAACCCTGGGAAATGATTCTCGGATATAAACTGCCAGATTGCGGTTATTCCATGTAGGTACTCATATGAGTACGTTTGAAAGGAAGGTACCAAAATAATATTTACACACATCGGAGCCAACTGGCTCAAGAACCGGGAGTGAAAAATGATTCTGGAATGGAACTACGATACTACAACAAATGGGGGCAGGGATTTACGAATTTCGGGGAAATTTCGGCCCGGACCGAAGTCAAGCCACACTGTTATTCCGAAATAACAGCTGAAAAATAACGTGGGAAATTCCCACTCACTCCTTCCCTTTTTTTGGGAAAAAGGGATACACGCACATCGGTGTCCTTTTGGGTGGATGATGGGGGTAAAGGATTTGGCTAGGAGATGGCGTTCCATTTTCTCTCTGGGAGTGACAGGATTGGTGACCCGCCTTTAATCCCACTCGTCTGCTAGTGAAATGTTTTACTTTTTTATGGTCCAAGCTTCCGAAAATACAACGGGGGCAGCGATATGAGATTGTGACTGGAGAACTCTTTGTACCCTTGAACGGACAGATTGGGTTGCAGGATTACGGGAATGGTTGGTCCAGAATCCTGCGTCCATGTGGAACAGAAATCTTTTCGATAGAAAAGATTTTTGTTTTTCATAGAAATGAGTTTATGCACTAGGAAGATATGGTTCGGCATTGACCATATCGAACTGAATGCCATTAGAAAATTTTTAAAGAACAGAATTTGAATTTTATGATGGAGTTAGTAATCGGTACACCTTTCCCCTTTGGGAAGAATAATCAACCAGCATACACGGAAAATAATAAAAAGGTAAAATTTACCGAGATAAAAAGGTGAATGTTTGTGAAATCCGAAAAGTTGAAAGAATTTAGTCACCGTATTTTCATATGATTCAAATTTTCATGGCATGCACGGCGAGAGGAACTTTTTAAGAGAAATCTTTTACAGATATGAAAGAAAGGTGGATAGACAGGCATTAGAGCGCCAATAGAAGAAAGCTTGATATGTGTTGAAATTTTAGGCTAGAATTGTAGCGCCTTTGCTCTACACACTATTTTTCTTACAAAAATCGACAAGTAGCAACTATTCCAGCGAGAATCTGAAAAACGGTGCACTAATGGCTGTCTATCCAAATTTCTTTCATATCTGTAAAAATATTTCTCTTCAAAAGTTCATCTCGCCAAGCATGCCATGAAAATTTGAATAATGAAATTCAAAAGGGAAACTTTTACCTCACCGAGGTGAAACTCACCTCACAACGAGGTAAAATAAACCTGACCCGAGGAGACAAAAAAGGTACAATTCACCTAGAAAAAAGGTAAAATTTACCTCGAAAGGGGGGTGGAAAAAGACTACCCCAGTTACTCGATAAATTTTATCTTTTTTTTAGTTTCCGTGTAGAATTAATTTTATAATTTTCTGTGCAAGAATGCATAGAAAAAAAGAAATTAAAAAAAATAAATGCTGTGCTGATACACTATTCTTCCGAAAGGGGAGAGGTGTAAAATTAACTTTCGCGATAAACTGTGTATCGCCAAACCTTGAAAATCACAAGTGAACGCAACTGGAATATTTGGAAGAAATGAGGGAGGCTAACTTAACTAACATGTGTTAAGGAATTTTCAACATTCTTGATAGCATAAACATCACATCATTTAACGTTCTATAGCTGCTCATTCAAAATTCTGGCAGCGATTGTCATGTTTTTCGAAAGAAATATTTTCGTTCAAATTTTAGTCATTAGACAAAACTGTTCCCAACATTATTGAAATATTTCAGCCGTAACAACCTAAAATGCTGTCGTTTTCTTTTTCACTGGAAAAAATGGCAATCTCATCTCATTAGATTTCTAGTCATCGGTGCGGTCGAAGCTCAACTTTTTGCAAACAGATTTCCTGTGGCTGTTTGGAATGGAACGCAGGGCCGGCGCGCTCGACGGCGGCGTCTCAACGGAACAACCTTTTATAAGCTTAATTTAATGCGTGCCTTCTTGTCAATCCCACGTTCTACATAATAATCATCATCGTCATTGCTTTCTAGCGTCTGTTGCGTTTTTTGGCTAGGGATTTCAACTTCTTACATTTGCGTTCACCGGAAAGCCACTTTCGGCGTTACGCTTCGCGGACTAAAACAGGCGTATCATAAATACATCACCGAACAACCTGGCGGGAGTGCTCTGGTTTCGTTCCGAGGACAGGAGTTTGGACCTTCCCCTACTAAAATATGGAACCGGGCAAGGAAAAGCTTCTTCCCGCGTAGCCAGGAAAAGTCAAGATCACAAGGAAATGAAATTACTTTGCTGGGAATTTAATTTTTTTTTCGTTCTTTTTTCATCTCCTGCCGCCATTCGCAATGCGCCTTCCGGAAGTTACGTTTTTCGTTTCTGATGAGGGATAATCCGACCAACTAGGACTTACTGACTTCTTACCCGGGCTCTCACTAAATAAGGCAGCTGTTGTTGTTTATATAGTTGACTTGATTCGGATTAGCCGAAATAAAAAAATGAAAAACACGCGGAATGGCCCGTGTGCTTTGGAATGAAAAAAGCAAAACGGAACCAAAAGAAGTTGTACTTATACATTACGCATGAAAATTGGAAAAGGAAATGGAAAAAACGACTTTTACTGACTGGGGTCCTCGACCGAATTTGAAACGTTACAAGCACAAAATAGCATCGTAAAATGGCCTGTAACGTACGAGGGGGGCAACTTCTATAAATTAATTTAATTTGGTTATCGATTTCCAATAACAGTTCACCATTTCGACTTCTGATTCAAAATCTGTGGTAACGTACAAAGAAAGATTGCTGAAATAAGCGTTTATGTCAAAATCTCAATATTTAGGTATTATGCTATGAACGTAATCTGAGAAAAGTGGCGTAAACTATTTTCTTACAGAAAAATTTAGATATTAGATTTCGAATTCAAATCTTGGATCCCAACTTTAAATCCAGATTTCAGATTCAAATTCACATTTTTCAAATTTCTCAGACGTCATTTATATATGGAATTTTCTTAAAGCTAAAGTTTCCTTAATCAACATGTGGTAGGTATTTGTTTGAATAAAAATAAACCGAAAAGCTAACACGTTTCCGAGGGCCATCAAAACGTATTATTATGTCCGAGAGATTTCCAAAAGCTGGCACCAGAGCCCGGCCCCGACAGAACTATTTTTAGTCCATTCCGCCCAGACGCCTTTCCATTAGTGCAGATTGTTGGGCACTGGAATGTGGGTCCAACGAAAAAAAAACCATTCTGTTCACCATCTAGCTTCTTTCTTTGGTCAGTACCAAGGTGTACCTGAAACCGTGTGTGCCCCCCTACCAAACACTCTCCCTTTGGACAGTTTATTTCGTAAGTTGATTTCGGTTCCACCCGAGGTAAACTATTAAAGGGCCCACTGGGTGGTAAGAAATCGATTATTGTAGGTTTGTAAGGTAAGGTGAACAAGAAAAAAAATTGAAGGAGCAAAAGGTTACTTTTATTTTCACTTACCTTCGGGTACATGGCGACCGTGATAAAATCAGTGTAACTACACTAGAGCGACACCTACCCTAGTTTAGCTTTTATCGCCCTCGAATCGAAACGAATCGAGTTCATCTGAAGGTTCTTTGCAGGAGAGGACCAAATATTCTTCTGGAGAGTACTTTATTTTTTTCTGAGGTAACAAAATGTGTGTAGGAGAAACGAAACTGGACAAGAATTGAAAGATTGCCAACAGAACGAACTTTTCCTTGACGATGTTTGTTTGTTTGATTAGGTCCGAAATTGAATGGGAATTGTTCTATAACCATGACGAAGGTATTCCCATGGTTATAGGGAGAAGGCTTGGAGTAGATTTCAATAAGGCCCCGAATAACACTGCAATTCAAAGGAATCTTTCTTATTGAGTTGTTCATTTACTTTACATTTAGGGATGGGAAACTCAAACAAATTTAAATGATAATTCGTCTTTTGCTTACTATTCCAATTTTGAGAATTTCGCCTGATATGCTGGCACAGGTCATGCTCAATTGTAAAGTTCTGAGTTCGTCTTGGTACATCTTTGTACCTAAAAATTATCATAATGTCAAAGGTGATGGGAAGTTGTTGAAACTTACGGTTTCGGATTTGGACGAAATCCGTCTTCTCCGTTGACAACCAACATTGTTTTGGTTCTCCGTTTATTTTGGTCAATTCGTCTATTGACGAATGTAATGCTAATGTAATGCGTAGTTTTTAAAGACCTGACAAACAAACTCGAATAAAGATTAACACTATTCCACTACTGAAACCTGCGTTGAATTACATTTTTCAACAGAAGTATTAGAGAAACATGAGAGAGAAAGAAACATAAGCCGTAAATATCACAAATTTTTTAAACAAAGGGGGCTTCACCGACAGGACTTGAACCCGCAGTTTCCGCTTCAGAACAACAGCGTGTTAGTCAAATACACCACGGTGAAAGTGACGAAATAGGCTCCAACATGCGTACACGTCGAGCTGAGCTCAATCGGTCGACTGCTGCATCTCCTATCGATACAGTCCATGTATATCTCGCATGTGTTCTTGGCCCACTATTGATCGCTCTGTTGTTTCTCTATAACCATCAGTGTGGCCAGATCTACACTCAACAAAATCCACACTTTGGATGTATGTTTTCTCGCACATACGCCCTAAAAATTGCTCAACGCTTAGATTTTATATGTCACACATAAAATTTATGTTCAAAATATGAAGTTTATACGATATTTACATATAAATTCAATGATTTTCAACTTCGAAAATATTCTTTTTTCAAATGGCCGACCTGAAGAAAAAGTTGGCGTACCCGTTTCAGGTTTCAACACAGATCATCTGTGGTGGGCTAGAGTGAAATATGTTCCACCGTTACAGGAGGAATTTCGGTGAAAAGCGAATGTCGAGAGAAGAAGGTAAATTATTAATTCTTATGACTTTTATAGCATGCTTCAAAATGGGATTTAATTTTGCAGATTCCGCAGCCTGGTGGCGATCAAAGCCATCGAGATGGTGTTCCAGCCGAATATATTGGACCAACGAGCCGCCGAGGAATGATCGTCGCTTGGCCACAGGTGTGATTTTTTCGGTGTAGTCTTTATTTTTCCTTTAAAGAGAAGTAGGAACGCGAGACATGTACGTATCATCAAGGACCATATTTATGTCAATTAAATTACCAATAAATAATATAATATAAGAAAGTCTCGATAGCCAAAACTATATTCTATTTTCGTCCGAAAATCTTATTCGAACAAAACAAAACGCCTTCGAGTAGGCAGGTATGTAAACGCCTTGAAGTAGGCAGATAATTGAATGCAATGTAGCCATATAATATTTATGTGTGGGTTTTTATAAACATTATGTGTCGCTTATAAAATTCATTTCCTTGAATTCTATATGTGTAGGCACGTTATTTCCAAATGGGAATCACATTGCAAAAATCTATAAGGCAAACACATATTCCCAATGTGTCGATTTTTTGCAGTGTACGGATTTCTCCGTATAGATAAAATGATGAATACAAACGATAGAAAAAATTTCTCACTTTTAGGTAAATTGATAAGGAAAAAAAGTACAATAAAATATGCGCATTTTAAAATTATGAAACATTGTGCAACATACACGGTAAATTTAGATTATTCAGAGACTGAATAATTTCGGTTCAGAGGTCGCACCATGTATGAAGATGAAAACAACCCGAATAGCAAAGACCATGGTATTAATATAACCAAACAATGATTTTCAATTTAACAATAAGCTTTATCGTTATATCTCAATATTTTTCAACCGCTTTGAATTTTGAAACCACCATCATTTTTAACGTCACCGTGAAGTATATCATCAATTCAAAAAATTTCATAGTTATCTAAAATATCAAAAGCACGGTATTGTTATAATTTTCTTGTGATTTTTATTGTTAATGTGTACTTCATGGTAAAATTAAAATCCAAACCAAAACGAACGTTGGTAAACTTTATTATTTTTTACATACTTTTAATTTTGCGTGTAGAGATTTATTTTGGTGGCAAAGTTCGCCATTTTCGCGTCTTTTTTTTCGAAAGAAATTTATAAAATTGCCGGTAATCTCTAATTCAAGATTCGAAACATTCTGTAACTGGGATTCCCTGGCCCGGGTGGACCATCATTCGTCGATTCTGTGCGGAGATTTCGATAACGCTAACTGTGGTGCGCTGACGTTGAACGGCCCTCTTCTGACGGATCTTTTTCATGTCGACTATCCGGATAAGCTGCGGTGGCCATCCTTGCAGAAGTCCCCTGGAAATCTTCCATCCACTGCACCAGAAGCTGTTGAAACATGCCGCCATGGTGGTGGTTCCCATTCAGTCATCGACGACGATGGCTGGAATGGTATCCGCCGAGAGAGATTCCCCGTCGATTCAAGATCTATTCAAGGATGTTAAGATACTTATTTGTTTGTAACTAGGCAAATTTAAAAATTATTCTTGACATCTGTAGCTTCCGGTACAACCTGTCCGAGATACTCACAATGGTGACGATTTAAAAGTTGGTAAGTCGGTCTCAACCCCTATTGAGTTAATCTATGGACTGAATTTTCACGACGAAAGAATTCTTAAAAGATATTTAGAAAGATTGACTTAAGTCTGCAATCTAAATTAGGATATCTGAATAATCAAATTTAAAACCGCTCTGAATCTAAAATCTATGACTTGTAATTTGAATTTGAAATTTAATCGGCGGTCTGTATTCTGATTTTAATTTCCTGATCCAGAATCTGAATTTTGAAATCTAAATCTATCTGAAATCTTAATATTCAATCATAATCTGAAATATGTAATCCGAATTCGAATTTGCAATCGTTATCTGCATTCTGGAATTTCGAATATAATTCTTAAACAATAAATCTCATATTTCTATCTAAAATCTCAACTTATCGAAAATCTCCCGTTTACTTGCAGCTCCCACATCTGAAACGGGACGGGACCCAGCATTGCTGAAAGGCATCACCTCCATCGAGTACCAAGCAAATTCTTCCTCGACCAAGTGCAAATAACTTGAGGCGCTCAGCGTTGAACTGACCGGTGGCTGCCCGAACTAAAAACCAAAGGCCTGTATCTTTGAGTACAACTTGCCTTGAAATACTCGGGCTATGGATTGTACACGGTTGCAGGTGACTCTGAAAAAGTCGGCGGTCGAAACCGCTGTCAAATTAAAAGTATTCAATGGGCTAAATCACCTATACCACAATTATAAAATAAAATAAAACTATTTTGAATTCCTTTTTTAATCAACCAGATTGTTAAAGTTATTTCTTGTTTTAAGGAATAATATTCCTGATAAGTCGTGCTTTAAATAAACGTTTATCAAGTTTAGTTAAAAGCATAACTAATCATGAATAAAATTCCTTAAAATTAGTAATAACTTTAGCAATCTATTCCAATCAATAAAAATATAAATTATTCATGGTAAACCATGAAATTCTATGGTTAAAACAATATGTGTATACCATAGAAAAACCTTGATTTCCATCTTCGTTTTAACAATTGAAATAAACGGATTTTCATGGTTTTACCATGAAAAACTGGAAGCTGTTTTAACCATGAACTTTATATTTTTGGGCTTCCTAATGTATGGAAAATCGCCATTTTTTTCATGGTCACGCTGCATAACAATACCCCTTTTTCATGGTTATTTTCGCCAAAACAATGAAATGTATGGTCGGAAACTATGAATTCCAATGTGCATTCACGGTATCGTGGACGATAATAAGCATTGTGTAGACCATAACATTTATGGTTTGTGAATATGGAATTCATGGTTTTTTCATCGTACAATTCTATTCGGGAACTGAGTTGGAATCCATCAAAATTTTGAGTTGTTTTCATCTATTGACTTTCAAAGAATGGAACTTAGCGAAGACGCATACGTTTTCGAACAAAATAGATGAAAACAACTCAAAGAGTTCCAAAAACCAGTGTTGATTGTTTGGATGCGATGGTCGGAGACCAGTTACGGAATAATCACAGTAATCAAGGTGAGTACAACTTTTAATTACATTTACTATTGAGTTAGAAATTAAGTGGTGTCGAAAGGATAAATATAAAATTTAACAAATTTATCTTATCTTCCAGCAATCTCTACGGAAGCCATCATTCACAACTATAAGTATAATTTTCTCATAATTTTGAAGTGTTAATCATTTTCACCTATGGTGTTTTCTTTCTTCTTGTCTTTTCAGATCAGCTCAAATTAGACAGAGTGTGCTGGTGGGTGAGCGTGCCAGGTGGGATAGCACGTAGTTCCTCCCGCTGAGTGCAGTCAAATGGCCCGGCGGCTCTAATTTTTTTTGTGGTGAAAATAAAACCAACCGGATAAAAATGCACGCATCCATCTTCTGAATACAATCGTCTTTTTCTTTTTGAAATCAGAAATTCCATTCAAAACCGCTTTGAAATTTCATAAATTTTTGATTTTTTTTCATTCAGTCGATCCATGAACAAGCCTAAACCGCCCTGAACAAAAACAACTCAGAATTCGTGAAAACCCCTACAATTCAGTTTTGAGTTTTGCCGCTCTAATCAAAATTTGAGTTTTCCTAGTTTTGGCGCATTTTGAATTGTTTTCCTTCAAATCTGAGTCAACGAGAATTAGAGTGTACTATAGAGCTATTTTGACATTCAAGCCTTTTAGAAGGCCCATGCTCACATTTTTCGAGTTTTACTACTACTGTGCCTAGGTACAAATAGCTTGCCATACTAGAACGCTAGAACCTGCTACGTATCGGGAATTAAGTTGCGAGATTGAAAAGCGCAAACTTTACCGTCGGCACTTAAGCGCCATCTACTAATTGTAGATGTGACAACGGTCATCAATTTAGTTAGCCTGGAATCTCACCCAGGAGGGACAATTTAAATTTGCGCGAATATCGTGTTGAAGGTTTGGCAATCTCAAGAGGAAAATAAAAAATTGCAAATGAAATTTAAAAGCAAAAAATGACTTACCGACGACGCGCCGATTCCTTCCGCAGAGTCTTAGCGCGGACCTTCAATTGGCCTCCAAGGAACAGGTTCGACAACCGGTAGGCACTTCTACTAACCGTTTCCCTTTGGATCGAACCGAATGTGCGGGACAACATTATCGGAGATCGCCAGCCTCAACGACTTTGGGTTTTCCGATACGGCTACACAACTTCCTCTTCGACGACATCGACGACAACGACTTCAATTTAAAAGAAATACGATTTTTCGACTTCAATGAGCGACTTTTCCGATCAGCGTCTGGAGTCTAAGAGAGCGACCCCCGGGTCACTAGCTAGCAAGAAGGCTTCCCGATTGCATCCCCCTATGAGCTTGGCTTCGGGTTTTTGCCAAGACAATGCTTGTAAATCGCACGCGAAATTCAAGAATTTCTTCTCAACGGTTGAAATGGACGTTACGCCGACTAGCCATCTTTACTTTTGGTAGTCCTCTTGATGTCGGATCGTGGAGTTCAAGCCGTATCAACAGGGCCGGTTTCACATTTGCTACCTAGAAATTTTTACCTTGATATTGCCAAAATAGAATAAAAATATATAAAATAAGTAGCAACGCAACACTACCTCCCTCTTAAAAAGAATAATCATACGATCGTTAACGCGGCGCGCTAGCCCATAGAATTCAATTGCCACTCCTGTGTGGTCTTGACTAACATAATTGGACTTTGACAGGAATTCAAGGTGTTCCGTGCAATTTATTTGTTTTCGCATTATTTTTTATTGTCCAACCCCCCCCCCCCCCCACCCCCCCCCCCCCCCTTTGCGATGTTCCAACTCCGAGTGACAAAAGAAGGATTTGAAATTTGTTCCGGCCTTATTTAAAAAAAAATACAAAGCTTAAGTTCAAAACTAATTTAGGCACTAAATAGTCGTTCATGCATTTAAAAATCTTCACGTTCCCGAGGTTAGATGAATATCCAATCTCTAGAACGCTTGTATGACCGTGGCTCCCTTGTATCAGATTCGAAGACCGAAGTCGAGGCGAGTCGAAGCTATCTTTACTTTTGATAGCCCTCTAGATGTCGGATCGTGAAGTTCAATCCGTATCAACAGGGCCGGTTCCTTATTTGCTACCTTGAAATTTTTACCTTGAGATTGCCAAAATAGAATAAAAATATATAAAGTAAGTTGCCACGCCACAAACCTTCTGCCCAATTTTTTGTATCACGAGATTTCTTAGGTACCTTCCGCTTCTTGTACGTCTTCAAGGAGTTCCTGGCTTAGATTCTCGAATCATCCCAATGCTGATTTTGAACTTTTTTGCCAGATCACGCGTTGATACCGATCAGGTACGTTTGATATAAGTGACTACTTTAACAGCCAACTGGGGCTGATAGCAACCCGGTTTTTTCCGGATCTAGGCGGATCCTTCAAGAACGACTCGTTGCCATATTTTTCACGCTTGTGTGGTATACTTTGAATCGTTTTGCGATTTGGTAGTAAAAACCCCTTTTTCAGTGCACCAAATGTGCAGATATATCTTTCTAGTATCAAGATCAATACGAACCATAGCAAAGATGCAAACACTAATCCGAACAAATTGATTGCACAACACTTTTTAAGCGTATAAACAAACTTTTGCTTACATGCACACAGAAAAAAGTTCACTCATTTTTTAGTAAACTAGTTTTAAAAGTTGCTTATGACTTTTTGATACAGTTTTCATTACAATCTGGCGATCGAAAAAAAAGGTCGTCACCTATAAAACTCGCCATCCAGAACTTTCCAAATACTTTTTCCAAAATTTTCCGGATTATTTTGAAAAACAGTTGGCATTTCTGACCACGGCACGACTCGTAAAAGAACCACGGTTCGAAAAAGAACCGAGTAGAGAATTACAGGCGAAAAGTTCATTCGATCGAATTGAACGGCTCTCCATACTTCGCTCTCACCGTTCAGTTTATTAACCAGAGTTAAGTGGCGAACCGCGGCTCTTTTTCGAACAACCAAGTTTCTTTTGGTTCGAGTAAACAAACAAACGGCTTTCTGCTGTTCTTCGCCTGTGATGTGATGGTGAGCACGATTTTTTTTAAACGATTACAAATATTTTTAAAAAGTGCGCATTTTTCATTCGAAAAGAAAAAAAAAAATGCTGCAAAAATGCTGCATCGAATTTCTATTTACCTTACCTAGGTTTTGCCCTTCTCTTCATTTCAGCGCTTTTTCGGCTCATAGTTGGCTCCGATCGAGCATTGAAATTTTACAGCCTCTTCTTTGGGTGTACATGATCTGAACGAGATATGGGCACATGTAATCTTAAGGATGTGAAAGATCCCATTTGAGCACATGAAAAACAATACAAGTATTCCTCTTCCAAACCCATTCCAAAACTGAGTAAATAACTAAATTTTAGCGATAAGGAAGTGCTTTGACAAGGATGTCCGTATTAGTAAAAAGCATTACAATGACTTACATAAAGGGTGATACGGTCAAAATTTGGTCAATATCAACATGACGTATTTCTTTCAATTTTGCATTTAAAAAACTTGAACACCCCTCATTTTGAAGGTGTGCGTGTGTAGAATGTTGCTCCTATTTTGATTTTGGAATTCACTCTTCAGTTGTCAAAATGCCGTCCAAGGAAGAAGAGCAGAGTATCAAAATTTTGCTCGCGCATCGCGAATTTCCGAACTACTCGCACGCAAAGCTGGCAAAAAAGTTGCCAAATCAACCGTTACAAATGTAATTAAAGTGTTTGGGGAACGTTTGTCAGGAAGTCTGGATCGGGGGGAAATCGAAAACCGGAAGCCGCTGAGAAGACAAAGAGAGTTGTCGGTAGTTTCAAGCGAAACCCTAACCTCTCTCCCCGAGATGCGGCAAATAAGCTGGGTGTATCGTCTTCAACCGTGCATCGAGCCAAAAAACGAGCTGGACTATCGACTTTCAAGAAGGTAGAGACTCCAAATCGCGATGATAAACAAAATACGACGGCCAAAGCGCGATTCCCGGAAGCTGTACGCGACGATGCTGACGAAGTTTGACTGCGTGGTAATGGACGACGAAACCCACGTCAAAGCCGACTACAAGCAGCTTCCGGGACAGGAGCTTTATACGGCAAAAGGAAGGGGAAAGGTAGCAGATATTTTCAAGCACACGAAACTGTCAATGTTCGCGAAGAAATATCTGGTTTGGCAAGCCATCTGTACCTATGGCTTGAAAAGCAGCATTTTCATAGCTTCCGGGACTGTCAACTAAGAAATTTACGTAAAAGAGTGTTTGAATAAACGTCTGCTGCCATTTCTGAAGAAACACGGTTGTTTCGTACTGTTTTGGCCGGATTTGGCATCTTGCCATTACGGTAAAAAGGCCATGGAGTGGTACGCAGGTGGTTCCCAAGGACAAGAGCCCTCCCAACACGCCAGAGCTCCGCCCAATTGAGGAATACTTGGCTATTGTCAAGCGGAACCTTAAGAAGACCAAAAAACTGCTAAGGACGAGCAGCAGTTCAAGGCAAACTGGCTTTCTGCGGCGAAGAAAGTGGATGTACAAAATCTGATGGCAGGGGTTAAGCGTGAGGCCCGGCAATTTGGGTTTGGAAAAGCGGAAGCCTTACTGAATATTTTTCCTGAATTTTATACTAGTTAAACTTGAAAAAGAAATTTAATTTGATTTTTGAAATTAACGACTTCACCGATTTACACGCGTTTTCCCTTGACCAAATTTTAACTGTATCACCCTTTAGATAAACCTACTGATTTGAAAAAAAAAATGTTTTGAAGTTTAAAAAAGTCAAGTCAAAAAAAAAATTACACTTTTTGCATAACAATAATCATAAGTTAAGTTAAAAGATGATAAAAGAGTAGAGAAAGATTTAATATTGTTGAATACCAATCAGATTCAAAAACAAATTTGGAAATAAGGTTCATCTTTATTTTAAATTTGAAACGTTGGTACATCAAGAATTTATAATTCTCTTTCCTATCCCAGAAGTGCTTACTATTTTGCCAATGTATAGGCACTATCGGGATGGTTCCGAGACTTCATAACGTGTATCTCTAAATTGCTACCGATGTCCACTAAGTCCGATATTCGATTGCCCTCCTTTGTTTCCCTCAGCTGACTGGATGAGCAAGCATGCATGTGTTGTTTCAAAGAAAAAGCGCTCCCAAAGGCCCCTCAAAAAGGACGAGGACCAGCTCGCTCGCACTTGACTGAACAAATACCGGAAGCTGTCAATCAACTGAACACCCGTATTGCAGCAGAAGCTTTCTCCTAGTGTCTCGGTAGGTTTACAGCTGTGTATAAGAGGTCGGTCAAAATCCATTATTTTTTTCTGCTCCGAATCAGGAAGTGGACCGTCATATTCCGCATCCATAGACAATATCATGTCACCTTCCGCGCACCCATCCCTAGAACTTGCGACTGGGTAGGACGGCTTTTACCTTCGTCACCGAGATTGCCCCCTAGGGGGACTGGGAGGGGGCAAGTGATGTGGATGGATAAACTTACCTCATCAACAAACTCGAAATCGCCATCGCCGTACTTGTTCGGCTTCTTCTTGGCATCCACCAACACCACCAAGAGGCAACCAATGATGGCCACCAGCAGCAGGATCCTAAAGCCCATCTTGTTCATGCTAGTATTGGTTTTGGTTCAGCAGCTACTACTGTCAACACACTTCCGTCGCAAAGCTTCTTCTCCCAAATTCTGCCCGAATACTTTATTCCCTCCGATTAATCCCCTCTTGAGGAATTCGGCAATCAACACATGCACCTAATTAATCACCCGGAAAACAGCTCCAAAGTTATCCTAAATCACGGCACCACTACTGATCACTGCAGTAATCCGGAAGCACGACCGAAGACCCAAACTCGTCTCGAGGACTGAAGTAAACTAGGAACACCAACAACGAGGAAATATCCCAATTAGTAGTGGATTTGGCGATAGCCAGTTGTAGGTACTCGGTTACTATAACCGTGTGTTTTCCATCAGAAAGCAATAATCACCAAGATCTTGAAATTTGACAGGAAATGGCACAACTTCTCGCAACCGACTCGGGACGCACGACGGGTTGTTGGAGGAACCAAATTCCTACACTGTTCCCCCGAGAACCACAGACACAACACGCACACAGCGACAAAACGGACTCCGAGCGAGGGTGATAGGAGGCGGGCAACCGCGGGGTTATCCAATTGGCCCACTACACTACTGCTGCTGACTCGAGAAGAGCAAGAACCGCACCGTACCGAGATTGAAGCCACACGACACGGCGCAACGACACACTTCCGACACCGAGAAACGTTCGAACCGAATTGAATTCAAATCCCAACACACGATTGGAGCTTCGTCGTGAGGATTCAGTAGAACCGGAAGTCGGATCATGCGCAGTGGGCTGCTAGCGGGATCCTTTTTCTGGTGGAATTTCTTCGCCCCTTTTTTCATTATGTTTTGATTTTGCGTAGCTTCGCGAATGTGCAGGATGAATTTTCCGCCGAAAGTCAACTGTGGGGTTTTTCACATATCCTCCGAAGCGAAAGCGGAAATTCCGGGGATCTTTTGGTGATGGTAGAAAACTCTCTTCAAATTGCCCGTTGGTTCATAAACCTTTCTTTTCGTGTTAAATTTCAGGTAAAATCAGAATTTCTTTTCTTGTGGAAAGTCTCGGTTTGAACGCGCCGAAACTTTCATATCGTTTGATTATCCATTTTCGTCGCTGACGAACACTCCTCTGTCACGGACATCCTTTCCAAATTGACTTTTTCGATCGCTTTAATTCGGTCACTGCGGTGGAAGTTGGGAGAAAAGATTTTCCAGGTTGTCGGCAAAGTCGTGGTAGGGCATTTGCGGGGAATGTATTGGGAGACTGCCTGCCTCTCAACAGACGGCGTTGATCTTGATTGGTCGATGTGGAACATAGGTTCAATTTGGTAGTCCAACTTCTTGGCGGAAAATGGAAAACAGGTGATACCCACGTATAAGGTTAGGTGCTATTGTGAAGTTGCTGAGAATATCTTGGATTGCCAGTATTATGAGGGAATACTCTTTGACCAACAGTTGAATTTCAGAGAATCTGCGGGTGAGCCAACAATTGATTCGCTTAACAGCAAAATTACCGGATCTCGCCGTGGTTACAAGCACAATCGATCCATTCTGGAACCGTTCTGAAGTTTTTTTTGCGGGCGGAGGAGGAAAGCTTTCAACATCAACGATAGCAATCGCTAGCATAACTGAGTTTTCAAGTATCTAGCGATCATTTATATCTATTATGAATGAATATCGAAAGAACCTTGAAATGGGCTGTCCGGAATTCCACAGTCCGCTAGTGGTAATGACTGACCCTAACGCCCACTCCACCTCATGGGGGAGCACTCACACTTCCGATAAGGGATTTCATCTGAAAAACCTAACCTATCAAAAACCTAACCTTTCTCAGTTGCCACCCTGCCAGTATTGATCCTACATCTGTGTAATGTCTGTCCTAGACATCATCTTTGTCTTCGGGAACTGGGGGAACGAAATTCAACTGGGATGTAAGTATTAGACGACTCCTACAGAAGTGATCACTTCCCTATTCTCATTAAAATACAACACTATTCTCCTAAAGTTACCACCAGATCTAGGAGGAAATACACCGAAACCGATTGGTCTCAATATCAACTTCTCGAAGATAAATTCATCAGATACAGGAAACCAACCATCCTATAAAACTTGTCACAAAACATCCTTGAAGCTGCCAAAAAATGTTCCTTCCCATGGTGTTTCGACGTAGTTTGGGACACCTTAAAGAATCGTCGAAAAAAGTTGCGTGCCCTTAGAGAATCCCTGTGGGGTAAGCTGTGCTCATGTACTTATACATATGACCCATTTTACTTTATCCTCTTTCTCATTTGTCTTCCATCTCTTTTTTCCTTCTCGTTTTCCTCCTCCTCCTTTTTTCTTTCTCCTTCTCCATTTCCGCAAACTTCAGACTGGTACGTAAGACCTCGAGACGTGTACCGATTAGGTAACGCTTTCAAAGTAACTCACACCCGTAAGATTTCTAACCAACGATGTTCTGGCCGATTGGGAGACTTCCAAGCTAGAATCGCGTCCCGACCACCTGGATAGTCTCTCCGCTTTCTATTGCTGCAGAAAAAATCGTAGATGAAAACGTGAGACCTTTTTAGTCTCACCGCACGTATGAGTCCAGATTAGGGTTATACCGCGCCCTAGGATCACGTTGCTTTTGATTGGTGGTGTCATACGAGGCCTCTCTCCTGATCCGTATCAGATCACACATGATCTGCGATACCACGTCGTTTATAGTTCGTCATGAATGTTCGTCGCGACACATTTCATTCACAACATTCTCAGCGTTCACGAGTAAAAGTTGCCTACGCCTCGACATGAACCTGGGCAGAAAAATAGTGCATGTTCTGCCGATTCCTTTGTATCTACGCATTCCGGGAAATATGGCGAGCTGATAAGCTCAAACACATGAAGGTATGATGACCCGCAAGGGACAGGTAAAAGTTGACCTCTCCAGACTTCTAATTTACCTAGTCTGAAAGCCGCGGGATCAGCTTATGCGTCCATCTTGCAATGCTAGATGCGTCCCATTGCTTCTGCCACTTGAGCATTGATGCTGCTTTTTGAGCTTTACGCACTCCTCTAACAGCTTTTGCTACGTAACAGTCCTTATCCTCCGCCAGAGTGGTGTCGATGGGAATCAGCCGATGTGCAATGCGCAATTTGGATCTGTTGTGTTCCACCTCTAGGGCAGAGCCGCTCATCTGTCTCGTAGTTTCGATAGTGCCACGCTCGCAAGGAGACGTCTCTTGCTACTCTTTAGAACATGGCAGTTCGGCATAATTCAGGCCAACGAGTCGATGACTTTCGACGCATTACCAAAACAAAATTTGACATGTGCATCGAAACTTAAGCGGCGGTATTTCAGCTGCTGTTTCGGAGATGTGGTGTGTCCTCCAACAGTAATCTCCATGTGCAGCACAACTCTTTTGCTGGTCACTAGTAGTACTTCGGTTTTATGGTGGGCTATCTGAAGCTTGACTCCTTCCGTCTAGATGCCAACCCTTTCTACAGACACCGTTGCAAGGTCTGCTTCCTCTTCGATTGTTTCGTCGGTGATCATTAGGACGGTATCGTCTGCCAGCCCGACTATCTACGCGAAAGCTGGTAGTTTCAGTGTAAACAGCTCTTTATGCATGGCATTCCAGAGCACAGGTCCAAGTATGGAACCCTGTGGAACATCCGTTGTTAGGGCAGTAGATCGTAACCCGATTTCGTAGGTCATTACGCGATTTTCAGAAAAGATTCTATTATCCTGCAGCTGGTATCGGGAACACGCATCCTGGGGAGTGCTTTGGCAATAGCTCCCCAGCTAGGGGTGTTGAAGGTATTGATATGCGCGTTTCGCGTATTCTGTCACCATTTAGATGGCGTCCACTGTGGATCTCTCTTTCCGAAAGCCGAACTGTCTGTTCGATAGTCCACTTTCACCCTCTGTGCAGATAGTTAGTTTGTTAAAGATCATCCTCTCTAGTAGTTTACCAAAGATATCCAATAGACAGATAGACCTGTACCATGACGGATGCCCTGGGGGTTTTGCCGGTTTCGGTAGAAACACCAGCTTCGCTGATTTCCACAAGTTGGGGAAAGATCGCTCGTCGAGACACTTTTGTAACACCACTCTGAAAGTATTTGGAGAGTATTTGGGGTCTTAGAAACATGCGGTGTCTTAGCGATGGCCACAAGTTTCTACAACAGTTGTCTTACGCTGAACGAATCAGAGTTCGCCCTTCGTTGAATCAAGGGACTCTCAGCCGACCCAGACGACATCGGGTACCCCTGTCTAAAAAATTTGCCCCTTCTTGAAAAAACGACCTTTTGAGTCTTTCTCAACCATATCTGGTCAGAAGGCATCAAAAACGCAATTAGAACCAAAATCTTATTGATAACTTCCGCCCCTAACCCTCCTTGAATTCATGGGGAAAATACTGGAACAATTAACTAACATACGAAAAAATATAACAACTCCTTGACCCTTGGCAATATGTCTTTCGAGATGGAAAATCGACCGACAATTATTTCGACAACCTCGAAATTCTATTCGACGCCCACCTAACCCAGCAACACTACATAGAATGCCTCTCCCTCGAGGCCTTCGATTTAGTCGATTGTAACACCATCCTAATATTGTGATATTAAATAAAAATTCTAGGAGTCTAGCCACCTTATACCGATAATCGGTGTAAGTGAAGTGACAGAGGTTCATTTCCAAATTTTATACGAAGTAACGTTTTTGAACCTTAAGTGACTACTCGAATCGAGTCTCTCGGGTGACTCGACTATCGTCACCTCACGCGCGGCGCAGAATAAAGCCCAATATCTCAACCTCAACGCCATTTACCATCACCTTTGGCTACCGTGGCGTTAAGAAATAATTAAGAAGATAAAATTGTGGAAATTTTAAATTTACAGCAACAGCAAGCAACTCAACATTGAGATATAAGTACTCAATGCATCGTTTGCCGTTATCAACTCTGAATTGTTTAGGCTCAAATCCCTTTGACTTAGATCGCCACCCCTAATTTCTGCCTTCGACAAGCGCTTCAGGCAAGAAATGTCAGTTCAGATGAGCTTCGATTGGTGTTCGGAGCCCATCCGAACTTACAATTCTTTGGTGAAGCACTTAAAGCTGTCAAGTCTACGGGGTGCAGTTCGACGAGTGACGTCACGGGACTCGCAAAGGGATTTGAGGTGCTCATGCGGGTCTGACTGAATTGTATTTCGGTGTCCTATTTGGTACCCCCATCAGGCTTCATCTGGCTACCAAAATACCGAAGCATTCCACCTTCTCAACCTGCTTTCTTGAAACTAAAATGATTTTTAGGTAGATTTTCTTCGAGTTGATCTCTAGGCCATTGACTTTGAGAGCTGCTGCCATACATCGTAATGTTACGTTTGGGCTGAGCTGACAAGGCAGATGAGTCGGTTTACAGCATTGCAACAGGGATTTAATCGATTTCGGGTACTTTGTTGGACTTAAGGTACTAGATTGCCGCTTCAATTTCAGTAATTCCGGGTGCCGTTAATGGGACTTACTGTTTGCCATCGCTATCCGTGACTTCAAGAAGAGTTTTTCAGCTTTTGAGCTGATCTGTCCACAGCTAATCTGCTCGGTTGTTAGCGAAATTGTAGCATTTGCCCTTGCTTGGCAAGGGTTGAAAAGTTACAGTTCTCATCCATGTTTTGATAAAGGTCGTTCCAGTACGGTTTCCATAAAAAATTTCCAGTCAGGATCAGAAGGTTGTTAGCCCAAGGTCCCTATCCCGCGAGATAGTGCAATTCTGTTGAAATGGTATCAAGAATCCCTTCAAGCCCTTGATCGATTCACTGTTTTTAGTACTTCTAGATGTACTGAAACGAATGCAAGAAGTTTCTCCAACTTCCAAATACACAATGCGTTGGTCTAGACTTCAATTCTAAAGTAGTATAGGTAGAAGAAGGCGTTTTTAGATGAGGTTCTTTTTCGGATATTCTAATCGAACGAAAGGTTCCCAATTATCTTAGTAGGAGTCCGAAAGTGAGTGTATGTGATTTGCCAATTTCGGCAACAGAACTGGAAACCTCCAAGTTTTGTTGATGAAGTTGCAATCTTATCAACCGCCTAGAAACATTCGGTGAAGTGGTCAAAGTTTCATGAACAATTAATATAGAAAATAAAGGATGAAATAAAATACTTGTAACGAATCAATCGGGGATAAAAATGATAAACTTTAAGAACGTTAAAATCAATAACATCTAAGATTTAGGTATCGGACAACCTGGTGCAATTTTTATTGGACTTATTGGAAATGCTTATTTCTGTGTATACATCAAGAACCACTGTAGCTCTACATCCGCTACGCCAGAGAGCTCCCCTACAATAATTTACTTTCTGAGTTTTTTCTTCATTGATTGTGCTAACAACGACCGATAAGGATCTATAATCATTACGTGACTATTACGATAATCAGTTGAACAGCAGAAGTCGCTCGCCATTGGTTTCTTACTTCAAGGTAATGTAGTGCCATTTGTCAACTGCAAAGAGACGTGTGATAAGAGAAGGAAAAATATGTTCCACTTGTGAGAAAAAACGGGATAGTTCGGTAAGTTTAGAGCAAAAAGTGACCCAACATATACCTAGGTGGTAGGTTATTCATATTATTAACAATAACAACAACCGGGTTCTACTTCTAGGATCTTAGCAAATAGCGGGGGTATTGGAAAGGGTCTTGTTCAACCGGGAATGAATAAAGCAGCTAGCTTCCCAAAAAAAATGTGGCCATCGGGGGATTCCAGTTCAGCGGGTCCTTGCCGAAAGCAGAGCGTGCCCTAATACAACGAATATCTACGGCTATGATTCTACAGCTTTGAGTATGCGTTCTCTTCGCGGAAGTGCCATTTATGTACTAGAAAAAGGCATTAAGTTTAGAAACATCTTTAACATCTAGCTTTGGTAACTTTTATAATACAAGTATCGTGACCGGCTCTAATCCTGCGCCGTTGATTTTCAACTAATTTTTTGGAGAAAACTGGTTCAGTTTTGTTCCGGTATTTCTTCAATTGTTTTTTTCGTTATCAAGAAATTAACAACGGGCAGAGTTAGAGTTCTTTAAGGTTAATGAAAATCAAACCATTGTTAAAATATAGAAAGCAGTTAGATGAATTTTGAAACTTTAAGGACAGAGCGTCAATCGTTTGGTTTGGAAAGTGATGACAGATGATCACAATACTATTGTAACGAAAGCATGCAAACCAGAATAAATAAAAATAATACTTACTGGTATCACTACGTGGCTGAGTTTCTCCACCATTCGAACTTCTGGTCAAAACTTCCTCGGCAGCATCGGCGGCCACCAAGTACGGGGATCCTTCGACGGTTGTGTTAAGACTGCAGAACAAATAAAAAAATGTTTACTAATTTTGATCATCCTCAGAATTATTACATTCGATTGTACCAAGAAATTCCGGTATTTTCGACTTCCTTGTTGACCAGTGTTCGCCAGAAGCGGTTCGTTTCCTCAACGACCTTTGTAGCAAAAGCCGCATCCTTAGCCTCTCCGTTGAAGGCAAACTGGTTTTCCGGTTTACCGTCAGGAATTTTGTAGATCTTGAACCACTCGACGGTGGCCTTCAGCAGACCCGGGAAGACCTTTTCCACGTCGTTGATATCGTTCAGCTGATCGGCCACCGGATCCTTGACGTCGATCGAAATCACCTTCCAGTCGGTTTCGCCTTCGTCGATCAGCGCCACCGTGCCCAGAATCTTAACCTGCACCACATCGCCCCGCTTGGCAACGCGGGATCCAATTTCCAGCACATCGATCGGATCGTTGTCTCCCTTGCAGCCGGTGTTCGGGTCCAGGTGGTCCGGATTTTCCCAGGTCTGCGGGAATGCGCCATAGTTCCAGATGTACCCGTGATGCGGGAAACAGTTGGCCACGAATCGAAGCTTGCCCTTCTTGACGTCCTGCTTGATCGGATTCAGTCCCTCGGCCAGGCTGATCTCCATCTTGGCGTTGGTCCAGCGGGGCACCTCGACCACCATGTTGTACACCGTCTTGGCGTCGTTGGCGTACAGCGGAATGTCATGAAGGGGGGACACCGATTGGCCGTCTTCGGTTTCTGCGGAAGGGAAGTGGGATTAGAAGTGATATCTCGAAAACGAACGTCAATATGTTGAGGATTGATTTTACCAACACAATATTTTAAATTTCAAAATTTACGGAATTCGGTCGCAAATTTTGTAGTAATGTTTTTTTTTTGTTTATGTATTTATGAGCTCCTGACAAATGTATGACATTTTTAATTTTGCATTATTACTTTTAATGGACGCTAAGAGCTGAGAGCTCAGACAAAGAATCCTTCAAATTGACACTCCTGGCTGAACATCGCAATATCCCTCTTGTTTCTCAAGCGATTTGTACAAAACTTGAAGTTTCAGAAATCTTGTAGTAACGTAGGTTACTAAAATATGATTCTCTAACATTAACCCAAAATAGTAAACCTTACTTTTCAATCAATTGATCGTCAAAATTCATTCAGTAAAAATGAATAAATTTTGAACAGTGGATTGTGTAGGTGAAGTTTCCTCAAATCTACGTGAAACCAGTAAAACGTAAGTCATATTCAGTGTTGCAAATATCTATGTACTTTTTCACGCAGACTTTATGTGGAGATTTTTTTGCGTGCTGTCGATTAATAATTGGAATCTGAGTTCTTCATTCAAATCTGGAATCTGAATCTGCTAATGTAAGCTTCTGAAACCTAAAAAAAGTTAAACTTGAAATCGGAATCTTGAAAGCCGAACCACCTTCATCTAGCGTAGTCTGAAATCTAAATTTGAATAACAAATTTGCAAAAGCTGCAATAAAAAATAATCATCTTTAGTTTGAAAATATGTTCTAATATGAAAACACACAGGCAGAATCTAGTTTAGGACCACAGCCTTAAAATAAGTTTAAAAAAAACTAGCAAAAGGTATCACCTGGCTCGATAATTAAGAATCGACGAATCTTTCCTTTGCAATTCAACAGCTGACATTTTGTTATGAAAATTTATCAGTGGTAAAACTACAGTTGAAAAAAGTGCAACTCCTGGATGTTAAACCTGTTAAACGTACTAATTATCTACTCATATCTTTGTCGATCAATGTAAAATGCAATTAAAAAGCATTATGCCAAGTTATACCTATAGTTGATGGCGAACGCTCTCGTTTCAGTTCATCAAAGTTTCAAGCTTAACCCATCGCCCAAGTAAGATTACTAATCACCGAGATCAAACGAACTGATAAGAACAATGTTTGGAATCGCAAGATACGTCACCACTCCTCTCAATCTCCCGTCGAGGAACAAACGCGCCCCTTCCGCCGATCTAACATCTGTATCAGGCAGGAAGTTCAATGGCGCGCAAATGCTGGTGATAAGGCGAGGAAGGAAAGGTGTTTTGTCACGTCGTCGTCGTCGTCCAAAGGTCACCTTTTCCCCGGTTTCGATTCGAAAATTAATAGCTATTTCCATTACCGAAACACGAACCACCTATTTTTTTTAAAGGTAGCACAAGAGCAATCAAAAGATAAAACGATAATGGTTGATTACTTTCCCCGCACTTGGCCTGGTCTATTTTGACAGATCAAAATTGATTGAAAGCTTTCCCCCTTTCTATTTAAACACCAGTTACGCAACCCGGAAGTAACCTGTCCATCTAGATAGGAACTACTACGTGGCCTGGCTCCCGTTACTAATTCCCATAATAGGGCGAAATTCGACATTCGCATATGCAAATTATAACCTATCTTTTATAAATATAAGGAAAAAAAAAGCTTAATACTCACTGAAAAATACCCGATAGTCGGTCGAGTTGGGGGCTCCCCGTTCCACGATTTGGTACTTTTTGTTGGCCACCATGGTCGGAACACTACCGGAAGCTACTACTGTCAGCGGGCAAGATCCGTAGCTGCGTAGAACGGGAACAACAACAAAACCGGCCGGGGAATTACTTGCTGTCACCAAAAATTTTCGGGTCAATGGAGCGGTAGCAGCAACACCAATCGAAGAATGATGCCGAAGAATGCGCGTCGTCAGTAAAACTGCGACCGAGGATGTCGTTTTCCGCCGTCCAAGCAGGCCGATCCACGATGACAGCATTTTCCGCACTACGACTTGCTCAATCGGCACCCGCTCTGGCCCACTGTGTGCGAAAAGCGAAGAAGAGCGGAGTTTTTCTCTCTCCCGAGAACGCGAAATGTATCCATGGTTTGATGGTATAGGTGAGGATAACCCTTTCGTTCCGCAAAGAGATTAACCAAAACGAGTGAAACCATCTGATGCAAAGGGGGCAGCCAAAGAAAGTTTACAAACTTTTTTTGAGTTTTTAATCTTGATGATATTTATTAAACTTTACAAAAAAGATTTCTAGTATGAAAACTTAAATAAAGGATTCAAAAATCATTTTTACGTCATTTATGACTTTAACTACAAAGTCAATGTTAACATTTCAAAAGAGATAATGACATTTTTATCTAACAAATTTCAATTTTGATTGAGGTTAATAACGATCTCAATCTGCGCGGCCATAAAAAAATGAATTAACCATTAATCATTTGGCATATGCCTTTTGGAAAAAGTAGACAAGCTTCCCGAAATATCCAAATCCCCACACGATACGACCAGACCCGATGCGGCCGCCTGTTTTTAAATGTGTGCATTTTGAATTTGGCGAGAGAGCACGTGGCCACGCGATGGCGTGGCAATTTGACGTTTTGAGCAGTGAGCGGTTGTGCAAGAGTGCCAGATTGATTTGTCAAAAATCATCCAGGAGTTTTCCGGACACCTGAAAATGTATGAAAATAAAATAATGCAGCTCTGCTTAGATTGGATGAATAATGGTGAAAAACAGATGTTGCAGACGCCTTTACTTATGCAACAGAAATGAGCAGCTCCTTGATTGGCGAGCAGTTAATATCAAAAATCACCTTTTGTATAACATCTGAATCAGAGATTATCTTCGGTAAAATGGGTCGACAATTTCCGAACAAATTTGTTAGATGTTCTCATCATTAGATTGAAATTGAAATGGTTGTTTGGAAATCAGTAAAATTCAGAACATTTTGAAGACCATTTATATAAAATCAAGAAATTCCAGAGTTTCTGAATATTCAGGACGGTCTCTGGAAAATCAGGACAAATCCTGAAAAATCAGTCCACTTGGCACCACTGAGTCATTAAAAAAACTCTCTCAAGGTACGTTCAATGAGAGAACCGGTATGGAAGTGTAAGGCTGATGTCATGCTGACGCAACTAGCAACGCAACGCAACGCAACGTTCCAATAAGATTGCGTTGCATTGCATTGGTATGTCATGCTGGCGCGACCTGTCACTTTGAAATTCCCTACAAATCATACCTTCTCTACATCTGATAATGCTTTGAATCGTCTCCTTTCTTTCCGGAGCCATCAAAAACTCATCAAATCACGACCCGGATTGCAAGAATGCCGAAATTTGAACCGACAAAATTCCTTGTTTTTTTGCCGGAACTAAGAATTCATGAAAATTTTCTCGCCGATTAAGATAGTTTTTAGTTTATTATCACAAGTTCGGACAGATCTTCGTACTATTGTGCTTAAAACCCGGAATCACTGCTTCAAATCGAGAAAAAACAATGTTCCTATTGGATTTCCTACTAGTCGCGCTACTAAACACATCGGCATCAGATTGGTCGCGCTACACAAAGCGACCAGTATGACAGGTCTGCGCGATTTCCATGGAGATCAAATGAGAGCTGGTTAGTCGTGTGAACGTTGCGTTGTAGGTCGCGTTGCTAGTTGCTTCAGCATGACATCAGCCTAAGTGATTGCTTGTTAATCGTAACAGAATTTGTTAAATTCAACAACAGTTTTTGTTCCTTAAAAGAGGAAAACGGGGAAAATAAATTGTCCTATATGATCTCCATTATGTTAATTGAAAATATGTACTGAACGAAGTTATTAATTTCAATTAAGAAACATTTTAATTTATTTTACAATTTCATCAAAAATTCTTTAAACAACGAATAAGCAATCAAATCATAGATGAAATTAAATCAAAACAAGTCTAATCTCATCATTATAAAAATCGGAATTTATAAAAAGGAAAAGATTTTAAATTAAAAAAAAATAACATTCCTTGTACACAATCCTAATTTAAAATAATTCTCCGAATATAACATCCAAATTAAATAAAACAAAACAAAAACCAATCAATGACTCAAAATAAGGCGTAGAGCATTAATGATCAAATTACTGTGCCCTGATTCAGATCGAGGAATTCAGATTAAAAATCTTCAGATTCAGATTTCAGATTCTAATTTCAGATTCAGAAATCAGATTCGGATTCGAATTTCAGAATTCAGATTCAGATTCAGAATTCAGATTCAGAATTCAGATTCAGAATTCAGATTCAGAATTCAGATTCAGAATTCAGATTCAGAATACAGATTCAGAATTCAGATTCAGAATTCAGATTCAGAATTCAGATTCAGAATTCAGATTCAGAATTCAGATTCAGAATTCAGATTCAGAATTCAGATTCAGAATTCAGATTCAGAATTCAGAATTCAGATTCAGAATTCAGAATTCAGAAGTCAGAATTCAGATTCAGATTCAGAATTCAGAATTCAGATTCAGAATTCAGATTCAGAATTCAGATTCAGAATTCAGAATTCAGAATTCAGATTCAGATTCAGAATTCAGATTCAGAATTCAGATTCAGAATTCAGATTCAGAATTCAGATTCAGAATTCAGATTCAGAATTCAGATTCAGAATTCAGATTCAGAATTCAGATTCAGAATTCAGATTAAGAATTTCCTTAATAATGCTGTCAAATTTAAGTAAGAATTTTAGGCTTCCTCAATTCTCAATTTGCAATAAAAACTCATTTTTCCAACTAGCATTTTATTGAATCTCGTCAACTAACGCCCTCGCGTCCTTGATACCGTGAAGGTCAAAATATCACTTTGCTAATAACTTTTAATTACATATACAACGTTTATCGTTATAATCTTTGTGTGGACTCCCCGAAACATCAAAAACAGAAACAGTTTTCTCCTTTCGTTTACAATAAATAAGTTTCAATGTTTACAACTATTCGAACAGTTATTGGTTACCGTTTTATAATTATTTATTGATTTTTCTTCTCTGTAATTACTAGCTAAAAGGCTTGCTAAGGAATTTGTGTATTTTTGTTGAGTTTAGCAGTTTTGTTTTCATAGGCGATGGGTTTCCTCGTGCGCGATGGGATGTTTTTAAAAGTTGTGGGACAGTTTCTAACCATTTTTTTATGCGTTCGAACAAACGGATTTTGGTTAATATTTTTCTCAGTGTGGTTTCGTTTTAAAATGGTTTTAAGAGAGACTTGTGAGAAAGTTTGCTCGATTAAAAGTTGTGAGTTTTTTTTGAGGGAATCTAATTCAGTATCAACAGTTTGACAAACAGGCAGACGCCAAAGGCGGAATAGAGAAACCGATGGTTTAAGGCAGCGATGGATCCGGAACCGTCCAAATCGGATCGATGCTCTGGAATGTTCCTAGTTTTGTTCATCATCCAGTAGAAGGCGTCCATTTTCTGTTTGCGTTTCAGCTCCTCGCCGACCTGCTGCCGGATGCGAGCGTTGTAGTCGTTGAGCCACTTGATCTGAAATGGGTAATTTGAAGGAATATAAATTTCTTATCTAAATTTAATCTTCAAGTTTGGGTTACCTGAGGGGATGTTAGCATGGAGCGATCAATCAATTTTGGCTCAAATGGTACCAGAGTGATGTCCTGGAAGGAGAGGAATTTGTTTCCCGAAGTGTGGACGTTGCCAGTATCGTGGACTTCCAAAACATTTTCCAATCGGATGCCAAAATCTCCGGTTTTGTAAAATCCTGGTTCTGTAAATTGGGAAAAATAATTAAAAAAAAACTGCAGGATTTGTTTCACTTGTTAACTCACCATACGAGAAAAAGTAACCTTCCTTGAAAGTGTTGAAACCGTGTCTGGATTTTCCCGATTCGGAAATGGGAGCTGAAAATAAACAAATCAATTTTTTTAATTTTTTTTTTCAGTGTGGCCCGTTTTCATCAAAGGAACATCTTCAAATATGTGTACACTGAAAGATAGTCACATCCTCAAAACGACACTTACATTCCTTAACCGAAAGATAGGACCCCACTCCGTGCCCCATCCCAAACGGGTAATCGTTCTTATGGCCCTCCCAAACCGATCCCCTGGCCATGGCGTCAAGTTCCGTGAGTCGCATATTTTCCGGGAACGTAAACAGGGACAGCTGGATCATTCCAATCAGAACGTTGGTGTAGGCCTTCATCTGTTCCGGGTTCGGGTCGCCCAAATGGATCGTTCGGCTGACGTCAGTCGTGCCATCCAGATACTGACCTCCGCAATCCAGCACAATCGTTCCGTGCTCGGTGAGCTCGAAATCAGTCCGGTTCATCGGCGCGTAATGGGGTATGGAGCTGTGCGTCCCGGAAGCAACCACCGTTCGGAATGAAACTCCCTCCGAGAGGTCCTGAATCTTACGACGCCGATCAATCTCCTTAGCCAGCGATAGCTCCGTGAAGTGGTCACCTGCTAGAAACTGTTAGGCAGATATATTTTTTGAAGTCCAGCCATCTTTAAACCTACGAATTCAACGCTCACCTTCTCCTCCAGGTAGCTGAGGACCTCGGCCATGGCGGCGCCGTCCCGGATGTGCGCCTTCCGCATTCCGTGCCGTTCGACGTCGTTCTTTTGGGCCCGAAGCAGCACGATCGGCGAGGGACGATCCATGATCAGTTCCCGGGGCAGGGAGCTAAAGATGGCTTCCGAGGCGCCCTGATCGAAGGCGACCGCCGACGGGACCAGGATGCGGTTCCAGCGCTGCGAGAGAGTGTGCAGATTCCCCCACACGTTGTCGTAGTCTTGGATTCTGAAAGCATTTTAAAATTGTCTAAATTTTCTTATTTGCCTGAGCTGTCATAATTTTGAAAAATCCGCAAAATGGACAAAAATTGCAAATTTTCAAAAAAATTATAATTTTCCAGAAAGTAGAGTAGAGTTATAAAACCAAAATAAAAGCATTGATAGGTCGAAAGATCAAAGCTAGAGCACTTTGGGTAGAAGAAATCGAATAGGAGTTGGAAAGTGTGATCAGCGCGCATGTGAAGTTCACATCTTATGCAAATGACATTGAATTATAAGGAACTCATGATTGGAAAAAAGGCTTAATTTCAGGTGTAAATATCATGTCAAAAAATTTTAATCATCGCTTTCGACAATAAGTAAAATACTTGATTTGATCATAGATCAGTAGTTGATTCACAGGTTGATTCACACCACTGGTAGGACGACAACTAACGCACAATATTTTCACAGATAATAGACATCCAAGCTTAAAATAATCAAAGAAAAATAAAATTCTTTAAAATATGAAACCTTTGAAAATTTGGAAATCAAGTTTTTTAGAGAATTGTTGAGTCGGAACAAAAGTATTTCGACAACTGATTAACTACTCTTGAACTTGTGCGTATGTGCTCTGTGATACAGGTGAGTATGATGAAGCAGGGTGTATCCCCGCTAGGAAAGAAGAAAAGTATTTTCCGGGATTCTATCCTCTGGGAAGAAGCTTGCCCTTATAAATCAAGCATGCATATAGAGTATCTCATTTGTTCAGTCCGGAACGTCTAGACAAGTGGACGCTATACTTTCCCGAGTACTTAGGGTGGTGTTCTTAAAATATATTTAAATTCTAATTCCAGAAATTCGAGATTCAGGTGAGTTTTAATTACCAAAACAAATTCAGATAAGGATAAAAGAATCCGGACTCAGAATTCAGATTCAGAATTCAGAATTCAGATTCAGAATTCAGATTCAGAATTCAGATTCAGATTCAGAATTAAGATTCAGAATTCAGATTCAGAATTCAGATTCAGAATTCAGATTCAGAATTCAGATTCAGAATTCAGATTCAGAATTCAGATTCAGAATTCAGATTCAGAATTCAGAATTCAGAATTCAGATTCTTAAGATAAGTTAACCACCGTTAATTAATTTTGTAAATTTATTTTTCGGCATATCGGTGAAAAGTAGTTATGAAATTGATAAAGATGGATAGAGAAGTGAGAAGAAAATTTACAGATGTTGAAAAGAGCGAAAGAGCATTTTTGCGAGGAAACTTATTAACGTACACCATACTTTACCCTGCAACATTTCATTATTTAGGAGAAGTAGTACCGGGATAGAGGTGGCACTACCTTAACCTATACAATGAAATCTGGTTGGTCCGAAGTCTACATGTGGTGAACACGTATACTCCGGACGGGCACAATCTGTAAATTTTCTTCTCACTTCTCTATCCATCTTTATCAATTTCATAACTACTTTTCACCGATATGCCGAAAAATAAATTTACAGAATTCAGATTCAGAATTCAGATTCAGAATTCAGAATTCAGATTCAGAATTCAGATTCAGAATTCAGATTCAGAATTCAGATTCAGAATTCAGATTCAGAATTCAGATTCAGAATTCAGATTCAGAATTCAGATTCAGAATTCAGATTCAGAATTCAGATTCAGAATTCAGATTCAGAATTCAGATTCAGAATTCAGATTCAGAATTCAGATTCAGAATTCAGATTCAGAATTCAGATTCAGAATTCAGATTCAGAATTCAGATTCAGAATTCAGATTCAGAATTCAGATTCAGAATTCAGATTCAGAATTCAGATTCAGAATTCAGATTCAGAATTCAGATTCAGAATTCAGATTCAGAATTCAGATTCAGAATTCAGATTCAGAATTCAGATTCAGAATTCAGATTCAGAATTCAGATTCAGAATTCAGATTCAGAATTCAGATTCAGAATTCAGATTCAGAATTCAGATTCAGAATTCAGATTCAGAATTCAGATTCAGAATTCAGATTCAGAATTCAGATTCAGAATTCAGATTCAGAATTCAGATTCAGAATTCAGATTCAGAATTCAGATTCAGAATTCAGATTCAGAATTCAGATTCAGAATTCAGATTCAGAATTCAGATTCAGAATTCAGATTCAGAATTCAGATTCAGAATTCAGATTCAGAATTCAGATTCAGAATTCAGATTCAGAATTCAGATTCAGAATTCAGATTCAGAATTCAGATTCAGAATTCAGATTCAGAATTCAGATTCAGAATTCAGATTCAGAATTCAGATTCAGAATTCAGATTCAGAATTCAGATTCAGAACTCAGATTCAGAATTCAGATTCAGATTCAGAATTCAGATTCAGAATTCAGATTCAGAATTCAGATTCAGAATTCAGATTCAGAATTCAGATTAAGAATTCAGATTCAGAATTCAGATTCAGAATTCAGATTCAGAATTCAGATTCAGAATTCAGATTCAGAATTCAGATTCAGAATTCAGATTCAGATTCAGAATTCAGAATTCAGATTCAGAATTCAGATTCAGAATTCAGATTCAGAATTCAGATTCAGAACTCAGATTCAGAATTCAGATTCAGAATTCAGATTCAGAATTCAGATTCAGAATTCAGATTCAGAATTCAGATTCAGAATTCAGATTCAGAATTCAGATTCAGAATTCAGATTCAGAATTCAGATTTAGAATTCAGATTCAGATTCAGAATTCAGATTCAGAATTCAGATTCAGAATTCAGATTCAGAATTCAGATTCAGAATTCAGATTCAGAATTCAGATTCAGAATTCAGATTCAGAATTCAGATTCAGAATTCAGATTCAGAATTCAGATTCAGAATTCAGATTCAGAATTCAGATTCAGAATTCAGATTCAGAACTCAGATTCTGAATTCAGAATTCAGATTCAGAATTCAGATTCAGAATTCAGATTCAGAATTCAGATTCAGAATTCAGATTCAGAATTCAGATTCAGAATTCAGATTCAGAATTCAGAATTCGAATTCAGGATTCAGATTCAGAATTCAGATTCAGAATTCAGACTCAGAATTCAGATTCAGAATTCAGATTGAGAATTCAGATCCAGCGTGGGTGCTGATTCAGCTTGTTGGCTGATTAAAAGCAAACTTTAAGCATTTTTAAGCATTTTTGTTGGATTTTCTGTAGTAATTTCATTAGTGGAGTACGTCTGAGAGGTCCAGCTATCTCACAAACAAATTCGTGCGAGCAAACATTTTTATCTGGAATACAGTGTCTACATTCGTTTGTTTCAAAGCTCCAACAACCTTCGCCAAATTCTTGTCTACACAGTAAACGAAAATTACCGAGTTCGGTAATTTTTTTACCGAAATCCTAACATGTGTAAATCGTTAAACTGTTCGGTAATTTTTTCGGTAAAAAATAAACGAACATCGGTAAAACGATTCTTTATTTACCGATGTTCGTTTATTTTTTAACGAAAAAATTACCGAACAGTTTAACGATTTACACATGTTAGGATTTCGGTAAAAAAATTACCGAACTCGGTAATTTTCGTTTACTGTGTACTTTGTGTCAAAATACACCTAAAGCATAACAGAATTTAACCTACAAAACTCACACCTTTTTAAGTCAGTGTCAGATGTACATAAACATGATAAGTCAGTCCTAAGGAAGATGCAAAGGCAACACTTCGGAAACTCCTTCTTCCGATAAACGATGAATCAACTTACTGAACACAGTACTCGTTGTGGCAGTGATGGGCCCTCAGGTGGTTCATCAGACCGGTGTTGATTCGGCTCCGATTGGTGTGCAGTATGATCTCGCGATTACTGATCAGCAGATAGGCTTTGAAGACCGGCGTATAGGGGATATCGTTGCCCCGTAGGTTCAAAATGTAGGCTATTTCCGTTAGCGATGTCACAATGATGGCTTCGCACTTCAACGCCGTAAGATTCGATCGCAACCGGTTCAGCTTGACGTCCCACTTCTCACCGGCGTACTGAACCGGATGGACCTGGATGGAACCGAAGCGTGGCTGCGGTCTCCGGCCACCCCACACAATGTCTACCAGATTCTGGTCCACCTTGATCAGCTTGATGAAGTGGGCTTGCAGCTGTTTTTCAAGAGATACCCACTGGCCGTGAGGCACCAGCCGTGGATCGGCTCCAACGCGAGAGTCCGGGGTTAGTTCATGCTGAAAAGTAGGGGTATTTAAGTTATGGTGATTGGACGGAAAGAAAATAAAATTTAACGGGAATCTTACCGCTAGCCAATCCGGAATCGAAGGATCCTGCCCGTTGATGAAGATCTGCCAGTCACAGTTCAGCTCCAGATCCGCAAGGTTTTGGTACTGAGAATCGACCCAGATGACAGCCGACTTCATGGTTACGATAGCAGTGGCCGACACTTCCGAGAAGCCGGTCAGGAATTTGAGTCGCTTGTCCGACTCCATCAGTTGGTCGGACATGTGCTCATCGTAGGACGTTATCAAGTAGGCATCGACCTCGATGTTCTTGGTAGAGGCCCGGGTTCTCATCTCCTTCTTGAGGGCTGTTAGCCTCTGGTGAAGAACGTTGTATTGGCCTTCATGAATCTTGGAGAGAAAAGGTTAAAATATTGTAAAGGTTCTGCTGAAGTGTTCAGAGTTCAGCACGAGTGTGCCTTACCTGAGGTCGTCTGGTATTGGTGCAGTGCTGTTTTCGGGGGACACTTTTGAAGTTGGCTGCAATCCCTGGAATTGTTGCCACCAGCATCGATGCTGAAATGATGATAGAGAATGTACTTTTTAGCTTATTGAGAAGATCTTCGACTTAGAACTCCCCCATGCCAGGTTAGATGAGAAATAACAACTTTTGAGTATCAACAACCTTATGATATTCAAAAAATTCATCCTAGGAGTTATTGAATTTTGCACATCATCCTGAAAATTGGAAAAAGTAATTTTTGATTGAAATAAAACAGTAGGCATCATAATCAATGTCAGTTTATATCAACTTTTCAGTCTCACTAGCTACTACACCAACAAAAGATGTATCGGAGGTGTTCTTCTTACTTCAACAATCCAACCTTTGGCATGATCTTCATCCTCGTGGTGGTTTCAACCGAAGTCTTCTCCCCCGTCATCGCGGGACCGGAAGGCCCTCTACGGTTGGTCATTTTGCTGTTCCGTCACGGAAGTAGAGCGCCGGCCGTAACTTATCCCAACGACCCTCATCAAAACTATCCCTGGGTTGGAGGCCTCGGAGCATTACAGCCAGTTAGTGGAAATGCGTTCAAGCAAACCCAAGATGTAGATTTTCTCACTCTTCTGTTTATTTTTAGGAAGGTATCCACCAGGGCTATCAATTGGGTCAAAATTTTGCCAAGCGCTACCAAGCCCTGCTGCCACCGGATGGATACTATACAGCTCAGCGCATCCACGCCGTTAGCAGCAGCGTCGAGAGAAGCGTCATGACTGCGCAAGCTGTATTGGCGGGGTTGTTGAAGCCCCAAAATCTAACTCTGGACATTCCTTGGCAGCCGGCTTCGATTCTAACGATTCCAATCTATCAAGATTCGGTAAAGATTTCTTAAGTCAACACGTTTAAAAATTTAGATCTAACATTTTCTTATCTGTAGATTCTAGTTCAGCAGCAACCATGCCCTAAGTACAGCCGAGAGTTCAAGCGGTTCTTAGACAATCCAACACCCGAGTTTCGGCAGACGATGCTGGAGCTCAAAAGCGAGATGGAGTACGTAACGAAGCACAGTGGAGCAGCCATAACGGAACTGTGGCAACTGGCCCAACTTTACGATGCATTGCTTATACAGCGCAGATTTGGATTGAAACTTCCAGCCTGGACAAATAAGTTCCTACCGGAAAGGGCTTTGAGGTGTGTCGGTGTATTTTTGAGATCATTCACCGCTACACCAATAATGAAACGATTACGAGGTGGAGCAACCTTTACGGAATTCATCAAAATTATGAAGTCCAAACAGGCCAAAACGCTGAGCCCGGATCGATCGGTGTTCATCTATTCGGGTCACGATTCCACCCAGGTGAGTTTGCTGGACAGCATGGGCATGTTGGACCAAACTACCGATTTGCCCGAATACGCTTCAACGGTTGCCTTCGAGCTGCTGGAAAACACAGGACTACCGCGGGAACTGGAAATTCGCATGGTTTACTACCGCAACTCGACAGTGGAGAATCCGGAAATTTTGACCATTCCCGGATGTTCAGCACCGTGTCCCTTAAACCAGTTCGAAAAACTTTTCAAAGGAATATCCTTCGAATATATCGAATGTAGCAGCACAGCTTTAACCAGTTCTTTGCTGATAATTTTGTTATCATTAGTTTTAACGATGTGATTTTGAAAATATTTATTTATTTATTATATTGCCCTAGATATTTAAAAATCAATTTTAAATTATTTTAGATTAAAGCGTTATTTATTTCAGACTCAAGAGATTTATTATATATTTTTTAAACTAAAAAACAAAAAAAAAACAAATAAAAATATTTGAACATTATTTGGTGTTTTGAACTTCAACATTCAAGATGGAAACATGAATCGGAAATCTGTAATTTGATATCTAAACTTGCCATCTAAATCTGAAACCTGAATCTAAAATCTTTATTGGAAATTTTTGATTTAGAATTCGGAATTTTGAATCCTGTAATTCAAATCTTATATCTGGAACCTAAAAATGGGAATCTGAAATTGGATTTTCATGGAAAAGCTATATCTAGTATCCAAAGATTATTCATCCTTAAAAATGAATATGTTTTCTCTGCGTTCTAATTGCCCACCAGATGTGGCAAACAAACATTTTTAAGGCCTTTCGAAAACTCGAAAATTAAGCAGTTCGATACAAAGTCTCGTTTTTAACGATCAACCGAATGCTTGTTTGATATTTTTCCGCTACAGATTCTACAGGTGGGATTCTCGGATAGGTTTGAATGTTCACAAAATATGCTCTGGACATTCCAAAATTAATTGCTGATTGTGTATATATAAATAAAGCTGCAAAGTAATCGAACTAAAGGAAAATACTTCTCTGTTACCTTCTTTAAAATTTTATTTACAAATGTTTTTGAGAAAAAATTAATCAGTTTAAGTTGATTTGTTGAACAGCAAAAGAGATGATGCCAGGTTAGATGAGAAATAACAACTTTTGAGTATCAACAACCTAATGACATTCAAAATATTCCATCCTAGGAGTCATTGAATTTTGCACATCATCCTAAAATTGGAAAAAGTAATTTTTGATTAGAATAAAACAGTAGGCATCATAATCAATGTCATTTTTTAACAGCATTCCAGTCTTTTTCCAGTCTCACTAGCTACTACACCAACAAAAGATGTATCGGAGGTGTTATTCTATCTTCAACAATCCAACCTTTGGCATGATCTTCATCCTCGTGGTGGTTTCAACCGAAGTCTTCTCCCCCGTCATCGCGGGACCGGAAGACCCTCTACGAATGGTCATTTTGCTGTTCCGTCACGGAAGTAGAGCGCCGGCCGTAACTTATCCCAACGACCCTCATCAGAACTATCCCTGGGTTGGAGGCCTCGGAGCATTACAGCCAGTTAGTGGAAATGCGTTCAAGCAAACCCAAGATCTAGATTTGCTCAGTCTTCTGTTTATTTTTAGGAAGGTATCCACCAGGGCTATCAAATGGGTCAAAACTTTGCCAAGCGCTACAAAGCTCTGCTGCCACCGGATGGATACTATACAGCTCAGCGCATCCACGCCGTGAGTAGCAGCGTCGAGAGATGCGTCATGACTGCGCAAGCTGTATTGGCGGGGTTGTTGAAGCCCCAAAATCTAACTCTGGACATTCCTTGGCAGCCGGCTTCGATTCTAACGATTCCAATGTATCAAGATTCGGTAAAGATTTCTTAAGTCAACACATTTAAAAATTTAAATCTAACATTTTCTGATCTGTAGATTCTATTTCAACAGCAACCATGCCCTAAGTACAGCCGGGAGTTCAAGCGGTTCTTAGACAATCCTACTCCCGAGTTTAGGCAGACGATGCAGGAGCTCAACAGTGAGATGGAGTACGTATCGAAGCACAGTGGATCAGCCATAACCGAACTGTGGCAACTGGCCCTACTCTACGATGCATTGCTTATACAGCGCAGATTTGGATTGGAACTTCCAGCCTGGACAAATAAGTTCCTACCGGAAAGGGCTTTGAGGTGTGTCGGTGTATTTTTGAGATCATTCACCGCTACGCCAATCATGAAACGATTACGAGGTGGAGCAACCTTTACGGAATTCATCAAAATTATGAAGTCCAAACAGGCCAAAACGCTGAGCCCGGATCGATCGGTGTTCATCTATTCGGGTCACGATTCCACCCAGGTGAGTTTGCTGGACAGCATGGGCATGTTGGACCAAACTACCGATTTGCCCGAATATGCTTCAACGGTTGCCTTCGAGCTGCTGGAAAACACAGGACTACCGCGGGAACTGGAAATTCGCATGGTTTACTACCGCAACTCGACAGTGGAGAATCCGGAAATTTTGACCATTCCCGGATGTTCAGCGCCGTGTCCCTTGAACCAGTTCGTAAAACTTTTCAAAGGAATATCCTTCGAATACATCGAATGTAGCAGCAAAGCTTTAACCAGTTCTTTGCTGATAATTTTGTTATCATTAGTTTTAACGATGTGATTTTGAAAATATTTAGTTATGTATTAATTGAAATACACGTGTGGTTAAATTAACGTGTGACAGTGGAATGATTTCCATATTTTACAACTAGGTACGGATTACTAAGATTAGATCAAAATTAATTCTACGCCTCCTACACTCCTCCCTAAGAGCAAGTTCACTGGTGTTGGAAAAAAGTGGTAGAAATTTTTTCATTTTGAAAATTTTACCATGCAAAAATGTTTTCAAGATCCTGGGGCGTTTTTTTTACAACACTGTTTCTATTTCAGCCGTATGTGATAGAAATATTGCTATTTTTGCATCACAGCATGCGAAAATTCAACATGTGTTGTAAAAAAACTAGAAGGCCACAGATCTTGAAAATGTGTTTACATGGCCAAATTTTCAAAATGTGCCGTAAGTGTCAAAATGTCTACCACTTTTTCCCAACACCAGTGAACTTGCTCTAACCCGTGACGCCTACAAGTTCACAAAATCGCTGCTGCTTATGGACAGCTAAAGGCTTCGTGTACCCATCAGCCGGTTGATCCCTCGTCGGGATGTACTTCACCTTCACCGCTCCTTCCTTCAGACTCTCGTGCAAGAAGTGGTAACGAATGCTCACGTGCTTCGTTCGGGGGTTGTACGCTCCGTTTCCAGCGATGCTGATTGCTCCCTGGTTGTCGCAATGAATCAGTACTGGTTCCTCCTCGAAAATCTGCTACCGCAAGTTCGTCCACCACATGGCCTCTTGGATGGTTCGAGACAGAGCCATGTACTCCGCCTCACAAGATGACAGAGCGACAGTCGGCTGCTTCTTGACGTTCCACGAAATAGCTCTTCCCTGCATCGTGAACACGTAGCCAGTCGTCGACCTTCGGTTGTCCGGATCTCCTCCCCAATCGGCATCGCTAAAACCGACTAGCTCAGATGATCCACGCTTGCTGTACTCCAGCTTCTTCGTTGAAGTGCCCTTCAAGTAGCGGATGATTTTCTTGACTGCTTCCCAGTGCTGTCTTCCTGGATTCGAACAAAATTGACTCACTGCATTGACCGCAAAGGAAATATCTGGACGAGACACTTGAGCTGCGAACGACAAAGATCCCACCGCTTCTTTGAATGGCACCTTCTTCATTTCAGCTTCTTCTTCCGGACCATTGGGACCCATGGACTTGCCCAACCTCACGCTCGGATCTGCTGGAATGGACATCGGTTTCGCATCTGCCATGCCAAATATGCTCTGGATATTCCAACATCAATTGCAGATTGTGTATAAATAAAAAAATCTGCAAAGCAATCGAACTAAAGGAAAATGCTTCTCTGTTACCTACTTTAAAAATTTATTGACAAATGTTTTTGAGGGAAACATAATCAGTTTAAGTTGATTTGATGAACGGCAAAAGAGATGATGGTACTTTTTCAACGAAATAACCAGTTGTTTTATCTCCACTAAATATGACTGAATCAAGCCATTGGTGCATTTGAATCCAATGTAAATAGAAATTTGTCAAAACACTTGTGCAAACATAAGAGATAAACAAAAAATCGAGGAACCATGCGTAAGGTTTTTATAGCCAATATTCGAGCACCAAACCAGTTCAACTTACAGAACAAATTTGTATATATGTGGGGTTGATGAAACTAAATTTTTCAGTATGGTTATTGGCAAAAAAGTTAACAGAGCGGAAATTTAGCGATGCACTTTTCGAGTTCGGCGATCGCTGCCGTTATAGCTTTTTCGGTTGTTTTTGCATTGATATCGAATGCAGTCGGACACCAGAGTAGTTCATTGAAAGCTGCTTTCGTCGTTTTTCGGCATGGAGGTCGATCACCGGTCGGAACCTTTCCAAGCGATCTCTATCGGAACTATTCGTGGATCGGAGGCTATGGAGCACTACAACCGGTAAGAGTTGAATGTTCACCTTTAAGGTAGCGCTTTTGGGTTAACGACTTTATCGTTTATTTCAGAAAGGTACCGAGCAGTCGTTTCTGTTGGGTCGAAATTTGAGAAGTCGCTACAGGTCACTGTTACCGCTGGATGGGTTTTACTGGACTCAGAACCTGTACGCCACCAGCAGTAGCGTTGAAAGGTGTGTAATGACAGTGCAGGCCGTATTGGCGGCCTTCTTGAAGCCACAAGAAGATTCGATCAACATCCCAATCTGGTGGCAACCTGCTACGATTACGACAATTCCAACCTCAGAAGATATTGTGAGTTTAGGGTTGACGTTCGGGATACCCATTAAAGAAAGTTACATTTCGTTTTACAGATCCTTCAACAGTCGCGATCTTGCCCGAAGTTTAGCCAGGAGTTCGGGCGAATCTTGCAGAATCCTCCTGCCGAGTTTAAGCCAATTAGTGATGAGTGCGCCGGTGAATACGACTACCTCACGAAGCAAAGCGGAATGACGGTTAACTCTTGGCAGACCTCGATTTTGATCTACGATGCCCTTGAGGGTGAGTTTAACGCAGGGTTAAGACTTCCCGACTGGACCAAGCGTGTATTCCCGGAGAAAGCTAAGAAGTGCTACGGAGCTTTCCTGAGATACTTCACCGCAACTCCGATTCTCAAGAAGCTAAGAGGGGGTGCGACCTTTACCGAAATCCTTAAGGTGATGAAGTCCAAACAGGCCAAGACGCTGAACCCAGACCGTTCGCTGTTCTTCTACTCGGGTCACGATTTGACCCAGGTCAGTCTGCTAGATAGCATGGGAATGCTGAGCCAAACCACCGACAGACCAGACTTTGCGTCGGCTGTGGTATTCGAACTTCACGAGAACAAACTTCTGACGGATGGCCTGGAAGTTCGCATAGTGTACTACAAAAACTGGACAGTGAAAACGCCGCAGCTTCTGACCATTCCCGGGTGCTCTGCTCCATGTTCTTTGACTAAACTAGAGCAATCCATGAAGGCGATCGTTTTGGACAACTACGATACTGCATGTGCAGTTTGAGAGAGATTGTAATAAAAGATGTTAAACAAATGCAGTTTTAGCTTTCTTCTGAACTTCATTGGATGATTCTCCTTCTCCTCTTGCAAACCATCCTTTCAGTTTAACATTTTCAAACTTCCATGTTCTTTTGCAAACCATCTTGTAGTTCAACTTATTCAAACTTCCATGGGGACTTGTTCTCTAGTAAGCCGTCTTTTGGTTTAACATATTCTTACTTCCATGGGAACTTGTCCTCTAGCAAGCCGTCTTTTTGATAATCTTATTTAAACTTCCTTGAGGACATGTCTTCTTGATAGCCAGCTTTTAATTTAAATTATTCAAACTTCCATGGGGGACTTGTCCTCTAGCAAGACTTTTTTAAGTTTAACTTATTCAAACTCCCATGGGGACTTGTTCTCTAGGAAGCCGTCTTTTAGTTTAACTTATTCAAACTTCTATGGGGAGCCTTGCAAGCCATCTTTTAGTTCAATTTATTCAAACTTCCGTGGGGACTTGTCTTCTTGCAAGCCGTCTTTTAGTTTAACTTATTCGAACTTCCATGGGGACTTGTGCAATAGCAAGCCGTCTTAACTTATTCGTACTTCCATGGGGACTTGTCCTGTAGCAAGCTAACTAAACTTATTCCAACTTCCATCGGAACATGTCTTCTTGCAAGCCAGCTTCTAGTTCAAATTATTCAAACTCCCATGAGGGCTTGTCCTCTAGCTAGCCGACTTTTTGTTCAACTTTTTCAAACTCCCATGGGGACTCGTCCTCTAGCAAGCCGTCTTTTTGATTAACTTATTCAAACTTTTATGTGGAATTGACCTCTTGCAAGCCATCTTTTAGTTCAATTTATACAAACTTCCGTGAGGACTTGTCTTCTAGCAAGCCGTCTTTTAGTTTAACACTTATTCGAACTTCCATGGGGACTTGTGCTCTAGCAAGCAGTCTTAAATTTGAACTTATCCGAACTTCCATGGGGACTTGTCTTCTAGCAAGCCGTCTTTTAGCTTAACTTATTCAAACTTTTATGTGGAATTGACCTCTTGCAAGCCATCTTTTAGTTTAATATATTCAAACTTCCGTGGGGACATTTCTTCTTGCAAGCCGTCTTTTAGTTTAACTTAATCGAACTTCCATGGGGACTTGTTCTGTTGCAAGCCATCTTTCAGTTGAACTCATTCGAACTTCCATGGGACTTGTCCTCTTGCAAGCCATCTTTTAGTTCTACTTATTCCAATTTCCGTGGGAACTTGTTATCTTGCAAGCCGTATTTTAGTTTAACACTTATTCGAACTTCCATGGGGACTTGTCCTCTAGCAAGCCGTCTTAAATTTGAACTTATTCGAACTTCCATGGGGACTTGTCCTCTAACAAGCCTTTTTTTAGTTTAACTTGTTCAAATTCTCATGAGGACTTGTCCTCTAGCAAGTCATCGTTTTGTTTAACTTATTCAAACTTCCATGGGGGACTCGTCCTCTAGCAAGCCGTCTTTAATTTGAACTTATTCGAATTTCCATGGGGACTTGTCCTCTAGCAAGCTGTTTTTTAGTTTAACTTATTCAAACTTCCATGGGGACTTCTACATGTACATTTTTAGTGAAACTATTCGAAATCATTGAGAACTTGTCCTCTTGCAAGCCATATTTCATTGAAACTATTCAAAATCGAATGGGAACTTGTCTTTAGCAAGACATCTTTCAATGAAGCTATTAAAAAGCAATTAGGATTAGTACTCTAGCAAGACATTTTTAATGTAGACTCATCCTCTTGAGAGCCATTATTCGCTGAATTATTCGAATCAACGGAAATTTGTCCTTTTGCAAGCCACATCTTAAAATGAAACCATTCAAAAACCTGCCCTCTTGCAAGCCATTTATTTATAAAACTACTCAAAATCAATGGGGACCTGTCTTCTTGCAAGCCATCTTTCAATGATACTTTTCGAAATCAATAAAGACATATTTTCTTACAAGCCATCTTCTAATCAAACAGTTGGAAAACAGTGAAGACTTGTCCTCTTGCAAGTCATCTTTCAATAAACTTTTCGAAAAAATGAGGACTCATCCTCTTGCAAGCCGAATTTTACTAAAACTATTCTAAATCAATGGGAACTTGTCCTTTTGCAAGTCCTCTTTAAAAAAAACTATTCGAAATTGTTATCTTGCTAGCCATCTTTCAATGAAACTAATCGAAATCAATGGAAATTTATTTTTTTTGCAAGCAATCTCTCAATAAACTATAACAAATAAATGGAGACTCGTCCTTTCTGTGAAGCCATCTTTCATTGAAATTATTCAAAATTAATGGGAACTTGTCCCCTTACAAGGCATTCTTCAATAATACTTTTCGCATTAAATGAGAACATGTCGTCTTTAAAGCCATATTTTACGAAACTATTCGAAATCAATGGAGACTTGTCCTCTAGCATGTCTTCTTTCAATGAAACAAATCGAAATGAATGGAAACTTGCCTTATTGCAAGACATCTTTTGATGAAATCAAAATGGGAACCATCCTCTTGCAGGTCAATTCTAGATTAACGGGGAGTTGTCCTCTTGCAAGCCTTTTGCCTTTTTAATGAGCTCTTTGAAATCCACGGTAGCTTGACTTCTTGCAAGCCATCATTGAATGAAAATCAATAAGGATTCGTCCTCTTGTAGGTCATATTTTAGTTGAAGTTATTCTTAATCTATATCTCAGAAACGACAGGATAAAATTCAATAAATTTAATGTCTTGGTGTTACCTTAAATGTTAAGTATAATTTTGTCGAATATAGTCCAGAAGATTTGGGTAGACGTTCTCGTTGAAAATAGCGTTCTTAGTTGTTGGTATTTTGTTTTTTTCCGGCGGTTTACCTTCTAAAGTGGAGGCTTCTAACAGCTCCCTTAAGTTGGCAATTAGTTCTGTTTTGCCACTGAGACCCACCACACCGGTTGAAACCGGGTAGGGTGCTTTGGAGCTCTGCATCCGTTGAATTTGCACTCAGTCCATTAGCTGATCAACCTGAATTTTTAAACCGATTGCCTTACTCCACTCGGGTCAATGAGGTACACTTTTACTAAGGTGGCGCAAAGGAACGCACACTATTGCACGTCGGAGAGAAAAAAGAAAAATAAACATAAACAAGCCCTGCGTCGCGACGCGTCGTTGTCAGGGAGCTTCATTTATCCTAGGCAAAATGCGTCGCGAGAATGGTCGGTAGTGACGTCACTTCTGTTATGGTAGCTATGTTTACAAAGAAAAAACTTTACTTCTACTTTTGCAACGTTTCTTTCTAATCACCTCTCTCTCCACCACATTGCACTCGGGTACGGAGTAAGCTTTAACCTTCGGTCAAAATCTACTGCCTACTGTGATCGTGATCGTGATCTACTGCCTACTTTTACTAAGGTGGCGCAAAGGAACGCACACTATTGCACGTCGGAGAGAAAAAAGAAAAATAAACATAAACAAGCCCTGCGTCGCGACGCGTCGTTGTCAGGGAGCTTCATTTATCCTAGGCAAAATGCGTCGCGAGAATGGTCGGTAGTGACGTCACTTCTGTTATGGTAGCTATGTTTACAAAGAAAAAACTTTACTTCTACTTTTGCAACGTTTCTTTCTAATCACCTCTCTCTCCACCACATTGCACTCGGGTACGGAGTAAGCTTTAACCTTCGGTCAAAATCTACTGCCTACTGTGATCGGATGGTTTCTACAGAACCCAAAACATCTTCGTCATCGGCAGCAGCGTTGAAAGGTGTATCATGATAGCTCAGACTGTATTGGCGGCCACCGAAGAACGCCGATTGCCGATTTTTACAACTCCCATCAGTGCAGTTCCGTTACCTTTTTTTCTCGGATGTTACGAAGAATCTCCTCAACGTTTTGGACTTTCGTTTCGTGGATTCTTCAATAGACACGTTTTTTGCGAGAAGTTCAATCGGAAACTCGCCCGATTTTAAAGGTCTTCAACGCCTGAAATGGAACAGATAACCGAAGAATGCACCAAAAAGGAAAAGAATGGTAAAACGGTTGACCCGTAGGAGTCCGGATACGGAATCTACGACTCGTTGGATATCCAGCACGCTACGAATTGAAACTTCCCGATTGGGCCTTCCCGGGAACTGCTGGAAAGGGCTACGGAGGTTATCTTAGAGCTCAAACCACTACGCCCTTCTGGAGTTCAACGAATTGCTCAACATTATGGAGTCCAAACAAGACAATACGTTGAAGCTGGATCGTTCGTTGTTCTTCTACTCGAGTCACGATTCGACTCAGGTCAGTCTGCTGGACAGCATGGCGATGTTGGATCAAATAACCGATAGACCCGACTTTACGTATTCGTTGGTATTTGAACTTCATGAGACCAAACTGTTGGCGTCGGAAGGTCTTGTACTAAGTTCGCATGGTGTACTACATCCATTGGTCAGTGAAGGAACCACGAGCGCTCTCCATTGCGCTGCTGTGAGGCACCATGTTGTTTTGACAAGTAGGAACATTTGACGTGCAATATTATTTTAGACAATTACAAGGTCACATGTGAAGTTTAAGTTAAAGTATTCCTTCACCTTTTGTTTTAAGTGAAAAAGAGCCAAAAAAGGTTTCGTAACTGTTTAATATGCGCCACTGACTTAAAGTAATTTAGCAGGAAATTTTCTGAAATTGATATTTTTTGTAATAATAATTTTTTTAATTAAAGATAGAGTTCAAGAGTTGATGAACACATTATCGCTCGGAATGGTCGTTAAAATTTTATGGGGATCATCATTATTTGATGGCAGTGAGAGTTTTTTTTGCGATGGATTTCTCCGATGGCTTATCGAAAGTTTCGGCGCTCTGGCTGCTGGCAACAGCCAAACCGTCTGGTGTAAACTGTAATATTGTTTTATGATTTCGTTTTTTCTGGCTCGTGTTTTCGGGCGGCATGACATAGAAAAAAGTCGGTCTTTGTCCGCAAATTTAGATCTGACGTCGATTTATATAGGTTGTAAACCTTGGCTTTTTAGTATAGGTTAGTTACAAAGAAAACACAAGAATTTTGGTGGAAAAACGTATTTTCGTTCGAGCTAAACGTTGAAGACTGTTTTGACCCAGAATGATTCTGATATAGATAGAATTTAAGTCGAATCTGGTTGAACTCTCAATCTTCACTCTCACCCATTTGAAGTTAAAAAAATACCTTTAGAATAAAAATCGGTTCTTTACTCAACCAGAATGCGATGTATGTTTCGAACCATCATAGGCTTCATAAATCTCATACTCCCAAATTAAATTTCTCAGTGAATATTTGTAATCGATGAGAAAGACTGCAATGAGCAAGTTTTTAATATCAATAGCTTCACAACCATGAATTCAATCGCTTTATTTTACTTCCATACATAAGACACCTTCTTATCATAGCAAAAAGTCGACCAATAAAACCTCAAATTGATGGTACAAATTTCTTTTCGAGATTAGACAACTTGTTATCTATACGAATCATCTTCTTCTGACTTAAAATCCAGTATATAAACCATTTGAGAAATCAAATCTCATCAGTTCGAGTCTTCACTGGCCATCGATCATAATGTGTTCCAAACTTACGATTGCCTTTCTGGCCTTTGCCGTATTAGCGGTAGAAGTTCATACAGGAATATCCCCCGTCAAACGAGATTCAACCGACTCTCTTCAGTTGGTGATTCTTTTGTTCCGTCATGGAGGTCGATCGCCTGCCATCGGATACCCAGCCGACCCCTACGCAAACTATCCATGGATCGGAGGTCTAGGAGCACTGCAACCGGTTAGTATTCTTAAATATGTAGTCAATGACGATCATTTGAGAATTTTTCTACAGAAAGGAACCGAGCAGACCTATCAGCTTGGACAAAATTTGCGCAAGCGTTACGGATCTCTGCTGCCATCAAATGGTTTTTACTCGACCCAAAACGTCTATGCAACCAGCAGTAGCGTTGAAAGGTGCATCATGTCTGCCCAATCAATACTGGCGGCCTTTTTGCGTCCCGAATCTGACACCCTGGATATCCCGATACGTTGGCAGCCAACCCCAATCGTTACCATTCCGGCCAAGGACGACTACGTAAGAACGGTCTCACGTTGAGTACACCCTTATCAGAATTTAAGAATTGATCTATTCCAACAGATTCTCCAACAATCGCGACCCTGCAACAAATTCAACCAAGAGTACGGACGTTTCATGATGAGTCCGACCGCTGAGTTCCAACCGCTGAACAACGAATTCATCTCCCAGTACGATTATCTGTCCAAGCACGCTGGCTTCACAGTGAACTCGTGGATGACTGCCTTCGCAATCTACGATGCGCTGATTGTGGAAAATCAAAACGGACTAGCCCTGCCAGGATGGTCAAACAGCGTATTTCCGGATATAGCCGTTCGAGCCTACGGCGGTCTTCTGAGAAGCTTTACCTCGACCCCGGCGTTGAAGCAGTTGAAAGGTGGCGCTACCTTCACCGAATTCCTTAAGATTATGAAGTCCAAACAAGCCAAAACGTTGAGCCCGGATCGTTCGATTTTCTTCTATTCGGGTCACGATCTAACCCAGGTCAGTCTGCTGGACGCCATGGGAATGTTGGATCAAACTACGGATCTGCCCGAATACGCTTCGGCCGTGGCCTTCGAGCTGCACCAGAACCCCTACGTTGCGGGAGGGCTTGAGGTTCGCATGGTGTACTACAAGAACTGGACCGTGGAGAATCCGCAACAGCTGTCGATTCCCGGATGTGCGGCTCCGTGTGCTTTGAATCAGCTGGAAGCTTCGATGCAGGCTATCATTTTGGACAACTACGACGCTGCCTGCGCTTGAATCGCTTTCGGAACTTTGACTCCCTGTTGTTTAGACATAATCGGAATATAATGACGCACTTTTGTATTAATAAAAATGTGATTTAAAGAAAAAGTTAACCAAAAATAAGGCCTATTTTTAAAATTTTGACAATTTTGAAAATTTTGAAAATTTTGTAAAATTTTGACAATTTTGACAATTTTGACAATTTTGACAATTTTGACAATTTTGACAATTTTGACAATTTTGACAATTTTGACAATTTTGACAATTTTGACAATTTTGACAATTTTGACAATTTTGACAATTTTGACAATTTTGACAATTTTGACAATTTTGACAATTTTGACAATTTTGACAATTTTGACAATTTTGACAATTTTGACAATTTTGACAATTTTGACAATTTTGACAATTTTGACAGTTTTGACAATTTTGACAATTTTGACAATTTTGACAATTTTGACAATTTTGACAATTTTCACAATCTAGACAATTTTGACATTTTTGACATTTTTGACATTTTTGACATTTTTAACATTTTTGACATTTTTGACATTTTTGACAATTTTGACATTTTTGACATTTTTGACATTTTTGACATTTTTGACATTTTTAACATTTTTGAAATTTTTGACATTTTTGACATTTTTGACAATTTTGACATTTTTGACAATTTTGACATTTTTGATATTTTTGACATTTTTGACATTTTTGACATTTTTGACATTTTTGACATTTTTGACATTTTTGACATTTTTGACATTTTTGACATTTTTGACATTTTTGTTAATTTGGACAAACTGAAAATTTACTCTTTATTCTTATTCAAATCACATCATGGATCAACTCACGATTGATCATACTAAAAAAATAATTGGAATGGACCAATCGATCGTTTCCAATTTTTGACAACTTAATCTCACAATCGATACATTTCGTATCATTGAAAAAACACCTCTTTGATCCGGTTTAATTTAAATCTTAACCTAAACACTTCATACCGTAGGACGCAGAATGGACAATCGCCGTCGTTAGTTATAAACTTGAAACCATTGAATACTGTGTTCAGTTAGTTTTTTTTCTGTGAGGTTCTTAATCAAGATTATCTGGTTCGGAACCCGGTCATCTGTTTCGATTGGAATCGATAAATCCAAAACTAATGCCAGGTTTCGCTCCGACTGATCGACGAAACAAACAACGCTAGCGTTAGATAAAAATAGAGGTCTTCCGGGAGATCTAAGGTGGGCTAGCATTTTGGTTCGGTTCCAGTTACTCCAAATGTGTAGCAAACATACACGACGCTCTGGCTTGATAAAAGGGGGTGTTCCAGTCCAGTGGAAAAAATACGTGCGTGTGGGGGCGAAGCGCATACACTGCCTGGCTTGGTAGAGAAGCGAACGGAGCAGCGCGCCAAAAACGAAAAACACATGGCTTGAGGGAAGCAGAAGTTTGTGAGAGAGCAGGTTGCCAAGGGGAAAAAAAGAGCTGAGGGAGTTGCGAGAACCTTTAGCTTGCGCGGTTTCAAGTTCAAGTTCGATTCTACGAGGGCGTCGCTTGATTGGCGTCGTTCGACTTTGCGCATTTGCGCTAGGAAGGTTCAAGTCCCTTGAAACTGTCACAAATTTTGCACTGGGTTTGAAGATTGCATTTTATGTGAAATGTACAATTAGGACAAGCCTGGGGAAACAGTGAATAATCCACTTGAATTTAACTGGTAATTGATGAGCTTTCGAACAAAAAAAACATCAATTCAAGTGCTTCCCAAAGAGCCAGAACCAGAAGAAAAATATGTTTCTGGTACTTTTAGTATCACTTGGGTTGCGTTTAGAAAAAGGGAGATTTATTTTTAGTCTCAGAACTTCAATCTGCAGCAGAAACTTAGCTTAAGTTCTTCCTTCGTTAAGCGCAAAACGTTCATTAATCCTCATCTTTGGAATGCCGGGAATGGCGTTTAGTCACCGAGAACCTTTACCGGAAAATCAATGACCAAGCTAATTAATCAATTATCTATATCGAATAAACGCCGACGCTAAGCTAACGATACACTGACACTGAATCCCAATGAGTCGAAAAGTATTTTAAGAATGCTGCATGCTTTGAGTCACTCACGACTCACGGGAGCCATGTGGTTGTTGATTGCTGAGTGGTTAACTTCAAACCCAAAATTATTGAATTGCAGTTGAATGATTCGAATTCTAAAAACCCACCTTGTCAAAAATTGTCAAAAATTGTCAAAAATGTCAAAATTGTCAAAATTGTCAAAATTGTCAAAATTGTCAAAATTGTCAAAATTGTCAAAATTGTCAAAATTGTCAAAATTGCCAAAACTGTCAAAATTGTCAAAATTGTCAAAATTGTCAAAATTGTCAAAATTGTCAAAATTGTCAAAATTGTCAAAATTGTCAAAATGGTCAAAATTGTCAAAATTGTCAAAATTGTCAAAATTGTCAAAATTGTCAAAATTGTCAAAATTGTCAAAATTGTCAAAATTGTCAAAATTGTCAAAATTGTCAAAATTGTCAAAATTGTCAAAATTGTCAAAATTGTCAAAATTGTCAAAATTGTCAAAATTGTCAAAATTGTCAAAATTGTCAAAATTGTCAAAATTGTCAAAATTGTCAAAATTGTCAAAATTGTCAAAATTGTCAAAATTGTCAAAATTGTCAAAATCGTTAAAATTGTCAAAATTGTCAAAATTGTCAAAGTTGTCAAAATTGTTAAAAATGTCAAAAATGTCAAAAATGTCAAAAATGTCAAAAATGTCAAAAATGTCAAAAATGTCAAAAATGTCAAAAATGTCAAAAATGTCAAAAATGTCAAAAACGTCAAAAATGTCAAAAATGTCAAAAATGTCAAGTGTCAAAAGTGTCAAAAATGTCAAAAACGTCAAAAATGTCAAAAATGTCAAAATTGTCAAAATTGTCAAAAATGTCAAAAATGTCAAAAATGTCAAAAATGTCAAAAATGTCAAAAATGTCAAAAATGTCAAAAATGTCAAAAATGTAAAAAATGTCAAAAATGTCAAAAATGTGAAAAATGATAAAAATGACAAAAATGTCAAAAATGTCAAAAATGTCAAAAATGTCAAAAATGTCAAAAATGTCAAAAATGTCAAAAATGTCAAAAATGTCAAAAATGTCAAAAATGTCATTTAATGTCAAAAATGTCAAAAATGTCAAAAATGTCAAAAATGTCAAAAATGTCAAAAATGTCAAAAATGTCAAAAATGTCAAAATTGTCAAAAATGTCAAAAATGTCAAAAATGTCAAAAATGTCAAAAATGTCAAAAATGTCAAAAATGTCAAAAATGTCAAAAATGTCAAAAATGTCAAAAATGTCAAAAATGTCAAAAATGTCAAAAATGTCAAAAATGTCAAAAATGTCAAAAATGTCAAAAATGTCAAAAATGTCAAAAATGTCAAAAATGTCAAAAATGTCAAAAATGTCAAAAATGTCAAAAATGTCAAAAATGTCAAAAATGTCAAAAATGTCAAAAATGTCAAAAATGTCAAAAATGTCAAAAATGTCAAAAATGTCAAAAATGTCAAAAATGTCAAAAATGTCAAAAATGTCAAAAATGTCAAAAATGTCAAAAATGTCAAAAATGTCAAAAATGTCAAAAATGTCAAAAATGTCAAAAATGTCAAAAATGTCAAAAATGTCAAAAATGTCAAAAATGTCAAAAATGTCAAAAATGTCAAAAATGTCAAAAATGTCAAAAATGTCAAAAATGTCAAAAATGTCAAAAATGTCAAAAATGTCAAAAATGTCAAAAATGTCAAAAATGTCAAAAATGTCAAAAATGTCAAAAATGTCAAAAATGTCAAAAATGTCAAAAATGTCAAAAATGTCAAAAATGTCAAAAATGTCAAAAATGTCAAAAATGTCAAAAATGTCAAAAATGTCAAAAATGTCAAAAATGTCAAAAATGTCAAAAATGTCAAAAATGTCAAAAATGTCAAAAATGTCAAAAATGTCAAAAATGTCAAAAATGTCAAAAATGTCAAAAATGTCAAAAATGTCAAAAATGTCAAAAATGTCAAAAATGTCAAAAATGTCAAAAATGTCAAAAATGTCAAAAATGTCAAAAATGTCAAAAATGTCAAAAATGTCAAAAATGTCAAAAATGTCAAAAATGTCAAAAATGTCAAAAATGTCAAAAATGTCAAAAATGTCAAAAATGTCAAAAATTCCAAAAACGCCAAAAATGCCAGAAATGCCAAAAATGTCAAAAAGTCAAAAATGTCAAAAATGTCAAAAATGTCAAAAATGTCAAAAATGTCAAAAATGTCAAAAATGTCAAAAATGTCAAAAATGTCAAAAATGTCAAAAATGTCAAAAATGTCAAAAATGTCAAAAAGTCAAAAATGTCAAAAATGTCAAAAATGTCAAAATTGCCAAATTGTCAAAAATGTCAAAAGTGTCAAAAATGTCAAAAATGTCAAAAATGTCAAAAATGTCAAAAATGTCAAAAATGTCAAAAATGTCAAAAATGTCAAAAATGTCAAAAATGTCAAAAATGTCAAAAATGTCAAAAATGTCAAAAATGTCAAAAATGTCAAAAATGTCAAAAATGTCAAAAATGTCAAAAATGTCAAAAATGTCAAAAATGTCAAAAATGTCAAAAATGTCAAAAATGTCAAAAATGTCAAAAATGTCAAAAATGTCAAAAATGTCAAAAATGTCAAAAATTTCAAAAATGTCAAAAATGTCAAAAATGTCAAAAATGTCAAAAATGTCAAAAATGTCAAAAAAGTCAAAAATGTAAAGAATGTCAAAAATGTCAAAAATGTCAAAAATGTAAAGAATGTCAAAAATGTCAAAACTGTCAAAAATGTCAAAAATGTCAAAAACGTCAAAAATGTCAAATATGTCAAAAATGTCAAAAAGTCAAAAATGCCAATAATGTCAAAAATGTCAAAAATGTCAAAAATTTAAAAAATGTCAAAAATGTCAAAAATGTCAAAAATGTAAAAAATGTCAAAAAAGTCAAAAATGTCGAAAATATCAAAAATCTCAAAAATCTTTAAAATGCTTAAAATGCTAAAAATGTAAAGAATGTCAAAAATGTCAAAAATGTCAAAAATGTCAAAAATGTCAAAAATGTCAAAAATGTCAAAAATGTCAAAAATGCCAAAAATGTCAAAAATGTCAAAAATGTCAAAAATGTCAAAAATGTCAAAAATGTCAAAAATGTCAAAAATGTCAAAAATGTCTGTTTCGACGGGTAATGAACGTTTCGGATTAAGATTAACAATTCGAATCTTAACTCAAACTATTCTTTAATGACCGATTGAAAGGTTTCAAAATGCGATATCAAAACTGTTTTATTGCTAAACGACGGGAGTAGTGACCACAATGACTAAACTGCGCGCGTTGGATATTACCGACCAATAGGTTGGTTTTCATTCTCCGCTTTGTGCGGATGTTCGGTCAGCCAAACAAACTGACCAGAAGGTGTTTATTCTACCAAGGCGGCGCGAAATATGGTTTCGAGGAAATTTGGTGTGGCGCGAATACACCCGAAACTACGGTGTCTCATATTTTGTGCGAACATACCGGCCGCCTTGAAATACTAGGGAATTTCAAAAAGATTATCTTCTACAAATCTAAACTACTGAGATCCACTCGGCTGCAGTTGGACACTGCGATGGGTGATACTGCGCTGACTGCTTCTTGAACACAGGGCAGGAAGTTCCAGCTCGACGCACCGCAACCTGTACAGAAGAAAACGGATAAATGTCCGAACTGGACGTTGGAATTTGACGGGTACTTAACAGATGGCGGTGGTGGGGTGACAGGTCCGACCCGTCCGATCGCGACCGCGTCACCCCTGATTGCTTTAGAGCTGGATCTCTGCTCAGACAGATGGCGTCTGGTTGCACTTCTGCAACTGATGGAGTGATGCAAAAACTGGATGAAACGCTCCCGGTCTACACCGGAAGCACTGATGGCTTGGAGATGATGATGATGATGATGATGGGATAACTGGTTACCGCCGTTGCTGCTTCGTACGACGTGCTCATGATGATCACAGGATAAGAAGTTCCAGCACGACGACCGCAACCTAAGACGTTAAAACTGGTAAGTGTCCGTAATGGACTTTGGTATTGAAAGGGTACTTAACTAAGGTTAGCGGTGGGGTGACAGGTCCGACCCGTCCGATCGCAACCGCGTCACCCCTGAAGGCTTTGGTGCTGGAACCCTGCTCAGACTGGCGTTGTCTGTTTGCCTTTTCGCAAATGGTGAGACGACGGAACTGGATGGATGGAGTTGTTTCCGATATGCCGGCCCAGGGGAGCTGGATCGATGACTGCGCTGATTTTTCGATGCTGTGTTGACTTTGAATCCCACAAACGGTGACCACCGGCAAGAGCGATACCGGGCCAAGCGAAGAACTGGCTAACATGCTGGATCAACATCGACGAAAGGCAAACGACGAACGGGAACGATACCAGGTTTCGGAAGAATATCTTCAGAAGAGTGACAACTAGGCAGGCGAGATGAAGTTGTGTTGCAGCTGCTGTAGATTGGTGATCCAACCTCGAACTCGATGCATTAAATGAATCCATATTCAAGAGAGAACGATCGTCTACAAGATGCTCGGGTTGTGATGACAGAACTTCAGCTGAATTCGAGTTGAACTTGTTCAACGTAAATCCACCGGTTGCTGCTAACTCGACCATCTCAAGGGTTGACTTTGTCGTATCTTCGACAGAATTCGCATTTAACGAACCGTCGACATACGTGTCTTGCTTCAAAGACGCCGCTGCTCTTGGATAAGATACTTCTCCTTTTTCTGCTGTGGTTTTCAAACTTCTGGCGAACTGGTTTCGAATCGCTGTAGCTGAACACGCTGTAACTGCCAGTGGATGGAAATTTTCAGGATCAGGGACAGTGCCTGCTACGATCCAGCCAAAAAGTGAATTCTGGAGGCTGAGACCATTATCTTCCACCTTGAAGCGACCATTAGTAAGGATGTCAAAAAAGAACTCAGCACCAATTATGAGGTCTACTTGTCCTGGCTCGTAGAAGTTGGGATCAGCAAGCACCACATTTTTTGGCAAACAGTACGGAACACGACTGGCTGGTAGGGTATTCGTAATCTCCGGAAGCACGTGAAATGTCATCGGAGAAGCAAAAGATGAAATCTCCGAACAGCGGGGGAAAACGTATGCAACAACCTCCTTCTTCGACACTACTGTTGAACCACCGATGCCCTGAACGGCAAGATATTCGGCGGAACTTCGGAGTTTCAATCCTTGACAGAATGCGGTGGTCATAAAGTTCAACTGAGAGCCGGAGTCTAGTAAGGCTCTAGCTGACCGGAAGTTTCCTGATTGGTCTTGGATGCGTACGACGGCCGTCGACAGCAACACTTTGCGTGATGGTGTATGTGTTTGTGCAGAGTAGTCTGGCATTAGTGTAACCGGAAACGATGTGGAGGTTTGTGGTCTGGGAAGTTGGTTAGTAGAAGGGATCGGTTGGGATGACGGAGATGGTGGTGGGGATTGCGGAGCTTGACGTACGGACGGCGGCGAATTCCCACGGATTTGCGAGACGGAGGATATAGGGTCTGGATGCAGCAACGAATGATGGCGCGATCCACAATGATGGCATGAGCCTCTGCTACAGACACGAGCCATATGACCGGTGGACAAACAGTTCAGGCACAGTCGTGCCCTTTTCACTGAATCACTGCGTTCTTCTACTGTACACTTGAGGAATTTTATACACTGGAAGGCAGAGTGGAACTCATTACCGCAAAATGGACACCTTTTCGAAAACTCAACACTGGGATGGCTCACTCCGAACCTCGATCGTTTGACTTGTGAATCCACAGGTTGATGCGCAAGCGTTTGTAAAATGCAACAGTGGTCTCTCAAAAAACGCATCAGCTCCTGAAACTTGGGCACCTCTCGGGAGTTGTGGTGCGTCTCCCAGTTTCGCAACGTCGACGGGTCCAAACGAGCACAGACCATGTAGACCAACAAAGTGCTCCAACCTTCGGATGATTCACCAACCTTTTCTAACATTTGGAGATTCTTTTTAAAATCTCCCATCAGCTGACTCAGCCCGTCGTAGCTTTCCTTGCACATGGCCTCGACATTGAAAAGCGCATCGACGTACGTCTTGACAATCAGCTTGCAATTCTCGTACCGATTCGTCAAAGCAGCCCATGCCACTTGATAATTGGCTGCCGTTAACTCGATTGAGCTTACCTCACGAAGCGCTTCCCCTGTCAGCGCAGAGCGTAGGTACGTGTACTTGTCCATCTGTGTAAGCTGGTGATTAGAGTTGATCAAGCTGTCGAATGAGTCCCGAAAAGTGATCCAGAGCTCGATTTGCCCATCAAAGCTTGGCAGGCGAATCTCGGGCAGCTTCACTCGAGCTAAACTCGCTGACGATCCGATAGGGTCCTGGGTACTGATAACTGGATGATGTTCATCATTTTCGGATCGACGGGCTAACGACTGTAAACGCAACAGCTCTCCTTTCATGTTACAGAAATCATCCTCTTTTTCCGTGGCAATTGTGTAGTTTTCCTCTGCTCGTGCGTTGATCAGCGACAGCTCCTCGTCAGGATCATCCACCCCGGTCACCTGGTCGGTCTGCAGCTCGATTTCTGCACGCACTAACTGGAACTGCTTGAACGCATCATCTAGGCGTTCAATGCGTACGCCGATTAATTCACTCCGTACAGCACTGGTGTTCGCACTTGAAATAAATCGTCGCACTGTCTCGAAACTGCGACACAGGTTGGCTTCTAACTTGTAAAGTTCTTTCAAATTACGCATTTTCCACACTTTCCACTTTATAATTCACTCAGTTCCAGTTAGGCGGCTACCACTTTGCACTTTTTTGTTCACTTTTTGCCCAGAGGTGCAAAGAGATCCCTACATGTAGCATGCAGCGCACGACTTTTAGCCGACTCTAACAGCCTGCCGTCAGCCACGAAAGAATCGTCTTGCAAAGTTGCAAACTGATTCTTTCTGCCTTATGTGCAGAACGTCGAACGTGTCTGCAAGTAAAAGTCAGCCGCGCGGTAAAATCCTTTGACTGCACGTTCCGAAAATTACAAACGATTCTCCGAAGTTAGGAACAGTTGCAAACTTGCAAGCCCGAAGATAAAATCCCTTGAGCCGAACAGAAAGAATCATTTCCGAAGATAGCTACAGTCTGCAAGTTGCTTGCATGCAGCGGGATGGTGCGATGTACGTTTTCAAACTTGCAAGTTACAGAACGGTGGACCCGTTCTTGTGTGGTTGGATTCGTTCCACTAACCTAAGACCGACCGAACCGAATCCATGGAGGAAGAAAGAGATAGGCAGAGGTGCCGTCGACTATCCATTCAGTTGCCGTTCAGCCATCGAAGCGTGCGTGCGTAGCGTATGTACATGGCTATCCGCATAACGCTCGGCATGCCGTACTACAAGAGCAAGGACATGATGGAGTTGTTGTTGTTGGTGCCTTCGTGTTCGTTTCGTTTTCTTCTAAGACGGATTCGAAAGGAAGTGGTGCCCAACTGTTATTTAAGTTTTCAATTATCATACCAGGGTGATGGATATAAATCATCAAAGCTAATACAAGCAAATTAGTTTTGATTATAACTTTGTCATCTTACAAGTTATTTATGAACACAAAGTTGTTAAATAAAACTGATCCAAACTATGTTGAAAAATCATCTATGATGTTTTAAAACAGTGCTGCGTTAAAATTCTTTGAAGTTTCGTCCCGAAAACTTCTTTGAAGTTACGTCCCGAAAATTCAATCGATTTTCCGAAGGCAGGATCACTTGATTAGTAGGATCACAGATTAAATTGTGTAAATTTCAAATTTAGAATTCAGTTTCATTTGCTTAGACATGTATAAGAACCACGTCATCTTTACCAAGTAATCTTGGGAGTCGTGTCTTCTTCTGTGGTCTGCAACACTCATTTGGTTTTTACAGAAAGTTTGTACAGCTCAGTTCAAAACTCAATAGAAATTCAGTGCTTGTTCGTCGTCATTCCAACCTTGAACTCAAAAACTCCACACTCTGTTTGATTCAAATCTTCTATCAATGTTTTATAACTGGTTTTGAATGATTTTGGCGTACTGAACTCGAATATTTGGTGAGATTTTGTCTATCGCATCCAGTTTTACTGATAAGGCTTTTAAAAAACAGTTCTATGATAAATCAATCATTGACTATATATTATGTTTTACTTCTTTGCTGAAGACTGTAAAGCGTTTTAAGTTATACTTTGAAAAATATCTATGATTCATTTTGGTACAAATTTTCATCAGCATTTCGTTTCAACAGAAGGAAAAAACCAACAAAATTTCTTTTACTTCAAAGCCAAAATTACTTGCAATCTTCGTAGAAACTTTAATTTTAAAAATCTTACTCTACAGTTGTATATATTTCAGATATTACGAAACTGCTTATAAAAAGTTGGACGTTTCACGGTTAAACATATCACGCTTTCGACAATAAAATTTGGGCACCACTTCCTTTCGAATCCGTCTTAGAAGGAAACGAAACGAGCACGAAGGCACCAACAACAACTCCATCATGTCCTTACTTTTGTAGTACGGCGCGCCGAGCGTTATGCTGATAGCCATGTACATACGCTACGCGCGCACGCTTCGATGGCTGAACGGCAACTGAATTGATGGTCGGTGGCGGTGGTTCTTCGGCCTATCACTTTCTTCCTCCGTGGATTCGGTTCGGTCGGTCTCAGCTTAGGTTAGTGGAACGAATCCATCCGCACAAGAACGAGTCCACCGTTCTGTAACTTGCAACTTGCAAGTTTGCAAACGTACCTACATCGCCGCGCTGCAAGCAAGCAACTTGCAGACTGTAGCTATCTTCGGAAATGATTCTTTCTGTTCGGCTCAAGGGATTTTATCTTCGGGCTTGCAAGTTTGCAACTGTTCCTAACTTCGGAGAATCGTTTGTAATTTTAGGAACGTGCAGTCATCGCGCGGTTGACTTTTACTTGCAGACACGTTCGACGTTCTGCACGTAAGGGGAAAAGAATCAGTTTGCAACTTTGCAAGATGATTCTTTCGTGGCTGACGTCGGGCTGTAAGAATCGGCACTGCATGTAGCGTAAAGGGATCTCTTTGCACCTCTGCTTTTTGCACTATTTCCACTATGACAGACCGAAATCGACTCGACGTCTCGCAAAATGGCAAACGCTCAACGCAACCGCCCAGGCTGATAACAGGACTAAAATCAGCAAGATTTCAACAACCGACCCACTTCAAATCGCACGGATAAAGGCTTTCCAAATGCTGACCACTTTATCCGGATAGCCTTGCGTAGTTAATGCCAGACTGTGGAGTTTCATGCAACAACCCCCCACAGACTCTCTGAACACACAAAAAAAAGCAAAGTGGTACTTATCTGCCCTCTTGGTTGGTAGCAGGACTATCTGCGATGCTACGACGACTGTAGCATAAGCCACACGGTATTGCCGCTCCAAATCAGCTGTGAACAACAGCACACTGTACGGGTTCGATCAAACCACACAGCGCTCGCCAGGAACCTTTGGTTTCACACACAAAAACGCACTTTTTTGGCCGATTTCTGGCGGATTCTTTCAAAGAAGCAGCGACAGATCGTGGGAAAAATTTTTCTTATCAGAATGGCTCACTTTTGCTGCACTGATTTAATTTATTTGCCCTTAATTGGGACGCAATTCACTAGCCCACGGTGGGGGGAAATGTTCGTCTATGTTGTTTCACAGTATCACAGAACAGGTCCGATGTGCACTTAATTAGTGCTAAACCACTTCCCGCAGTGGATCGAATTTGTATTTTTAACTGCTCAATTCACTAAAACCCAAGCCAAGCCATGGGACCCAGACGCGCGCTTTGCGAATCCTTTGTCCGTTTTTCTTAACAGCACAATCACTTCAGTACTATTGTTCACTGCACTAATGGTTTTACGGAACTAGCGAGTCCCGTAATCCGGCTTCTCGAAGGACCAAAATGTTTCGACGGGTAATGAACGTTTCGGATTAAGATTAACAATTCGAATCTTAACTCAAACTATTCTTTAATGACCGATTGAAAGGTTTCAAAATGCGATATCAAAACTGTTTTATTGCTAAACGACGGGAGTAGTGATCACAATGACTAAACTGCGCGCGTTGGATATTACCGACCAATAGGTTGGTTTTCATTCTCCGCTTTGTGCGGATGTTCGGTCAGCCAAACAAACTGACCAGAAGGTGTTTATTCTACCAAGGCGGCGCGAAATATGGTTTCGAGGAAATTTGGTGTGGCGCGAATACACCCGAAACTACGGTGTCTCATATTTTGTGCGAACAATGTCAAAAATGTCAAAAATGTCAAAAATGTCAAAAATGTCAATAATGTCAAAAATGTCAAAAATGTCAAAAATGTCAAAAATGTCAAAAATGTCAAAAATGTCAAAAATGTCAAAAATGTCAAAAATGTCAAAAATGTCAAAAATGTCAAAAATGTCAAAAATGTCAAAAATGTCAAAATTGTCAAAAATGTCAAAAATGTCAAAAATGTCAAAATTGTCAAAATTGTCAAAATTGTCAAAATTGTCAAAATTGTCAAAATTGTCAAAATTGTCAAAATTGTCAAAATTGTCAAAATTGTCAAAATTGTCAAAATTGTCAAAAATGTCAAAAATGTCAAAAATGTCAAAAATGTCAAAAATGTCAAAAATGTCAAAAATGTCAAAAATGTCAAAAATGTCAAAAATGTCAAGAATGTCAAAAATGTCAAAAATGTCAAAAATGTCAAAAATGTCAAAAATGTCAAAAATGTCAAAAATGTCAAAAATGTCAAAAATGTCAAAAATGTCAAAAATGTCAAAAATGTCAAAAAATGTCAAAAATTTCAAAAATATTGAAAATTTCCAATGTTATCAAACGGGACAAAACTCAAAATGATCACAGCTGTCTTATTCACTGTAGCGAATCCGTTGTTATCATCCTTCATCTAGGTCACATAAAAGCAATTTAGCGCCATATTTCGGTTCTTATCCAGGAAGTTACACGATTGTGGATCAATTCGTTCCGTATCCGTTTCGGATTTCCAATGCCCAGCCACCCCCAACAGGTGTCCTTCTTAGGATGTTAAAAAAAACAACTCCTCGATTACCTACTTCTCATATAGGCCAGGGACGTTTCGATTCATCGTTTGGTAGTTTGGTTCAGCTAACCTTTAGCTTGATTCAATATGAAACTCGAATCCTGACCATACATAGATCCAAAACGCTGCTGGCAGACAACGGGATAAAAAACTGGATCCCATCGTCATTGACGACGACGAAGAGGACGGTGACGTCGGCGTCGTGGTTACTTTCTGGCGCCACCAATTCTAGTCTCGTAAAAGTGTCGGTTGAAGTTTTTTTTTCTCCCGTTTGGCTGGTGCTTTTTCCTTTCGAAGGGGCGAAGCCACCCCAAAATTCCCACCCCCAACTCAACAATGGCTACGACTAAGAAGATGGTTCGAATGGGAAATTCAGCGAATGTTTTCAAAGTGGCGTATGGATCCTTGGAAAAAGAGATGCACTTCTGAATTATATCAGGCTTAGGGTAGCTTCTAGTTGTTTATTAAATTTTCTCAACAATTTGCTCTCTTTTTTAGTCACTGTCAAGTAAATGACACCGAGTCCATTCCTATCTTCGTCCCCAAGTGTGCCTCAACTTGGCTGTTTGTTGTTTGACGATGACGACGCGGCGTCGCGCGCTTTGGGATGCTGAATGTGATTTGGGGTGGGGCGCTAGCCCAAAATTATCCACCCATCCCATCCAATTCAACCAAGCTATCAACCTTGGAAGAAACTGTTTCTGGACTATTGCACATTTGAACAGTTAAGTTTATTGATATCATCTCGCTGGTCGGAGTAAAAAATGATTGTCGGGAGGCTAGAACTAATCTAGAGCAAGGGCAAATTTCTTCCCCCGAGTCAGTGAAAAACTTAATGCTAAAAATATTCAAAACAGCTCGTTCAATTCGAGATGGTTCAAGGCAGTGTGTATGGGCCTTATGGGAAAAGACAAACTGTCTGGACCTTGCGTTAGGCTCTGTCTGACGTTTGGAAGGCAGATTTCCTTACAATTCTTTATCTTGTTGTCACGACTTTGATCCTAAAATTTGCATCAATACTGACATCTCGTCAATTGAGCTACAGAAACAAATCATGGGGATGGGACAACCTCTTAAAGTTTGAAATATAAAACAATGACAAAGATTGTTTTTAGAGTCTGATCGGGATAAGCTGATCAAGACCCCAAAGGTAATAATCGGAAATATTTGTGGCATATCAAAAGGATCGTTATTTCAGCTACGATCCTTTGTAAGTCCCGAACTGTCAGTAGGAAAATATTTCTTTTGTCGGTATGTAAATCAATCGACTTAGCTTTTCGATCGACGCGCATGACGCGCTTCATCGAAGAAGCAATTCCAATAAATCTTTGTCTATATTAGAAAAAAATAAAGATCGAACGCTTTGGCAAAACGTAAACAGAGCTATCGATAGAGATACCCCGCTATTCATACATTCATTCATACATAGCTATCGATTCTTCGTCATCCGAAACGGATTCCGGGCGTCTTCCCAAGATGAAGGCGTCAGCGTCGCGCGATGATCGCATACTGCTGAATGTGAGAAGCGTTTAAACAGAAGTGATCTTTTATAGATGTATGAATAGATGCCTTCAATTCGAAATCAAGCGCTCAGAAAGATAGAATTGGAAGTTGATCAAAGCGCGGCCGCCATATCCGCGCTCTTCGACCGACAGAACACGTGCTGCGCATTTTCAGATTCCAGGGAACGGGCACAGCGTCTGTTTGCGCCAACGTTTGGGATTTAAACCGGGTTGGATTTTGATTTTTTTTTTTGAAACCCTCTGTAGTTCCTTATTTCTAAATTTTGCTAAATTTCTGAAACTTAATTGAGATTTGTGTTCAAAAGCAAAATATTCAAGATATCGAATTCTCGTTCCAGAAAGTAAAAGCCTTTGATCCAATTAATTTTTTTCCAAGTGTTTGGATAAAAAAATTTCATTAAATTTAAATATTGGACTTTTATCACTTTAAGCTTTAGAATACTCAAAATTTTAATACGTGAAGATGTAGCACTTTTTTTAAACGTATAAACATTATAATTTTTTTTTAAATTAAGAAAACAAATAAATGGATTTTAAATTATGTATTTAACCCGTTTCATAGTAAGTTTCTGATGGGGATTTTTTTTTATTATCTGACAATTTGCGCCGGGGGTCTTTAGATTTTCCCCAAAATTGAAAATTTGGTTCATTTTTGCGACTTAAAAACACATGTATTTTTTCAGATTTCTAACATTTTTATTCTTTGAGTAAGCTTCGGTTAGATTTTTTTGTAAATAAAAAATTACCATTTTTCAAAGCTACATAACTCTGTTGTTTCTCAACGGAAATTATGAAATAGCACATCAAAATGCATTGAAATTTTATCAGCTTTCCAAATAGAATAGTTGAAAAAAATTTAATAATGACCTTCAACATGTAAATAAACTTTAAATGGCTTCTAAAAGTACCGTCTGCACCACCGAATATTTTGCAGTTATATAGTATATGACCAGGTTGTAGAAGCAACATTCCCATTATTAGTTATATCACTTAAACAATACGATACTCAGAATTTTGGTTAAAATTTAAAGTCAGTCAGTTTTGCTGCAAACACTCTACAAAGCACGAAAAAGTAGTGTTTTTTACCTGCTTTGATAAGTTCTTTTGTTTCCATGTTGTTAGAAGTGCTTGCTATCTCCATATGTGAGTGCAGTTGTTCGACCATAGTTTGTTTTCGATGCAAAAAACGAGATTTATTGTCATTATTTCTTTCATAACTCTTCAAGGTGTTAATGGCCCACTTTGGTGTCTTCAGATGAAAGTTGCATCATGAATCGAGCTATACAATGGTATTTTTTGCAAAATATTCGGTGGTGCAGACGGTACTTTTAGACGCCATTTAAAGATTATTTACAACTTTCATGTTGAAGGTCATTATTTAATTTTTTTCAACTATTCTATTTGGGAAGCTGGTAAAATTTCAATGCATTTTGATGTGCTATTTCATAATTTCCGTTGAGAAACAACAGAGTTATGTAGCTTTGAAAAATGGTTATTTTTTATTTACAAAAAAATCTAACCGAAGCTAACTCAAAAAATATAAATGTTAGAAATCTGAAAAAATACATGTGTTTTTAAGTCGCAAAAATGAACCAAATTTTCAATTTTGGGGAAAATCTAAAGACTCTCGATCAAGATGTCAAAACAGGACACGCTCAGGTTAGATAGCACATATTTGAATTGGAACTCCCATTTTTACACATTTTTGGTAAGTTATGCGTGTTGGTTTTGAGTTAAAATTATAAAAATACATCTTTGAAAACTTGAAATCACCGAAAGTGGTATGAATATCTTTACAATATGAGTTTTGAGTGAAGGGCTCAAATAGTAGGAAAAAAATTGTTGATTGACGCCATCATTAATTCAAGATGGCGGCTTCCGTTTTTATTTTCAAAGCTGTAAATTACTGAAAATATCGTGAAACCTTCACAATATGGTTATAAGGTGAAAGTGATTAACGAGTAGAAGTCAAATTTCACTGCCCGTCGCCATCTTTAATCCAAGATGGCGGCTACCACTCAACTTGAAAATATTGTAAATGACTGAAAATCGCATAAAACCCATATTATAGGAGATCAACCGGTAGAAGTTGAATTTCGCTATCTGACGCCATCTTGAAATCCAAGATGGCGACTTCCGCTAAACTTTAAAATGTAGTAAATGACTTAAAATGACATGAAACCCAAATTGGTATTGGGTGAAAGGGTTTAACGAGTAGAAGTCGAATATTGCTATCTTACGCCATCTTGAAATCCTTGTTGATCGCTTTGAAGTATTGTGGGGGTTTTATGCGATTATCAGTCATTTATAGTATTTTAAAGTTGAGCGGCAGCCGCCATCTCGGCTTTCATGATGGCGTCGGATAACGATTTTCGACTTTTATTTGTATAGCCCTTTCACCCAATACCAAGTATTGTGGATTTATCACGAGATTTTCAGTTATTTACAGCTTTGAAAAGAATAGCAAAAGCCACCATCTTGGATTGATGATGGCGTCAGATAGCGAAATTCGACTTCTTCTAGTTGAGTCGTTTCACTCAATACCCATAATGTGGTGATTTCATGCGGTTTTGAGTGATTTAATCATTTTTAAGTTCAGAGGAAGTCGCCATATTGGATTTCAAGATGGCGTTTGATAGTAAATTTCGACTTCTACTCGTTTGGTCCTTTTACCGAATACCCATATCGTGGTAGTTTCATGCGATTTTTATTGATTAACAGCATTTTAAAGTTCAGTGGAAGCTGCCATATTGGATTCCAAGATGGCGTCGGAAAGTAAAAATATCAACATCTTCTAGTTTAGCCTTTTCATTCAATACCCGTATAATGATGGTTTAATGCGACTTTTTGTCAGCATTAAAGCATAAAAAGATGAGCGGATGCCGCCATCTTAGATTTCAAGATGGCGTTTGATAGCGGAATTCGACTTCTACTCGTTTAGCCCTTTCACCCGATACCCATTTTGTTGGGGTTTCATGCGATTTCAAGTCATTTATAACATTTTAAAGTTCAGCGGAAGCCGTCATCTTGGATTTCAAGATGACGTCAGACAACGAAATTTGACTTCAACTCATGATTTATTCCACGGGTCATTCACAATCAATCCCTTTTCATTTAAAAAGTCTGTCCTCATTTACTGTACTAATGATTAACAACTCAGAAATGAGGAACTCAACCTTAGCGTGTAATTGGTTGACTTGCGAGAGAAACGTCAAATCGTAGCTTTTTTGGGGTCATCATTAAACCATAATAAAACTATGAATTGACTCACGCCATGTTGGTTGCAAAATCGAAGGGCACAAAATGACGCCATGTTGATGGATTCACAATGCAAGCATTGGAAAATATTTTTTCAGGCCTTTTTTCCATCAATTCCATCATGATTGACCATCAGATCTGACGAGGCGCATTTATTTTAAGATACTATTTCATACACATTTTACCTAAAATCTTGACTAGCAGTAGAAAAGACGCTCATTAAATGATTAAAACATTGGCTTTTCAGCTATTAATTTTACTAGAACATATCTGAATAATGCAATCATCATTCATCAACCATTATGGTTGCTGGAAAAAATAAAAAAAAAACTCTGAGAACTGACAGAACCGAAAAAACAAAAATTTCTAACATGTTTAATAACAGCTTTTTAAAAGCTTTGGTGACCAACATTGATGACCAACAATTATATGTCTTGATGACGTTTCTAGGATAGGGCCAAATAGCCTGATTTTGGCTTTATTAGAGTCCAGGTGATGTTATAGAATGCGCTTTAGCTTTTTATGAAGATTAATGCGATAGTCCAAACGATATTTTGCTGACCATAATAAAGCTAAAATTATTACTTGGGAAGCATTTTAATTCATACTTAACTATGCAGCAGAATTGTGTTAACTTAAATATTCCGGACTGCAAGTTATTTTTTATTATTTTAAAGAAATCTCCTCGTTGAAAAAACTAAAAATCTCGATTTATCTATTTAATCTTATTAATTTAGCATTCCCCAATTAAAATGAACCTCCCAGAATCAATCATACTTGGTGCTTTATTAAGAAAAATGATTTCATCGGATTCCTAGTTAACGCACAACTTTGTTGAGCCGTTGATGCTAATGGAGTTTCGATCGATACAATTGTGCTTCCGAAAATATCAATGAAGTTCTTTCAAATCCACCGTGGAAACAAGATTGCTCCCGCTTTCTCAAGAATTAGGTGAAAAATCATTCGCTGTTCTCAGTATAAATACATACATTTGTGTGTTCTGTATATTCTGATAAGCGCCAAAACGCCTGACTAACCGAGTTTATACATATCTAATGCGAGCCAGCTGGTTTTAATCCACGCAGCCGGAACGTAAAGATTGCGTGAAATTCACAAGATCAATGTCACTACAGTTTCCAGTTGGAGTCGAACTAGTCATTTCGATCAGATCATATTATAACGATATATAGAGATATCCAAGGGTGGGGAATTTTCGATGAAAATGCTGGTTTTCAATTCAAGAATTTCAATCCAGTAATAAAAACTTTCAAGCGGAAATCTTCAACCCAAACAGACGTAAGGAATCAAGCCATCAAGCTAAACGAAACCGCAATCCATTTTGATAATTAAAAATTGAAACACACCCTTTCGGAATTTTTCCCTCAAGCCACGGTCAATCAAGATGCTCGATGGCCGAGAGGGTAGAATCCAGCAAAAGAAGCTTCACGTCTCACTTTTCAGTTGGAAATTGATGATGATTTTTAGTTTTAAGAAGACTAAAGGCCATTTATTAAAATTTATCTTATGTATAAGCGTTTTAGGCACAAATCCCCTATCAACTCATATCGGCACTATTCCCATTTACTGGAGATCATTTGTCCACGAGCCACAGCTAATGGAGTTTTTCCTTTTACGGGGTGAAAAAAAAACCTTCGATGCACCTCCGCATTTCCGTTTCCGGTTCACCTAGTAAGTCGATCGATCCGATGATGGGTGGTCTTCAAACATATTTTTTTTCATTCCCTTGAATCCGTTATTATTAGATCGAGAGTTTGATTGAAATTAGATTGATGATAAATTCCGGAAAGCAATGTTGTTTTTACTTCTCTATTAAAAATAATTTCCATCGGATCCATCTGTAGCTTACCATTCTCGAAAATTATTACGCAACATTGTTACACTTGAAGGAGCGTCTCGAATCGACTGAATTGAACAATTTTTCCCAAATACTCGCCGTCCATTTGCCTTCGTTTTCCCGCCCGTATCAAGATGCTGGGGTTGCTGCCAAAAAGTGCACCTTACTTGCCGCTAGCCAGCCAAAATATAAATAAAGAAACCCCCTGCTTCCAAATTTGCACGTACATAGAAAGGTAAGACTTGGTTTGTTTTTCCTTCTGTTGGTATTATTTTAAACTCCGAATCCGTTGATGGTGGGAACCGTATCAAACAAAATGCCAATATATGAAAGGTTTCCCTCAACTCGGCGTGTGATTAGCGAGCTGCAAACAAGTAGGTACCCAGCAAGCAAGTGTTAGGAAAGAAAACCACATCCAGAGATCGGGAAAACAAATCCAAATTTCACGAAAACCGTTTTCGATGTCTGACTGAAAACGGGTGACCAACTGATGAATTTTTCTTTATTTTAAAATTGTCAAAATTGTCAAAATTGTCAAAATTGTCAAAATTGTCAAAATTGTCAAAATTGTCAAAATTGTCAAAATTGTCAAAATTGTCAAAATTGTCAAAATTGTCAAAATTGTCAAAATTGTCAAAATTGTCAAAGTTGTCAAAATTGTCAAAATTGTCAAAATTGTCAAAATTGTCAAAATTGTCAAAATTGTCAAAATTGTCAAAATTGTCAAAATTGTCAAAATTGTCAAAATTGTCAAAATTGTCAAAATTGTCAAAATTGTCAAAATTGTCAAAATTGTCAAAATTGTTAATATTGTCAAAATTGCCAAAATTGTCAAAATTGTCAAAATTGTCAAAATTGTCAAAATTGTCAAAATTGTCAAAATTGTCAAAATTGTCAAAATTGTCAAAATTGTCAAAATTGTCAAAATTGCCAAAATTGTCAAAATTGTCAAAATTGTCAAAATTGTCAAAATTGTCAAAATTGTCAAAATTGTCAAAATTGTCAAAATTGTCAAAATTGTCAAAATTGCCAAAATTGTCAAAATTGTCAAAATTGTCAAAATTGTCAAAATTGTCAAAATTGTCAAAATTATCGAAATTATCAAAATTGTCAAATTGATTCTGGTCACCTCAAATTAGTGGGGGGATTATTTACAGAAATTCACACACCCCACAAATTAGTCAGTACGATCGTGCATTATGGACAGCATCCAAAAATCAACAATAACAAAAGGAAGGAAGGAAAGCGCGAGAAAAAGGCCAAAAGAAGCTCGCTTGCAATGACGCAATTTGTTTGGCGGAAACGCCATTTTCCCGAAATTGTTGTTGTTATTGTTAGTTTTGTTGATTTTTTTCCCTTTCGATCCGGAGCATCGGGATGGTATCATCTGTCCTGTCGCGACGACGACGACGACGCTTCTAGCTGGGGTGGGACGCGCTGTCGTCATCGTTTTTTTTTCTTCTGATGGAAAGCAAAACGGTTTAAGTTTATTCAATCTCAGCAATTGATTTCTTCGCTTGGAAAATTACCGGGAAATTGGACACCCACATTTTCGTGCATTCTGTCCCAATTTTTATGCATTTTTTTGTTTTTCAAGTTTGCTTTAAACAGAAAAATAGGGAAATTGGCTCACCTAGCAGCAAGATCGTTGCAAATTTGCGCGCCATCGACGGTAGGATTAGTTGTTTTCTTCTCAAATTTCTGCTTTTCCGTGTTTGGTTCTTCCTGGTAATTTTCGCAATCGGCGAAAAATTATTGCTTTCCACACTTCCAGGCAAAAATCCACAAACGGGTCGTTAAGTTGAGTTAGTTTTTTCAATTTTCAGAACATTCACCCTTCTGATAGGACCGAACGATTGGTGTAACTTATTTTGGTGATTTCAATATTTTTTTTCATTCAGGCAATTACACTAAACCTGGAATTTTTATGACCATTTTTCGTTCTTCAAACGGTAAAAAAATAAATTGATCAAATATCACGTTGCTTCTAACTTTTTCCAAACGAAAAATATAAGAAATCCCGTAGCCACAACAGGAAAAAGGCGCGCAATTTTCGCCGATTTTTTTTTCTGATCCCGAAACGTCCAACCCGCCAGAAACTCCAAACTAGACTGAAATCTTCCGGGAGCAATCGCAATGGTCGGAGTCTAGTTTCTGAGCCAAATATGTAGCTAGTAGAAGCACGTTACATGATGACTAACTAAGCGAGAACGTTTCCCATCTACTAGGACTGAGATTTCTGTTCTTATTCTCCTAGGAAGAGTAGATTAGTAAACTGAGAGCTGCCGACGAGAGCTAACGGATAGTTTACATTTTTACAAGCGTCTCTATCTCCTGTTATGAGATGCTATAAAACACTAATTTGGGGGGTGGCAGTGGGATGTGCTATAAAAAAGTTAGATCATTTAGAGACGTCTCTTCAAGCTGAGCGAATCAATTCGGACGATTCTCGCGAAATCTTTTCACCCTAATCCATGGCTAAGATTTGTTTATGAGAGAATTAAATTGATTTGTTTTGGCTTATGATGGTTGGCGATAATTATCAATCCCCGTTCCACTTTTCTCCTTCAAACCCAGTTCCTCGCAGCTCAGTGCTTCTCGAGATCGAACTCTAAATGGTGACCAAATTTTCCCTATAACATTTTTGCTTGAAAAATGCATACATAAAAAATAGTATAAAAAGCGATTCTAAGAGTACCTCAATATTCGGGTGAAAGTTATTATATATTAATTTTTTTTTAAATTTTTCTCGAAAAAAAAGTCCTAAAAGTGTTCGGTTTTTTTAAGCTTTGGGAGAAAAACTTTGGAGAAAATTTATCAAATATTAAGAAATAAAAGTAGAAGAATAAGTTCGGGGTTCAAGTCAGATTTATTTTCAACTCTTGTAATTTCGATATATTCTGATTTAAGTTTAGATCTACAATATAAATAATGTTAAACAATAAACAAACGAAATATTTTTCCAGTTGAATTTTGCTTAACCTGAAGATAAAGTACAAGTAATTTTATCAACAAAAAATTATCATTAATAATTATTTTCATCAATCCAGTGCAAATATTAAAATTAAAATTTACAATTTACAATGAAAGTTATTTTGAACTTGAATTCATATCTTATTTTCTAGTAGTGGTGTTCACCTGCTTTGTTTATTTTCATGGGCAATTTAGAATTTTAATTCCGAATCTGTATACTACATTTTGAGCCCGAATAAAAATTCTGAATTCCTAATTTGATTTTTGAATCTTAATTAAAAACAAAAAGTCCCAATAATAGTGAACCAAAAAGGAAATTTTATAGCAGAATACTTAACCATAAATCTCGTATTATAATTTCGAACCCTTGGTTTTCTATTTGAATTCATTCTTCAATTATTTATTCGTAATTTAATTAGTGAATCTGAAGCAAAATTCCGAATGATGGAACTCTGATATTTTAATTTTGGATCACCATTATGAAACTTTTTTAAGTTTCAATTCTGAATAAGAATCAAAAGTAAAAATTTCAAATCCAAATATTAAAAATGGTATGTAATTTTTAATGTTGTCTTTTAATATTCCGTAACGATGAGTTTCGAACATGAAAAAACTTAATTTTAGATTCAGATACAATACCAGGACAAAATCAGAATTTTATCCTAATGATTAACCGAAATAACAGTTCGTGTTTAGATCTCGTGCAAGTCAGACGCGTTATAGACACTGGCTAGTTTGAGTTCCTTTTGCAAACGTTCTCAGCCGAGTGCTGAACTACCTACCTTCATTACCGGAGTCCTATAAAAGTGGACAGAAAGGAAGATGGCGGACTTGGAGCTGAAATCAAATTCGCTTCGAATACGTTTCCCTCGCGGGTGCAAGGAACCAAGTGATATGCAGATCTTCGAGTTTATTAAAGTGAAGCTTAACTTGAAACATGAAATGCTACTTGCCATGTACAAGGAAAAGTTGGAACTCTCAGTGATAGTGAAATTTAAATCTGAAAGTGATTTCAAAACCACATTGGAGAGCCATCGTGGTACGATGAATTTTAATTTTGACAAAGACTAATAGCTGTGAAGTGGAATTATCTGCAGCCAATGCTGTGGTCCGTTATGTTCGGCTCTTCAATTTGCCACCAGAAATTGAAGACCGAGAAATTTGTTTAGCTATGACACGATTCGGAAAGGTTCAAAGATCGGTTCCTTCGATATATCGAGGTCAACGACGGAGTGGAAATCCCCGCAACTGTGCACGTACGTAACGTTCGTGCCCGTATATTTTATGAAGGCCTTATCAATAAATGCTTTCAATGCGGGAATGTTGGTCATTTGAAAGCCGATTGCTTGAACAGACGATCGGTTAACGACAGACTACACCTCACTAACGGAGATGAGAAACGCCACGTGGTCGAAGCTGATGTTGCCCGAACGCAGCCTACGTATAGCAGTGTAATCAGCGCATGGACAAAAGTGAGAGCTCAAGTCACACCTCCTCTCGTGGCTACAGAAAATGTAGTCTCGAAGAGTGAGCTAACAAACCTGAACGAGTTATTCCCGAAGGCTAAACCGAAACGGAACTTACTCCCTGCTGCTCCGGGAACCATCAATCCACTGGTATCATTGCCGGATACCTCACCCATCATCGTAGAAACTTCGTTATCGAAAAATGACACGACGCAGCCGAAAGAAATTTCAACAGTTGAAGAGCAAATGGAAGTGACGGAAAGCAGTTTGAAACGAGACAGGAAGGGCGAAAAGCGTGGAGTAACTACCGAGCCGGAGGACACATCGTACGACACATCGGAATCCGACAGTGGGCCGGAGAACCTCACTTTAAGCGAAATCCAGTCTGTTCTCACCAGAAGTCAAAAGAAAAAACTACTGAAGATGCGCCTCAGTAATGGTAATGTGGACAACTCATCTAGTGCGCAAAGCGAAGCTGGTGCGCTTAAAACAAATCCGAACAGTGCGGCAAGTAATTAGTGAACATTTTGTATTTTTTGTTTGTTTGTTTGAATTTATTTAAAATGAATTTCATTTTGAGAGTAGGTTCGGTCAATTTGAACAGCTCAAACAACACAATAAGTAAAGGTTTGTTACGCGATTTTGTTTATAATAATGATTTAGATATTTTGTTCTTGCAAGAAGTTTGTTTTGCAAATTTTTCTTTTGTTCCATCTCACGTATCATTGGTCAACTTAAATGATTCAGGCTCTGGTACCGCCATCTTGATTAGATCTTCGCTGGAGTTTGAACAACCTTTGCTTGATCCTGGTGGTAGAATTATTTCTGTAGTTGTAAATAATATTAATTTCATTAATGTGTACGCCCATTCCGGAACAAATCGAAAAATCGAAAGAGAAAATTTATTTACGAATGACATTAGTTTACATTTAAGCAAAAAGCAATTCACTCAAATCGTAATTGGCGGTGATTTCAATTGCATTTTAAACTCTTCGGATTCTACGGGAAATAGTAAGAATTATAGTACGGCTTTTAAAAAACTTATTGATTTACTAAATTTAAAAGATGTTGCAGCTGAACTAAATAGAAAAAGTTTTACGTTTTATCGGGGTGAATTTTCATCTCGTCTAGATCGATTCCATGTTTCGTCAAATATAATTGGGAATTCTCTTGCTTTTGAAACAATACCAGCTCCATTCTCTGATCATTTTGGTATAATGTTGAAACTTAAAGTAGATCAAGTCTCTTCCAAGGGTCGTGGGTATTGGAAGGTAAACAGTTCGATTGTTCAAAATCCAGAAGTTTGTGAGCGTCTTCAAGATAACTATAGGAACTGGCAAATGCAGCAATCTTACTATGGTGACAGAAATAGGTGGTGGAATGAAGTTGCAAAAGTCAAATTAAAGCAATTTTTTAAACATGAAAGTTGGATTTTAAATAGTATGATATCTAGCGAAAAAGGTTATTTCTATGGGAAATTATATGAATGGATGAATAAAAAAAATAGCGATATTCCTACATTATTGGATATCAAACTTATCAAATCAAGATTGATGGATATTGAAGCAAAAAGATTAAAGCATTGTACAAATCATTTATCAGAAAATACTTTATTACAAGACGAATTAGTGAATATTTTTCAAGTTTCAGCTCACATTAAACGCCTAGATTATGGTGGTTCGTTTAAATTAAAAGAAAACAATATTTTAATAACTGATAAGAATCTATTATATAAAATTCTCTTGTAACGGTGTTTGTAGTACTACTCCTCCGAAATGACCCAAACGATTCGAATGAAATTATTTTTAGAATATTCTGTAGCCATGCGAATCGGTTTATATCGAATAAAAACAACACAAAGTCGCATCAATTGTCCGTAATAATTGAATTTGTAGTTATTTGAATGAAATAAAAGTCATGGCTTCCATTTTTTCGAGACTTTTTTTTTCCTTTGGGTGGTTTGTTTTTCGTCTCTAAGGTCGAGGCGTCGCGTCGTTAGAGGATAGTAACCATGGCATAGCATACTGATCAGTGAGAATATTTTGGCGCGTATTTCTCAACCAAGCATATTTTCAATGCAAGTGGTGGCGATATGAACCCTTGATGTGATTTTTTTTTGTTCTTGATTCCGAGCTCATTTGTACAGCACATGGTTATGAATGACGCCTAGATGTGACTCAGGTTGACATTTTGCTGATCGAATAAAACATATAATATTTGTTTCGCCAAAATCTGAAATTGAAAAGTCAGGCATCCATTTTTAAAGATTTTCTTTTCTTCGAGGGGTTTGTTTTTCGTCTCCATAGGCGAGGCGTCGCTAGCAAACGTCTTTGCAAGATAATAGTAACCAAAGCATACTGTTCATTGATCGCTGGAAAAATTTAAAAATTAGGCGCCTATTTCTCAACCAAGTACCTATATTTCTTATGCACGTGGGGGCGATATGCAACCTAGATGTGTTTTTTTTTCTTGCTTATTTGTACACAGCACATGGTAATAAATTACGCCTAGATGTGACACGGATTGATGTTCTATCGATCGAATTACAATCATATAAACGATTTCAAATATTAAAACCATTTTTAATTTGTGTTAATTTAAGTAGTACATTGTTGTCCAATAAATATGAATTTGGTAAAGATAAATATGAAATAATGTTATGACACTTTGTGGACGTTTGAAAATAAGAAATTGGGAAGCTTTACATTCAATTTCGTATAATCCAATACGCCTAGAACGCTAGACACATAAACTGAACAAGAGTCTATTCTATTCTATTTAGTTTAATTATAGAGGATTTTAACCAACTTGATCATTCTTCCTCTCAACAAGAGTCTGTTCTTTGAAATAGATTAGATAGGATTGAAGTTTTAAAAGACCGAATAAACATTTTGATTTTTTGCAAACGTAAATTGGAGTTATCAATAAAATAATCGACTTTTTAATAACAAAAAGTGAGGATATGCATTTTTTGGTAGAATTTTTAATTAAGAAAGTAGACTGGAGCAAGTGCAAACTATCAACTTTTACAAAAAATGTATACATTATTTCTTCATCTAAAATTTGTTGGACCCAAAAAAAAATTTGATCAAATAAACTTAACTCTTTTTTTAAAATCATTCACCAAAAAACTGCTTACACGTTTACTGTTTGTTTACACACAATTCAAGTACAAACTTAACATGAAATGTGTGTTTTTCTTTTACATGTTTTGGCTATATAGAAGAGACTTTTGGTTCACCTTTTTGTTGAACAGTTTTTTTGTGATTGATATTCCAGGGGCAGCAGATTTTTATGATGAACTTTTAATATGACCTGAAAGTGTTAAAAATAATATTAGTTCCTGTAATTTCTTAGGTGGAATAAGTGAAAACGCGCCATTTAGTTATAAAACATCTACAATTCAAGAATTTTATCTCCAAAATGGCCAGAAAGGATATCCCGAGTGTTGAATCTGAAGCGGATATTCAAAATTATTATAAAGGTTTTTGTAAATCAAGGTCTTTTGGTTGAACAGCATTCAGTTAAATTGAAGTACCTAGCATTAATTTATTCCGGAGAAAAACTTAGGATATAGTAAAGAAAGTTGATAAAACAGACAAACAAGAACAAGTATTAAATTCATTTTAAAGTCTTTTCACTGACGCCTCTGAAAAAGACCTATGTGTTTTCGTTTGCCCCAATAAATGGGACAAATGTATACTTCGATATTTCTTTTTGTCAACATAACTAATATTTGTTTTGAAAATATTACTTTTTTCAGAGAAAGAAAGTTGAACTGTGGTGATTAGGATTTGACCGGTGTTTCATTTTTGAAAATTAAGATTTACAGTAAAAAAGACACATAATTTTTATTAAGGTTTTGTTTATATGATAATTTCCAGGAAACAAAATGAACTCATAAGACCATCGAAGCCTGAACAGATTATTGCTTTTTGATCTATTAAATTTAAAAAAAAATCAGCTTTTCAATTAAATGTTATTAAATCTTAAAAATATAACATAATCCTTAATGAAATCGCAGATCACCACCAACAATGTTCAGGAAATTTTGAATTCAGAACTGCTTCAATTAAAATCTTTAAAATAATGGGTGAATATATCTAAACATATGTTTTCCTCTTTTAAAAACCAATCGTTTCTTTGATTCATTGGGTTAAAGTTCAAAAGAATTAATTTGCATTTTTTGCTTGAATTAAAAAAAAGGAATTTGCAATACACAAAATCGCCATTTAATGCCATGACAAGTGCTGTTTGGGAACACTTTAAGTTGAAATGTGTAAAGTCTATAACTTAAGAATCAGGCGAATCTTTTTGGAAATGATTTTGGTGAAAATATGCATTTTAATTCAAACTGCTTCGAAGCATGAGGATGGTGAATAAAAAGCTGTTTGAAAATGGTTTGTAAAAAATCTTTTCTTATGTTTTTTAATTCTTCAGCTCTAAAAAAATACACCATCCAAAGCTAATTGGGAGCTGAAAGCGCTGCGTTAGGCAAAATACTCCAAAAATTGTCCCGATATTAAAAACAATATGACAAAACGGAATAAATCTACTGAATGGAATACATCAAATGAAACATACATATTTTAAACATACAGTTATTTATTGAACAAGTTACAAAAATTGGATTTTTAAAGACCCGTTGAGTTTAAATTCTTTGGATTAATTTTGATAGAATTGAGCGGGACGATTCGAGTAAAGGGAAAGAAGGGATATGTAAAGAAAACTAGGAAAAATAGAAAATGGACGCCAAGTTGAACATGGTAAGACGAAGTTTACCGGGTCTGCTAGTATATTAATAAATAAAACTTACGAATATTATGCTGATTTATTTAAAAACAGTTCACCTTCGAATGATGCTAATCTGGACCCAATAAATATGTTGAACAAACAGCTTTCAGAAAATGATAGGAATTTGTTGATGAGGGTCATAACGGAAGAGGAATTGAAAACTGTCTTGTTAAGTTGTTCTAAAAAGAAAAGTCCCGGGCCAGATGGTTTAACCTACGAAGTTTATATTAAAAACTTTGATGCAATAAAAAACGATTTGTTAATTATTTTCAATTCATATCTTTCGGGAGCTAGTACACCACCTAAAAGTTTCACAGAGGGCATTATAACGCTCATTCCTAAGCAAGGAAAAAAATCTTTTAAGCTTAACGATTATCGCCCTATAAGTTTACTGAATACCGACTACAAACTTTTCATGAAACTTATATCAGAACGCATTAGAGCAGTTTTAGGGAAAATAATAGGATCTGGCCAAGCAGCATGTATGTATAAACTTAAATCCATGCATAGAAAATTTGAGAGACGTTAGACAAATTATTACTAAATCTGCAGAATCAAAACAATTTAAAGGCTGCTTGGTAAGTTTGGATCTTAACAAAGCATTTGATAGAGTTAACCATGTTTACCTTTGGAAAGTTTTAGAAAAATTTGGTTTCCCCCAGTGTCTGATTAATTGCTTTAAAAATTTGTACGGAAATGCTTCTTCAAGAGTCCTAATTAATGGTTTTCTTACCAAAGAAATTTCAATTGAAAGTTCAGTTCGTCAAGGTTGCCCAATGAGTATGATATTTTTTATTCTATACATTGAACCTCTTATCCGTTGTATTTCTCAAAATATTTCTGCTGTGCTCGTTTATGAAAAATTCCTCAATGTCATTGCATACGCCGATGATCTTTCAATTTTTGTTCGAAATGATTGTGAGTTTGACAAACTAATGGAAATTCTTGACTCCTATAGTTCCTTTGCGAATATAAAGATAAATGAAAAAAAATCCGGTTTCATGCGATTGAATAATGCTAGATAAGGTCCTCAAAAAATACAGGAGTTTGAAAATCTCAAAATTTTAGGAGTAACTTTTGAAAAAAGCTGGACATCTTCAGTTACGGTTAATTTTGACAGATTGCTGAATACAATGAAATCGACACTACAGCTACACAGCGTTCGATCTTTGAATATTTATGAAAAATGTATTGTTTTAAATGTTTTTATTCTATCAAAGTTCTGGTACACAGCTCAAATTTTCCCTCCTTCAAACAATCATTTAGCACAAATCAAATCAGCGTGCGGGAGGTTCCTATGGAGCGGTTATATGTTTAAATTGGATAGAAGACAACTTTTTTTAGATTATTCAAAAGGTGGTTTACGTTTGATAGATCCAGAATCCAAAGCTAAGGCTTTGTTTTTGAAAAACGTGTTTTATAATTTAAATGAGGACGGTACATTCGCGAAAGATAAATATTTAATAGACTTTAATTCCAATCAAAGACTTACACGAAATGCAAGAGAATGGATAAATGTTGGTAAATTTTTGGATAATGATTTCTGTTTGACAACCACTAAATCTATGTATGATTACTTCATAAAAGAGCAAAGTTTTAAGCCCGAGATAGAAAACAAAATACAATTTTCTTGGAGTATATTATGGGAAAACATAAATGATAAAATAATTTCTCTTAAAGACCGTGCAATAATTTTTACGTTTGTAAATGATTTGATTCCAAACAAAAATAAATTGAGACAATATAATATCGGTAATTTATCAAGTACTGTTTGTGAAAAATGTAATTTAGTAGATACAAATCAGCATAAAATTAAAGTTTGTCCAAAGTCGAAAATGATCTGGAATTGGTGTACTTCAATAATTAAAGAACGTTATAAAATAAGATGTCATGATATTGAAGAGATTTTGATTAGGCCAATTTCAAGGAAGTCAAAAAAATCTATGGCTTCATTATGGTTAGTGACCAAAGCGATATCTCTCAATTTGAGGGTAAAAGAACCTGATTTGTATATTTTCAAAAAAGAAATTAGAGATATGAGATGGAACAAAGTGAAATGGTTTAGTAGAAATTTCGGTAATGAGTTGAATATTTGTTGAAAAAATCCTTTATGACTTGTGTTGTAAATGCTGTAAGAAGAAAGAAACAGGAAAACAGAACACAAAATGTTAGTTATTGTAAACCCGAACATTAGCTTTAAATAAACAATTTTTTTATTATAAAAAAAAAAGCAAAATTCCGAATGATGGAACTCTGATATTTTAATTTTGGATCACCATTATGAAACTTTTTTAAGTTTCAATTCTGAATAAGAATCAAAAGTAAAAATTTCAAATCCAAATATTAAAAATGGTATGTAATTTTTAATGTTGTCTTTTAATATTCCGTAACGATGAGTTTCGAACATGAAAAAACTTAATTTTAGATTCAGATACAATACCAGGACAAAATCAGAATTTTATCCTAATGATTAACCGAAATAAAAATCAAGAATAATAAACTGGATACAGATTCCACTATCCGGTCACAGGCAACAAATTGTGATTTTTATTTAAAAAAAAATTAGAACCTGATCATTAGGAATGATTCAAACCTATTTAAGCTTACCCGATATTTTTCCGCATTTATCCGGACAGAGCATATTCGGGCTATTTTATCTAAAATCTTGCATAATCCGGACATTCGATTTCAAAGTTTACAAACCGAAAGTCTGGACAATATCCAGCCAAATTTGGAAATTCTTTAAAATCAAAAAATTAGTTTTATTTTTCATCGAAACACATCAGCCAGCTTATTTGGATAAAAAATGGTGAAAAAAAATTTTCGACGCAAAATACATAATTGTGATTACGCAATTTGAATTTTTGTTTGATTTTGCAAATAAAGTAAAATCATTCGGGTAAAATCTGAACAATCTTGCAACCTTAGTGAATCTAATCTTATTGAAAGTTCGATATTCGTGACTAAGGAATGTACCCAAATTTCATTCACCAACTTCTTTTGTGATTAACTTGTGATGGCGGTTTTCGAGTGCAATCTTCAAATATCTATCAACGAGTGAGATATTTTTTGGAAAACTGTAGTAGAATTGTAGACCTGGGATAAGATTTCGAGGTCTTAGTTCTGAGTTGATTAAGATTTCAAAATTTTTAGAATAGAGGAGAACATTTTTCTTCACATTTTTGCACCCTTATGAACGGGGTTTAACCCCCAAAACCCCCCCGTTCCTAAGTACAGTGGTCGGCAACTTTTTGAGTCAGTAGGGGCGAAAATTACAATTTTTACATTGTTACACTTGAAGGAGCGTCTCGAATCTACTGAATTGAACAATTTCCCCAACACTCGGTACGATTGCCTTCGTTTTCCCACCCGTATCAAGATGTTGGGGTTGCTGCCAAAAAGTGCACCTTACTTGCCGCAACCCAGCCAAAATATATATAAAGTTCGTTTTTCCTTCTGTTGGTGTTATTTTAAACTCCGATTCCGTTGCTGTTGATGTTGATGATGGAAACCGTAGCAAACAAAATGCCAATATATGAAAGGTTTCCCTCAACTCGGCGTGTGATTAGCGAGCTGCAAACAAGTAAGTTCCCAGGAAGCAACTGTTAGGAAAGAAAACCACATCCAGAGATCGGGAAAACAAATCCAAATTTCGCGAGAACCGTTTTCGATGTCTGACTGAAAACAGGTGACCAACTGACGATTTTTTTTTTATTTTAAAATTGTCAAAATTGTCAAAATCGTCAAAATTGTCAAAATTGTCAAAATTGTCAAAATTGTCAAAATTGTCAAAATTGACAAATTTGTACAAATTTTCAAAATTGTCAAAATTGTCAAAACTGTCAAAATTATCAAAATTGCCAAAATTGTCAAAATTGTCAAAATTGTCAATATTTTCAAAATTGTCAAAATTGTCAAAATTGTCAAAATTGTCAAAATTGTCAAAATTGTCAAAATTGTCAAAATTGTCAAAATTGTCAAAATTGTCAAAATTGTCAAAATTGTCAAAATTGTCAAAATTGTCAAAATTGTCAAAATTGTCAAAATTGTCAAAATTGTCAAAATTGTCAAAATTGTCAAAATTGTCAAAATTGTCAAAATTGTCAAAATTGTCAAAATTGTCAAAATTGTCAAAATTGTCAAAATTGTCAAAATTGTCAAAATTGTCAAAATTGTCAAAATTGTCAAAATTGTCAAAATTGTCAAAATTGTCAAAATTGTCGAAATTGTCAAAATTGTCAAAATTGTCAAAATTTTCAAAATTGTCAAAATTGTCAAAATTGTCAAAATTGTCAAAATTGTCAAAATTGTCAAAATTGTCAAAATTGTCAAAATTGTCAAAATTGTCAAAATTGTCAAAATTGTCAAAATTGTCAAAATTGTCAAAATTGTCAAAATTGTCAAAATTGTCAAAATTGTCAAAATTGTCAAAATTGTCAAAATTGTCAAAATTGTCAAAATTGTCAAAATTGTCAAAATTGTCAAAATTGTCAAAATTGTCAAAATTGTCAAAATTGTCAAAATTGTCAAAATTGTCAAAATTGTCAAAATTGTCAAAATTGTCAAAATTGTCAAAATTGTCAAAATTGTCAAAATTGTCAAAATTGTCAAAATTGTCAAAATTGTCAAAATTGTCAAAATTGTCAAAATTGTCAAAATTGTCAAAATTGTCAAAATTGTCAAAATTGTCAAAATTGTAAAAATAGTCAAAATTGTCAAAATTGTCAAAATTGTCAGGATTGTCAAAATTGTAAAAATTGTCAAAATTGTCAAAATTGTTAAACTCCGTTTTTTTTATACAGAATACTAGACAAGAGAATTGCATTTTAAATGCTTATGTTTTAATAATAGATTTTTGAAGATTTAGGCAAATATAAAAAAATGTCAGATTTTGTCTGTTACCCCTAGTTTTGGCGGTACGGTGGGGAGAAATTTCATTGTTCAGTTTTGGGTAGAATCGATTTTTGATATCTGCATGATTAACTAATAATTCTACATGATAACTAAAAGCTGATTTTGAGTCAATCTCTTATCTTTTATTCAGCCGTGGATTCAGATCTTGCTTGTTCTTGTTTAAGAAATACAACGTTGTTCAAAATACAAATTCTTCAATTTTTAGATATTGGAATAGATAAGATTACAACTATTACTGACATCATTCAAGAAAGTTATTGAGCATTCGATTTTATAGATGTTAACTCATTTAACAACGTTGTTGAACATTGCGAAACTAATTGAATTATAGTTTTACAAATATCAAAAATAAACTAAGTTTAAAATTTCTAAACAAATTTCGACAAAATTCAAGTTTCCTATACATTAGAAATCAAAGTTGCTCCCAGGCTTTGAGAATGTCGATTATTGAGTGAAAACCTTTATGTTTAAAATATTTGTAATGTTTTGTTAATCTTGTTTTCATTCTCATATTAGAATAAAAGTAATATTTGAGATTCTATGTGTATCCAGTGAAAATGATGATCATGTTTTCAAAATAAAACGAAATTTGAATTTCGAAAATCGGTTCCATTATGAATGAGACACAGTGCTGCTAAGAAAAAATGTAACCTCTTTTAAAAAGTGAGAATTTTTTTTACCGGTAATTCCAGGATAGCGGCCGAAACTCCCATGTGACCCTCAAATTTTAATATATGATTAAGAAGATTTATTATTCACAATTGCAAAACTTACAAAATGATTTTGTGTACGCCAAAATTCTCAGCAGATATGGGAACTTTTAAAATGATGTCTTTTTTCGGGGGTTTTCTGTTCAACGTTTTCTATAGGTCATCTGCTAAGTCGAATTGATATAAATTTTCTATATTCAAAATCGTGAATAAATTACCCAAACAATGAATCTAAAATCATAAGTATCGATCGAGATATGTAACGAGAGGGACAAAAACAATTTACTAGTCAAAACGATCGAAAAATAATTTGTTAAAAATTTTGCCAACGGCGTGGGGAGGTTAAGTCATTTTCAAGTTTGTACACATTCGTTCTTTCTTAGTGGGCACATAATTCTATGCTGCTCAGATGAGAAAACTCATCTTCTCAAATCAGTTCCTTTCCAGAATTCCCGGCATTTCCCTCTCACTCGAATGGATTCATCCCACGGAATGGAAACTGTCGCACCAACACAACGAAGGCCTCAGTAATGCATATTGAAACGAGAGAAGCAGAAAAAAACCCACCCAGTCCAGAAAGTAGGGGAAAGGGAAAACTCAAAACAACGAACCTGTTTTCCATTCTTCTTCTTGCACTTGTACTGTGGCAGTGGGATATTTCTGCACCGAGCAGAAAAGGCACCGCAAATTTATGGGCTAGAACTTTTTAAGTAAATGTACCCAAATTAAACAATTTTTACAAATAATTTTTGATTTGTTAGTAAACGACATTTTTGTCGTTGTTTATCAATTTCAGAATTGGGTTGAAAATATTATAGATCTCCTATTCATAGAGAGGAATAAACGTAAATGGATTTTAACATGATAAATCACGTCAAAATTACCCCGGATTTTTTTCCAGTCAAAGGTGATGTCTGTATGTTCCAGTAATGAAAAAAATGAAACCATGAGAAAAGGGTGAACAAAAGCATTCTGAATGGAAGTTGATAGAAGTTAGAATGTCTTTCCACACTCTCAAGATTGTGTTTTTTTTTGTCTCACGGTGCTGTTCCACATTTCATTCATAGCTGCACGATGCACGATGGAAAAGGGATGAAGTTTTTTTTTTTGGAAGGTGGCAAACCGAGATATGAGCCGTTGAATGGCTTTTTGAGGATGGTTTAATTTTTTCACTCTTCTTTTTTGGTTGGATAGGCACTTTCATTAACTCTAGCTTGGTTTGGAGATAGAATTTCGACCAGGCAGATTTGGGAATTCCTGGAAGAAGGGAAAAAAAACTCATTTTTAATGAGCACCAAAAGGATGTCAAGTCACGGACTGTTTGTCTGCTGTTTTGTTCTTAGTAAATAAAGCTTAGTTCTTTTAGAAATGGGACACTTTCATTTGCTTATAGCTCGTTAACTAGTTATTGGATATTGAAAATTTTGACAGCATTTTGTTGCCTGTAAAAAGTACTATTCGACCTATTTTTTTCAAAATTTAAAATTTACGCGTTTTTGAGATATGTACGATGCAAGAGAAAAAGAAAAAAATAATTTTGCACAGTTTCCTTGAAAATACGTCATTACCAAATTGATAGCTGACAAAACCGTTAATTATGCAAAGAATTACTGAGTTTTTGTGGTAGATAAGTATGCAAACACTGTCAATAATGTCCACAAAGTTGAAATCAAGCATTGGAGAGAAGCACATGATCGGCAACAACGGTTAAGGATCATCAAGGAAGTCAAGTCTCATACCAGCATTTTTAATTTTCAATAAACGAAAAACTAAGGGTAGATCGCTGAAATGTCCAAAACAATTTTCTCCGATAAGCTGAAAGTGTTGCCTAGTGATGACTCATAGAAATCCAACCTCAAATAACCATTTTTTGATAGTTTCAAAGCTCTTAAGCTGTAAAACCGGTACCGAAAAAAAACGTTCAAAAATGTGGTCAAAAATAATCAAATTTGTTCATTTCGAAACAACTATATCCACTAAAATGCTTCCAGTTTCCAGTTTCCAGAGAAGTATTGGACCAAAAAGAATCAGAAATTGAAGAAAGAGGGTGAAGCCACCTAAAATATAGACTCTACGAAGCATAAGTTGGAGAAACTGATCAATACCATGACTGAAAAAAGTGTGCGCCGGCCAATGGGAGATACCAAGAATAAAGTAGAAATTTCTTTAACAAAAAAACGGTAAATATTTTTTTTCAAATTTTTTCATGAAAGATCATAACATTACCTTCTTTTTCTTCATACAAAGTATTTCGTTAAAACGGATAGTTTTTTAGATACAGGCATTCGTAACTGTCCCATTTCTAAAAGAACTAAGCTTTAAGTTGGCTCTTTAAAATGAATTTCAAATTTGCTCAAGATTGCTCAACATAAGTTTTAATTGTCAAATCAGATCATTACAAAACCTGAAAGCTTATTGCTTTGATTTGATCCCAATCAAAGCTAAGCATTGCCCCGAAGACAAGATAATCTCAACCGATACCGGTCTAGTCCGGTCGATATCATCACCCTCAAAGATGGGGTACGTACTTACAATTCATTGGCTGCTCAGTGACTTTGAAATGACAACGACGCACAATTTCCCCCTTCTGGTGAATCTGCGATACACGGCTGCTGCAAATCATCCCTCTAATAATAACTGGAATCGGATGACGGTTGTTTAAGTAGGGCCGAAAAAAAAGTATAGTACGTGAGGATATCCGAAACAGGGTGAAAAATTGAGGTTGGATTAAATCTTTCGCAGCGTTCTGAAGTTTTTAGCCAATCCACCCACCCGTTTCCCAATATTTTCCATTATTCCCACCATTGCTAAAATTTAACGGCAGCTTGGAAGTTGCATAATGGCAGTGATGACAAACTTTTGTAAAATTAAAATGTTATTTAGCTATTTTTATCTACATGGTTTTTCATCTCACGAAATAAACAATATTCCTCCAATTCACTCGGTTCATGGAAACCGTCCTCCAACATCTCGGGAATCTCACATACGCCAGATCACGCTCCACTTGGTCTAACCGTCCGACCTTCGTTCTCCTGCACGCCGCCAAAGATGGTTCTTAACACTAAGACGTGAGACGTGAGACGTGAGATGTGTGACGTGAGACGTGAGACGTGAGATGTGTGACGTGAGACGTGAGATGTGTAACGTGAGATGTGAGACGTGAGACGTGAGACGTGAGACGTGAGACGTGAGACGTGAGACGTGAGACGTGAGACGTGAGACGTGAGACGTGAGACGTGAGACGTGAGACGTGAGACGTGAGACGTGAGACGTGAGACGTGAGACGTGAGACGTGAGACGTGAGACGTGAGACGTGAGACGTGAGACGTGAGACGTGAGACGTGAGACGTGAGACGTGAGACGTGAGACGTGAGACGTGAGACGTTAGACGTGAGACGTGAGACGTGAGACGTGAGACGTGAGACGTGAGACGTGAGACGTGAGACGTAAGACGTGAGATGTTAGACGTAAGATGTAAGACATGACTTTTTAAGTTGGGACTGGGGAGACCTACTATGAATGTTGAGATAGGTAGTTGGACAAGAAACCTGAGACGTGAGTCGTGAGACGTGACATGTGAGACATGAGACGTGAGACGTGAGACGTGAGACGTGAGACGTGAGACGTGAGACGTGAGACGTGAGACGTGAGACGTGAGACGTGAGACGTGAGACGTGAGACGTGAGACGTGAGACGTGAGACGTGAGACGTGAGACGTGAGACGTGAGACGTGAGACGTTAGACGTGAGACGTGAGACGTGAGACGTGAGACGTGAGACGTGAGACGTGAGACGTGAGACGTGAGACGTGAGACGTGAGACGTGAGACGTGAGACGTGAGACGTGAGACGTGAGACGTGAGACGTGAGACGTGAGACGTGAGACGTGAGACGTGAGACGTGAGACGTGAGCTGCGGGATGTGGGACGTGAGACTTGAGACGTGAGACGTGAGACGTGAGACGTTAGACGTGAGACGTGAGACGTGAGATGTGAGACGTGAGACGTGAGACGTGAGACGTGAGACGTGAGACGTGAGACGTGAGACGTGAGACGTGAGGCGTGAGGCGTGAGACGTGAGACGTGTGATGTGAGACATGGGACGTGAGACGTGTGAAGTGAGACTTTTCACATCACTTTTCACTTTTATCTTCTCACTTCTCACGTCTCTCTTTTTACTTGTTACTTCTCACGTCTCATTGTTCACTTCTCACCTCTTACTTTGACCTTCACAATTCCCACATCTAAATTTTGTAGGGACCAGGTAGGCTTAGATTAATTTAAGAATAGCTCGAGACGTTCAACCCTGGCTGGCAACTTCTCACTTCTGCCTTCTCACGTCTCACTTCTTTGGTCTAACTTCTCACTTCTCACTTTTCACATCTCACTTGTCACTTACCACGTCTCACTTCTCATTTCTTACCTTCACTTCAAACTTTTCACTTCTCACGTTTCACTTTTCATTCGTCTTTCCATACTTCTAACTTCTCAACCTCGCACATCTCTCTTCGAACGTCTCACTTCTCATTTCTCACTTCTTACATTTCACATCTCACTTCCAACTTTAAAAAAATGTAGAAGTTTTGTTTTGCACAAGCATAAGCAGCCTTTTTTTCTAAGTTGCCCTGATATTTTGTTTCAAACGTGCGAGTTCGATCTGCTTTTGTATTTTGTAGATTTAAATATAAAGTTCATGCATTTTCCACATTAAAGTTATTTTCTTACGAGGGGAATGGAATGGATAAATAATACTCCAATACAGTGAGCGATGAATGATTGAAAATCACGAATATTTTCTTCTACAGTTTGTTCTGAAATGTTTAACAGATGAATCCAACATGAGTTTACTTTTTTTGGGCGTAGCAATTGGCGTTGAGGACCAAAAGTGTGCAACAAAAGCAAGATTATATTTAAAAATTTACAATGTAAAAGCGAATATTTGAATAGATAACAGCAATTTAAGGAGTTTTCTAGAATTCCAAAGGTTTTCAAAGGTTTTAAAAGGGGGTTTTAAGAGATGCTCCTCTAGCGTTAAGGAAATTGATATCTGAGCTGTAGCTCTTTATCAAACTACTTACTTTCTTCATTAAAATGACGTGAAATGATGAAACAAAAATTCGGAATTTATTTTGAATCAGAAAAAATGGATTGGAAATCAAAAAACTTAGATTTTTTTCAATAAACCACATTTATTCCAGTTTCAAGTCGTAGATGGCCGCACTATCTTGCAGTTAAAACCAAATTAAGTCTCAATATTGATTTTCCAGCATTTCCTTCTTCGCTTCTGAATCTTTATACATGATCCAGCTAGTGAATTAGGGTCAATAATAGCCAGAAATGTTTTTTGAAGAAATTTCAAGCATCTTAAATTTTTAATGCATGATTTTTTTTAATGGGTTTAGCAATTGCTGATGCTGCATCGTTCATTTGTTCCAAAAAGATTTTGCGAATTTTAACATTTTAATTAAGTGCACGTGGTGCGTTGTTGATCGTTGATTGATTGAGATCAACAGTTTTTTTTTAAATCTTCAGTAATTATTACCAGCAGGTAACTTAACACTAGACATAAGTGGCTCGGATACATAGACAATTCAATCAGTTTTATTTCATCTACACCAAATACCTAAGCGTTGATTGACAAGTGCATCGCCACTAAAATCATTTTTATTTTCTCAAAAGCAGAATGTATTGGCATACGAGAATAAATTTTTAAAAACACTTTTCTCACCTTAAAACTTTCTGTTTCGGGTTTGAACAAATCGAGTTAAAACAATCTCGCATAGAAATGCACCAACACTAGCTGCATAACCATACATCAGGATGTGCCAGAATGAAATCAAATCGTCGTAGGACAGTTCCCGGATTGGCATTTGTTCGATTGGAGAAATCTCGGATGCCACCTTTCTACACTGGTTTAGAATTCCTGCCTCGTTCAGGCGCCCTCGAATCAGGAACAACCGGCGGCAAAAGAAACTCCTCCGGGAACAGGAAATGCTATTCAAAATCAAACTCAAACTTTGCGGCAGCACGTAGAACAGGCGAAAACCATTGGAGTCAAGGTTATACTGTCTTTTCTCGAAATAATATCCTAGTTCAAAGTCCAAAACCCAAGCACAGCTGGTCTCCTCGTACCAGAGATTATTTGGGTGGATCATTACTATTTCATTGGGGTATTTTTTGAACAATCGTTTTAATAAGACTTCATCACTGCTCTCGAGCTGATGGAAGCAGATAGGAATCTTTGAAGCCTTAAAATCTTGAAGTGTGTTCAAATGTGGCTCGTATGCGCTGCTGTACATGAAACTGGTCAACTTCGCCAGATAGGATTCGGTTAAGAGAAAAGTGATGAGTATGAGACTGAACGTGGAAAATCGCTCGATTCTGTTCATTGCGTGATCTTGGACTGTAGAACCGAACAAAATGACTAAGATCAAGTTTCTCGGTAGGCGTTTTTGCAACAATTTGTTGAACACTGCAACAAGCAGTAACAGAATTGTCAAGAAGATCCATAACCGGTTCGAAAATGGATCCAGGAGATGTTTGAATATCGGCATTCGTATTTTTTCCGGGATCATCAAACACGGATATGTAAAATAGTGATCTACATATCTTTCAAGGGTTCCACCGTAAAGTCCAAAAATTGGAAAGATGTCAAGATGGAATTTGTCAGTTAAAAAATTGGCATCAACCAGTTCCTCTTTGTTGATTTTCAACCAGTTCATTGTTGCATTCATATGATGAGATGATGTTTCCAAAAATCTGTGATAAGTTCCCTTAATGGTTCCATTTTTGGTGAATATCATGATTGGAAACCATTCGAAGGCAACTGTTTTGATCATGTACCCTTGGACATCCTTTAAGTGATCTCGTTGAAGACCCCCAACAACCGTAGAAATGTTGGTACTGAATTTCTCTTTTCCCAGTAAAACATCAAAGGTGTAATACGTGTAACCTTTCGAGACATCATCGAAAAACATCAGTACCCAATGAGCTATCCCGTATTGCGTCACCAGCTCTCGAGTCCATGTTAGTAGAAATGCGGGTAGTTCTTCACCGATAAAGACAAACAGGAAATATCCGTAGCGGTTCCAGGCCCACGTTAAATAAAATTGTTCCATAACCGTTTTGGCCTCTCGCCAAGAGTCGACATCCAAAGTTACCAGCAGATAATCGCAAGGCTCCCGTGAGATCTGGAAACCTTTGGATGTCACAATGTTCATCGGAAATCCGGCAGAAATTTCATCATGCAAAATTGGTGACTCTTCTGACTGTTGGTAGCGAATTGTTGTCAGGATGAAACAAATCTTCTGCGGATATTTGTCGACCTTCGAAATCAGTAATGGTAGCAAATTTAAACAATTACATTGACCAACCACGATGAGTATTGTGAATTGTGACAGTAAGCGTTTGAAAGAACATCCTTGTAGTCAGAAAATTCCGAAAACACTACCTGATGACACCACCTGCGTATTGGTTATAATCTTCCAGAGGAAAACAAAACCAAGAAAAATCAATTCCGATAACACATCGAATTCCCAAACCTCCTGAAAAGGGACTAAAATTAAAATAAATAACTATTAATTATCCATTCCCTGTCTGGGGCCCGTTCACTGACTAGTTTTCACTGAAAGTTTTCACACCCCCTCTCTTTCCTCCTCGTAAGAAAATAACTTTAATGTGGAAAATTCATGAGCTTGTTCAATCTCCAAAATGAAAAAGCAGATCGAATTGAGACAAAAAATCGGAGCTATTAAGAAAAAAAAATCCGATTTCTTACACTTGACAGTGGATTGTAGCCTTTCTTACAGTCTGTTAGTTATATTTGAATACATATTTTACAAAATTATAAACAAATGATAGTTTTTTAAATTCTGCATCATCAAATTATGATTAAAGAATTACTAACGCAATAAATCCAAAAAATTTAAAAAATATAAAAATTCAAAATTGTTTATAAGATAAAAGTGTTTGAAAATTATCATAATTTTCATATAAATAACTTTATTTGAAACCTGAAATATCCTGTTTCATTCCGTTTCTATGAAATGTTTTGTAATAAGTATAATCTCAATGAACTCTTTTTGGAGTTACAGTTTATGATATCTTAAATATATGAATGAAGAACACAATTCTAAAAAAGATGCCCAACCATGCGTTTCAAATAATTTAAAGTGTCTCCGGATTTAATGAAAACATAATTGAGTAAAATTTATAACACCGGAGTTAAATTCAATAGGGCAACGTAGGGTTCAATAATCGGTTGAATTAACAATTAATTTTTGAAATTTTGGTTACTATGACTTTTTTGAATTTCAATTGATTCAATTTTATCGTTTTGGAATTTTTGTCAATTAGTTTTCAATTTTGTAATTTTTTACCAATTTAGTTATCATTAACAAAAATTTAACGTTGCAAAATTGAAGCAAAACAACAAAAATTTACAAAATTAGCGAAATTGACAAAATTGATAAAGCTGACAAAATAAACATAATTGGCATAGATAACAAGAGTGAATTTTGTCGTTATTGTCATTTTTGTGAAAAATGAGAAAATTAAATTTTGTCATTTTTGTGATTTTTGTTATTTTTGTAATTTTTGTCGTTTTTTTCATTTTTGTTATTTTTTTGTCTTTTTTGTAAGTTTATTAATTTTTTTTTCACTTTTGACATTTTTTATCTTACACATATGTAATTTTCTACGAATTGACCTATTTTGCCAATTTTGTATTTTTTGTTTAGCTTATCGATTTGTCAATTATGTCAATTTGTCAAATAGGTAAATTTTATCATTTTTGTAAATTTGTCTATCATGTTCATTATTTGGTCTATTTTTTCAATTTTTACTTTTGTCAATTTCGTCAAATTTTTCATTTTTGTCGATTTTGTCATTTTTTAGAATTTTGCTTATTCAGTCGATTTTGTCCATTTCCACAATTTTTTGTATTTGGTATTTTTTGACAACTTTGTCTTTTTTGTCAAGTAAGAAGAATCAGCTTTTAGGCATCTTTATGAATTTTAATTTTTTTTTTTTGAAAAAATATTAATAACTTCTAAGCGGCACATTGGATTTAAAAGCTAGGGCTTTTCTTGCCAATGAAAACACGTCTGTTTCCTGTTAACCAAAGCAACAAATTTGGAATTTGTTTGGAATCAACGGAGTATTTGAGCTGTTTATTGTACTGGTAAATGATTTAAAATTATTTGGATCTGTTACTTTAATTTATCGGTCTAATCGATGAAAAGTGATGTCCTTTTTAGTAGGAATATCTTAAGATTATAATATTTTTCAGGTGGATAGAACGTTAGATGAAATGAAAGATGTTGAAAATGAGCGGGTAGAGTTTATTGAGATATCATCTTTTTGCTCGTTCACACTGCAAGTTTTTCCACTTGTGGGTCGCTTGGCCTACTAATCTGTGATGGTAGATGCAACTCTATCTGTTTAACCTCACAGTAGTTGGGTCGTGCGGAACAAAAATTTAACATGTGATGATAATGCTTCTAAATCAATTCTAAATAAAATTAAATGTTTTCCGTCGGTGTGTGTTGCATGCACCTTCTCATAACAAAATTTTGCCCAACAATTATTAAAAAATAACATGAGGAGGTGTCTTGATTTTCAGGAGTTTTCCTTATTTTCTAGAGACCGTCCTGATTTTTTTAAACTGTCCTGATTTATCCTGATTTTTTAAAAATGGTCTTCATAAATGATGCATATTTTAAAAAAAATATCCAAATCATAAATGAATTTAAATTTAAATATCAGGACATCGAACCCATCTGAAATAAAATAGTTTAAACCATAAGCCGATGATAATCATTGGTTCAAATAATATTTTAATGGTGTTCTTTCATATAAACTGCAGGCCCGTTGTGATCCTGCCTGCCTCAGTTGTATAAATTAAGGCGTCTACAGTACCTGTGTTTCGCTTTTATTTATACAATTTAAGCAGAAGAAGTGGTGTCCTGAAAAATCCTGATTTTTTTCTTCATTGTCTGCTGACATTTTACAAATCCACCTGGCATCCCTGTAGTCGATATCGGTGGTGATTTAGCAAAATTACGGGATCAACCAAAATTAGTGATATGAAAGAGCCAACCATGCGAATTTTAAAAACAAATCGTAGAGGGTTTCATCCGTGTGCTGTGAATCTAAAACACGAGTGATCTATTTTTTAATTCACAAAAGATGTAAATTTCAACTCCTTTTGATGTAATTTTAGCCTTTTTCCAAAAAACGAATAGAAATAAATTGTTTAGCTGTAATTTTACATTTTTTAATGCAAAAATCAAGCGGCCAATGAAATATATATCACAAACAGAGTAAAATTATATCTGTTTGTTTAAAATTGAATGGAAATTCCCAACTTGTGCCATTTGTGTTTGTTTTTGTCTGAGCATCCATAAAAGTTCGAATCAGTTTGCGATATACCTACAGAAAATTGACAATGAAAAAAGCCAAGAATTGCGAATAAGTCCACATGGAATTCGGATGAAGATTAGGTGAATGACGTTATATAAGTGGAAGATGTGGAACCTAATTATTATTTTTGTTTCAGCAGATTTACACAGGGAAGTGGAACCATGATGTCCGGAAAGAAATGCCAACCATTCGAGAATACTGATGACGACGCTGACAGGTAAAAATAGGCTGTGCGAAGTCCGTCGTCCCAACCTGGCACTGCTCATGATGGTCCGTGATCTTTTTTTCATGCTTAGTTTTGAAAATTAATATGTTCAGTAAAAGTTATCAATGTGTTATTATTTATTATTTAGGGATACCTTAAAATGCATCAGAAGCTGCGAACAATCAAAATAAGATAATAATTTACATCGCTGTGTAATTTTTCACGACAAAAGGCGGTTCCATTGACTTGCATCGTTATCGATCTCAATTTACATGCCCCAAAAATTACATTCTTGTTAGAAATACACAGTGATAGAATTTTAGATCAAAAAAGATGTTCTGATTTCGTGTATCATTTTCGATCTAAAGTTACACGATTTTTTCTTGCTGTGCAATGAAGCGAGCCGATCGCCTATCGTGCCTGAGTATGACGTCCTGAAAAATATGCCGTTATATTTTCGATCATCTAGATGAGTGATTACTGGGTATTGATAGCAAGCCAAATGGACACGTTTTTTGGAGTGATCATTTTATGATATTAACTATGAAAAAAAAAATTAAAATTATTTTGTTGTTTTTTTTTTTATAGATTGAAAAGCAAAAAAACATGTTTTAAGATAAAAAGCCCAGTACCACAAAAACATCGAGAAAAGAGGGTACAAAAATTCACACTTATACACACTAATGCCCAACATTTTCCACCAGACCATGCTCATAAAAACACTTATGAAAAATTCCTCATCACTGCAGAAGAGGTAATATCCCATCTATCTGCTGAGGTCAAAATTCATATCTTTGGGGATTTCAATCAACGCCACGCTGACTTCATCGAGGACTCTGAAAATGAAAGCATATTACTCCCAGTCATTGGGGACAATGACACTTTGCAGTTCATTTTTGACAAAATTGCTAATTTGGGTTTGAATCAAATAAATCACATAAAAAACCAGCAAAATTGCTATTTGGACCTTTTACCAACAAACATTTATGAAGATTTTTGCGTAATTGAAGCGCAAAACCCCTTATGGAAAAACGAGGCTTTTCGTACGGCGATTGAATATTCCATATTTATACATGAACATCAAAGACCCAACGACTGCGTATATGAAGAAGTCTTTGAATACCAATCTGCAAATAATGAAAACATTAAGAATAGATTAAACAGTGTCAATTGGCAAGAAATTTTTTGGAATGAAGGAAATGTCGAAACTGCTGCTGACGTCTTTTACAAAATTTTATTTGGAATTATATCACAAGAAACACCATTGAAGAAAAGAAGACGCCACCGAAACTCTAAGTACCCGGTCTGGTTCAACAGACAAATCATGATCTTAAAGAATCGGAAACAGAAAGCACATAAATTTTACAAAAAGCACACTACTAATGAACATTTAGCATCGTATTTGAACCTATGCGATCAACTGAACTTGGCCATCAGCAATGCACTTGAAGAATACAATGCTAAAACTGAACTTGAAATAAAGACTTGTCCAAAGCATTTTTTCAACTACGTGAAAACAAAGTTGGAAACTGGGAATTTTCCGTCAAAAATGCACCTTGACGGACATGTCGGTGATAACTCGGAGCAAATTTAAAATCTTTTTGCAAATTTCTTTCAAGAAATTTATACGACATTTAATGAAAAAGATCGTGATCGCGATTATTTTTCATTTTTCCCAGAATTCTCAAGGGACATTAGCATTAATAAAGTTCATGTGCAGGATATTCTGCAAGGACTAAAAAATTTAGACGCTTCGAAAGGTCCAGGACCAGACGGAATTCCTCCTGTATTCATGAAAAGTTTAGCAATGGAACTGACAGCTCCATTGTTTTGCTTTTCAATATGTCATTGGAATCAGTAAATTTTCCTAAAATTTGGAAAAGCTAATTTTTAGTGCCTATATTCAAATCTGGTCGAAAGTCTGACATTCGAAATTATCGCGGAATAGCCATTATCTCTTGCATTCCAAAGCTTTTTGAAGCAATTATAAACGAAAAATTATTTGCCCAAATTAAGAACCGAATAACTGACAGGCAACATGGCTTTTTCAAAGGCCGTTCAACCTCAACTAATTTAATTGAATTCATAGACTTTTCATTGAATGCAATGGATAATGGCAACCATGTGGAAGCTTTTTATACAGACTCTAGTAAGGCATTTAATCGCATAGACATACCAATGCTTCTTTTCAAATTACAAAAAAATTGGCATAAAATCTCAACTCCTGAAATGGCTTGAATTATACCTAACGAATCGCCAACAAATAATAAATTTCAATGGAAAGAAATTGCTCCCTATTCAAGTCACTTTAGAAGTTCCGCAAGGATCTCATTTAGGACCCCTACTTTTCATACTATATGTAATGACATTTCCTTTATTCTCAAAAATCTCAAAATGCTCATTTATGCCGACGACATGAAGCTCTATTTGGAAATAAGAAATGAAGAAGACATCAGCATATTCCAGAATTAAATTCACATTTTCTACCTGTGGTGCAAAAAAGCCTTGTGAAGCTCAATGTAAAAAAATGCAACTTAATATCATTTAGCAGAAAAAGAACAACACCAAACATAACAATTACATTAGGAGATCAGAATGTAGAAAAATGTGAACGAGTCAGGGATTTAGGAATTATCTTAGACTCCAAACTTACTTTCACAGACCATTACGATACAATCATCCATAGGGCAAATAACATGCTGAGCTTTATTAAGCGCTTTTGCTTTAATTTTCAAGACCCATACACAATAAAAACACTATATATTGCCTATGTAAGGTCTTTACTGGAATATTGCAGCGTTGTTTGGTCCCCATATTCAATTTTACACGAAGAAAGAACCATTGACTTTACAATGTCTCGGCAAAAACTCAAACAATATTTTCATCGAAGAAATCTAAGTTCTTAAGAAAAATTGTAAAGCAGACACTGCTTAAACCTATTCTTAAGGAAATACACATGTATCAAACTAGTCTACGTTACGGTTGACGAAACAAATAAAACAAATCTTCTCACTTCTCACAACTCTATTTTTCTCACCTCTTACTTTTCACTTGTTACCTCTTACTTTTCCTTTCACACTTCCTACATCTCAATTCTGTTGGGACCAGGTAGGCTTAGATTAATGTAAGATTGTGAAGAAGGCTAAGATTTAAAACATGTCAGAATAGCTCGAGACCCCCGGCAATCCTTCACTTCTCACTTCTGACTTCTCACTTCTCACTTCTATGGACTAACTTCTCAATTCTCATTTTCCACATCTCACTTGCGACTTACTTCGTCTCACTTCCAATTTCTTACTTTTACTTCAAACTTCTCACTTCTCACGATTCACTTTTTTTTCATTTTTCCTCACTTCTCACTTCTAACTTCTCAACGTCTTTTTCCGCACGTCTCACGTCACACTTCTCATTTCTCACTTCTTACATTTCACATCTTACTTCCAACTTTAAAAAATGTTACTGTGCACAAGCATAAGCAGCCCTTTTTTTCTAAGTTGCCCCGATGTTTTGTTTCAAATGTGCGAATTCGATCTGCTTTTGTATTTTGTACTTAGATTGAAATATCTAGTTCATGCATTTTCACACATTAAAGTTATTTTCTTACGAGGGGAAAGGGGGTCTGAAAACTTCCGGTACCCTACTCAGTTAGTGAACGGGCCCAGTCAGGGAATGGATAGTTAATACCAGGGACTGAGATAAACGGAGAATCATCGTCAATGATCAAACAAATTTTGCAGGCAATGATTGAATTTGTGGTAATTTGTTGCAACTTGTTAGAGAGAATTAGAAGGTTTAAGTTAAAATGAGAGAAACCGATGCTCAGAGAGAGTGAAAATGTGCTAATTGTTGCAAATTGTTGCAATTTGTTAAGCAGTTGTTGAATTTTGATCATTACCTTTCCAAATGCAAAAAATTCTCTCACCACTGCAATCTCTTGGTAAATACTCTAATATGTGTAGTGAGCCTATTTGATTGAATAATTTACTGAATCAAAACAATATAAAAAATTCCCTTTAATTCAACCACGGTAAAAGAAAAGTTCAGACAGCGGTATGTCGATAGTTGCTCACTATCTTCTTCTTAAGAAATCGAAAACGCTGACTGAAGAAGATAGTAAGTTGCTATCGAAATACCACTATCTGAATTTTTTTTACCGTGGTTGAATTCAAGGAAATATCTTCGATTGGTTTGATTCAGGATAATTAATAGAAATTTATATTAATTATAGTCCCTTTACAGGAGGTTTGGGAATTTGATGTGTTATCGGAATGGTTTTTTTTTCTCTGGATAATTATTACCAATACGCAGGTGGTGTCATCAGGTTGTGTATTCGGAGTTCGCTGACTACAAGGATGTTCTTTCAAACGCTTATTGTCACAGTCGTCATCGTGGTTGGTCAATGTAATTGTTTAAATTTGCTACCATTACTGATTTCGCAGGTCGGCAAATATCCGCAGAAGATTTGTTTCATCCTGACAACAATTCGCAACCAACAGTCAGAAGAGTCTCCAATTTTGCATGATGTGATTTCTGCCGGATATCCGATGAACATTGTGACATCCAAAGGTTTCCAGATCTCACGGGAGCCTTGCGATTATCTACTGGTAACTTTGGATGTCGACTCTTGGCGAGAGGCCAAAACGGTTATGGAAAATTTTTATTTAACATGGGCTTGGAACCGCTACGGATATTTCCTGTTTGTCTTTATCGGTGAAGAACTACCCGCATTTCTACTAACATGGACTCGACAGCTGGTGACGCAATACGGGATAGCTCATTGGGTGCTGGTGTTTTTTAATGATCTCTCGAAAGGTTACACGTATTACACCTTTGACGCTTTACTGAGAAAAGAGACATTCAGTACCTGCATTTATACGGTTGTTGGAGATCTTCAACGAGATCACTTAAAAGATGTACAAGGGTATACGATCAAAACAGTTGCTTTCGAATGGTTTCCCATCATGATAATTACCAAAAATGGAATCGTTAAGGGAACATATCACAGATTTTTGGAAACATCATCTCGTCATATGAATGCAACAATGAACTGGTTAAAAATCAACAAAGAAGAACTGGTTGATGCCAATTTTCTAACTGACAAATTCCATCTTGACATCTTTCCGATTTTTGGACTTTACGGTGGAACCCTTGAAATATATGTAGATAACTATTTTACATACCCTTGTTTGATGATACCGGAAAAAATACGGATGCCGATATTCAAACATCTACTGGATCCATTTTCGAAAGGGTTATGGATCTTCTTGACAATTCTGTTACTGTTTGTTGCAGTGTTCAACAAATTGTTGCAAAATCGCCTACCGAGAAACTTGATCTTAGTCATTTTGTTCGGTTCCACAGTCACAGATTACGCAATGAACAGAATCGAGCGATTTTCCACGTTCAGTCTCATACTCATCACTTTTCTCTTAACCGAATCCTACCTGGCGAAGTTGACCAGTTTCATGTACAGCAGCGCATACGAGCCACATTTGAACACACTTCAAGATTTTAAGGCTTCAAAGATTCCTATCTGCTTCCATCAACTCGAGAGCGGTGATGAAGTCTTATTGAAAGGATTGTTCAAAAAATACCCGAATGAAAAAGTGATGATCCACCCAAATAAACTCTGGTACGAGGAGACTAGCTGTGCCTGGGTTTTGGACTTTGAAATGGGATATCATTTCGAGAAAAGGCAGTACAATCTCGACTCCAAAGGTTTTCGCCTGTTCTACGTGCTGCCGCAAAGTTTGAGTTTGATTTTTAATAGCATTTCATGTTCCCGGAAGAGTTTCTTCTGCCGCCGGTTGTTCCTGATTCGAGGGCGCCTGAACGAGGCAGGAATTCTAAACCAGTGGAGAAAGGTGGCATCCGAGATTTCTCCAATCGAACAATGCCAACGAATGCCAATTCGGGAACTGTCCTACGAGGATTTGATTTCATTCTGGCACATCCTGATGTATGGTTATGCAGCTAGTGTTGGTGCATTTCTATGCGAGATTGTTTTGACTCGATTTGTTCAATACCAAAGATCTGCTTAGGGTGAGGGAAGTGTTTTTAAAAATTATTTCTTGTATGCCAATACACTCTGCTTATGTGAAAATAACAATGATTTTAGTGGCGATGCATTTGTCAATCAACGCTTATTTGCTTGTAGATGAAATAAAACTGATTGAATTGTCTAAGTATCCCAGCCACTTATTTCTAGTGTGAAGACCTACTTAAATATTTTACTGCTTTTTTATATAACTGAAGATTTGTTCAATAAAAAAAAATTGTTGATCTCAATCAATCTGAAACATCCATGTGCACCTTATAAAAAATGTTGGGTAGAAATTTGCAGCTTCAGTAATAGCTAAACCGATATACAAAATCATGCATGAAAATATTCAAGATGCTTAAAATTTAATCAAAAAACAATTTCGTCCATTATTGACCCTAACTTAGGGTTGTCATCCGTCCCGCAAAAGCGGGACATGTCCCGCTTTTTTTTGTTGAATGTCTCGCTGTCCCGCTTTTTCCTCAAAATGTCCCGCTTTTTTTCTTGGAAAACTTTTAAAAAGTTACCTGACTGACACCGGAAAAAAAAAAACAAACTTTAGTTTCAATTTGAATTCTATAATGAACAGAAAATCTTTGAAATAAACTTTTTCTCAAAATAAGCAGCATTTTTCATAGCTTACATATATAAGACAATACAGAATAAATCTATAGCTCTTAAGATTACAGTAAGATTCTGATTCAGTTAAGTGTTCTTGCAGCACGTAAGCCAATGTATGATAAAAAAAAATTAAAGTTGCCTCCAAATAATAAGGGGAGAATGGGGGGGATACTTTATCCCCTTTTCTTATTTTCATCATATCTTTTTAGGAATTTATTGACAGCATGTAATTTCAAGTTTATATGCTTTGAAATTTAGAACGATACATAAACTCGTATTTAAACTATAAAATATAGTAAAATCAGGAAATAAAAGTCTGTTGAGTATTTTTTGCCTTATTGCATACTTCAAGACAAACTTTTTCGCCGGAATCTTAGTTAAATTTCCAAATATTCACCACCTTTTTCGACTCCATTGTCCAAAGTATATAAAGTTGGAAGTTTTCTTGATGTTTTCCAACTTTTGAACAAATTACCAGATTAACAAACTAGTTTTTATAAAAATTACACAATGATTTTTCAAGCGGTATCAAATCCGCCGTTCACATGTACGACTTGAAATATATTCTCTCAAATAACGTGTTAATTTGCGAGAACCGTGAGAAAAAACGGTGCATATGGCAAAAATCACTGTAAATAGAAGGCATGTAAGAAAAACTGAGCATAATCAATCTGGGTTAAAAAAACCTTACTGTACTTTCTCTGACAATTTTGGCTGATGGTAAACGTATAAGTTCGGCTGCATCATAAAGCTTTGTTTTTAATTTTCATAAATGTCCCGCTTTTTTCGTGAAATCTCTCGCTTTTTTCTGAAAGTATCTGGCAAGCCTACCCTAACTGAGTAACTTTTTCATGGCAGAAAATTGACAGCTCGTTGTATTATTGAAACGTTCCGTAGTGTTTATCGAAATACCTGTATTTATTACCGAAAGGTCGATAATATCAAACCGAAAACCTCAATCCTCAATTCCGATTCAGAATTCAGAATTCAGATTCAGAATTCAGATTCAGAATTCAGATTCAGAATTCAGATTCAGAATTCAGATTCAGAATTCAGATTCAGAATTCAGATTCAGAATTCAGATTCAGAATTCAGATTCAGAATTCAGATTCAAAATTCAGATTCAGAATTCAGATTCAGAATTCAGATTCAGAATTCAGATTCAGAATTCAGATTCAGAATTCAGATTCAGAATTCAGATTCAGAATTCAGATTCAAAATTCAGATTCAGAATTCAGATTCAGAATTCAGATTCAGAATTCAGATTCAGAATTCAGATTCAGTATTCAGATTCAGAATTCAGATTCAGAATTCAGATTCAGAATTCAGATTCAGAATTCAGATTCAGAATTCAGATTCAGAATTCAGATTCAGAATTCAGATTCAAAATTCAGATTCAGAATTCAGAATTCAGATTCAGAATTCAGATTCAGAATTCAGAATTCAGATTCAGAATTCAGATTCAGAATTCAGACTCAGAATTCAGATTCAGAATTCAGATTCAGAAATCAGATTCAGAATTTAGATCCAGAATTCAGATTCAGAATTCAGATTTAGAATGATTTAGATTCTTGAAGAACTTTTTGATTCAAAAGTTAATGTTCCGGAAAGACTCAGTTTGTTTTTATGTGAATGATCGATGAAAGATTCAGACCTTCAATATGTTTCCCGATAAAAGATTCAGATTAAAAGGAAATTTTTGATGTTTGTTTTCCGATGAAAGGCTGTGTTGCATTGACTGGCTGAAAAGCTCAAGCACTCGTTAAGCCTTTCAGATAATCCAAGTTCTCTCAACCCACTTGAAATTTAATCTTTTCCAAGCTATCCTATCAACTCGTGTTAACATGATTTTTCCCAATATTTTTAGCTTTTCTCCCAGCTTGCTTAAATTTTTAATCTCTATAAGCTGCCCTCTAAACTCGTTCTGAGGTGGATTTTCACATTTATTTCAAGCTGTTCTCTTAACTTGCATCAATTTTGGCTGTGTGGCAGCGGCCTAAAGAATACTGCCACTGGGATACTGGTCCATGTCGTACGAGGCGACTAATCCAGTACTTCCCAGATACGTTTATCTCATATTTCTGTCTATTGGAAATCAATGAGGCTGTATCTGGGCGGGGGAGAAAATAGGTCAAGGTCAATTATTGCATGCAGAGTTCAGAAGTTTTTCAAGTTCAAAACATTGGAAGGAAATGTTTTGAATCTGAATCAGTTTTAAATTCTTGCTAGTATTTTTTGACCTTTGTACGTATTTTCTCTCGAGAAGGGTATGCCAATAGTGCATATGTAGTGCATGCATTTGCACAAGCTGTATTCTTCCATATTTTCTCGTTTTACCAATTTGGAATATGATTTTTCATTCAACAAATCTCTTTGCTCTCCTAGTAACTCCGTTCAATAAAATCTCTTCACAAGTGTTCAAATGTGAATCGCAAACGCATCGCTTACGGTCCCATTGCTTCTGAAATCATAGAAGAATATGATCTAAATTACATCAGTTATATCTGTTACGTCAAGCGCAAAATAAGTGTATTTTCCTTATAGTGGACAAGTTTTCAGTCCCTTCTATCTTTGGATTGGCAACAGAATTTTGTGGAGGTAAATGTCCGTTCATATAAAGATATTTAATTGTAACAATTGCATCATGGTTATTCAATCATTGAAGCCGTACAAATATCGTTTCCGTGGAAAATAAGAATTCAAAAAAAAAATATATATTTTTTTTTAGGGTTGCCAAAAGGCTTCAATATTCCCTATTAAATCAAGTTTTTGATCAAAACTTGTATCGCATGTCGACAGTCATATCTGTTTCACTTAATATATGTCACTTCTCTTGTATTGACACATGTTCCCTTAGCTTTAGAATGGTTATAGTGTTAAGAAGAATCAAAGCTCCTTTAATATCGTACTCTGATATTTCGTATCATACGTCAATCCTGGTTCTGGAATCCACTGCTACAGCTTCGTGCAGTGTTTATATCGCTTGTATCAAATTTGGCGTCACAGAAGCTCATTGTAGTCGTCTAACCAGAGCGCTAACTGGTCAGTTAAATAAAAATATATACAATCAAGACTTTGTGTTCTGAATCTCCTGTATGGTTAAGCTATGATTCAGAGGTACTATTGTACCTATATTTACCTTCCACTTAGTGTGTACATGTCCCTTTTTTGCCCGACTTCATTCTTTTTAATGTATGTCAGAATTTAACAAAGGAAGTTAAAAAAGTCCTTATTTCCAATATTTTGATTGAAAAAAAGCTTCATTGCTTAAAAATCCCTATGTGGACAGGCTAAATGCTAACTTTGCCATTATAAAATCGTTTTTTTTTGCCCTCATTGTAGCATCCTGGTTAGAACATTTTCTGATCATTGTAAACTCAAATCTCCTGAATTTTGTAGTTGTGAATCAATAATGTATGATTCTTGTAGCTCATATATGCCTGTTTTTCGATTGCTAGAAAGCTTTTATGTACTCTCGCCTATCCTGATATAAGTGTATCTCATTCTAAGAATTTAAACTAAAATAACAATCTGTTATTTTTCACCCAATATGGTTATAAGCTTCAATGCTTCAAAATTCCTCCGTGGATCGGCTTTATGCCCTAAATATTTATTTATTTTCTAATCCTTTTATGGTTTTCAGGTTTCTCAGGTATATGATGAAATCTGTAAAAAAAAAGGCTAGGCACAATTTTCCCGTTTGTTTGGATAACGTGCCGCTATCAAGCCTACCCCTTTTCTGATACCTGATACCTGATACCTAACATGATTTTTCCCAATATTTTTAGCTTTTCTCCCAGCTTGCTTAAATTTTTAATCTCTATAAGCTGCCCTCTAAACTCGTTCTGAGGTGGATTTTCACATTTATTTCAAGCTGTTCTCTTAACTTGCATCAATTTTCAATTTTGGCTATGTATTCCTTCAACTCGCTTTGAAGTGATTATTACGATTTCCGGCTGTCCTTTCAAACCACTTGAATTTTTAAATTTGAAATCAGCTGTCCTCTCAAATCGCTTTATGGATATTTATTTCTGTGGTAGTTTTGCAAATTAATGTAGAAACTAAGCGATCTATTTAAATGGAAATTAGTTAATCTCCAAGGAGATGAGAAAAAAAATCTCAAAGGAGACGTTAAAAAGTCCCGAAATAGATGGGAAAAGTCTCAAAAGAGCCGGAAAAAATTCGAAGGAGACATTAAAAAAGTCCCAAAATAGATAAAGAAAGGTCTAAAAGAAGACGGAAAAAAGTCTCAAAGGAGACGGGAAAAAGTCTCAGGAAAGACGCAGAAAAAGTCTCAAAATAGACGTAATAAAAGTCTCAAAGGAGACTGGAAAAAGTCCCAAAATAAATAGGAAAAAAAAAGAAATGGTAAAAAGTCTCAAAGAGACGGAAAAAAGTCTCAAACGAGACGGAAAAAAATTCTCAAAAGAGACGTTAAAAAAGTCCCAAAATAGATGAGAAAAAGTCTCAAAGGAGACGAGGGAAGGTCTCAAAGGAGACGTAGAAAAAGTCTCAAAGTAGACGTAATAAAAACATCAAAATAGACGAGAAAAAATCTTAAAGAAGACGTTAAAAAAGTCCCAAAATAGATGATGAAAAATCTCAAAGGAGACCTTATAAAAGTCTCAGAAAAAACGGAATCAAATCTCAAAGGAAACGTTGAAAAAAACGTTGAAATAGACGGGAAAAAGTCTCAAAGAAGACGGAAAAAAGTCTCAAAGGAGATGGAAAAAAGTCTCAAAGAAGACGTAGAAAAAATCCCAAAGAAGACGTAATGAAAGTCTCAACGGAGACGGGAAAAAAATCTTAAATGGACGAGGAAAAAATCTCAAAGGAGACGCTGAAAAGTCCCAAAAAAAAGAGACGGAACAAAGTCTCAAAGGAGATGGGGAAAAATGTTTTAGGAGACGTAGAAAAAGTTCCAAATTAGACGTAATAAAAGCCTCAAAGGAGACGGGAACAAATCTCAAAGGGACGGGAAAAATCTCAAAGAAGATGGAAAAGTATCTCAAAGGAGACGTAAAAAGTCCCAAAATAGATGGAAAAAAGTTTCAAAGGAGACGGAAAAAAGTTTCAAAGGAGACGGGAAAAAGCATCAAAGTAGACGTGATAAAAGTCTTAAAGGAGACGGGAAAAAATCTCAAAGGGAAGGGGAAAAAATCTCAAAGGAGACGTTAAAAAATCCCAAAATATATCGGAAAAAATCTCAAAGGAGACAGGGAAAAGTTTCAAAGGAGACGCAATAAAAGCCTCAAAGGAGACGGAAAAAAATCTCAAAGGAGACGGAAAAAAATCTCAATGAAGACGTTAAAAAAGTTCCAAAATAGATGGGAAAAAGTCTCAAAGGAGACAGAAAAAAAGTCTCAAAGGAGACGAGGAAAAATCTCAAAGAAGACGTAGAAAAAGTCTTAAAGTAGACGTAATAAAAGTCTAAAAGGAGACCACGGGAAAAAATCTTAAAGGAGACGTTGAAAAAGTTCCAAAAAAGATCGAAAAAAGTCACAAAGGAGACGAATAAGAGTCTCAAAGATGACGTAGAAAAAGTCTCAAAGAAGACCTAATAAAAGTCTCAGAAGAGACGGGAACAAATCTCAAAGGATACGTTAAAAAAGTCTTAGAATAGAGGAAAAAAGTCTTATAGAAGACGTAAAAATAACCTCAAAGAAAACGGGATAAAGCCTTAAAGGAGACGGGAGAAAATCTCAAAGGAGGCGTTGAAAAAGTCCCAAAATAAATGGGAAAAATTTCAAAGGAGACGTAAAAAAAGTCTCAAAGTAGACGTAATAAAAGTCTCAACGGAGACGGGAAATAATCTCAAAGGAGACGTTAAAAAAGTAACAAAATAGATGGAAAAACGTCTCAAAGGAGACGGAAAGAAGTCTCAAAGGAGCGCTAATAAAAGTCTCAAAGGAGACATTAAAAAGTTTCAAAGAAGACTCAAGACTCAAGGTACATGTATATATATACACAATAAGTAGATGGGAAAAGGGTGAAAAGAGACGTAGAAAAAGTGTCAAAGTTCGTGTCTCAAAGGAGACGATAAAAAAGGTCTCAAGGGAGAAGGAAAAGTGGTCTCAAAAGAGGCAAAACAGAAATTTCAAAATCTTCAAAGAAGATATAAAAGAATTTTCAAGGAAGTTCAAGTGAGAATTTTCTTTGAAGAGAGCAAATTGAATAAAAGTAATTATTATTTTCAATTTAAAAAAAAGTTCTGCAACCATGGCAACCCTTTATTCCATGACAGCCCGTAAGCAGCCTTAGCAACACGTTCTATGGTTTGTTACTTCAATGGAATCAACTTTTGGATAAGGGAAAATTTCAAAATATCACTATTCTGGTTTTGGAAAATCCATCAAGCAAACTACCACAAATCCAATATATGTCAAACTTTCCTATCAATCCACTTGAATATTTGTATTCACAAAACTATCCTATCAACTGGCTTTAAGTTGGTTTTCCCAATTATTTTACGCTGTCCTCCCAACTTGTTTAAATTTAAATTCACTTCAAGCTTATTTCTAAACTCGTTTTAAGATGGATTTTTACATTTGATACAAGTTGTCCTCCCAACTCACTTGAATTATCATTTTTGCCAAGCTATTCTCTCAATTCGCTTGGAGGTGATTATTCCCGTTTATTCCAAGCTGTCCTCTCAATCTATTTCAATTTTAATTTTCGCCAAGCTATTCTCTTAACTTATATTATGAATACTTATTTCAAATTATTCCAAGCTGTTTTCTCAACCCCCTCGAATTTTTGAAGTCGCAAACCTATCCTATCAACTCGCTTTAACATGGATGTTTCTCATTTATTTAAAGCTGTCCTCCCAAGTCGCTTGAATTTAAATTCTCTCAAAGCTGATCTCCGAACTCGATTTATCGTGGATTTTTACATTAATTACAAAATGTCCTCCAAACTTGCATGAATTCCTCTCAACCTGCTTGAGTTTTTATTTTCACCAAGCTGTCCTTTTGACAAGTTTAAAGGATTTTTTTTTCAAACTGTCTCCTCAACCCGTTTAAAATTTATCAATTCTCTCTATTCAATCCTTATTGAGAAGCTTATGAAGGTCAAAATGTATGTTAAGTTATAATAGCATCTCTTCACTGGAATCTTTCTTACAATACTTTCCACAGCACAAAACTTCCCAAACTCCCACGCCACATTCTTCCTTTTGATGAATGTTGTAGTTTTGCCGGCTATCACACACAATTTGTAAACATTCTCCCGTTGCAGCTCAACATAAATAAAAACGAGAGAAGTCTCGTGTTCCTTCGCCAGGCAGGCAAACAAAATCCAACAGCCAGAGAGAGCATCTTCTACCAAACAGAACAGGCAGGCAGCATCCTAGGCGCATCCCAACATTTCAGCATCAGTTCTCCGCCGGTCGTCGTCGTCTACGCAGCATAATTAGAAGCAGCATCGGGACGCCCCGAATCGGTATACACGTGTGTGTATGTGACTGTGTGTGTGTGTGTGTGTACATTTCAGGGGTATCAGCATCCTAGTGAACCGGATCATCATTTAAAAAAAAATCCTGGGAGGGGTTGGCTGGATGGTGTGATTAAAAATTTTGAGACAGAACAAACCGGAGATTCCCATTCCAGCGGCCACAAAAACCATTCGGGAGGAACTGCCGGGTGCGCCTGTGTGTAGGTTAAAAATTTACGCGGCGGGAGGTCCAGCGACGCCTTTGCTTGAAAAGCATCGGCAACATAGTTTTGTGGCTATCCTGATACATGGTGTGAAATTCTGTTAGAAATTTCCTTTGAAGCTTGAAGTGACGGAAAAAAAAGTTTACCTCAAAAAAAGAAAAACGTCAGGACCAAAAGCAGGAAAAAAAAATACCAAAAAACCATGGATTACCGACCGATTCTGATAATCTGCCTGCTGACGGTGACGCTGAACTTCTGTAAGTGTGTTTTTTTTCGAACAATTCATTCAAACAAAAATCAACAACAACTTAACGAAATTTGAGGAATCAAAGGAAGTGATAAGGACGGCGGCACACTTCACTGGAAGCAATTGCTTTCCTTTTTGCACCGGCGAATTAATTGTGCGGCATCATCGGTCGTTGATACGAAACAGCTACCCCGGGGGTTATCCGGCCAATGAAGAGAGTACCCAGTAGTAGCTTCTAGTTTATTTTTTCTTCGCGGTTTGAAATGACTTTTTTTTCGTTTACTCTACTGAGCACACGCAGCGGATGCTGCGTGGTATGGTTTATTGAAAACGAGATTTAATTTTTTTTTTCAATGAAGGATGTTTCATCACACATTTTATAAAGATCAACTTATACAGTGCTAGAAATTCCCATAACGCACACATATTTTCGAAGTTTATTTCCACCTGGAATTTAATATCCAGGAAAAAGTTTGCAATGTTCTAAAAGATTTTTTTTTATCATTTCCCACACGAAAAAGTTATATTAAAAATATTTATTCCAACATGTTAATCGTAGTAGAGTAGAATATGAATCTCTTAAGGACAAATTTTTAAAGCAAAAGTAGATTCTCAATTTTTCAGTTTTCCAAAATGTATGTCATGGATACACTTGATCCCTCGAGTCCAAAGAGATTCTTCTGAAGGGATGATGATCATTACTTAGCACGAAATTATTTTTATTTATCTAGAAACTTATGTTCATCCAGAATTTTACTGATTAAAATGACTCAAAAGCGCTTTTATGTGAAAATAAGATAATTGCGCCTTTAAGTATGCAATAAATATGGGGTAGTAGACCAACTTTTAGAATTCTTTTTGTCTGACACTTAAAAACTGTGAAATGAAAACTAACATTTCCCAAAAAAAATCAATGGAACTTTTATCTTTAGATTTTGCATGATTTTTGCAAAAGCTTAGGGCATGTCTCCTTTAATAAAAGATCAGGTCTCCTTTAACTTTCCAAATATCACATTTTTTTCAATCCCACAAAAATGATATGGGTTCATGTATCGATCTAACTTTTACTGCATATAGACTTGAAATTACACGCTATCATAAATGCAAACGACGGCGATCTGCTTGTTTTCCGAAAAGATATGAAGAAAATAAGAAAAAGGAATTAAGTATTCTCATTCTCTACTACGCTTAGTTTGACAGTTATGAAAGATCGAATGTATTCAAAACTGACGAAAGTTTAAATAACCACTCCCCATATAATAGGGCTGTTGGAACTGCCTCATGCAACATGCCTTAATAGTTATTCATTTCAAATCATTACTATCGCAAAAAAAAAGCTTGAATGTTTCCAGTTTTTTCGATGCTTTAAAAATTCATGAGATATCTTGAAGGCTTCATTTGAAAGGAAAACTTTGATGGAAATATATTGAACATTTAGTAAAAAAGTTAAACGATTGAGTTAAGGATTCAAATAAGAATTATTTTCAATTCTTGTAAGCTCGATACATTCGATTTTTTTTTTATGTTTAAATCTTTGTTTTTGAAGTATCAACAATATAAATAATGTTAAACAACCAACCATTAAAATATATTTCTAACAGAATTTTGCTGAACCTTAAAATTAAGAACAAGTTATTTTTTCAAAAAAAATAATTAATAATTAATTTCGTTTTTAAAATGCTGTCAAAAAAGTCTAAATTTAAATTAAGATTTTTCAAAGAAAAAATCTTGAAAATGAATTATTTTACGATAGTGGTTTTCTCCAGTTTTGTGTTTTTTAAGGCAATTTCGAATTTAATTCCGAATCTGAATTCTGCATTTTTAAGCTGAAAAAAGTTCTGAATTCCAAATTTGAAATCCGATTTCTGAATCTAAATTTCAAACAACAATTCCCAATTATTTTTGTTCAAAAAGGTTGTTTTATATCGGAATCCTTAATCAGAAATCTCTCATTTGAGTTTTGAATCTTAAATTTTCTATATGAATTCTCTCAACAATTTCTTCAATTGTTTATTCGTCATCTTTATGAGAATAGTAAATTTTTATGAAAATACCGAATTATGAAACTGATCTTTGAATACTGGATCACCATTATATTCATTTTTAAATTTTTAGAATTCTGCATAACATAAAGAGTAAAAATGTCAAAACCAAATCTTAAAAATGCTTTGTTATTTTAAATATGTTCTTTTAATATTCCGGAATGATGAAATTCGAACATGGAAAATGAACCTTATTTTAGTTTGAGATGCAAAACCAAGATTCGAATCAGAAGTTAACCCCAATGATTAACCGAACTGATAATCAAGAATAATAAACTGGATACAGAATCCACAACATGATTATATGCAACAAGTTTTGATTTTTATAAAAATATTGGGACCAGAATATCTATAAAGATTCAAACCTAAGCTTATCAGAATTTTTTCCACACTCATTCGGTCGGGGCATTTTCGGGATGTTTCATTTAAAAACCTTGGAAAATCCGGGCATTCGATTTCAAAGTTTACAATCCTAAATCTGGCAATATCCAGGCAAATTTGAGAATTTTTCAATTAAAATCAAGAAGAACAAAACAATTTGCAAAAAAAATTCTCGGCCGCAAAACACATAATTTTCATTCGAGGAGCAAACTGCTCACACGGTTTGCAATGGATAAATTTTTGTGAATTTACGATTATATTTTGAAAATTTCATTGTATTCATGTTTTCCAGATAAAAATTGATCGAATCAAAGAGAAATAATTTCGCTTCTGGGGGTCGTGTTCGAAAAATGTCACCGTCTCGAATGGGTTAATTTTAGGATCAAATTTTAAAATGCAACTCAGCTAACTTCAACTCACGACCCAGTGATAAGTTAAGAAATTCCTACATAGTCAGCTCCGCGACACTAATTGATTTACCTTGACTTTCTCTGAAAAACTCACAGAAGTCTACCTTTATGATTTTGTTTAACAAAAATCCTTAACGTTTAATAACACTAATTTTTTTTCAAAAATTGCATAGCCAATTCTTTTTGCACATCGTTCCAGAAATAACTGAAATAATTCAACTTATAGAATAATTAAACGAGATATAACTGTTAATTGTCGAATTGTTGTTGTTTTTTGCCAACCCTGCCTTTAGAAGGGTTAGATATTTCATCACTTTAATTTTATTGAAGATCACATTTTGCTCCCAAAATCAAGCTTGAATAGTTGTTACTCTTACTTGTGATTACTCTTACTAAGATTTACATTATGCGCAAAAAATAATTTAGAAAAATGTTTCTTTTTTTTTGGATTTTCGCTTTTTATAGTAACAAAAAAAGGTTTTTTTTGTTAATTTTGGGATAAATACATTTTCAAAAGCATTTTCATTTGTTTAGAAAAAATTTTCTATTGAAAAATCTTTAATTCAAAATCTAAACCCGATCGAGACCACTTTTTTGATACTGTCACTGCTGTGGTTTTAATTTGTATCCGATATCAATTAAAGTTCACGTTTTTGCGCTTACTAATTCTTATTATAATTTAGGAATATATTTCATAAAAAAGTGCATCGAAAAAGCGAGTGTACATCTCATATTCTTTCGTATAATCTTTAATGAATATCACCTTGAAAGGAGGGTGCTTTGTCGAACATTTCATGAGAGCACGGAACGTTAAAATTTGAAAAATTTCAGTTCAATATAAAATAGCAGCATAAGGAAGAATGACCTGAATTGGTTAAATTCCTATAAAAAAAATACTAGAACTAACTATAAATTCATTGATTTTCTGAACACATTCCATGAAAATAAAATTAAAATCACACATGATGATATGATAAGCAAACACTAAAGAGCACAAGCTTATTTCATTTGATTTTTTTTTAAATAAGTTGTTGAAAAGTAGCCATTAATTGAAATTTGATTTGATCATTTGTTAAAATGAATAGCTAGCGTAAACAATGTTTTCAACGATGAGATACAGACTTCAAGAACACCCTTGTGAAAGGAAATTTTAAAGAAATTCCCCGCCAAATGCTGAAAAATCCAATAGCACGATCTAAAGCTTGAGAGTTTAAAAATAAGACTTCATAATACGGAGTTAACGTAAACGCTATACTCCAGATCAAGGCCGTGGGGCCTAATTTCATCGATAGTTCACCCATATCTTTCTTGTCAACAATCTGACGAACTTTGCTTTTTTGTTTTGAACATAGTATTAGTTTGTTTAAGGGGGGGGTAGGGTCTAACACTTTCAAAAAAATCGATTTTTTTATTTTTTTTATTTTCTTATTGTAAAACATTTCAAGAATGTTGTGTCAAATTTTCAAGTCAATTGAAGCAAAACTGTAGAAGTTATAGGCCTTTATCTCCTCCTATCTAATACTGCAAGAAAGCAAGAGCAGAAACTTCAAACGCGTTTTTCTCGAAAGCACATTTTTAAAGTCCGTGGACATCGTCATTTGAAAACTACTTATCCGATTCTTTTCAAATTTGGAACATATTTTCTACATATAAAATACCAGACCCCAACGTTTTTGTTTTTTGATTTTTTTACTTTGGGGAGATTTTAGAGGTGAAAAATGGCGGATTTTTAAGTGAAAAATCGTAGTTTTTACTTCAAACAGCCACAAAAATTTCATAAAAATATTTTTAAGTTAAATAAAAACGTTGGGGTCCAGAAAAACATCTAATAAAAATATTTTGCTCTGATTTTTTGACTTCAGATGATTCTGTGCTGAGATACAGTGTCCACCGCAAATCCTGTTTTCTAAAAGGCATCCTCGAAAATGCTTCGTCACCGGCTCATTTTTCAATATTTTTCTACGAAAAAATTACTAAATGTTCTTTTAACCATGCTTTGTATAATGCAAAAAATTTGAATACATTTGTTTGAACGATAGCTCTAGAAAAAAATCGTGAAAATGGTGTTTTTTTTATACCCGTTAGACCCTACCCCCCCCTTAAGAAAGTTTTAAATTTGAAAAAAAAACTTATTCTTTGCTCAACTCAAATAAGCTAAATCTTTCTAACCTATGCCCAAATTCAAAGATTTTAACCATCAATGCAAATAAAATAAACAAATAAAAAAACTGCAATTTTAAAAATACTAAATAATAAAAAAAATGAATTCTCAGCAATTTTTTAAGGGAACTTAAATGTTTCTATATCAGCGCATATGTTTTTCATTCCATATCATCTTCATAATTACAATCCTTCGGATGATTTGAAAAAAAAAACCAGGATTTTTTATTAAACAAAACTAGCCAAATTAACTAAAATCTTTCATTATGTTACTGTTTTCAGCTGAATAGTTAAAAACATTCAGATTTTGGTTAACAATTTGAAGTTTGATATTGAGCTAAAAATAAAAATTATAATACGGCTATTTATTGGAGTTTGAATTTCTAAACTAAACTGTCATCTTGATAATTTTATCGTAACTGAATTCTGAATTGTGAACCTGAATTCATAGCTTGAGTTATGTATCTGTTTCTAAATGTCAATATGATATCTGAAATGAACAAAAAATAACGATTTCTGAATTCAGATTTTCGAATATAAGCCAAAAATTTTGAGAGCCCGCGATCATAATTTTTTTTATTCTGATGTTTTTTGTTTTTATCTGTATTCATCATTTCAGAATTATTTATCCTTAATCCGACTTGCGAATCTAAATTTAAATATAAATTTCGAATGATGAATCAGATTTAGGGGTTATCATCTTGAAGATTTGGTTTGTTTTAAATCTGCATAAGAATTGAGTTAAAAAAATATTAAATCTTAGTTTGAAACAAAAACTTATGGTTTCATTTTATTTTATATTCGGAAACTTATCATTTAAATATTTAAAATGCATATATTTCGAAAATAATTAATCAACAAAAAGAAATGCAAATTTTATCGCAGCTCTTCATTTTATCTCTTAACGATAATTTCCTATTTTCTATTGCTGATTAAACTGGATACTCAGAAAAATGAAAACGGAAATACAATTTTTATATTGATAATATGTACTCTTTGGAATGAGTTCAAACTAACTGAAAATCAAATGTTCAGTTTTCGAGGTTTTGGCCTCAGGTCGGAGTCAAATGTTTAATATTCTGGCCTAAGGACATTCTTCTTGAGCCACTCAACAGACTTCCGGAAGTAATTCGGGTTGCTGGCTTTGCTCGCCATCCGACTGGTGATTGACTTCCTCGTCTCGTAACTGGCGGATGCGGACATCAGGTACGATGTTTTGCTCCAGCGGTGAAGGTACAACAAGATCCTTCTTTAGCTGCAAATCTTGTCCTTGCGATGCCGGAACTACCGGAAGAATTAATTGTCCATGGACTTACCTGGCACATAGTCGCTTCAACATTTTCGCTCATATTTTATCATTTTTTTCGCTGTTGCTGCAAATCTACACGCTTACGCACAAATACCTTATTCTTAGCTTCAGTCTAGCTAGCTGGACAATTTTTTTTCACCAATCATGAAAGTACAGTAAAATCAATGATATTAAGAGTTTAATATCAGAAATGAATCATACAATTGATATTGAGGGGGATTGGCATCTCTGCCCTGTGTTGATGGCGTTACTTCCCACAAGAGGAAGAAAAAAAGGTTGATTTTACGGTGAATTTATTGTTTTTCGTTGAGTTTTATTTGTTGGAGCTATTTTTGAAGATATTGTGTTCAGAAGAGTTGTGAAGTTCCAGTGAAAAGTGTTATCTGTGAAGCGCAATTTATGTTTTAATATTTGTATGATTTGTTTTCTTTGTGAGAAGCGAAAATGGCCGCAGTTCGAAAAGCCTTTAGAAAAGTAGCTAGTAATTGTTTGATATAAGATGGCGCTGTTAGGCCTTTTTTCTCAAGAAATTTTCTTCCCGAGATGGCGCTGTTATGGGTTTCCGAAAACTCATCAATTTCAAATGGAGATGGCGCATCTACAGCGCTTTTGAAGAAAGCTCAATATTTTTGTGCTGCCAGTTCATGAAAATTTGATGATCCTTATGGCTTTTTGATGACGACGAGTTGTGTATTTTCACCCGATACCGTTCCCCACAGAAGTTAAGGAAAGTCTTACAACTGGATACTAAGATAAGTATTTATTTTTCATTTCAATTCAAACTCGAACCACATTATTAATAATTGCTTAAAATATGTGAATCTGACAGATTAAATTTTCTTGCTACGATTTTGAGAGATATTAAGTTCGGCAGTTAGTTGTTAGAAGTGAATTGTTAGGTACGTAGGACGCCTACCCGCCGTGAAATCGAAGGCTTGTACAGCGTTCGATGATGGATAATTTTTCCGCGTTTTATTTCGTACGTACATTGCAAAGCCGCGTTTGGACATGTTTTCTCGTGGTTTACAGCGCGCGATAAAAGTGTTTTGTACGTGTATGATGATTTCAATATAAAAAATTCCAATTTATTTCTCTTCTTCTCCCCGTTTGCATAATGCGTTAGAACGTTTTTACTCGTGATAAAATTCGGTGAATTGCACCGGTGCTAAATGTGTATGCCAATGCCACGTTAGGATGTTTTGCTCTTCTCGTTATAAGCGCGCGGTAAAATTCGGTGAGTTGCACCGGTACATTGTACGAGTATGACAATGCCACGTTAGGACGTTCTTTCTCTAAAAAAAAACGCGATGTACTTGATAGTGTGCGACGCGACGATTTTTAACTTTGCTTTGATCACATCCCTTTCCAAAGGGAATCCAGATCTTATTTACCTTCCCCACTAACAAACCACCCTTCCTGTGACGACCGTGGAGATTTAGAGGTGTATTCGGTCTCTAGTAGCAACGGAAGTCGAACTAACAATCCTTCCCTTTCCCCGATGAACCGTAAGGACGTGGCCGGCGCCGTTATTGACCATATAAGATAAGGAACCTTCGAAACGTGCACACAGAAAATGGTAAGCTAATCCTAAGCTCCATTTATTTGGATCTATGTGCAATTTTGATGGTTCTTGTCAATCACGGAGTAGCAACTACTGAAATGTACGGTTTATCTAAGCTCTCAAGCTAAGCTCAAGAAATGAATCATACAATTGATATTGAACCTATCATATTTACAGTTGAATCATCTATACAATTACAGTTGAATCTATCATTAGTTAAATGTGAGAGCTCAACCAGAAATTTATAGTTGAATTTATTATATTCATAGTTGAAGTTCATACAATTGTTCTTGAATCTATCATATTTACAGTTGAATCTTTTATGTTTATAGTTGATTGCGTAAGATTAATCACAACTTTGTAGTTGAATCTATTATATTTATAGTTAAATGCTTAAAATCAATCATACAATTGTAGTTGAATCTATCATGTTTACAGTTGAATTAATCATACCATTACTGTTGAATCCATTCTATTCATTGTTGATTGCGTAAAGCCAATCACAAGTTTGTAGAAGATTCTATTATATTTATGGTTGAATGCGAAAAATCAATTTGTACACTTTGATGATTGACTAGCTGAAATAATTGAAGCAACAGTCGCCTTTTTCCGTGAATTGAATCCGCCTATTCCGCTAAAATGAAAGTCGTTTTATTTTTTTAATCAAATACGATTGTGCCCTTTTGAAAATTGGGTCCTTCAAAAGTTGATTCGTAACTTTTTATCGCCGCAACAGGTGGAACTGTTTTTTTTCAATTTTTATCGGCTTGTTGAAATGAAAGTGTTTTAAACTTTTATTCAGGTATCTAGTTTTTTTCCCTTAGTTTAGCTTGTACATCTGTTCATCTGTGCTACTATTATTTAACACTTAATTTAATGAATTTTTATTTTTCCTTAAAAACCATTATTTACAGTTGGAAATGATGAGTACATCAAGATAATAAATTAAAATAAAATACGATTTTTCATTTCTTCCATACATTACTTGTTGCAAATTTGTTAACTTATGAAACGAAGGGTGAAGTAAAAGTTTTAGCATATTACGTTCATTCAAAAAAAATCTTTACCTAAAACTTTGTTATTGCATTACTTTTATAACTATTACGTGTAAACTAAGAGACATAGTAGGACTAGATAAAATAAAGATAATTTACCAGCAATAACTGTGTTGTGTATTCTCACAAAAGGCCCCAGTCGATAAAGTGTTAATAATATTGACACTATCCTGATATTCTTCTGATTGTTGGTGAAAATTGTTATTTATATATCCTGATTATCAACCCGACTTATTTTACTCTCCCAGGTTCCGGCCAGGTACAGACGCCCACCATCACCGCCATCAGCCCGGAGCAGATCAAGGACATCGGCGACACGGTGACGCTGGAATGCGACATCAGCAACGTGGGCAAGTTCACGGTCGGCTGGCAGAAAACGAACCGGGAACGGTCCCAGAACGTGAACACCATCTCGTTGGGGGGCACTTTGGCCGTCTTCGAGGAACGGTTTACCCTGGGCAATGACAAGGAGAACGACACCATGAAGTACAAACTGACAGTAGGTTTATTTGTTTTAATTTTTGTTTGTTGAAGAAATGGTAACAATACACTCCATCCTGTTCATCGGAAAGGGCAAGAGCCTTCCATCAATTATGCATTTTAATAACTTCATTATAGCTGACCAGCATTCCCTCTTTTGTGTGCATTCGCAAACACGCATGTTCAAGTTCGTCTCGAATTCAATTCGGAATAAATCCCCATGGGATTAATATTGTTACCATTGGACGCAGTTCTAATTATCGCAACCCTTTTCTTTTGGATGCTGTCGGATGAAGGACGAGATTGCACCCCAACCATAGCCTGAAATTTGTGATTCGATTCCCATTCCCCTTTCGGTTCTATTTCGCAGATCAGCGACATCGTCAACACCGATGCCGGTCTGTACGAGTGCCAGATTCAGGTGAACAGCACCAACAAAGTGACGGCCACGGTCGAGTTGCAGGTTCGGCATCCTCCGATTCTGCAGGAGAACCTCATCGCCACGACGGTGACCAAGGCCGAGGGTGAGGACGCGAAGCTGACCTGCGCAGCCGAAGGCTATCCTCGGCCGAGCATCACCTGGAAGCGCGAGTACAGTGCCATCTTGCCGATCGGAGGTCAAACGTACAGCGGACCCGAACTGGTGCTCGGCTCGCTGGCCAAGGAAGATCGTGGAACGTACTACTGTATTGCCGATAACGGAGTCGGCAAACCGGACACCAAGACGATCAATCTGGAGGTGGAATTTGCGCCGGTCATTTCCGTCCCGAGGCCGAAGGTGGCCCAGGCTACCGAGTACGACATCGAGCTGGAGTGTATCGTGCAGGCTTTCCCGTCGCCTTCGGTTGCCTGGTACAAAAATGGCCACCAGATCCATAGCGGGGGATCGTATTCGTAAGATTACCGGAACTTTTCGTAAAAGAATGGTTGGATTAAAGGTTTTTGAATTTTATTTTAGAATCTCGCAAACTGGCCAACCGAACGACGTGACGACTTCGGTGTTCAAAATCCACTCGGTCGAGAGTTCGCACTACGGTGATTATACCTGCAAGGCTTCGAACAAGGTTGGACACGCCGAGTCCCGAGTCAATTTGTACGGTAAGTTCACAAAACGTGGCATGGTACTCCTAATATTTAAAGGTTTTTGTAGTGTTCAGTAGTGAATTACAATATTTAACTTTTAAAATTTGAAAATTTATGTCAAAATTTTCAATTTTGTTTAATTTTAAAATCTTTCAAACTATAAAAGAAATTCAAGACTCAATTCAAGTATTGAAGCAAGACGTATAACAGACGTTCAGAAGCACATGTGTAAGAAATTCCTAAATAAGAAGTAGTGCTTTAACGTTTTCTAAATTGTCAATCTTACTTTCATTACGTTGTAGCATTTGACTCCTTTGTAAATAATGAATCAGTGTCCTTTGCTTTTCACATACTGTTCACATACATGCTGTTCACATTTGTGATTTTCGAATTTTTTAGAAAATAAATTTAAAATAAATCAAATCCTGTTGAGGACATTTCTTACAATAAAACACGAATTTTCCATTAAACATAACTTGCAATTTTAACTGAAGTTCTATCTGATAATTGTGATTTTCAGTCATATAAACATTAAAAATTTCAAGTCTTCGAAACTTTTGCGATTCGAATCCCTCAACAAAATAGTCAACTTCATATTTTTATCTTGATTGTATAACTCATTTACGAGCTGAATCTGGACCTGAGTTTTGAATACTTATTCTATCTCTAAAATCTGAATTCAAAATTTAACCTTTGAATCCGATTTTTAATACGATTTCTTAATCAAAATGCCAGATCAGATTTTAAATTTGAGCCAAGATGTGTTTCATTTTTTTTTCTTTTATATTTAATTTTTATTTTCAAGCTTTGGATTTCAATTTAAATTCATTATTTTATTATCATTATTTATTTCTAATAGTCTTGTAAATCCCCTTTTACATGTACATTTCGAATTACGAATTTTTCATTTCTGAATCGCTGTTTTGGAGCTGTGAAATCTGCATAAGAACTAAGTTCAAGAACTTAGAATCTGATTATGAAACAAAAACTGAGGATGCTTCCTAATTCCCTTTTTGTCATTTGTCATTTTCGAAAAATAATTATTTAAAAAAAATTGAAACAGCATATGCGTTCCGTAAAACATGAAACAAATTTCAGGTGAAATTGTAACGTATATAGATGAGAGAGTAAAATATAAGTTTTTCAATAGAACAGATCATCCATATGCATCCAAATACAAAATGAATATTTCATGATAATTGAATGAATGATGGAAAACAAAAGTACCTAATTATTTCGAATATCGAAATCTGAATTTAAGGCGACATTTTGGGTTCAATGACTTATGATGGATGTGAGAAGTCAATCAAGCTAAGCTAAGAACAGATCATCCATAAGCATTCAATGCACAAAAGGTTCTGCATAAAAAGTCCTCTCTTTTATTACTTTAAATCCAGAGAGAAATAACCCATAGATTTAGCTCTACACATGATGAATCTAGAATGGTGGTCTCACATGCCAAATCGCATGTTCAGCCATATTGAAAAAAGTTTTGACAGCTAGCTGAAGTGTTTACGGAAAAGAGGGTCCAGGGATGGTTTCCCCAAATGATAACCAACAGATCCGGATTACTCGATTGGATCTTCTTGAGCAGCGATGGCAACAGACGGAGGTCCTCCTGATGCAGCTTTTTCATCTCGGTGAAGATCGGATGTTTCTGCATGAGGGCCAGCCGCTTCTCGGACGATGAGATGTAACGCCTTCCCATGTTACCATCCGATTCGATGACTTTCTGCTGCTTCTAGACAGCTCTTGGAAGAAAAAATTGTTGAATATGCATCGTTTATAGGTCCAACGTCTTCCAGCTTTGCTTACCAGCCCGGAACTCAGCCGGTAGTTTTTTTTCGATTCTATGAATTATATTTGCAAAAACCAAGGCGAAATCTTTGTCTTAGCAATATTTTGATGATTGGCAAAACTTCGTGTTTTACACAAAATCAGAGCACCTGGCATCCCAGCCAGCCAGCAGCCAGCCAAACAGCCAGCTGTCAAATTTCGGCTGCGTTTCGCCCCCTCGTCCGCATCCAACCCTCGTCTAATTTTGCCAAAGTGAGACCACCATATTTAGATTCATCATGGCTCTACCCATTTCTCAGACGCTCGGATATTTGACCCTATAAAATTAGCGTACCTAGCTTTAACTATTTTTAAACTGAAAGCATTCTCAGAATGGACAAACCCGAGGATCCCGAATGGATCGAGAAATTACGACAGAAAGGATTGAGAAAATTTCAACCGGGATTTCATATCACCTTTTTAAATCGAATTTTTAATGATGGTTCGAACTCAAAATCAAGAACCCTGAACTGGATACAGATTCCGAAATATGAAATAAAAAGAATTACAGTTTTGATTTTGATAGTATGGACCCAGAATTTTCGGAATGTGTTTAATTTCATTCAAAATTTAATATTCAGAATTGAATTTCAATCAACAAGTGTTAAAATTTTGGCATCATTTGGCAAATCATCAAAATTTTATTGATATTAAAAAAAATTTGAGTGAAGAAAACAATACCTTGCTTGCTTTTCCTGGACTCTCATGGGGGAGTTTAACCGACCCTACCCTTAAGATTAGATTGTGAAGCCAAGCTTGGACATTCGAAGAGGTGATCCTAAAACTTGTCCAGTTTTTTTTTTGTAGTGCATCAAAGTTGCCACAATCACAGAAAAATGTATAAATTTTATAGAATTTAGAGCTTAGAACTATACATTTTAACAGAATTCACTGATTAAAATTTGAGAACCAAAGTTATAGAGATTTGTATGACTTCTCTATGAAATCAATAAATGATACATTTCTGAGCTTTGGTATTAATTCAAAGAAAGGGGATTTTTTTTCTCAAAAACACAGAACTGTAGTTCATCAGCTTTTGTAACCTTTGAACCTTGCTAATCGTGTAGATATGCATGTATTTCAACAGAATTAACTGAAGATTGTATGGTCTTGGAAGAATACTGGGAACACTTCATTTTGCGAACCCAGGTTTTTTTTTCATTTCATTTTGTTTTAGCTCAAGTAGGTAGCGTTGAAACTGGGAAAAATTACTCCGTATGCTTTGACATAAGTCGCATGGAACTTTCCGCATGGCAATTCCAAGGCTTCCATTCAAATTTCATCGAGTTTATGGACTCCAGATCTACCATCTGTTGTTGGACTTAATTTAACTATGGAAAACCAAATGACTTCATCTCAACGTTTGTACTTTCAATATGAAAAAAATCTTTTCCATCTGTGGCATTGGGAAAAAATTGGTTCCAAAATCTGTACTTACGACGTATGTACATATTAAGACTCGGAACGATTACCAAAAAAAAAAAAATTTTTTCACAGTGCACGTGTTTTTTTCCTATATAAGTGCTACATAGAATGCTACATACAATCCCAAATCAAAATCAATCACTGATTTCAAACTGTGAAGGCTGTGGAACTTTTTAACGTAAGCTTTTACAAACAGTTAAAACTTATTTAAGTTAAAAATTTCTTTAAATTTGCTCAATACTCTGATATTTTAGCGCAGAAACTCTGTCTAGCGTTTCAATCAGAAGTCAAAATAACTGGTGATGTTCGTGAAAATTTATCATTGATTTGCCAGAAATACATATTCGCCAATCTATCAAGTCCGTTCGAGTGCTCATGATTTTTCACATTTGACAATAACAGACATTATTTGAATTATTTTTTTCTTTTGACTATGGGATAAAAATGTCAAATGTCAGAACATCAATCTAGCTGTACGAAATTAATAGCGCCCAGGAATGAAGAGATAGAAATTTGATGTCTTCAGCAACATTATTCAGTTTTAAAGGTATTCTGGTATATAAATTTGTGACAAGGGGTCTATCGATAGCAAGATAAAATACGCTCCTTCTTAAATAAACACTAAGATGTTAAAGTTTTTACTTATTTTAAGAACCGCCAAACGATGCCAAATGAAATGATTTAAAAGTATTTTACTGATGCTTGGGGAATTATTTCATTTTAAGATTGTATCATGAGTTGTGACTGATTTTTCAATATCCTATCAAGAAGTTCTGAATTTCATAATTTTATATCTTTTAAGTATGACATCGTTCTTACGGATTAAGCATGCCCCACATAAGTTAATAAAATTAGTAAGAACAACTTAAAGTTTGTTCAATCTCATGTTCCAAATTAAGGAAAGTTTGGCTATAAGTTTTTCCCATAAAATTAATAACTGTTTATAAATTGCATAATTTCATAACGATTTTAAAAGAGCACTTGATTTACGGTTCTATAAAAATATTTCTGCATTGCAACTGATATAAATCCAGTTAGGATAATATTCTTAATGATTCAAAATCTGTTAATCTAAAAGAAAATTTTTCAAATTATCATTTAATGAACGAAATTCATGCTCCCCAGTTTGTAAAAAGCATTTGCTGTAATCGGAAAACGTTTTCGTTCAGAAATATTATTATGACTAGAAAGTTTGTGAGTTTTATGAAGCTTAGATGAATTCATTGAATCACATATTTTTTACAATGGTTCTCAAGGGAAATGACCAGTTGTTTCTCTTTTTCAACCAATATGTAACTTTCGAAGCTTTTATTTAAGTAAATATGTGACTTTTGGTTGCTTGGTACATTCCTGTGAGTGTTTATTGTTTAATCTTTTTATATCATTGTGTCCTTTCTTGACTACACTACTAAATCAAAAAATTTTTGTTAAATTTATATTTAATTTTGATTTTAAATTCTTTTAACTATTATTTATTTATTTATTTTATTTTTTAGAATCGATTATCCCGGTTACTTACTGAGTGTACTTTAGTTGCTTGTCGATGTTGGTTTTGCCACCTTAGCAAATTTTTGTTATCTTTTTAATTTCTTCTATTCCAATGGTTTTCATCAAGGTATGTTAATTTTAAAAATATTTTAGTCAATGCATTGCATTTCTATGTTACATAATCTAACTTAATCTAATCTAATTTAATTTTTTTCTCAGAACAACGCGTCCCGAACATCAACTATTCCGGTTTGAAATGGTCCAGCTCCGGTCGGGTTCTGGCTAGCCATCTCGGTATTCTGCTGATAACGGCAATGCTGGCCACGCTCTTGTGAATAAGAAAGCGATCTTAACCAGCCCAAACCTCCGGTTGGAACTTCATCTGGCAACACTGGTGTTAAACTTGGCTCATAAAACCATTCAACCAAAATCTACCAAACAAAACATTTAGAAACAACAAAGTGCAAATTATACACCGTTTTTAGAAGTGAACCTGGAACTCATCCCACTGGGAGCAGATTTTAACTCAGACGCAGAAAAAAACCCACCACAAATAGATAAACATATCCATTTAAATTTTTCTCTTAAAGTTTAGATTTCCCTATTATTTGTTTAGATAAATCGAAAAGATTCTACTTCCAATTTAGAGAAAAAAAAAGCGTTTCGAATCAACCATGTACAAAATCTCGTGTTCTACTAAATGAAAGCGGCAAAAACACAACAAGTGCGACATATTCAACAAAACGTAAACAAAAAACTTTTAAAATAACAGAACAAAAAAAAACAACAGATAAACAATTTACCTGCGCAATTTACTCGTTAGCTTGTAAGTGGACAACTTTCCGAAAATCGTGTGAAATATATAAGGCTGATAACTGGAGCAGTTCTGGGTTGATTTTTTTTTAAGTTGAGAAATCATTACGAATGAGTAAAACGCTTTTGGGGATTCAAACCATTTTGGGTTCGTTTTTCAATGTTTTTTTATATTTTTTTTTCTCCAAAGAAACTTTGATACTTGAGACGGGATTTCGAAAAAAACTCTTACACTCAAAATCTTGACATGAAAATCATAATCGATCGGGAAGAATTCCCGATTTCCCGGAACGCAAAAATGGACGGAAAACGGACACTCTATCATACACCGTTAAATATCTATTGCCATATTCGTTTTCATCTGGTGGAAAAATGATTGTGCACCAACTGCTGTCATCTTCATATAAAAAAAACGCTTTGACAGCACTTGGTGCACTACCGGTGCACCACCAGGATGAAAACGAATATGGCTTATGTAATTTTTTAATTTTTTCCATAAAACCTTGCTATAAAATATTATTGTCTCTGTTCTCCACCATCTTTTTCGAACAAGTTCCGCTAGCAAGGACCTAAACCGTTATGGTCGAACATGTGTTCCATTTTATAGCATGTTTGAGAACTTTCATTTTATAGCGCGTATAACACTTTAGTTTTATGGCAAAATAAGCCTCAAGTAAGCTTACAAAACTTAAATTCACAATTTTTGGTAGCTAGGTCTTAAAAACTCTCAACCATCAAAATTTTTATGTTGAAGCGATAGGTAGTTAAAAATTTTGGAATAAGCTTGTTAAATCAAATTTAATTGGAATTAAATTCAATATTTATAATTAGTGTACCGCATTAAGAATTGAATTTGTCATTAATTATAATTAAAATATAAAAATTTGTAATAACAAAATAAGACGCATTTTGGTTCAAAATTGCTGTAAGAATAAATCTTATTCAAAATTATTTAAATTTGTGGTACCTAGTTATTTGAGGACACTCATTTTACCTATTCTTTCTCGAATTTTATTATAAAAATTGTGAGAGTGAGCCTCTTGCCCATTCCTATATCCCTAATGGAAGGAAGAGGGGTCTCATAACATCAGAAAAACACTTCTTCAAAACAAATACGATGGCATGTCATACATGGCTCCATTCTCGATAAGTTTTTGAGTTATTCAAAAAATTTGTGACCTCTTCCAACTTAAAACCTCTCTTTTGGCAAGAGAAAGGGGGTCTCAAACAATCGAAGAAATATTGCCCGTACACAAATATGCTCCCATGCAAATTTGGTTCCATTTTCTCGATTAGTTATCGAAATATTAAAAAAAAACTGTATGAGTGACCCTCTTCCCACTTTATATCGTTCCTCTGAATCGAGGGAGGGCTGCGAAACCAACGGAAAAACATTTCTTGTGCTTGAATACCCTCTCATGCCAAATTTGGTTTCGTTTGATTTAATAGTTGTCGAGTTTTGCTATGAAGTTTGTATCGAAGCCTCTCTTCCTACCTATCCTTTACCTGGAAGGAGGGGATCAAGATCAAACAATCCGTGTATTCAAATACACTCCCATGCCAAATTTTGTTCCATTAGCTCGATCATATGATTGTTCCCATGTCATATTTGATTCCATTTGCTAGATAAGATCTTAGTTTATGTAAAACAACCGTATGTGAGCTCCCGTTTTCCCTAACTGTATCCTCAATTGAAGGAGAAAGAAGTCTCAAATAAGCAAATAACGATTTTACGTATCCAAACGCTTTCCCATGCCAGAATTGTTTCCATCTGCTCGATTAGTTCTCGAGTTACGCGAAAAATTGTAAAGAAGCCTTCCCTATCTCTCTCCAATCACTCCACTGGAAAGAGGCAGTAGAACCAAATATTCACTAAAACATTCCTTTTGCTCAAATGCCCTCCCAAGCCAAATTTCGTTCCATTTGTTGGGTAAGTTCCCGAGTGATGTAAAAAATTGTAAGCACCCTCCTCCCCTAAGATTTTTCGGCTGGAAGAACGGAGGGTTCTCTAAATAGCATAGAAACATTTCTCGTAATCAAATACCTTTCCACGCCAAATTTGGTTCCATTTGCCTCATGAGTTTTCCAGTAATGCTGAAAAATTTTAAAGGAGCCACCTCCGCTCTTTCTATCTCCTCACTGGAAGGAGGGAGGGGTACCAAATTTTCATAGAACTATTTATCGTGCCCAAATACCCTTCCAAGCCTAATTTGGTTCCATTTGCTCGAATAGGGTTCAAGTTATGCAATAAACAATACATGAAAGCCCCCCTCCTTCCTTCTTGTATCTCCACTGGAAGGAGGGAGGGGTCTGAAATAATTTTAGAACTATTTCTCGTATTCCACTATCCTCCCATGTCAAATTTGGTTCCATTTGCTTGATTTGTTCTCCAGTTATGTAAAAAAATTAAAGATAGGCCCCTCTCCCCTTCCTTTTTCCCCACTGGAAGGAGGGAGGGGTATCAAATAATAAAAAATAATTTCATTTTTTATGGAATTTAATAGTTTCTCCATTGCTCTTCGATGCAAAATTATTGTGTTCTGAAAGCACAATTTTGTTTGAAGACTGTAAATCCGTAAATGTAGGGGAGAATGAGGATACTTGATCCCTGGGGATACTTGATTCCTTAGCCATATCTCGAAACTGGAATGTCTTACAAAGATCAAATGTTCTAGAAAAATGTGCCAAAATGAGCAAAATAACAATGCTTGTAGTTTAAAATTTTTTAACAAAATAATTGTTTGAGTAATTGAACTTTGTTTGAAAAATTTCACAAAATGTAACTTGAAGATCTTCTTCCATCACTTTAAAATGTTCCTTACATGGGAAAATTATGAAAAAAATATTTGTTCCAATGTATCAATCGTTCGAGCGTAAAATGAACTTCATAATGCCATATTTTCAAAGGAATGGAAAACTCTCAACTTTTTTCAGAAAAAGTTTTCTAAAATGTTGATTATGGGTACAATTGATCCCCTAGAGTTGGGTACAATTGATCCCCCCTTCCAAACGGCGTATTCTTCTTCTGAAATGATCGTTATGATTGCTGATTACGAAATTACTAATATTTATCCAAAAACTAATATTTATCAAACAATTTTCTGAAGAAAAGAGCAAAAATAATTAATTTTCTCTAAATTATAAAAAATTGCGCCTTTAAGTATGCAATGTTATTAGCGTTGAGACAAAGTTATAGAATTTTCTTCTTATGTCTGCTATAAATCGTGAAATGAGAACAAACATGACCAAAATAGTAAATTAACATTCTATCTTGGGGTTTTGTTTGATTTTTATACAAGGATTAGGGCTTCCTGAATAAAAGATCAAGTCTCCTTCAATAGGGGATCAAGTCTCCCCTAACTTCAGAAAAATCTCAATTTTTTTACTCCCACGAAAATGCTTCTAGTTAATCAACGGGTTCAAGTATCGATCTAATTTTTGGAGCATAGAAACTTGAAGTTACAAGCTGTCAGAAAATGTCAAAGACGGCGAGTTGCTAAATTTTTCCAAAAAGATATGGTCAAAATAAGAAAAGGGGATCAAGTATCCCCACTCTCCCCTATTGTTTGAATCATTTGTCCTTTCCTGCACCTGAAATGCGCTTCAAAATATAAAAATCCGTTTTATTTATTTTAACTTTTTTTTAAATATTCTTTTTGAATTCATCATGATTTTTTAAATAATTTTTCCAAACTGCGATAAAAGATTCGTAGTGGCGTCTTTGAGTTTTATTTAAATCTGTAATATTTACTCAATTAGTAATTTCAAACCTAGACTTTTTTTAACATAAACCTTCAATGATTTACTAAACGTGTCATACTATAAATTAAATTAGCTTTTACTTTTTAAATCTGAAAAAAATTGAATTTAAAAAAAAATTAAATTCGGATTCTCATAACTAAATATTGTACAAATAAAATAATCTTCATCACTTTTCTTATCAAATTGAATTCTATTATGCTCTTTGATTAGATTCTTCAAAATTCATATTAAAATTTGTTTTCTAAAAAAAATCCATTTGCTGTAGTAATTTAATCTTTACTAAATTAAGCTTGCCAGTTTTATCCAGACTTGTTTGGCTTTTTGACACAAAATGGACGAAAAGTCCGGACGGTCCCGGATGTCAGAATTTCGTTGAAAAATGCTTGACTTTTGCCCGGATTTTTTTTCACTTCATTTGCAAATCTAACAAAAACCTTAAATCTAATTGCGATTTTTGCGTTTAAAAATGAACCTTTTTCTAGCAAGTTGTATTTAAATAATCATGAACGGTTTTTTGAACACCGAAAATATGATTCAAATTTACTTAGGTTTTTTTGATCGAAAACAAAATGTTTCAACTGTTTTCCACTTGTTTTTTTTTTTTAATAATTTGATGAATATGACCAAATTCTGAGGTCCAATGCCCGGATTCTACCAAGTTTTTAGACTAAATTGCCTGGATTTGCTCGGTTTTGATACGTCCGGGAAGAATTCGGGTAACCTTACTCTAAATTCTAGATTACACTTCGGAGTTGGGGATTTTTTTTTATTATCTGACAATTTGCGCCGGGGGTCTTCAGATTTTCCCCAAAATTGAAAATTGGGTTCATTTTTGCGACTTAAAAACACAAGCATTTTTTTCAGATTTCTAACATTTTTATTTTTTGAGTTAGCTTTGGTTAGATTTTTTTGTAAATAAAAAATAACCATTTTTCAAAGCTACATAACTCTGTTGTTTCTCAACGGAAATTATAAAATAGCACATCAAAATGCATTGAAATTTTATCAGCTTTCTAAATAGAATCGTTGAAAAAAATTAAATAATGACCTTCAACATGAAAAGTTGTAAATAAACTTTAAATGGCGTCTAAAAGTACCGTCTGCACCACCGAATATTTTGCAAAAAATACCATTGTATAGCTCGATTCATGATGCAACTTTCATCTGAAGACACCAAAGTGGGCCATTAACACCTTGAAGAGTTATGAAAGAAATAATGACAATAAATCTCTTTTTTTGCATCGAAAACAAACAATGGTCGAACAACTGCACTCACATATGGAGATAGCAAGTACTTCTAACAACATGGAAACAACAGAACTTACCAAAGCTGGTAAAAAAACACTACTTTTTCGTGCTTTGTAGAGTGTTTGCAGCAAAACTGACTTTAAATTTTAACCAAAATTCTGAGTATCGTATTGTTTATGTGATATAACTAATAAAGAGAATGTTGCTTTTACAACCTGGTCATATACTATATAACTTATTAATTTTTCGATCAAAGATCATTGTGAAGCATAATCAATGCCAATAGTAGAAGGTTCAGTCCCTGTGTTTGGGATCACAAAAATGTGATTGGACACCAAAATCCTTTCCCATTGATCAAAAAAGTATGAGAAAATGGCACAAATATTGTAGAAATAATCGAAGAGCTTAGTATGGCCAGCCCAGGCTGTAAAATGATGAAAATATGATACTTTTACCATATTCGTTTTCTACATTCGCCCAGTTTTGAGGTTTACCATACTAGAACGAATATAATTCGTCGTCAGTGTTTTGCTACCTCGATCGCTCACACACGAATCTTCAGTGTTCCACCGTCCATTTTAAATCAAATCTGGGGAATTACGGATGCAAAACTTAGCGCATAAACTTCTAAAAATGACAGTAAAATGTGCATAACTTGTTGTGACCTGCTGCAAAAATGGGTATAAACGAATACGTTATTAAATTTTTGGATATAACATGACCTCAGTTAAGCTGCAACAATCTACCGCCCCTTCTTTCATAACAGTCCCATATACAAAAATAAGCCAGCGAGACAATCAGCTTTTTCTGTTTTGGAATATATTTTTAAATTGTGACCACCACTTTCAGCATAAACGAAAATCGTTTCAAGGTTGTCATAATAAATCGTTAGACCTGAAATTTTTGAAACTGGGTTTTTGGTAAGGTCGAGAGCACCATTTTTATTCATTATGGGACTGTTAATCGACCATATTTGAAACCTTTTTCGAATCTACTAGCACAACAGTCCCATAGAAAATATATTTTTCTCACCAAGCTACTTTCTAAGACTTAAATTTGATCATTTTTGAACTTCTAAATGCAATTGTCAGAAAAAGAAACATACTTTTGCAAAAAAATATCATGAACTCCACATTGTAAGTTGAATTTTTTTTTATTTATTTTTTATTGCATCCGATAGTTTTTCGCTCAGGAAGTGATTCCTAAGTAAGTCAGACCTGACTTCGAAAACTAGTGTGCATCATTCGACATCAAGTGAGTTAAAAAAATGTTTAAATGATTCAAAGCAATAAACCAAAGATTATTTCGCCGAAAGAAACATTGAAAAGTAACCAAATCCGTGGTATTTCACATATGGGACTGTTATTCAGGTATATTTCATATAGGACAGCCCCGAATTGATATTTTTTTTTCGAAATTTCTAGAACAAAACCTCTTTTTAAGTCTTTTATGTTGAAGCCTTATGTTGACCTAAAATGACGAAGATTCATATGGGACTGTTATGCGAGTAGGGGCAGTCTGAAAAGGACGAAAAAATAGTGTTTTTTACCAGCTTCGATAAGTTCTTTTGTTTCCATGTTGTTAGAAGTACTTGCTATCTCCATATGTGAGTGCAGTTATTCGATCATTGTTTGTTTTCGATGCAAAAAAGAGATTTATTGTCATTATTTCTTTCATAACTCTTCAAGGTGTTAATGGCCCACTTTGGTGTCTTCAGATGAAAGTTGCATCATGAATCGAGCTATACAATGGTATTTTTTGCAAAATATTCGGTGGTGCAGACGGTACTTTTAGACGCCATTTAAAGTTTATTTACAACTTTTCATGTTGAAGGTCATTATTTAATTTTTTTCAACGATTCTATTTAGAAAGCTGATAAAATTTCAATGCATTTTGATGTGCTATTTTATAATTTCCGTTGAGAAACAACAGAGTTATGTAGCTTTGAAAAATGGTTATTTTTTATTTACAAAAAAATCTAACCGAAGCTAACTCAAAAAATAAAAATGTTAGAAATCTGAAAAAAATGCATGTGTTTTTAAGTCGCAAAAATGAACCAAATTTTCAATTTTGGGGAAAATCTGAAGACCCCCGGCGCAAACCCGTCAGATAATAAAAAAAAAAAATCCCCATAAGCCTTCCCACTTTTAATCGGCAGAAAGTATTGCAATCAACAAAATTGTAACAACTCTCATCTCGTTCCATGGCTTGAAAAGTAGAGTATTTTTCGATCTACAATCGTTGCCTACTACATATTCAAGTGCTTAAGCTCAGAAAAGGCAGACCGGCAGAACCGATATGATTTTGAGTAATTTCGTCAATTTCACGCCTACTGATCCGAGCGCGTCTTGTAGATATCTCGGAATAATCAGAGGCGCTTTACTGTGGCATGCTTTAACCTTTTAGTAGTTGCAACCAACTTGCTTCGGGCAAGAGTAGAAAAAAAATCAAAACAAAACAACATTAGATCGTCGTATGAATTTGAAGTTAAGCGCTTGTCGGAGACCATTTTTTCCCTTTCTTGCGCGCTCTAATGTGACAATTTCATTTGGAATTACAACTATATACGTAAGTGGCTAAACGGGAAATTAATGGCAGTAAACATTGCGCTGTTTTGGTTGCCAGCTTCAACAAAAAATTTTGAAGTACAATCTTAGAACTGCGGATCTTCGAAATTTCACAAAGGAGGATGTGAGGCATTGATTTCGACTTAGGTTTGGCAACACTAGCCTCCAGAAGCCTCAGGCAGAAGAGGGTGGCGCCAATCTGTTGACAAACGACCTCCCGGACTCACTGAACCTTGACTAAGCGATATGAGTTGAAGACCTCTAACGGCGGCGGGGGCGAACTGTGAAAGTAAAATGTTTCCCTCGAAGTGCCCGGGTTTGGCAGTTCGGGTAGCGCCGTTGCCCTAGAAGGATCTACTCGAGAGTACTGCACCTGGAATCAAGTTATGGCCGAGCATCTTCTGCAGCGGTTTGCCAATATGGCTAGCGGTGGTAACAGCAACTCCACAACCGGGCCGCCATCTTCGATGGCCACCATAAGTCAGCGGATTCATCACGAACCGTACGTCAAGTATCCGGTCTATGGGCCCGGAACGGGTCCGGATATCTACGAAGACGGAGCTGGCGACTATTGGCAGGGTGAAAGTGGTCCCGGGTTCTTTGCTGGAGGACCAGGAGGACCTCCGCTTCCTCCACCTCCTCCACCACCACCGGCGCCATTTTTTCCACCCTTCCGAGGCCCGTACGCCAAGTTCGGCAAAGCTCGCTTCAAGGGCGCCTCGGTCGCGATCCTCGTCTTCATCGGGTTCCTGTTTTTCCTGAGCGTGCTGCAGAACTACATCAAGGACTACTCCACGACCAGCTCCCCAATGGTAAGTTTCCGTCCATCTTCAATTACTCCAAACCTTACAAAAAAAAACTCCTACCAATGGACCTGATTCGATAAAAGGCTTTCGGTTCCAAAAAGGTCATCGTCCTGTCTTCGGCCGCCACCAAGGATAACGTCGGAGCCCAATATCCGTTCCTGCAGAAGAACGTCGATTCGCTCAACAGCCTGGAGGAGGAGGAACTCGGCACCGGTGGGTTCGGTAGCTACAAGAAATCTTCCCTTCTGTCCTCCTCGTCCTCGTCGTCCCAACATCACCATCATCGGAACCACCATCACGGCGGCAACAAGCGTCCCAAGGGCAGCCAGAAGCGACACTCAACCGGAACCGGAAGTGGTTCGGATGCCGTCTCGATGCCCCCGCCGCCATCTTTGTTCTCCGATCTGATCAGCGTCGAAGGACGGGAATGACAACAGCAGCAGCAGATGTTATTAACGAAGTGATGGTGCAAATTATTTATTTTTGTTTTGATCGTAGCAATCGTCTTAGCGAATAACACAATGGAAGCATTGTTTAGAGAGATAACGTTTAGTGAAAGTTTTGCTGTCAGTAGTGGTGTAGAAAAAAAAAACAAAAATGATGCCGAATAAAAGTGCTTTGCTAGTTAAATTATGACCGAAAACGTGATAATGAGTTTCGTATTTTGGTTCCGGTGGAATGATGGTGGTGAAAATAATCAAGTGGCAGATCTACGCATAAAATTTTCGTTGCTGGTTTTCGGGTAGGTTGTACTGAATTGTAAGAGTGTATGATTTTCTTAAGCTTAATGTAGTCTAATTCTGCGAGTGACGTGACTTTTCTACAGAAAGTAAACCTTTTTCAAGATGAAGCTAAGGTCGATAGCAGCTAATTCTAGCTATAATTTCTAGTTTGGACTGATTTCTGGAGTAAACACAACGAGGAAAAATTAGGCACTTGATTCGCCGATCAAGCTCCATTGTCGAGTGTTGCCCCCAGAGCAAGAACTTATGGTACACCATGCCCCTGCTTTCGTGGAAAGAGTTAAGCAATACCCCCAAATTAAATAAGGTCGGTGTACTTTAAAATATCTCGGTTGATTACGTAAGATATAAAAATGATCAGTGGATACAATTTTTAAAATTTTGACAACGTTGACAATTTTGACAATTTTGCCAATTTTGACATTTTTGACAATTTTGACAATTTTGACAATTTTGACAATTTTGACAATTTTGACAATTTTGACAATTTTGACAATTTTGACAATTTTGACAATTTTGACAATTTTGACAATTTTGACAATTTTGACAATTTTGACAATTTTGACAATTTTGACAATTTTGACAATTTTGACAATTTTGACAATTTTGACAATTTTGACAATTTTGACAATTTTGACAATTTTGACAATTTTGACAATTTTGACAATTTTGACAATTTTGACAATTTTGACAATTTTGACAATTTTGACAATTTTGACAATTTTGACAATTTTGACAATTTTGACAATTTTGACAATTTTGACAATTTTGACAATTTTGACAATTTTGACAATTTTGACAATTTTGACAATTTTGACAATTTTGACAATTTTGACAATTTTGACAATTTTGACAATTTTGACAATTTTGACAATTTTGACAATTTTGACAATTTTGACAATTTTGACAATTTTGACAATTTTGACAATTTTGACAATTTTGACAATTTTGACAATTTTGACAATTTTGACAATTTTGACAATTTTGACAATTTTGACAATTTTGACAATTTTGACAATTTTGACAATTTTGACAATTTTGACAATTTTGACAATTTTGACAATTTTGACAATTTTGACAATTTTGACAATTTTGACAATTTTGACAATTTTGACAATTTTGACAATTTTGACAATTTTGACAATTTTGACAATTTTGACAATTTTGACAATTTTGACAATTTTGACAATTTTGACAATTTTGACAATTTTGACAATTTTGACAATTTTGACAATTTTGACAATTTTGACAATTTTGACAATTTTGACAATTTTGACAATTTTGACAATTTTGACAATTTTGACAATTTTGACAATTTTGACAATTTTGACAATATTGACAATTTTGACAATTTTGACAATATTGACAATTTTGACAATTTTGACAATTTTGACAATTTTGACAATTTTGACAATTTTGACAATTTTGACAATTTTGACAATTTTGACAATTTTGACAATTTTGACAATTTTGACAATTTTGACAATTTTGACAATTTTGACAATTTTGACAATTTTAACAATTTTAACAATTTTGACAATTTTGACAATTTTGACAATTTTGACAATTTTGACAATTTTGACAATTTTGACAATTTTGACAATTTTGACAATTTTGACAATTTTGACAATTTTGACAATTTTGACAATTTTGACAACATTGACAATTTTGACACTTTTGACAATTTTGACAATTTTGACAATTTTGACAATTTTGACAATTTTGACAATTTTGACAATTTTGACAATTTTGACAATTTTGACAATTTTGACAATTTTGACAATTTTGACAATTTTGACAATTTTGACAATTTTGACAATTTTGACAATTTTGACAATTTTGACAATTTTGACAATTTTGACAATTTTGACAATTTTGACAATTTTGACAATTTTGACAATTTTGACAATTTTGACAATTTTGACAATTTTGACAATTTTGACAATTTTGACAATTTTGACAATTTTGACAATTTTGACAATTTTGACAATTTTGACAATTTTGACAATTTTGACAATTTTGACAATTTTGACAATTTTGACAATTTTGAAAATTTTGACAATTTTGACAATTTTGAAAATTTTGACAATTTTGACAATTTTGACAATTTTGACAATTTTGACAATTTTGACAATTTTGACAATTTTGACAATTTTGACAATTTTGACAATTTTGACAATTTTGACAATTTTGACAATTTTGACAATTTTGACAATTTTGACAATTTTGACAATTTTGACAATTTTGACAATTTTGACAATTTTGACAATTTTGACAATTTTGACAATTTTGACAATTTTGACAATTTTGACAATTTTGACAATTTTGACAATTTTGACAATTTTGACAATTTTGACAATTTTGACAATTTTGACAATTTTGACAATTTTGACAATTTTGACAATTTTGACAATTTTGACAATTTTGACAATTTTGACAATTTTGAAAATTTTTACAATTTTGACAATTTTGACAATTTTGACAATTTTGACAATTTTGACAATTTTGACAATTTTGACAATTTTGACAATTTTGAAAATTTTGACAATTTTGACAATTTTGAAAATTTTGACAATTTTGACAATTTTGACAATTTTGACAATTTTGACAATTTTGACAATTTTGACAATTTTGACAATTTTGACAATTTTGACAATTTTGACAATTTTGACAATTTTAATAATTTTGACAATTTTGACATTTTGGACAATTTTGACAATTTTGACACGTTTGACAATTTTGACAATTTTGACATTTTTGACAATTTTGACAATTTTGACAATTTTGATAATTTTGACAATTTTGACAATTTTGACAATTTTGACAATTTTAACAATTTTGACAATTTTGACAATTTTGACAATTTTGACAATTTTGACAATTTTGACAATTTTGACAATTTTGACAATTTTGACAATTTTGACAATTTTGACAATTTTGACAATTTTGACAATTTTGACAATTTTGACAATTTTGACAATTTTGACAATTTTGACAATTTTGACAATTTTGACAATTTTGACAATTTTGACAATTTTGACAATTTTGACAATTTTGACAATTTTGACAATTTTGACAATTTTGACAATTTTGACAATTTTGACAATTTTGACAATTTTGACAATTTTGACAATTTTGACAATTTTGACAATTTTGACAATTTTGACAATTTTGACAATTTTGACAATTTTGACAATTTTGACAATTTTGACAATTTTGACAATTTTTGACAATTTTGACAATTTTGACAATTTTGACAATTTTGACAATATTGACAATTTTGACAATTTTGACAATTTTGACAATTTTGACAATTTTGACAATTTTGACAATTTTGACAATTTTGACAATTTTGACAATTTTGACAATTTTGACAATTTTGACAATTTTAACAATTTTGACAATTTTGACAATTTTGACAATTTTGACAATTTTGACAATTTTGACAATTTTGACAATTTTGACAATTTTGACAATTTTGACAATTTTGACAATTTTGACAATTTTGACAATTTTGACAATTTTGACAATTTTGACAATTTTGACAATTTTGACAATTTTGACAATTTTGACAATTTTGACAATTTTGACAATTTTGACAATTTTGACAATTTTGACAATTTTGACAATTTTGACAATTTTGACAATTTTGACAATTTTGACAATTTTGACAATTTTGACAATTTTGACAATTTTGACAATTTTGACAATCTTGACAATTTTGACAATTTCTACAATTCTGACAATTTTCTGGTTAAGATTTTAATTATTCAAATATGACACGAATGATTTTGTGATTTAAGTTTGTTAAAGCGCATGGTTGAATGAGCTTTTTTGCTGAATGATTTTCCATTTCTTATGGTATCTTCGTAATTAATTTCGTCACTATAATGTACCGTCCTGGACCACTGTGCACTTTCTTTGGAAATTCATTCTAATTATCGGGCTAGTTGTATCATTTTAATTACTTTTCTTGCTGACCTCGCTTTATGTTTGTTGATTTGAAACAGCTTAGCGGAAAAAATGTATGCGGGTATGTTGAACAAAATGTTTTACTACTGCTGGCGCATACATCAATCAAGCCGAGACGTTCAAAACATATGTTTCGATTAAAAATTGCGTGAGCTTTTCGTCGCTAAGCGTAGGCGTATGGATTTAATATTAAAAAAATTAGTTTTATGTTGCGTGCTGATATAATAATAAAAAATAATTTCAATTTTGAACTAAGGTCAACAGATATTTTATCGGTTTTTACAACTCATTACATGTGGTAAGTAAAGTGTTTAATTAGAGATTTAAATATAAATAATCACAACAATGTTGCTGTTTAATCTTCGAAGCAACTTTCGGAGAATCGAAGTTACGAGTCAAAATGATTCGGAAGTAAAGCAGATCAATTTTTAGAATATTTCTAGCAAATTCTGCCCTTGTAGCACCCAATTTGTTTAAGATTGTGAATATTTTTGCTGTTTGTGAATTTTGGTCATTTTTGTCATTTTTGTCATTTTTGTCATTTTTGTCATTTTTGTCATTTTTGTCATTTTTGTCATTTTTGTCATTTTTGTAACTTTTGTAATTTTTGTAATTTTTGTAATTTTTGTAATTTTTGTAATTTTTGTAATTTTTGTAATTTTTGTAATTTTTACAGTTTTTGTAATTTTTGTAATTTTTGTAATTTTTGTCATTTTTGTAATTTTTGTAATTTTTGTAATTTTTGTAATTTTTGTAATTTTTGTAATTTTTGTAATTTTTGTAATTTTTGTAATTTTTGTAATTTTTGTAATTTTTGTAATTTTTGTAATTTTTGTCATTTTTGTAATTTTTGTCATTTTTGTCATTTTTGTCATTTTTGTCATTTTTGTAATTTTTGTAATTTTTGTCATTTTTGTCATTTTTGTCATTTTTGTCATTTTTGTCATTTTTGTCATTTTTGTCATTTTTGTCATTTTTGTCATTTTTGTCATTTTTGTCATTTTTGTCATTTTTGTCATTTTTGTCATTTTTGTCATTTTTGTCATTTTTGTCATTTTTGTCATTTTTGTCATTTTTGTCATTTTTGTCATTTTTGTCATTTTTGTCATTTTTGTCATTTTTGTCATTTTTGTCATTTTTGTCATTTTTGTCATTTTTGTCATTTTTGTCATTTTTGTCATTTTTGTCATTTTTGTCATTTTTGTCATTTTTGTCATTTTTGTCATTTTTGTCATTTTTGTCATTTTTGTCATTTTTGTCATTTTTGTCATTTTTGTCATTTTTGTCATTTTTGTCATTTTTGTCATTTTTGTCATTTTTGTCATTTTTGTCATTTTTGTCATTTTTGTCATTTTTGTCATTTTTGTCATTTTTGTCATTTTTGTCATTTTTGTCATTTTTGTCATTTTTGTCATTTTTGTCATTTTTGTCATTTTTGTCATTTTTGTCATTTTTGTCATTTTTGTCATTTTTGTCATTTTTGTCATTTTTGTCATTTTTGTCATTTTCTTCATTTCAGAGACTTTTGCTTGAGAAGCTTGTAAACAATGAGTAGATTAATATTTCGTTTTTTTACTCGCTCTATGATTGGTTTTATGAATAAAGTAGTTATTTATTTTTAATTTTTTTATACAACTTACAATTATTCAAAGTTCATTTAAAAATGTTAATAACATCGTTTCGAAATCTAACTGAACCATCTTCAAGGATTCTCACTTTTTTTTTTCTCACCGTTTTGATCAGTACTGATCATAGACGATATCTGACTCACTGCCACGATTCCATGGTCTGTTGCTGCTGCTGCTACTACTAGTTCCCGGGGTCGCTATTTTATAGATCTTGTTCCGCGAAGTCGTCCCGAAAAAGCTGGTTCCTCCCTGCTGCCGAATCGATTGATTGCCACGGCTGGATGCTAACAGATAGTACCGATTTCCGTTGACGTCCTGGATCACTTCCGCTGGCTGTTGTGGAGGGTTTCTACTGGTTACCACCGGAACTGGTTCCTCATCCACTTCCTCACCCGGGACGTCGTACTGCCCGATGGTGTCATCGTTTTGGGGACTTCCATCACTCAGGACAATGTCTCCGGAGTCCTTTCGGCGGGTTACTCCTGCCGTCATCACCATAATCTGTGAATAAATTGGGTTTAGATCCTGAAAATTTTAAACCTAACGAAGAACTTACCGTAGGGTTGATCGCGGTCATATGCTCTCGTAGACAAGTCTGCAGAAGGTTCAGGAAGTACAGGAACGCCAGTAGAGTTAGAGCGGATAAGGCCGCTCCCTTACCCTTCTTCTTTTTCTTTTCCTCTTTTTCTTCCTTCTCTTCCTCCTTCTCCTTCTCCTCCTTTTCCTTTTCCTTTTCCTTTTCCTTCTCCTTGTGTTCGGACTTGTGCTCGTGGATGTAGATCGGCTGGACATGGTGATGATAGTGCTGGGGAGCTGCGTGATGAACTGCCGGCGGATGATACTCGTAAGCTCCGGCATCTGAATGGCCATAATGATCGTAGCTTCCGACGATGCTGGTAGCTAATCCGTGATGTCCGGAACTATCGGCTGCAGCATAAGGCTGATACGAATGTCGGTTACTAGTGTAATCACTTTCCACATTTGGACCATAAGGCGAAGAGTACGGACTCACCGGAGGATACATCTCGTAGGGAAATTTCTTGTGATGCTTAGAAAACTTAAGGTTCCCCCAAAAATGCCGATCGATACTGTCCAATGGAAGTTGATAATCGACTGCCGCCAGGTTCGAGCTCTCACTGGGAACTAAGTTAGCAATCATGATCACACATCAAACTTGTAAATCTTCTCTAATTCTGTAACTGAGCCCAACACCCAACGCGATTCGGTTCCGGGATGCGTCGATTTGTGCCGATGACTGGGCTCCAAATGATTTGTTGCCGGTAATGAAAACTATCTTTAGCAGCTGCTGATGAGTGATTTCTTCTAGCTTGGAGAAAAGCATTCGTTGGGGACAATTATCGTGGGTAGCAAAGTGTGTAAAACTGAGTCACTGTCACTGACTGGCTGGGTGACATTGAAACGCACTGCAGCGTGAAGAAAGTGAGCACTGGAGGGGACAGATTGAAATAGTCGGATCCGTTTTTCTTATTTTGCATATGAAGATTGTCTGTTGCATTTTGGTAGTTTTTGGCTTGGTATTGCTTAAAAAATTCTGTGACCATTAAAAAATTTCATGAATATTTTTCATGCACAATTTTCTTATTCTAAATTAAGGTTTCCAGATTTTTTCACGCACGAATCCGGGCAACTTTATCAAATAATAAAAATATGGGCATTTGATATCAAATTTCCAATCTCAAAACCGAGCAATTTCTGGACAAGTTTTTATAAAAAAAACATGGATTTATTCAACAAAATTAAGGGAAAAAGCACTTAAAACATTTTTTCATCAAAACACATAACATTACTGAACAAAAGTGATTTTTCTCTTCACAAAGAACATGTACAGAAAAAACAAAATGATGTTGATTTATCAGAACAAAATATTCAATTTTTCCATACAAACCAAAAGGTTCAAATTTACTCATGTAAACGTTACTTAAACATTCTGCAAATAACCATGGATGAGTTTTAATTGATTAACTGGTTAATCGCCGCGATGAATTGTTTGTTGTTTTCATCGACTTTTTTGGCGAAAATTAAAACGAAAATACTTGCCAGTTGGTCCAAACGTTTCGAGCTACTTTTGGCGTTTCGCTCCTCTTCAGTGGAACTTAAAACTAAATTTATTTATTGTATAATTTTCCATTTTACAAGAGCTAATTATCTTACATTATCCAGCGATCGTCGTACTGTTATTCGCTGTCTTTTGTTTGTTTTTGATGTTATGTTTACATTGATCTGTCAGTGTCTTGATCTTTGGTAAAATGGAGTTGTATGCTGATTTGAAATTAATTGAATCTTTCTGTTTGTTTACAACGTCGTTGTCGCGCCTAATTTTAATTTAAAACATTTCTGCACAGAAATGTTCCACATTTTACAAATAGATTATACAAATTATACAATGAATAAATTTAATTTTAAGGTCCACTGAAGAGGAGCGAAACGCCAAAAGTAGCTCGAAACGTTTGGACCAACTGGCAAGTATTTTCGTTTTAATTTTCGCCGAAAAAAGTCGATGAAAACAACAAACGATGAGTTTTAAACAGAAACAAAGCTTTTCAGACCCCAGGGTTTGAGTAATTAAAAAAATGACTCAAAATCGACACTTTCTTATGTACCGTAAACTTGGGGAACGTTGATCAACAAGAAATTTTTGCAGATAATCATCATTAACTAAGTTTGAAGTTAAAATATCTGAAAACTGTTTTCTAAGTTTAAAGTTTATAAATTGAGTTTAAAATATGCTAAATTTGGTTTGAAGTTGGAGAATGTATTTAAAATGTAGTTTTAAAGTTTTAAAATACGTGTTGTTTTCGAAGACTCACAAACAAACACCTCTCCTGATAATATTAGCATTTAGAAGCAAAAGGGTTGTTTTAAATGAAAGTTTAACTTTTTTCCTTTGTATTGGTGTAGTTTAAGAATTATTTTATGGTCATTCTATGTTTATTTTTGGATATAAAAAAAACGGAAATTTTCTATGAGAAAGCCTGTATAGAACAAACTCTGTCAAATGGTTAAGTTTGAATTAAAAAAAAAAACATAGGAACAGTGAGATGACCTAGAGAATTACATAAAAGTAAAATTTTATTTGTTCTTGAGACCAAAAAATATTGAGAAATGTTTATAATTTTTGCCCCTAAAAGTATGCAGCAATATTGTCCATGTCCATCGTTTGAGTTTATTTGTTTTTGGAAGAAATCGCTAAAACCAGAGCGATCAAAATTACCCCGAAACATGAAATCTGGTTTTGTTACCAACATTTAGTTATAGCCATCAATGTCGTTTGAATATTTTGCTATTACTATAAACTCCTTACCTCAGTAAGTATTTTAAAAATTGTTAGTGTTATAAAAAAGCAACCCCTTCCAAAATATTCGAAAATGAATTAAAAAAGGGATCAATGTTCCCCCAGTTTACGGTACCAAGTATCAATTGACTGCCTCCCACAAATTTATTGCACAAATCATTGAACTTTTATTGTGGACGACCTTTTTCACCGTCCCATGACCCGAAATTCGATGATTTAAACCAATTTTTCGTCCCTCAAAGCTTCTTTTTGCGATTTTCTATTCAAATCATATGTATAATAACGTCGGTAACTTGAAAACACTGAACAATTAATATAGACGACCCCTTTTGCCGACCCGTGACCTGGAACTTGCTACCTGAAATCAACTGCTCATATCTCATAACCACGAACTACAGATTTTCACATCAGTCCGATGCCTAATCACGACAATATCGCAAAAACAGTGAACAAATAACATGGACGGCCATTTTTGGACCACGATCCATAACTTGACATCTGAAATCATTTACCTTTACTGTAAAACTCCCATCTGCTAATTTTCATTACAATCCTATGCATAATCAAGAAAGTATCGCAAAAACAGTGAACAAAATTTTAAACCTAAAAGCTATAGAGCGTCCCTCAAAACTCCTTTGTCGAAATTTTAATTTCCATCCAATGTAGAATAACGTCAATACCGCAAAAACATTAAACGGTTGATATGGACGTCCCTTTTTTTCTAACTTTTAAACTTAGAACCGATTGCTCTTTACTCTAAACACTGATGTGCATATTTTCATCACAATCCGATGTATAATAACGCCATCGCCAAAAAAATATTGATCTTGTATGGACGACCCCCTCCAAAAGGGGTGATCCGAACATCTTAAAAACTTTTTTTCATCATTCCAGATCGTAATGAGCATCTATGCTAAATTTCAGCACTCTAGGTCTAAAGACGGCTGAGCTTATAGAGGACAAACAAACAAACAAACAAACATTCAGAAATTGCTTTTTATATGGAGGGGAGAATGCGGATACTTCATCCCTTTTTCTTATTTTCATCATATCTTTTTGTGAAAATTTAGCAACTTGCCATCTTTTGCATTTTCTGATAGCGTGTAATATGCACCATACATTATATGTACCAAAAATTGTAACAAAAGATAAACTCGTGAGACTGAAAAAGTTGTAATATTTTTCAAGTTACTGCAGACTGGATCCTTTACTAAAGGAGACTTGATCCTTAAATCAGGGTGCCCTGACTCTAGGCAATAATCTGGTAAAATCCGAAGATATAAGGTCCAGTGACTATTTTTTGCCATATTAGTTCTCGTTTCACAGTTTGTGAGTATCAGACAAAGAGAATTCTAAAAGTTTGTCTTCAACCCAAGAATCATTGAATACTTTAAGGCACAATTTTCTAGTTTTAAATAAACACAAAATTTGGTAAGATAATCACTTGATAAACATTAGTTATTGAACAAGTATTAGTAATTTCATGATTAGCATTGATCACGATGTATCCAGAAGAAAAATATATCATGTTGGGCTTAAGAGATCAATTATACTGATAATATACAATTTTAGAAGTTCTTCTTAAAAAAAAAATGAGAGTTTACTATGGCTTTGAAAATATGGCATTATGAAGTTCATATTATACTCTAACGATTGACATATTGGAATAAATAATTTTAAAATATTTTTTTCATATGAGCAACATTTTAAAGTGATAAAAAAAGATCTTGAAATCACATTTTGTTAAATTTTTGAAACAAAGTTCAATCATACGAAAAATATTTTTTTTAATTTTTTTTAGATTACAGCTTTGTCGTTTTGTTCAATTCGGCACATTTTTCAAGAAAATTTGGTATTTGTAAGACATTCCTGTTTCGGGATATAGCGAAGAAATCAAGTATCCTCACTCTCCCCTACAGACAGGGCCGTAGGAAGAACCGACTCATGGGGGGGGTTTTGGTGACTGATTTTAACCTATGATGTTTTGCCCAACAACGTACGAAAAAAAACAAATTTTATTTGTTACTATGATTATTCATTTTTAAGTTTTCATTAATAGTTTTTGTTTTAAAACGGAACTTTAGAAAAATGGTCCTTAGCCTAAAGGGTGAGCTAATTTTTTTTATGAAACTTTTGGAAACAAAATATGGAATTTGCTTTCATCGAAAGTACAAATTTAAGAACTTGTTTAAAAGTCTGGTAGGTCGAAGCATAAAATAAGTTCTTTTCAAGCTTGCCTTCAATTTATTAAAAAAAACGTATTCTATGCTCAAAACATACAAGCCCAAACTCTTTTGCAAATTCCAAGAATTTAACCTTAGAAGAAAATAAATTAAAAATTTCAAAAAAAAAACAGTAAGTGATAACAAATTTTCGGATCAAATTTACTCGAAGCAAACTTGAACTAAAGTTATGATTTCAGTTTGAAATTCAGCTTTAAAAAACTTCAATATTAAGAATGTTAATCAATACACCGAAAAAATATAGAATTTTTTTGCAGATTTTTAGGTGAAGATCAGATACTTGTTTTTTTAACAGGTAATATTTTTCATAAAGAATCAATACCATAATGAAAATCCTGTTTGTAATTTTTTCAAATATAATTTGGAATATTATGCATAAAGCAAAACATAGAAAATTCTTCTTTATATCTACGATTTTCAGCTGAATTGTGTGTACAAACTTCTTATGATTAAAAAAAAAATTAAATCTGGAAATTGACAAGCAAATTTTTATGTTCATGTTCTCTTGAGTTCTTTTACAATTTTATGTTGATTGAAAAACTCGTTCACTCATTCCTGAATTTCAAACCTTAACACTGAACCTGAATTAAAAAATTGAACTGTTTCCAAATTTCTATACCATTTCTGAAATGTACAAAAATACGAATCCGAATCTAAATTTCAGATCAGAATTTTATGAGCCAAGTTTCAGAGTCATCATTCATGAATCTTTTATTTAAATTATGCATCGCTGGTTTAATATTAATTCATTCTTTTAATTATTTATTTTTAATCTGTATTGTGAATCAGAATTAAAATGATGAATCTGAATCTGAGTTTTCAATTTTGGATCGCCACTTAGAAGCTTTTAAAGTTTAAATGTTGTTTTAGAATAAAGTTTGAGAACTTCGATTTAAAATGTAGAACAAAATTCTTCTTTTTTCATATTCGGAAAATGATTATCAAAATATTGAAAATACAAATTATTTTCGAAAAACATGATTCAAATTTGATATGAAATGCAAAACCGAATCAGGATTTCAAAGCAGCTTTTCATTCTTAATTTCTAATGATTATTCGAACTGAAAATGAAGAAACCTGAATTTGATACAGAATCAGAAATAAGAAAATATTTAGAAATTAAAATTTTGGTTATGGGAATAAAGAATCAAAATCTCCAAAATGAGTTTAATTTAAAATTTAATATTCAGACCTGAATTTCTATTATAAGGTTGCAAGATTGTCCGACAAATAATATAAATATGCCCGGATATTTAATATAAAATTTGGAAAAAAATCCGGTCTGACCCGGTTGCCCGGATTTCATTGGAAATGCCGGGTTTGTTCTCATTTCAATTTTAAATCAAACTTTAAAAAACAAATTGAGTTAAAAAATATTTTTTATTCATGCGTCCAAAAGTTTTGAAGCAAGTTTAAAAAAAAAATCGGGAAAGGTTTTTTCAAATCTTTTTTTCATGATTTTTGATGAGCAATTCCTAACTTTTGATCTGTATTGCCCGATATTGCCTGGATTTTGGTAGAAAATTTTGAAATCAAATACCCGGATTTTGCCTGGTTTTTACATACAACAGCCCGGATTTGTTCGGCCCGGATACGTGGTGAAAAAAATCTGACAAGTGAGAAAATTTTGAAAAATTGTAGCAAAATTTTGAATTTGGAATGGGTTTTTGAGGTTTTGGAATTAATTTTTAGTCTAGATTGTTTTTCTTGAAAAGACTTGCTCTATTATCATAATTTGATTATGGATTTAAAATTTTGAGTGTAGAGTAGAATACCTCGCTTGCTTTTTTGGACCCTCATGGGGGGGGTTTAACCCCCAAAACCCCCCCCGTTCCTACGGCCATGCCTACAGATAATGTCACCGAAAAAGAAATGCTCTATCAACTTCCATGGCCAGTTTTAAAATCCGAGTTATTAGTTTTTAATACCTTTTTTCCTGTTTCAAAACGTATGTATCATTTCTTTTAAAAACTAGCAGTAAGATTGAATTTTCTGAACGAAATTTTTCCCCATCTAGAATTTCATTTTTTTTATACCTTGATTTGTGAGTTGTTCTAAGATTCATTAAACATTGGGCAAGGTCTCCCGATAGCTTTTATTTTATTGTTATTTGATATATCTCATCACTAAATTCCTTCTCAACTCCATTCTCAAAAACATTTTAATACGATGAATTTTATTCCATTTCCACCGGAATCAAAACATTCACACCGGCAGTACTAGAATCTGCTATTTCTCAACTGTCTAATTTACTAGCATGTTCAAAATCATTGAAAAACAGTAGTAGCAGTCTTTACAATCTGCACTTTTCCTGCATTATCATATCGATCACCTAAATCATCAACAATCATAGAAGCAGCCTTTAAAATCTGTTCAGAGGCCGTTTCAAGAACAAACAATCAGCAGCCGCAGTTTTAAAAACTGCGCTTCCTAAGTAAATCCGTCTTTTCCACCGGAAGGCCAAATCGAAAGAAACAAGCAGCAGCTGCAGTTATAAAAATCTGAGCTTCCTAAGTCCATCCGTTATTTTTTTCGTTGAAAGGGCAAATCCAAACAAACAATCAGCAGTAGCAGCTTTAACAATCTGCAATTTTCCAGCCTCCCTGTTTTTTTTTTATCGGAGGAACAAATAGTCAGTAATAGCAGTCTTAAAAATCGGCGCTTCCTAAGCTAATCCGTCTTGATCAACTCTTTAGAGACCATTTGTTTATTTACATCAAACAGGGTCTCATTATAGTAAACAAAACGAGCAAAAACTTTGAGGATCCATTGTTTCATTGTCATTTTCTGTACTCAGAAAATAGTTCATAGCTCGCAAAATGTTCGAAAACTCCAACCATTTTCAAAGGTTAAGCGTTTATTATGCTTCTCTTAAATCATCTGGAGGAAAATCAGTGGATTTCGGTTAAAGGGCTTGAGCAACAAACGTTTTGAAAAAAAAGTTGCTAAGGCGGATAAGACGGCTACCTCAATCATGCTAGGCCAAAGACATATAATTTTTCGACACTCTATGACCTTCACAATTTGAAACTTATTTTTTTTATATAAGTTTAGAACTGCTCAAATTTTGACATGCAGAAACCCCACCTTAAGAATGTGGTTTTATTAAGAATTGCAACTGAATAATTCGATACTTACAATAGTCAATAGAATAAGCAAAAAAAACTAGGTAACTACCCAAGTAACCAAAAGTTCCATAAAACAGGCTCTTAGAAGCTCACTTAGCTTTGTTTAACGAATGAATAGCATTCTACTCAGCCTTAAATTTAAGTTCTTATCGATACTTTCGAAGTCCATAGTTGAAGCTGAGTAGAAGGCTATTCAGCCTTCACACGAGACCTCGAAAAATAAAAATTAATAAAAAAAGAATCATATTTTTCCTTGCTTTGGATTGTTATACCTATTTATTCTAATTTAATGTTGCTGTAACTGTGAATGAGTTTTATATTTACTTGAAAAATTTGCATGCTTGAAGATTTGAACCTGAACCAACGAGGAAGGAGAACTGAACACGCTACCTCTGTACCATGGCCAATACTTAGATTGCTGTTATTTTAAACATCAATATAAAAGAAACTTAGAATTATCGCTTTTTCAAAGCAGGCGATATTAAAAAATGTAAACATTCGTATCTATTCACCAAAGGATGTATACATTTTTTCCAAAACAAACTACGAGGAATCGAAATTAAACGTAAGTAATTTTATTTTTTAATTTTTTTTTGATTAATTTTCTAACTATCTGTTTCAAATTTTAGTTTAAAAATGGAGAGCGCTTTCATGTGATTTCTCATCAAGGTTTTTCCCAATCATGACAATCAAGATTCGAGGAACTGTTTCAAATATAGAAAAGGAATAGAGAAAGTTAGAGTCAAGTTCATCCTTTTGAAGTTTATATTGCTAACAGCAACGAAAAGCTACCGTCAATACAAGCTGGTAATAAATTTGCTCTAGGTGCTGGAGGTTTTCCAGCTTCAGCTGTTTTTTTTTCAGTTTGTTAGATATGAATATTGTGAAAATAAAATAAAAGATTTATGCCGTCTATCCATTTTGATTTGAACAGTGGATTTATTTGAGGATTTAATTCGTTGTTCGTATATTCGTAGCTCTGATATTTTGTTATTCACTCTTGGAAAAACCTTAACGCTAACGTTTGCATTGAAGTTCTATAGAAGTTCCTCATGGAACCAAAAAGTTCGTATCAAGTTCTGCATTGAACCAAAAAGTTTGTAAGAAGTTCTGTATGGAACTAAAAAATTCGTAACGAAGCACGCTAAGCCAAATTGAATCCTGGATTTTTTAAGGTACTTGCAACGCACAAAAATGTTCTATGCTTCTTGTTTAGACTTTTTATGTTCGTTCAGAATTCCAAAACCAGCACTTATTTTCATTTCTCTCGAGTACCTTTTATCCAGCCAAATGTGAACTTTTGATGCACAAAATTAAGTATCTATGCGACTTTTGGTTACTTGGGTAGCTTTTATCCCATACTTTATTACTAATCGTATAAATATTAAAAAAAATATATATGTCGTTATAAATGTCATGCTTATATGAAATATTTTTCAAGAAACCTAGTTCAGCCTAAGTTTTGAATAAAAAAAATCTTTTACTTATTTATGCTTAACTTTACATTCAAATTCAAGAAATTACACGAAGCCACAAAATTCTCATTTTTTCAAGGCGCAAAAATTTTAAGAACTTATTATGAATAATTTGGGTGCCCTGAATCCAAATGTGCAATTAGCTTTTTTTCCTGTCAGCCAGCTTTCATTTTCGAAATATCCCATTAAAATTGATAAAAATCATTTAATAAATGTCTGTACTTAAAAAAAAAACCTTAAAACTAAAACAAAGTTTTAAACTAATAATCAACTTTTTGTTTAGACCGCAAGTACTTTCTACTCCTGCGAAAAAAGGTATAGAAGACTTTTATTTGTAAAATACGGGAATTTAATTAAAGTTTTTAACACAATTGAATTTTAGATGTTTTTTAAAGCAAACAACTAATGGTTTAACAGGTTTGAACAAATTTGTTAAATGAAAAAATGCAGACTTTTTTCACTAGTGATGTTATGTTTAAAAATTTATAAAACTGTATAACACAACCAATTCAAAAATTTAAATAAGTGTTGATAATGGTAAGATGTTTTTTATTGAAAAAAATTCCTTTTAAATTTTCAAAAAACTTACTTTTTTCATCTTCATATTTTGTTATAAGTTAAAAAAAAATGTACCAAATTTCATAGAATTTTTTTATTTTAGTTTAACAGCATGTTTGGTAATTTTTTTTTTAATATGCTGTCATGTTTCTAATAAGTTTGTCTTTGTTTTTCAATCCTGTAATTTTGTGTTGTCAAAAAGGATCTTCTTGAAAGCCTATAAATCAAAATTTTTGATAAAAAAAAGTTTCTACATTTTGTCCTTTTGAGGACCCAATTGGGATTGGGATTTTAGACTTGAAATCTTTGATTTTAGACCTGAGACCTGTATCCTGAGCCCAGAAACCTGAGAATTTGCTTCTGAAGTCTGAGTTTGACATATTTTGGGGTCATTGGATCCGAAAATACGATGAGGCACAGATTTTTTTACAAATTTTCGAAAGTAACTGTGTTTAAACCGTTAATAAACGGTTTTTGCAACAACTTTATTTAGCTTGTAAGTTTTGAGTACAATAACGTAGATTTTATTCAAGAAAACTTAATTCATAACAATAACATCTGTGATAACAGTTGCCAAATGCATCCTTGACCGATCATTGAGCAAATTTTCAATGATAAAGTTAGTAAATATTGGAGAAATAGTTTTTTTCTGAGTTTGCCTCGAAGAGTATAAAAATAACCCTTCGCTAAAGCTTTACAAATAATGGAATTTGTAGGATATTCATATCATAACAATGTTATTTAAAAATAAAAAAAGGTTCAAAAATTCTCTAACAAATTTAAAAACAAAAAAAAGGAGTTGTTTATATTTTACCCTTAAGTGTTAAAGGATGGCATCTCCGAAAAGCTAGCTGAAGCAAAAGTTTTTCTCTATCAATTGCCAACTTTCAAATCTACTAATCTCTGGATACCTTTGGCATCATCTATGTAGTTTGGTCCTACATGTTGCATCAGAATTTTCCGAACAAGTTTGGGAGCTGTTTGTGTATATGCCAATGAATTCGATACGAATAAGAAACGGGAAAGTTAAACCCGAGATCCACAGCTAGAGATGATGTCCAAAGTTTTATCTGAGCGGTTTGGCTTGATTCAATTACAGAAGCAAATGTTCGGCCAAAACAAGTAGGTTCCTATCTCAAAACTTGCCAATGTTGTTTGTATGGAAACCGGAGTTTTTCGAAGTGAGTTTGTAGTATCGTTACGTTCAAATTTGTTTATGTTTCGAATTTGTCAAAAATCAATCGAAACTTTACTCTTATAAACATTATTTCTGGAAAATGAGTTTCGATTCAAAACGAAGATTTTTAGTCCCAGTAGATTGAGAAATTCAAAAATTACCCCAAATCGACTCATCCTACTGCTATAAGGGAGTTTATTGACATATCATCTCGTTGAAATTCCGCGCGTTCCCCGGCGAAAATCGGTGAAAGCTTCGTGCAACCATAAACTCCATAAAACATGCTTCTGAAAAAAAAAAATTAAACCTGAAAAAAGCATTTTGTACCCCACTAACCGACTCTTTCTCTAGATTCTCGATTCCAGACTCGACTTGTTTTGTTTGCCCAAATTAGAAACATAAACACATGTGGCATGTGGATTTTTCGAGCGTTTTCATCGTTTGAATTTCAATTCGTTTTTTTCTGTAAATCTAACATGAGTTCGACGGGTTAAAAATGGCTTTTCGGGCTCCATATTCATGCCAATATTGATTTTGGATGAACGGATTGAACTTTTGGATCTGGGGCAAATAAACTAGGTATTTTTTTCTGAATTTTATTTGATCTGGGAGTTTTTAGGTAGAATTTGAAAATCGAATGAACGAAAAATAACACCGTTCAAATCTGTAGTAAGTTCAACAAATCCTTTATTTCATGACTTTTATAACCTGTAAACTGTCAACACAATAAAATTCTAGGAATTAAGAAAAACCTTGAGAAAGAAAATGCTGAATCTCATGGGTTTGACATAAATTAAACTTACAGTCTGTTTCAGAGTTGTAACGCTCAAATTTGATTTTTTTTATTTTATAAATTTTAGTTTATAACTATCTTTAATCGGTTGTTTTGAATTTTCATTTAAAAAAATCAATTATACCGTAAATGTGTGTGTACAGTTAGGTTTTTTTTTATCTCAAAAAAATCTCAAACAAACTCTGAGCTCAGATGGCAACAAGCAGCACGCGAGTTCATCTACCGGTAGAATCCATCAAGAAGAATTATTCGGAATATAAATTATGTCCCTTTCTTGGCCCAATCCACACATTCTATGCGAATCCATCCCAACCGGGAAGATATAAAATTTCCCAGCGAAGGATTGTGCGTTTCGGTGTTATCTGGCATTTGTGTTTCGTGATTATTATTTTTGCGATTTTTTTTTTCTCTCTCGTTCTCGTTATCATTTCCTGCCTCAACACCGCTCCAAATATAGCGTTGTTAGAATGAACGAGATTTACATTCGGTGACAAGCAAATTTCGTTTTATCTGCGCCTAGGATAAACACAACTGGCAGTGACGTTGATAGTTAAATTTATGACATGACAGCGAGTCAGCCCAGGCTCCGGAAAAAGAACAAATTTTGACATTAAATTTGAAAAAAAAGAGCAAATAATTGAGATTGGTCTATTTTTTACATGGCGACCGTCAAAAATTCATCAACCATTATGAAAAAAAACATCAATTTATGTAAAATTGGATGGTTTTTATTTTTATTCAGAATTAAAACCATCCCATTTTACATGATTTTATTTTTTTTTGTTATGATGGTTAATTCATTTTTGACGGTCGCCATATTAAAAAAATCATCAAGAATAGAAAGTTTCAATTTCATAACGGCTATCTCCAGTATGCTTCCTCAATCCGATCTCTGGAATTGCTGTTTCGTTCAAGAAATTGCGTGCCCTCTTCCATGAGAGTAGCCAGACGATAAAATTAAGAAATCAAGTACCTACCTTCATTCTACAAGCAACGCCAAGCAAGCCAGCGAAGCGTGATGAAAGAGCTAGCGACGCGAATATTCAAATCCAGCCAATTCATACTTAATCCAATGACGGTAACGATAATGTGTGGAGAAAAACGAAAAGAGGAGGCTTGAATCATGGGGAGAGTTATTGTTTGGTCGGAATTATCTCACCGATTGAAGAAGAACGTCGCAGATTGTTCTGTCTTGCTAGATGCAGATACGGAAAATTGAAAAGTGAAATGAGTTAGTGGCTAACTTCAACATTTTATTCAGAAATTTTACAATTCAATTCGGTGTGAAATTTTTATAAATTTTGTACAATTTTGTTTCAGTTCCACACATCTGATCGCAAATTTACTTTCTTTTTCTTCCTGGAAGTGACGATACACGCCTTTTTTGTTTGTGATTTTAGCGCTCTTAGTTCGAAGTTCCAGGGACAAGGCCAATGCTCAATTGTTAAGCAAGAAGTCGCTTCACGTTTTGGATCAATTTGAAGGTCGTTATCCAATCAGCCATTCAGGCGACGATAAAATGATAAGAAGGGAGTGAAGACGGTAAGTTTTTTTTTGGATTGTTTCCTATTTTTTTTACAATTTTAAAAAATTTAATTTTCTGATAATTTTGACAATTTTGACAACTTTGACAATTTTGACAATTTTGACAATTTTGACAATTTTGACAATTTTGACAATTTTGACAATTTTGACAATTTTGACAATTTTGACAATTTTGACAATTTTGACAATTTTGACAATTTTGACAATTTTGACAATTTTGACAATTTTGACAATTTTGACAATTTTGACAATTTTGACAATTTTGACAATTTTGACAATTTTGACAATTTTGACAATTTTGACAATTTTGACAATTTTGACAATTTTGACAATTTTGACAATTTTGACAATTTTGACAATTTTGACAATTTTGACAATTTTGACAATTTTGACAATTTTGACAATTTTGACAATTTTGACAATTTTGACAATTTTGACAATTTTGACAATTTTGACAATTTTGACAATTTTGACAATTTTGACAATTTTGACAATTTTGACAATTTTGACAATTTTGACAATTTTGACAATTTTGACAATTTTGACAATTTTGACAATTTTGACAATTTTGACAATTTTGACAATTTTGACAATTTTGACAATTTTGACAATTTTGACAATTTTGACAATTTTGACAATTTTGACAATTTTGACAATTTTGACAATTTTGACAATTTTGACAATTTTGACAATTTTGACAATTTTGACAATTTTGACAATTTTGACAATTTTGACAATTTTGACAATTTTGACAATTTTGACAATTTTGACAATTTTGACAATTTTGACAATTTTGACAATTTTGACAATTTTGACAATTTTGACAATTTTGACAATTTTGACAATTTTGACAATTTTGACAATTTTGACAATTTTGACAATTTTGACAATTTTGACAATTTTGACAATTTTGACAATTTTGACAATTTTGACAATTTTGACAATTTTGACAATTTTGACAATTTTGACAATTTTGACAATTTTGACAATTTTGACAATTTTAACAATTTTGACAATTTTGACAATTTTGACAATTTTGACAATTTTGACAATTTTGACAATTTTGACAATTTTGACAATTTTGACAATTTTGACAATTTTGACAATTTTGACAATTTTGACAATTTTGACAATTTTGACAATTTTGACAATTTTGACAATTTTGACAATTTTGACAATTTTGACAATTTTGACAATTTTGACAATTTTGACAATTTTGACAATTTTGACAATTTTGACAATTTTGACAATTTTGACAATTTTGACAATTTTGACAATTTTGACAATTTTGACAATTTTGACAATTTTGACAATTTTGACAATTTTGACAATTTTGACAATTTTGACAATTTTGACAATTTTGACAATTTTGACAATTTTGACAATTTTGACAATTTTGACAATTTTGACAATTTTGACAATTTTGACAATTTTGACAATTTTGACAATTTTGACAATTTTGACAATTTTGACAATTTTGACAATTTTGACAATTTTGACAATTTGGACAATTTTGACAATTTTGACAATTTTGACAATTTTGACAATTTGGACAATTTTGACAATTTTGACAATTTTGACAATTTTGACAATTTTGACAATTTTGACAATTTTGACAATTTTGACAATTTTGACAATTTTGACAATTTTGACAATTTTGACAATTTTGACAATTTTGACAATTTTGACAATTTTGACAATTTTGACAATTTTGACAATTTTGACAATTTTCACAATTTTGACAATTTTGACAATTTTGACAATTTTGACAATTTTGACAATTTTGACAATTTTGACAATTTTGACAATTTTGACAATTTTAAAAATTTTGACAATTTTGACAATTTTGACAATTTTGACAATTTTGACAATTATCACAATTTTCACAATTCACTATTTGTTTACTTTATCGGATTTTTTTCAATCACTGCACAATTTTTTCTGCTTTTAGTCAAATTTGAATGCTTTATAATTTTCAAAACAAAATTAAATTGAATTCAGTAAATTATTTTTATTTGGATACAAGCTGATTCTTAAAGCTGCCCTTAAATTTGTTTTCTAATCTTCATTTTGTATTTTTGATTAATATTTTGTATTTATTTACTCATAAGTTCCTCAATTCTTCAAATTCCTCAATATATGTTTTGCTTGTATGAAATTCCTCTCCCAAGTCAAATTTATTTCTATTTGCTTGATCACTTTCAAAGTCAATATAAATTAAATTATGAGGGTCTTCTTGTTAAGTAATCATTAGAAACGTTTGTCGTGCTTCAATCCCTTCTATGCAAAATTTGTTCGATAATTTCTCAAGCTATAAAAAAAGTATGGATGCACTCCTCTCCCTTTTCAAGCTCCCCACTGATATAAGTAGGAGTCTTATATTTTTATTTCCATATACTTTTCTACAACAAATTTGACCTCATTTGCTAAAAATGTTATCGAGCTATGCAAAAAATGTATGAGAGCCCTATTCATCCCCCCACTGTAGGTTTCCCTTATAACCCATCCCTAAAACCCTTCCTTACTGAAATTGGTTTCTTTCGTATGACTAATTCTATAGATATGCAATAAAATTCATGAGGCTGCCGTCATCTTTTCCTATCTTACTCAATGAAAGAAGGAAAGGGTCCCACACAATTTAAGACACAATATTCGTATCAAATTACAACCCCATACCAAATTCGGTGCCTTTTAACTAATCAACTCTCGACATCTTTAAAAAAAATCTGTGGGGGCCCCTCTCCTCTTCGTACTTTTTACTGGGATCAGGGGGAGTCTCAACAATGATAGATTTTTTTCCGAATCCAAGGTTCCTCCCATGCCAAATTTAGTTCCATTTGCTCGATCATTTTACCAATCATGCAAAAATTGTATGGGAGCCCCTTCCCCCTTAATTTTACTCTAATGAAATGTGGAAAGAGCTTCATCTTGGGAACATTTTGTGCACCCAAATACTCTCGCATGCCAATCATAGAACCTATTCTTATATCCAAATATCCTCCCAAATCAATTAGGTTCAATTATGGAAGCTCCACTCCTCATTTCCATCTTTTCACTGGAAGAAGGGAGAGGTCTCAAATAATCGATGAAACACATCATGCAACAATATCTAGTTCACTCTATCTGTTCACTGAAATAAATTGTTTTAGGTGTGAGTCATTCAAAATTGACTCGTCATAACAATCTTTGTACTTAATTTCGTCACTATACAGCTCCATCCTGGACCACTTGTGCGCTGTCGATTGAACGTTCAATCTTACTGTCGAGTTTGCTGTATCATTTTAATAAATTTTCTTATTTCCCCCGCTTATTTTTGTTGATTTAAATTTTCTAGCACAATTTGTTGCCAATCGTAATTTTATTAGTCTGATATAGCATAACGGAAAAGGTATGTTGAATTAAATGTACTGCACTACTGCTGGCGCATAGATACATCAATCAAGCCGAAACGTTCAAAACATGTGTTATGTTTAAAAATTGCGTGCGCTTTTCGTCGCTACGCCTAGGCTAGCTAATATAATACCAAGCAACTGATTTCAATTTTAAACTACGTTCAACAAACATTATATCATGTCTTACACCTAATTAAAAGTTGTAAGTACTACGTTTAATTAAAATATAAAATATAAAGAATCACAACAATGTTGCTACTTAGTCTTCTGAGCAACATTGGAGGAATCAAAGTTGAGGGTACGAAACTCTTAGTGTTCTATAATTTCTGTTTCCCATTTTACGATAAACAAAATTGTAAAACCATTACCGCGTTTGTTTACCACCGGTTATAAAGTTGCGAGGAAACATTACTCGCAGGATTAAGACTTTTCGCTTCCTCAATCCTCAAGCCAAGCTTCTGCCGGATTGCCCATTGAAGAGGCCCCGCGAGGCGTGTCGCGTAGCCGCAACCGGTCTCTGGTCGTCCAGGCGTGTATAAATCATTGTTACTCTTTATTAACGAGAAGATAACGTGCGAATCCAGAAGCTGTACTGGTGCTATTACTTAGGTCTACTACAATGATGGATCCTGATCTGCCGTTAGAAGAATTATCTCGTGTGCCGAGTGTGGCTCAAGAAGCTGTTCCAGCTCAGCTCATCCCCGGAGTTTGTAGAAGACACCCGCCGCGCCGTCCGTCGATAAGTTCTGATTAGCAGCAGGTTCTTGACAGTATCAGCAAGTCGGTGGCAGTAGCAGTTAGTAGAATCTCCGGTCGGGTTCAGTAAGTCACCGGGTCTGTTCGAACTAGGGAGCGTGCGATTGTAAACGCGGATTGATTCTCGATTTGCGCCCAACTTGAAACGGGAGTGCGCGCGCGGGTGCGTTTGGTCGATTTTTCTTATCGGTGTCAACAGTTTGTGGAATAAGTTTTCGAATAAAAAATTAAGTGGAAGTTTTTTTAAAAAAGTGGATCACAAACTCAATTGATGGAGTGAATATGCTGTGAACATTTGAATCTTAACAATCGTCGTTCTGAGGTCAGAATCAAAGATATGGATAGATGATGTGAATTGAACTCAAATAATTGTAAATTTTGATTCAGAATTCTGAAACTGAATTCTGAATCTGAATTCTGAATCTGAATTCTGAATCAGAATTCTGAATCTGAATTCTGAATCTGAATTCTGAATCTGAATTCTGAATCTGAATTCTGAATCTGAATTCTGAATCTGAATTCTGCCCGTCCGGAGTATAGGGTAAATGATCTTGAGCGGAACCAATTGGCTAAATTCGACGCAACTCGGAACAGTTGACCAAGCGGTATGGCTTTGGATTTTATCCGAACAAAAAAATTTTCTGTTCAGCGGATAGATATTGGTTTCTGCTCTCTAATGATGATTTTTAAAATATTTTAGAGTAAATCCTAATAACTCTAGAGTTGTTTTACTGAAGTAAGAATTCTGATCTTGAGCGGAACCACGCTGATCTTGAGCGGAACTAAAATATGATCTTGAGCGGAACCATTTTCTTCTGTCAACATTTTTAATAGCTCTTATTCCTAATACTTGTGTAACTGTGAAAACTTCAATTAAATTTCATCTTTGAAGATTTTAAAGTTCAAAAATTAATGTTTTTACGTGAAAAAAAGAAACTCTGCGTTCCAAAGCTGTTCTCAAAATATCCGTTAAAATTTATTTCTTGCTTAAAAAAAGTCCAATTTTCCCTTTGATGCACTGTATTCTATTTTAAAAGAATCGATTTTCTAAACTCAAATTTTAGTTTTTTTCAATCTCAAAAATTAAATACGATAGTATATTTGATTGATTGTGTGGATGTGCGTGTGTAGGATCATACTGCCCCGAACAACTTTTGAAGGTAACGACAAAGTTAGTAAAACAAAAGAAGATGCCTTAAATTACAGATTTGGTAAAAAAAACTGTACATTGCTCTGAATCAATGTTTTTGAGAAAAAACTCTAATTTTTTTTAATCCTTATTCCCTTAATTCCTTTAATTTTATTGGAAATTCATGATAAATTGGGTCATTTTCATATTTTAGTTGGGAAAAATCAGTTTACGTTGAAAGTCTTTTCATACTTTTTCTTTTATATTTAAGTTGGGAAAAATCAGTTTACGTTGAAAATCTTTTCATAGTTTTCTAGATCAAAGTAAGAAACCTTAATTTTATATTGACCAAAAAAATTATAATTTTGGAAATCCATTCGGAATTAAAAAATTCTGTGAAATCTGTAAATATTTCAAAATATCGTGTTCTGTGACACAGATGCTGTGATAAAAGTTTCCTCAAAATTTTGTGAAATAACAGATTTTACTGTGATTTCGACAACCTTGCTGTAAGCAACTCATTCAAAGAATAAAGTTCATTACAAATTCCAGTTTCTTATGAATCACGTTAACATTTATTTATATTAAAAATTTATGGAAACATTAATTATTTATCTCAATTGATAAAACAACTATTTCTCAAACCGATTTCCAGTTCGAGCTCAAGTGTAAAGTCAAGGGACAAGGGAATCGGATAGGTTTTCAATACCAGGCCACCAATTGAATCGTGAAGTATTATAAAATAGCTATCCCGGTGTGCTTTGCTACACTTTGTAAAACTGAAAGAATGGGTGTAAAAAACAATTTGAATTTTTGTTTATTAAGTAGTATATCGTTTTAAATTTGAATGCGAACATCTAAAACAATCTCTTTAAAAGAAAGCTACTTCATAAAGTACGAATAGTAATGGCAATGAAGATTGATTCTTATTCTGAAATAATGACTTAACTTTATTGGCTTCATTAGTTCTCGAATTATGCCAAAAATATGTATGAAAGCCTTTCTTCTCCTTCTCGTCGTCCCTCTGAAAGAAAGATTGTGTGCCTTGTTTGGTACGCTGTGTCACCAATTAATTAGTTTTTGTTCATTTCGAACCTTATTTTACATTTTTTCTTTCCCTAAAGTTGATAGAATAAGAAATATACAAATGTGCTGCATACATTCAGGGGTAAAAACTGCGTGTGAGACATTAGGCATAAGGCAGCGCACCTAGCGGTTTATTTCGGAAGCTAGTAGTTCCGCTCAAGATCAAAGATGGTTCCACTCAAGATCATATTTTACTTTTAAAAACTACGCTATTTATTGATATTCTGATGGAAAACTTGTTACCAAAAACCCGAATACTGCTTTTTTATGAGTTTTTCTACCATTTTAATCATTGAGAATCAGTTTACAACGATCAAGGGTGACATAAATTGACGTTCAAAGTCAGCGTAGATTGATGAAAATTGCAGCAGAAATGGGTATGTTTTTAAATCTTCTAATAACATTATTTCAGTTAATAAATATTAGCAAAAATGTCAATGCTTGTATGAAAAGATCTTGAAAAGGTGTTTTTTTTAACAATTTGGTAAGATTCATAAACACTCATTGCCTAGAACTTAGAAAAAGTAAATGGTTCCGCTCAAGATCAGATTTTGACTAGTTCCGCTCAAGATCATTTACCCTACGTGTTCACCACATGTAGACTTCGGACCAACCAGATTTCATTGTATAGGTTAAGGTAGTGCCACCTCTATCCCGGTACTACTTCTCCTAAATAATGAAATGTTGCAGGGTAAAGTATGGTGTACGTTAATAAGTTTCCTCGCAAAAATGCTCTTTCGCTCTTTTCAACATCTGTAAATTTTCTTCTCACTTCTCTATCCATCTTTATCAATTTCATAACTACTTTTCACCGATATGCCGAAAAATAAATTTACAAGAATCTGAATTCTGAATCTGAATTCTGAATTTGAATTCTGAATCTGAATTCTGAATCTGAATTCTGAATCTGAATTCTGAATCTGAATTCTGAATCTGAATTCTGAATCTGAATTCTGAATCTGAATTCTGAATCTGAATTCTGAATCTGAATTCTGAATCTGAATTCTGAATCTGAATTCTGAATCTGAATTCTGATTCTGAGCTCTGAATCGGAATTCTGAATCCTTACTTCATTTATGAATCCCAAGTTTTAGTTTGAATTCTTAAGCGAAATGCATATAACCTTTTATTTTAACTTTGATTATGTTTTCCATTTAGAAGTTTACATGGGTGTTAAATTCTTTATTCATCTACAAAGGGCATGAAAATTGCGATGGAAGAGAAGAATTTCGGATTAAGAAGTGATTTATTCAACAACTTCATGGATTGAAAACATAACCAGACGTTCAGAATCGTGAAGAAATAATAAAAAGTGAAAAAAATAAACTCAAAAAATAGTTTAGATTACACTAGGGAACAACATTTGAGTGCCATTGTTTTTGGAAGATTTTGGCGTCCTTAATTCGATTGCCCAGAAAAGTTCGGTCTGGCCCGGTTGCCCAGATTTCATTGAAAAATGCCCGGATTTTGCCCAGATTTATTCACTTTTTTTGTCAATAATACAGGAAAAAAGCGGGTTGTAAAACGTGTTTATTTATGCGTTCAAAACGAAATTTTTGAAGCAAGGTTTATAAAAATAATCATAAAGGATATTTTGGAACCCTAAATTCGATTTAAAATCTGCCGAGAATCATTACAAAAAAAAATTTCTTTGTTTTTTTTATTTTGGTTAAAGAATTCTTGGGTTATGACATAATTTTTCTATATATTGCCCGGATTTTAATGAAAAATCCGAAATTTTTCTGGTTAACTTTTCCACCTACCGTCAGTATTATGAACCGGCAAAATTTGAGAAAAAAATGCCTGTTTAGCCCGATTGTATTATCGAAATTGCATAATTTCCTTAAAAGATGGGTGGCACTTTCCAATTGGGATAGCAATTCTTCAAATCTATTGATACGCACTCTGGAATCGATATTTTTCAGCGATATTGTGTGCTGCTGAAAAAATTATCCAACTAACGAAATCGTGTGTCCAGTGAATATTATCAGTTCATCTAGTATGACTGATGCTCGATAAATCAGGAGTGTCAATTTGACACTCCTGACTAAAACCAACCGATTTATACACAATTTATAGTTTTGAAAACTTCGTAACGTAACGCAAATATGATGTTCAGACAAATTTCAGCTTAAACACTTAAATTTTCCGTAAATCAAAGTCTGAGAAAAATAAATCCGTAAAAACAAGCTTCGAAAAAAAGACTGTAGATCAGTTACAGTGGAATAAATTCACTTTTATTCCAAGAAAGCTGAAGTTAGAAACTATACGTTGTGCACTATAGCTTGAGCTTGAGCTTGAGCTTAGATAAACCGTACATTTCAGTAGTTGCTACTCCGTGATTGACAAGAACCATCAAAATTGCACATAGATCCAAATAAATGGGGCTTGGGATTAGCTTACCATTTTCTGTGTGCACGTTTCGAAGGTTCCTTATCTTATATGGTCAATAACGGCGCCGGCCACGTCCTTACGGTTCATCGGGGAAAGGAAAGGATTGTTAGTTCGACTTCCGTTGCTACTAGAGACCGAATACACCTCTAAATCTCCACGGTCATCACAGGAAGGAGGGTTTGTTAGTGGGAAAGGCAAATAAGATCTGGATTCCCTTTGGGAAGGGATGTGATCAAAGCAAAGTTAAAAATCGTCGCGTTGCACACTATCGAGTACATCGCGTTTTCATACGTTCTAACTAACAATGTACTTAGCACCGGCGTAACTCACCGAATTTTACCGCGCGCTTAAGACGAGAAAAGCAAAGCGTCCTAACGTGGCACTTTCATACACGTATAATGCACTTGGCAACGATGCAACGAATTTTATCACTCACGAAATCAATTTCAACACTTATGAAGCATAAATTATTTTCAACTGATTTCAAAGCAAAAAAGCTGTATATTTGTTTATAACTACTTTGAATGAGATTTATTGTTACACTCAACTATGTCATTCTCTCGTTTCATTTTGATGCTTCTTGATCGAGGTATTGTTTAATGGTGCACTTTTCCATCTTTACGACATCAGAGTCTTTTTTTTTTCAACAGATATAGTTCACTGTTTTATTGTAACTATATATTCTATTGCATTGTGAATATTTAAAAAAATAAATAAATAAACATAAACCGTTACTGTTTCCGATTTTTTAAAGATTATTTTACACTTGGTTTTTGCAAAGTAAATGCTTTCTTATCTCATCATTAGTATCTTCAAACTATTAAAACTATTTTTAAAACAGAACAAAAACAATTGAGAAGTTTCAATATTTTTTCGAATTGTGAAACGAGATTGTGTATTGAACAATTTGAAATATGAGATGAAGAGATCTTGTTATCGAGTAGATTCTTTCCAATTAGAATTACGAACAAAATTTTCTAAAGTGACATCTGTAACGCTTCAATCGAAAAACTTAAAGCTCTCTAACGCCCTCTTCATTCGATTTCTAATTTTTGAATTCAAATGACAACACTTCGTCAAAAAACTTGATAAAGAAAAGTTTGCTTTTAAATATTCAAAAAGTCTTAACAGATCCTAAATTTTGAAAAATAAACATGCTCTTTGAGAAGAATAAAACTTCCTCGCTTTAAATTGGGTAATGCATCAACATCTTTCAAATAAACCTATGGAATCAGTCAGCAACTGAACCTTTTCGCGTTAAAAAAAAAGAAAGAAATACAACTGGAGCTCGTCACTAGATGCCGACACAACATACTTACTAAATATACCAGAAGATGGCAGCGTAATGTAGGTTGGGACTTTTCTACATTAGCGCCATCTCTTCTTCGGATCGAGTAAGCTGTAGCAAACCTCTTCATAATGGCGTCATCATAATTCCCAAGATGGCAAACAACAAAACAAATTTGCATATTATTCGCTTTGGCATGAAAAAAACTTCAAAACTCCGTGCTTCACGCACGCACCAGCACTTCGCACATCACTTAAACAGAAACACTACTCCAAAACTCGTTTACAACACTTATAATTTCACTGCCGAATCTCTTCACATTTGATTCACTTCCATTATATACAGTAGCTTTGTTCAATCTCCGAAACTATACGTTGTGCACTATAGGACACTAAGTGAAAGTTAAAAAAAAAATTAAATTCGTAATTAAAATGTTTAATATAACAGGTAAAGGAGCCCCATCGAAATGATATCTCGAATAGTTTTTCTGCACTATAAGTTAAGCGGGCCCCCTAGAGTAAGCATAACAAAATTTTTCCCGCAATTTTATGGCTAGAAAAATTTCAACAAAACCTTGGGGGTTTTGTTAATTTTTTTTTTTTAATTGGGAATTTGATCTCGAATTTTTCAACATAAAATCCGGACAAAGCTTAGCATAATTTGATGATAATTCGAAAAAAGAATCAATAGGAAGTGTCTATTATCCCCGGAAATGCCCAAAACATCAGCAGCGTTTAATTCTGCAAAAACAATTTGAATGAATGATACACCGAAAAATTGAGCCTTACTTACAGCATAATTTGCTTCATTAGGCAAATGATGTATAATATCCATATTTAAGCATATGAAAACGAGATTGAAAAGTTGAATCATTAATTTGAATTTTAGCCTAGACTGGAAACTTAATAATAAAAATATTTATTTTAAAAATTCTGGAAATTGTCCAAAACATATTTTAACACCAACAGTGTTGATATAGGATGAAAAAAGCAATATTGAATTGGTAGGTGATATCATTCAACCAATTTGTCATATTAGGTAAAGCTTTGGGCTTTGAATTGTGGGTCAGAATTAATTGCTATTCTCGGTTTTGAATTTCACAGGAGAACTGTCTGTATCTTCATGGAATTTGAATTTAATTCTGTTGTATTTATTACATTTTAGATTCTTTGTGTGAAGTTTTAATGATACAGACCCCGTTCGTTTTTGGCAACATTCGATTTTGGCAACATTCGATTTTGGCAACATCCGATTTTGTTACATGTGCCAAAATAGAACGGTTTTTAGAAGCGACATTACCTTCTAGTTTTCTCTATAACAGGACCAATATAATTGAAACAAACCCCATAAATACGTTTTAATGTTCTGAAATGGTGATAAAGTACAACAAGAAAAACAATTTTTTTTAAATTATAAAGTACTTAAAAATCATAAAATCTGAAAAATTAAAAAAAAATTTAAAAAAAAATACGAACAAAAGACTAAAAATGACAAGAAACAACTAAAAAATGATGAAAAATGACAAAAACAGCAAATATGACAAAAACAATCAAGATTATAAACAAATCAAGAGTAGTGCAAAATGCATCCAAAAATGAGAAAAAATTATTAAAGAAATGACTAAAAATTGTCGTCGGAAATTGACTAGAAACAACATTGACGATTAGAAAAATAGTTATTTTGTAAAATTGAAAGAAAAGAATTTCATAAAAAAAACCGTTCGATTTTGGCAACACAAAATGTTCGGGCATGTTGCCAATATCGAACGGGGTCTGTACTTTTCAAAAATCATGAGGGAAATATACATATATGAAGCCAATGGGCTATAAGTGCCGAAATAAAAAAAATAGTCGCCTCATTTAACGTCAAATAAAAGTTGATTTTTTGGGAAAATGCCTTAAAATACTTTGTTTTGATTTTATAAAATCATTCTCATGGAAAAGGAGATCTAAGTAGTCTGTGACAAAATAACTGACGTGTTTTTTTCGAGCTCTTAATTTCAAGCTTGTGAAAAAAATCCAAAAATCATTTAAAATCAAGTGTTAACCATGAGTTCGGGACGGAAGGCCCCAGTTGTAGTCATTCATTACACACCAAAAATGGAACTAACGATCAGGGAGAAAAAGGGTCCCTCCGGATTTTAGGAAACGCAGTGCAACCATTATGCCGCAAGGAGCCGCAAGCGGACCGTAGAGGTTAACGAGCAAAAGTTGAAGCATTGAAAAGTACCCAAGCTAACTATTTATTTTTATTAGGTTTTCAAAATTTACTTTGAACCGTTAATTTTCCTTGTTTTCTGTGTTTTGTTTTTTTCCCTACATTTCTTTTGAGTTTTAGTTTCCCACAGCTTTTTAAACGTTACAAAAAAAAAAATAATGAAAATTTCGACATCTATACTTTTGTTTCAACAAATCCTGCATTTGTAGCTTTAATCGATAAGTTCTCGGAAGTACTATAAGGTTCCGTAGTCGTCAATTTAACCACAAAGTAATTAACATATTTCACCATATTTAACCATATACCAGATTAAACTTAACGTATTTTTTTTATGTAAGATGCAGTTATATTATTTTTCAATTTTAAAATTCTATACAATGTAGAAAAACTCATAGAAAATTTGAATTTTTACCGTATTTTCTGTTATGTTTTTTTAAGCATTTTGAAGTGCAACTTTTAATACAGTTTCTTTGTAGCCCTCCAACAGCAAGTATCGCCTATAGTTCTTTAGTTCCTTTTTTCGAATATTATTTTTGAATATCCTTTTTATATTTAGAAAATGTTTTTTTTCATTTGAGAATTTATACCGTTTTTAAATGGATGTTGTTTTCATGCCCTGCTGACTGGAAGGCAAGAAGGAAATTATTCCAGATTTTCTCATTTAAAAAAAAATAGGTGTTTGAAAAACGAGTACAAAAACTAAAAAATTGTCGAAAATTTATACGTTATTATACGTTATAGAGATGTACCGAATATTCGGTCGGCCGAATACCGCCAAAAAACCGTTAAGCCGAATATTCGGCTCACCGAATAGTTGAGCTAAGTATTCGGCCGAATAGGCCGAATAGGCCGAATATCTACTACAGACTTGTAAATTTTTCAAAAATTTGGGATAATTTATTTAAAAAAATCCAAAGTAATGTTGTAAAAGCTACACAATCACTAAAACCTTATGGTTTCAGTATCCGCGTATCTTTCACTGTAGATTATACAGGAGAATGCTGAACGTTATCGCTTTATGCTTTGGTTATTGTTTATTCCAGATTTTCCGGATATATTCAGGCTTGCACATAAATCCAATAAAAACCCAGATAGGTCAAATCTGGCCGGTTTGTTCAGATATTGTTAAAAAATTCTCGAGTTTTATTCAGGTTTATTCATATTATTCGCTAATTCAAATAAAAAAACTCAAATTCCTCATAAAAAAATTGGAGATTTTGTGTTCAATAGCGTTTTTAAAAAAATTCAAAATATGTTTAATTGTGCCCTTTTTTAATTTTTTTTTTCAAATCCCGTCCTGATCGCCTAACAGTGTGGATACGTGTGGTTGAAAGTATGGTATGCTTAATTTTAAAGATATATTACTCAAATCCGAGTTTCATGTTATTCAATATCAGAGAAGCAACTTCAAATAGCTCGGCACCTGTTTCGACATGTTTTATCCAAAATTCCACATGATTGCAATCTCTTGGGTGATAAACGCCCCAGAAGCGACAAGTCATCTGATGTCTTTTCAGTTATTGGTGGCATTTTGAGAATCAGAAAGACCCCTACTTAAAAAATATCTTGTAATACATAATCCGATAATATCATCTGGTTGAAAATAATCGACTAAAACATGAGGGGCATTAAGATGTAAGAAATAGAAAGCATTGAAATAATCGCTTGATTTTTTTTCCATTAAGAACTCAATAGTATATTCGACCGAATATTCGGTCGAATATTATATTTGGCCGAATAGTTGAAGAGGTCAATATTCGGTATTCGGCCGTTCGCCGAATACCACTATTCGGTACATCTCTAATACGTTATTATATTTGGATCGCGGAGGGGAAAGGATTAAAATGTGTTGCAGGATTGTTAGCGAACCGGGAAGAACTTTGAAAGTTTTAATGTCTCGTCGGGGGGAAAAAAATTTATCTAATTCGACTCATTTCAAACTCGTAGTATTTTCAAGCCTTTCATTGCCTTCTAATGTGCCTGCAATTTAAAAACTAATTTTTATGGAGCAAAAAAATTTTCCGTCATCGGTGAAATTTTTTTCAGAATGCACATTGCCATTTGGACGTGAAAATGAACGCGGAATTTATATTCACCACTCTTGTTCGTTTTCCGTTTTCACGTTCGCTCAGTGCGTTTACACTTCGAGTGGAATGTCAGTGAACGCGGAAAAAATATTCCGCAGTGAAAATCGGGGGAATTGAAATAAAACCAATGTTAAAGGGTTTTGAACAAGGAAATCAGTTCAAAAATAATCATTCAACCATTCCGCATCTATTCCACCTAGTTTCGCAGCCATGAAATGCAGCATAGTCGAGTTTTTGAAGAATATAAGTATTTTCATTTTCACGTTCGAAAGAACTGTTAATGCACCTTAATAGTGAAATCAATATGAGGCAAAGAGTAGAATCGAATTTATGAGTTTCCAAAATCAACACTTATTAAAACAGAAATCTCATTTAATTTTTTTAACTTAAAAACGAGGTATTTATTATAAAGCATAAGACATCAAAAATTTAGTTATAATTAAACTTTGAAGTATCTCTTCATTTTGAAGGGTCGTTTTTGGAAAAAAAACATCAATATAACAGGAATAATAGCTAGAAAAATAAGTTAGCTTCAAGAAGATTTTTATAATATGCTTTATTCACCATAACTGCATTATGGTAACATTTTTGCCTTTCCGTCGTTGCCTAATAGATAGAAGTAGGAGTTTCCTTAGGAAATATCTAGGAGCATAGGAGGTGTAGGAAAACTTGATCGCACCATTTGCCAAAATGGATTCTGATCTTAAACCTTCCGCAACTAACAAAACCCTTTCCCTGGATATTTCACTATAGATTCGCAGTCGTATAGACGGTTTCTATAGTTGAAGATATTGATTTACCTTTGTTTCTAAATTTTTCAAAATTTATCTTTGGAATATAAAGGGGCAAAAGGTTGTTAATTGATCGTATGAAGTATCCTACTAACAATCCTTCCTGCATCCCTCATTGACTACTAGGACGTGGTCGGCGCCGTTATTGATCATTTTCAAAGGGAGAGCATGAGTTTTGTGCATTGCGAATGAACTGCTAGTCCCAAGCACCATTCTTTTGGTCCTTGCACAAAATTGATGGCCTTGATCAATCACGGAGTAGCAAAAAAAAAAAAATATATATATATATATACCTGAATTTTAAATATTGCTTGATTCTTGTAGTCGATTTCATGTGAACAAACTTTAAACCTTACTTTAACTTCAGAAAAGATATTCGATGTTATGCAAAAAATTTTTTTTTTATTTTATCATTTTTGACAGCTTATGTAAAAGCTGTTAAACCGTTGGATAAAAATAAAAAAAAAGGCTAAAAAATGTTCACATTTTCATATGTGATGAAAGAAATTAGAGAAACATGAACTATCAAAGAACGAAAGAACATAAGCCGTAAATATCATGAAAGTTTCGAAAAAGATACAACGGCTCACCGACAGGACTTGAACCTGCAATCTCCGCTTCGGTACAACGGCGCGTTAGCCAATTCCACCACGGTGAACGTGATGGAACCAGCGAACACGAGCAATCGAGCTCTGCCGATCAACTGCTGGACCTTCTATCGAAACACCACGTATATCCCGCATGTGATCTTTCCCTCTATTGATCTCTCTTGTTTCTCTAACCCCACCCATCGACTCGGGATTTTAGCCGAGCGAGCACATGGTCGATTGCTTCGGGTTTGCCGCAACTTACGGTCAGATGAAGAAGCAATCAGTGCCGCTCAAGGTTCCGAGCAGACCAGTTACACAAGGAGGTGTTGCTCTGTTGAAATCAATACTGATGTTATGAAATCGCTTGGTACATCTTTGTACCTGAAAATGATCACATTTTCATATGTGATGAAAGAAATTAGAGAAACATGAACTATCAAAGAACGAAAGAACATAAGCCGTAAATATCATGAAAGTTTCGAAAAAGATACAACGGCTCACCGACAGGACTTGAACCTGCAATCTCCGCTTCGGTACAACGGCGCGTTAGCCAATTCCACCACGGTGAACGTGATGGAACCAGCGAACACGAGCAATCGAGCTCTGCCGATCATTTGCTGGACCTTCTATCGAAACACCACGTATATCCCGCATGTGATCTTTCCCTCTATTGATCTCTCTTGTTTCTCTAACCCCACCCATCGACTCGGGATTTTAGCCGAGCGAGCACATGGTCGATTGCTTCGGGTTTGCCGCAACTTACGGTCAGATGAAGAAGCAATCAGTGCCGCTCAAGGTTCCGAGCAGACCAGTTACACAGGGAGGTGTTGCTCTGTTGAAATCAATACTGATGTTATGAAATCGCTTGGATCAATAGAGGGAAAGATCACATGCGGGATATACGTGGTGTTTCGATAGAAGGTCCAGCAGTTGATCGGCAGAGCTCGATTGCTCGTGTTCGCTGGTTCCATCACGTTCACCGTGGTGGAATTGGCTAACGCGCCGTTGTACCGAAGCGGAGATTGCAGGTTCAAGTCCTGTCGGTGAGCCGTTGTATCTTTTTCGAAACTTTCATGATATTTACGGCTTATGTTCTTTCGTTCTTTGATAGTTCATGTTTCTCTAATTTCTTTCATCACATATGAAAATGTGATCATTTTCAGGTACAAAGATGTACCAAGCGATTTCATAACATCAGTATTGAGCTAAAAAATGCTTTGCGTAGCCTAAGCATTTATTGACTTAATAAACTTTAACAAAAACCGAGCAAAACCGGACAATTTTTAAAAATTTTCATTGAATTCAAATTTTTTTTTATGTGGAAATCGTTATAACTTTTTTCGTGAAATTCTTAGCTTCTTCTCAACCAAAAAAAGAAGCTTAAGTACAGGCTGTCAGTAAGCCAATAATTAAAAATAAACTTCATTTCAAGCATATTTTTTTGGATGATTTAAAATGCAAATATTTCTTCTTCCATACAAATTTCAATAAAAAACTGAAACGTGTTGTTGTTGTCAATTTTTGTCTGACTTCGGAATTATTTTTAATCTTAAATTGAATGTGTGCATTAAATTATCAATTTAAATGATTTTTTGTTTCAATAAGGTATCATTGTGTAAGATTTGTAATTTAAAAACTTGCTTCTCCAAAGCATTAAACTTTGGATTCTGAATTTCAACTTTAACTACTAGAACCTTAAATAAACTGGAAAGACAATACATTTCCTAAAAATGAACATTTGGACTTGGAGATTGAATTGCCTTCACCTGAGTTTTCATACTCGAATGGTCGATTATATCTTTTTCATTCTTTTTTGTCATACATTTTAAGCTAGTTGTTCGCTGAACTTTTCATCAGTTTCTCAAAGTTTAGTTCTTAGACGTTGTACAACAATAGTTCTTTAGGAACCCTGATCAAGGTTGCCGAAAAAAAGTTTAAAAAAAAATAATTCTGACTTTCTGGGATTTAAACCAAAAATTCTGTGATGGATTTCTGTGATGCTATTTCCTTGAATTTCATAAAAATTCTCGATGAATTGGGACTTTTTCACATTTTAGTTGAGCAAAATCAATTACCATTACAAATTTTATCATACTTTTCAAATTCAAAGTAAGAAATCTAGATTTGATACTGTCCAAAAAAGTATAATTTCGAGAATCCATTCAAAATTAAAAAAAACTGTGAAATCTGTGAAAATTTCCAGCATTTGTGTTCTGTGACACAGATTCTGTGATGAAAATTTGCTCAAAATTTTGCAAAATTCCAGATTTTTCTGTGATTTCGGCAACCTTGGCCCCGATAAAAAAATTCCATGCAGGCTTAATCTGGCCCTGTTCTGAATAAAATTTTCTTCCATTTGCGTGTTTAAAAAAAAAAATAAAGGATCTGTTAAAAAGATTATTTCTACCCTGAGATTCACCTTGTGAAGAAAAGTTGTCATAATTTCTCATTATATTTTCTAGCAATTAATAGTCTTTTAAAAGTTTAAAGTCAGCGCCTTTGAAGTGATTTGTATAGGTGTACGGCCTTCGAATCGGCTTTTAAATATGTTAAACATGGTTTAGATTAGAAAACTACAATCCAATTAAGGTTTTGATTATTTTGTTATAGATTCTGAAATTTGGTTGTTTATTTTTTAATTGCTGTGATGTGCAACATTAATTGCGTTCAAAAAAGAATAAAATCGCGCAGACCAGCGCCAAAAGCTTATTTTCTCGAAATAAGCTTATATGCAAGGCTCCAAGTAACTCATATGATTTGTTTCCTTTTTTTAAATTTATATTTTATTCCATTATGATAAAGCTGTTCAAATTTTTTTTCTTGTGTCGATTATATTCGTTTTACCATCTTTATGGCATTCGCGACTTTATCAACGTTGCAGTTGGCGGATCGTTGTTGAAAAACTTATCCGGTACAACTGTGATCGATGTTTACTCTTGGGCTAATTCTCTTTTAATGCTTTGATGATTAGGAATCTCAAATGGTTTTCATTCCTGAGAAATGGTTGTGATTTCCGAATTTTGAAAAAAAAAATTTTGCGGTATTCAGGTTCTGATTTTAAGTTCAGTACCGAGCCTAAAAGATCCATTCCAGTAAATTAGTGACCCCTTCAATCAGGTGGGTATAAGAGCAATATTGAATTTTAATTAATCTTGCCATCTTGCTCATTGTAACAAAAAATATGGAATGTATTTAAGGTTTTGAAATGTTGTTTTAGGTTGCACTCAAATGAATATCTCTGAAAAACTCAGTCTGAGCTCTACTGTCTAAAGGTTGTTTTTCTTCTTGAAATTTTTAACGAAGATTTCGTGTAAGATGTTTTACATTGTTTTCAGAAGATCATTCAATGTGGTTAGATTGGTAATATTTATTTGCGTTAACATTCTTTAACTTCAATTTTTTTACAAACTTTATTAGTTACAGTTTTTGTGTGCGGAAATATTGGAACAGTATTTTAAATTCCCCATAAACACCCACTCAGACGCCCCCAATTTTTTTGTTTTGGATTTGGCTCGAGCTTCTATAACAAAGATTTGAAACTCTAATGACTTCGAAGCCATTTGTTTGATTCTGCAATGAGACTTTACAAAACTGAACTCCCACGCCTAAATAAGAACAGGTTAGGTTTGTTTACAATCAAAGTTACGTTTACTCAGTTGAATTAATGGTATAGTATCGGTATGCAAATGCAAAATTAAGCATCTCAAGATGCTGAGAATGCGTTAGTTGCGTCACCCAAATGGGCACCTTAGCCCGAGAAAAATCATCATTTTCACCGTTGAATTCCTCGGTTTCATGTTAGGTGTTTCCCCTGTTAACAAATGTCATCTTTATTCAAATGGAATGTGATTTATCGCTATGGTTTGCATCCATTGACATAAATATGGGTTGGCGGGGGTGTGTTTGTTTACCTTTAAGGTTAAGAATGAAATCCAGATTTATGATTCCAGATATGATAATCACTAATAAGAGATGAATATGCATAACGAATCGAAGCAAATTCCTATCAACAGTCAATTCAAAAGTTAAACAATGATTTAGCTACATTCCAATCAAAATGTAGTTTGGCAAACAGTTTGACAATTTTCGTTTAAAGCAATCAATTTCCGCTTTTTTTGAGGTAGCAGCTCGGAAAAGCGAACGAAAATTACGTTTAAGAACACATCACGAAAAATCCAAACGAAAAATTCTACTAAAATGTATAAAAAAAGAAAAGAGAGAAAGCATTTCCTCGAGTGTCACAATCTGGTCAGCTGGTTTCACATCGCTTGAAAATCACTTTGCATCAAACGATCGTTTCTTGAAGAGTGTGGAGAGGAAAAAAAAAGAGGCAAAAATAAAACAAATCCCGAAGAAATCCGGGCGAACGATTGGATTCCAGCGCAGTTTATGGCTGTTGAATGGCAGCATCTTTCGGAAAAATAAAGCTTAAGATCTTGAACATTTCGAGAAGGATGCATTTTGTTGTAGCTGACTTTTTTTTTCGTTCGTGTTTTCTTTCAAAGTGTTTCGTTCCAGTTTGTTTATGGAGCTTTCGGGCGTCTCTGGTGGGAGAATTTTGGAACAACGGTATGAAATGAAAAAGTTGGGGGAAAAATTAAAGTTATTCGAAAATTTAGAATCTTTCACAATTGATGTCCATTGTTCGAAATTGGAAATCGTAAGATAAAAATTATAATTTTGTTTTTTAATTGAAAATTTTATTTTTTTTTATCAGAGGAGCGAGACTATAAAAAAAACAACATGACATTTGCAAAAAAATTAACTGAAAATTCCAAATTTCAATTTCAAAAACACTTTGTAGCCAAAGAAACGACCCGTCAAGATAGTGCTCTTTAGTGCTCTTCAACGACCAGCTCGAGTGCTCCTTGTTTGGTTGATGGGGGAAAAGATAATCCCTCTTGGTCTTTGCGAAAGCAGTCTTAGCCCGAGCAGAGAGGGTGGATGGGCTAGAGCGCAAGAAAATGTATCTCAAATGCTTCGTGCAGAAATAGTGCTGCAAAAGCATTCACAAATGCATAAGCTTTAAGTAAAACAAGTGACGGAATTCCCGACAAGCAGTTAACCCGTTAAAAGCAGAAGAAATCTTTTAGTTAGTTCTTATTATAAAATTCTTAAAGTCAAAAATGTCAAAATTGTCAAAATTGTCAAAATTGTCGAAATTGTCAAAATTGTCAAAAATGTCAAAAATGTCAAAATTGTCAAATTTGTCAAAATTGTCAAAATTATCAAAATTGTCAAAATTGTCAAAATTGTCAAATTTGTCAAAATTGTCAAAATTATCAAAATTGTCAAAATTGTCAAAATTGTCAAAATTGTCAAAATTGTCAAAATTGTCAAAATTGTCAAAATTGTCAAAATTGTCAAAATTGTCAAAATTGTTAAAATTGTCAAAATTGTCAAAATTGTCAAAATTGTCAAAATTGTCAAAATTGTCAAAATTGTCAAAATTGTCAAAATTGTCAAAATTGTCAAAATTGTCAAAATTGTCAAAATTGTCAAAATTGTCAAAATTGTCAAAATTGTCAAAATTGTCAAAATTGTCAAAATTGTCAAAATTGTCAAAATTGTCAAAATTGTCAAAATTGTCAAAATTGTCAAAATTGTCAAAATTGTCAAAATTGTCAAAATTGTCAAAATTGTCAAAATTGTCAAAATTGTCAAAATTGTCAAAATTGTCAAAATTGTCAAAATTGTCAAAATTGTCAAAATTGTCAAAATTGTCAAAATTGTCAAAATTGTCAAAATTGTCAAAATTGTCAAAATTGTCAAAATTGTCAAAATTGTCAAAATTGTCAAAATTGTCAAAATTGTCAAAATTGTCAAAATTGTCAAAATTGTCAAAATTGTCAAAATTGTCAAAATTGTCAAAATTGTCAAAATTGTCAAAATTGTCAAAATTGTCAAAATTGTCAAAATTGTCAAAATTGTCAAAATTGTCAAAATTGTCAAAATTGTCAAAATTGTCAAAATTGTCAAAATTGTCAAAATTGTCAAAATTGTCAAAATTGTCAAAATTGTCAAAATTGTCAAAATTGTCAAAATTGTCAAAATTGTCAAAATTGTCAAAATTGTCAAAATTGTCAAAATTGTCAAAATTGTCAAAATTGTCAAAATTGTCAAAATTGTCAAAATTGTCAAAATTGTCAAAATTGTCAAAATTGTCAAAATTGTCAAAATTGTCAAAATTGTCAAAATTGTCAAAATTGTCAAAATTGTCAAAATTGTCAAAATTGTCAAAATTGTCAAAATTGTCAAAATTGTCAAAATTGTCAAAATTGTCAAAATTGTCAAAATTGTCAAAATTGTCAAAATTGTCAAAATTGTCAAAATTGTCAAAATTGTCAAAATTGTCAAAATTGTCAAAATTGTCAAAATTGTCAAAATTGTCAAAATTGTCAAAATTGTCAAAATTGTCAAAATTGTCGAAATTGTCAAAAAGGTTAAAATTGTCAAAATTGTCAAAATTGTCAAAATTGTCAAAATTGTCAAAATTGTCAAAATTGTCAAAATTGTCAAAATTTTCAAAATTGTCAAAATTGTCAAAATTGTCAAAATTGTCAAAATTGTCAAAATTGTCAAAATTGTCAAAATTGTCAAAATTGTCAAAATTGTCAAAATTGTCATAATTGTCAAAATTGTTAAATTTGTCAAAATTGTCAAAATTGTTAAAATTGTCAAAATTGTCAAAATTGTCAAAATTGTCAAAATTGTCAAAATTGTCAAAATTGTCAAAATTGTCAAAATTGTCAAAATTGTCAAAATTGTCAACATTGTCAAAATTGTCAAAATTGTCAAAGTTGTCAAAATTGTCAAAATTGTCAAAATTGTCAAAATTGTCAAAATTGTCAAAATTATCCAAATTGTCAAAATTGTCAAAGTTGTAAAAATTGTCAAAATTGTCAAAATTGTCAAAATTGTCAAAATTGTCAAAATTGTCAAAATTGTCTAAATTGTCAAAATTGTCAAAATTGTCAAAATTGTCAAAATTGTCAAAATTGTCAAAATTGTCAAAATTGTCAGAATTGTCAAAATTGTCAAAATTGTCAAAATTGTCAAAATTGTCAAAATTGTCAAAATTTTCAAAATTTTCAAAATTGTCAAAATTGTCAAAATTGTCAAAATTGTCAAAATTGTCAAAATTGTCAAAATTGTCAAAATTGTCAAAATTGTCAAAATTGTCAAAATTGTCAAAATTGTCAAAATTGTCAAAATTGTCAAAATTGTCAAAATTGTCAAAATTGTCAAAATTGTCAGAATTGTCAAAATTGTCAAAATTGTCAAAATTGTCAAAATTGTCAAAATTGTCAAAATTGTCAAAATTGTCAAAATTGTCAAAATTGTCAAAATTGTCAAAATTGTCAAAATTGTCAGAATTGTCAAAATTGTCAAAATTGTCAAAATTGTCAAAATTGTCAAAATTGTCAAAATTGTCAAAATTGTCAAAATTGTCAAAATTGTCAAAATTGTCAAAATTGTCAAAATTGTCGAAATTGTCAAAATTGTCAAAATTGTCAAAATTGTCAAAATTGTCAAAATTGTCAAAATTGTCAAAATTGTCAAAATTGTCAAAATTGTCAAAATTGTCAAAATTGTCAAAATTGTCAAAATTGTCAAAATTGTCAAAATTGTCAGAATTGTCAAAATTGTCAAAATTGTCAAAATTGTCAAAATTGTCAAAATTGTCAAAATTGTCAAAATTGTCAAAATTGTCAAAATTGTCAAAATTGTCAAAATTGTCAAAATTGTCAAAATTGTCAAAATTGTCAAAATTGTCAAAATTGTCAAAATTGTCAAAATTGTCAAAATTGTCAAAATTGTCAAAATTGTCAAAATTGTCAAAATTGTCAAAATTGTCAAAATTGTCAAAATTGTCAAAATTGTCAAAATTGTCAAAATTGTCAAAATTGTCAAAATTGTCGAAATTGTCAAAATTGTCAAAATTGTCAAAATTGTCAAAATTGTCAAAATTGTCAAAATTGTCAAAATTGTCAAAATTGTCAAAATTGTCAAAATTGTCAAAATTGTCAAAATTGTCAAAATTGTCAAAATTGTCAAAATTGTCAAAATTGTCAAAATTGTCAAAATTGTCAAAATTGTCAAAATTGTCAAAATTGTCAAAATTGTCAAAATTGTCAAAATTGTCAAAATTGTCAAAATTGTCAAAATTGTCAAAATTGTCAAAATTGTCAAAATTGTCAAAATTGTCAAAATTGTCAAAATTGTCAAAATTGTCAAAATTGTCAAAATTGTCAAAATTGTCAAAATTGTCAAAATTGTCAAAATTGTCAAAATTGTCAAAATTGTCAAAATTGTCAAAATTGTCAAAATTGTCAAAATTGTCAAAATTGTCAAAATTGTCAAAATTGTCAAAATTGTCAAAATTGTCAAAATTGTCAAAATTGTCAAAATTGTCAAAATTGTCAAAATTGTCAAAATTGTCAAAATTGTCAAAATTGTCAAAATTGTCAAAATTGTCAAAATTGTCAAAATTGTCAAAATTGTCAAAATTGTCAAAATTGTCAAAATTGTCAAAATTGTCAAAATTGTCAAAATTGTCAAAATTGTCAAAATTGTCAAAATTGTCAAAATTGTCAAAATTGTCAAAATTGTCAAAATTGTCAAAATTGTCAAAATTGTCAAAATTGTCAAAATTGTCAAAATTGTCAAAATTGTCAGAATTGTCAAAATTGTCAAAATTATCAAAATTGTCAAAATTGTCAAAATTGTCAAAATTGTCAAAATTGTCAAAATTGTCAAAATTGTCAAAATTGTCAAAATTGTCAAAATTGTCAAAATTGTCAAAATTGTCAAAATTGTCAAAATTGTCAAAATTGTCAAAATTGTCAAAATTGTCAAAATTGTCAAAATTGTCAAAATTGTCAAAATTGTCAAAATTGTCAAAATTGTCAAAATTGTCAAAATTGTCAAAATTGTCAAAATTGTCAAAATTGTCAAAATTGTCAAAATTGTCAAAATTGTCGAAATTGTCAAAATTGTCAAAATTGTCAAAATTGTCAAAATTGTCGAAATTGTCAAAAAGGTTAAAATTGTCAAAATTGTCAAAATTGTCAAAATTGTCAAAATTGTCAAAATTGTCAAAATTGTCAAAATTGTCAAAATTGTCAAAATTGTCAAAATTTTCAAAATTGTCAAAATTGTCAAAATTGTCAAAATTGTCAAAATTGTCAAAATTGTCAAAATTGTCAAAATTGTCAAAATTGTCATAATTGTCAAAATTGTTAAATTTGTCAAAATTGTCAAAATTGTTAAAATTGTCAAAATTGTCAAAATTGTCAAAATTGTCAAAATTGTCAAAATTGTCAAAATTGTCAAAATTGTCAAAATTGTCAAAATTGTCAAAATTGTCAAAATTGTCAACATTGTCAAAATTGTCAAAATTGTCAAAGTTGTCAAAATTGTCAAAATTGTCAAAATTGTCAAAATTGTCAAAATTGTCCAAATTGTCAAAATTGTCAAAATTGTCAAAATTGTCAAAATTGTCAAAATTGTCAAAATTGTCAAAATTGTCAAAATTGTCAAAATTGTCAAAATTGTCAAAATTGTCAAAATTGTCAAAATTGTCAAAATTGTCAAAATTGTCAAAATTGTCAAAATTGTCAAAATTGTCAAAATTGTCAAAATTGTCAAAATTGTCAAAATTGTCAAAATTGTCAAAATTGTCAAAATTGTCAAAATTGTCAAAATTGTCAAAATTGTCAGAATTGTCAAAATTGTCAAAATTGTCAAAATTGTCAAAATTGTCAAAATTGTCAAAATTGTCAAAATTGTCAAAATTGTCAAAATTGTCAAAATTGTCAAAATTGTCAAAATTGTCAAAATTGTCAAAATTGTCAAAATTGTCAAAATTGTCAAAATTGTCAAAATTGTCAAAATTGTCAAAATTGTCAAAATTGTCAAAATTGTCAAAATTGTCAAAATTGTCAAAATTGTCAAAATTGTCAAAATTGTCAAAATTGTCAAAATTGTCAAAATTGTCAAAATTGTCAAAATTGTCAAAATTGTCAAAATTGTCAAAATTGTCAAAATTGTCAAAATTGTCAAAATTGTCAAAATTGTCAAAATTGTCAAAATTGTCAAAATTGTCAAAATTGTCAAAATTGTCAAAATTGTCAAAATTGTCAAAATTGTCAAAATTGTCAAAATTGTCAAAATTGTCAAAATTGTCAAAATTGTCAAAATTGTCAAAATTGTCAAAATTGTCAAAATTGTCAAAATTGTCAAAATTGTCAAAATTGTCAAAATTGTCAAAATTGTCAAAATTGTCAAAATTGTCAAAATTGTCAAAATTGTCAAAATTGTCAAAATTGTCAAAATTGTCAAAATTGTCAAAATTGTCAAAATTGTCAGAATTGTCAAAATTGTCAAAATTGTCAAAATTGTCAAAATTGTCAAAATTGTCAAAATTGTCAAAATTGTCAAAATTGTCAAAATTGTCAAAATTGTCAAAATTGTCAAAATTGTCAAAATTGTCAAAATTGTCAAAATTGTCAAAATTGTCAAAATTGTCAAAATTGTCAAAATTGTCAAAATTGTCAAAATTGTCAAAATTGTCAAAATTGTCAAAATTGTCAAAATTGTCAAAATTGTCAAAATTGTCAAAATTGTCAAAATTGTCAAAATTGTCAAAATTGTCAAAATTGTCATAATTGTCAAAATTGTCGAAATTGTCAAAATTGTCAAAATTGTCAAAATTGTCAAAATTGTCGAAATTGTCAAAAAGGTTAAAATTGTCAAAATTGTCAAAATTGTCAAAATTGTCAAAATTGTCAAAATTGTCAAAATTGTCAAAATTGTCAAAATTGTCAAAATTTTCAAAATTGTCAAAATTGTCAAAATTGTCAAAATTGTCAAAATTGTCAAAATTGTCAAAATTGTCAAAATTGTCAAAATTGTCAAAATTGTCAAAATTGTCAAAATTGTCATAATTGTCAAAATTGTTAAATTTGTCAAAATTGTCAAAATTGTTAAAATTGTCAAAATTGTCAAAATTGTCAAAATTGTCAAAATTGTCAAAATTGTCAAAATTGTCAAAATTGTCAAAATTGTCAAAATTGTCAAAATTGTCAAAATTGTCAACATTGTCAAAATTGTCAAAATTGTCAAAGTTGTCAAAATTGTCAAAATTGTCAAAATTGTCAAAATTGTCAAAATTGTCCAAATTGTCAAAATTGTCAAAATTGTCAAAATTGTCAAAATTGTCAAAATTGTCAAAATTGTCAAAATTGTCAAAATTGTCAAAATTGTCAAAATTGTCAAAATTGTCAAAATTGTCAAAATTGTCAAAATTGTCAAAATTGTCAAAATTGTCAAAATTGTCAAAATTGTCAAAATTGTCAAAATTGTCAAAATTGTCAAAATTGTCAAAATTGTCAAAATTGTCAGAATTGTCAGAATTGTCAAAATTGTCAAAATTGTCAAAATTGTCAAAATTGTCAAAATTGTCAAAATTGTCAAAATTGTCAAAATTGTCAAAATTGTCAAAATTGTCAAAATTGTCAAAATTGTCAAAATTGTCAAAATTGTCAAAATTGTCAAAATTGTCAAAATTGTCAAAATTGTCAAAATTGTCAAAATTGTCAAAATTGTCAAAATTGTCAAAATTGTCAAAATTGTCAAAATTGTCAAAATTGTCAAAATTGTCAAAATTGTCAGAATTGTCAAAATTGTCAAAATTGTCAAAATTGTCAAAATTGTCAAAATTGTCAAAATTGTCAAAATTGTCAAAATTGTCAAAATTGTCAAAATTGTCAAAATTGTCAAAATTGTCAAAATTGTCAAAATTGTCAAAATTGTCAAAATTGTCAAAATTGTCAAAATTGTCTGTTCACGCACCTGTGAACGTCCGGGGTGCCGTGGTCCAGCCGAGCTAAAACTTCACAACTCGCGCGTGATATCGTCACTATTAAAAGGTCAACGACCTACAAAAAACCTAAGTCCAATTTCACTTGTAAAGCAATGAGAACACTTTATTTGGCTTAGAGTACGAACGCGGCTTTTATTGTTACGAGTTGTAAACTCGACCGTGGTTTATTGGACACTATCTTTTATTCTGCTGCTTCTAGTAATAGAACCTAGCTTGAGTAGAGGTAGTGTTCGGAAAGGCCTTTTTCACTCTCTAGGTACTCTCTGATAAGAGATGTACTGAAACTACTAATTGAATAGGAGATATTATGGGTTGCAATAACCATGAGGGTGGTACTAAGAATTGGGCATTAACATGCGCCGGCCGCCTTGAAATTTATCAGATTTCAACAAGAAGACCCTATTCTCTCTAACATTTTTAACTCTGTTCTCGCTATTCTGAACCTCTACTTATTCTACTTCTATACCTTGTTCACAACACTAGATATTAATATACATTCTGGATTTTTGCCGTTTGTTTTCGATTGAGTTTTCTGCGTGAAGATGGATATCGTGACAAAATGTTCGCTCTGATTCTGCTTGCTGTTGCTGTTAGTCCGAGTTACGCCTACCCACCGGGGAACTGCTATCGCTTTTCGTGGATTCTTGGATGCTGCTTTGCTTCGATGTAGATGCTTGGTGTAAGTGTTCGTCTTGTGTAGGAGTACCGTGCCAAATTCGTCGATCGCTTCGGGATTCATTGGTGCGGACTACGCCTACCCACCGGGACCTGGGACTCATGGACTGTATGATTGGATGCTGGCTGCTAACTTTGATGTGGATGCTGTAGTGGTGGGAACCGCTTGTTCTGGGGACCAATTCGATGCTTCAGGTACCTCGTCTCGTCTCGTCTCGTCTCGAATTGCCGGAGTCCGGCAGGAACCATCATTCGCCGCTTAAAATGAGAGGGTGCTTTTTTAAATTGAAATGGTGAACGTTACAAAAACTTGCCTGGAGCGGAGGCCATGGGGCCATGGCCTCCGCGACCGCCCCTACGGCGATGCCGCCGCCCTTCTGGCTGCAACAGGATTTCAGTGGGAGTTGACTGCTTGATGGACACGGTGAGCTCGACCGTCTTCAATTTGCCATGTAGTTTAGAATGAAGTGGTTCCCAAGCTGGCCATGCTAGGAAACTGCTTCGGTCGTGCATGGAGGTCGATCGTTCCTCCTTGCTGGGCATCATTTTGTTGATATCAAGCTGCTTTAACTCCTCAAAAGAAACCAATAAATTTGCTCAAATGGATAATGGAGAAACGTTGCAATTTGTTGGTAAATTTGACAGACACGATGTAGATGACATGCACATTCCCAGACATCTTCATGCGTATTCTTTCACCAGAGGGAAAGCCTTGTAGAGGATATGTAGAGCAGACGGAGGATCTTCTGGGACGCTGACCCGGCCACGCCGGGCCTCGACGACGATCAATGCTGGAGGATAAACATTCTTCTTACTTTTTGGAAGTTCATTATAAAAAAAATACTTAACTGGAACGCGGGAGTCCAGAGACTCCCGCAGGTGCGGTTGCACCTTCGTTGGAGGAGTTTAATTCTCCCCATCGGCTTTCTGGAAGTTGTCCAGAATCGGTAGAACGCAGATCTTCGATATTGACCTTCCGTAGGTCCCTTCCTGCGTTCGTACGTTGACCACTCGAATGTTGCCATCGGACCCATGGAAAACCTCAGTGACACGCGCTAGGGGCCACTTCAATGACGGTAACCTCTCGTCCATCAGCAGCACCATGCTGCCCACCGAGATGTTGTTTCGCTTTCGAGTCCATCTCGTTCTGTTGTGGAGGTCGGACAGGTACAATTTCGACCACTTCTTCCATATAACCTGAGCATATTTTGTGGCCCTTTGCCACATGGTGAGATGGTTTTCTGGTGTATCAGTTAGATCAGGTTCATCGAGGGCAGTTAATGCACGTTGAATTAAGAAGTGGCCAGGGGTGAGAGCTTCAAAATCGTCGGGATCATCGCTCAACGGGGTCAGGGGACGTGAGTTTAACACTGCTTCTATTTGGGCTAGAGTAGTGGTCATTTCGTCGTACTGGAGCACTTTCAAGGCAACAGTTCGTTTAAAAGCAGTCTTGAAAGATTTCACCGCGGCCTCCCAGAGCCCACCAAAGTTGGGAGATCGAGCGGGAATGAATTTGAAGTTGATCCCTTCCTTGCAGGTTTCGAATATCACTCCGGTTTGAAATTGTTGGCTTCGGAGTAGTCGTTGAAGTTCTGCTATTTCACGTCTGGCCCCGACAAAGTTCCTTCCGTTGTCGCTCATAATCAGGGTTGGTTTACCACGTCGACCAATGAACCTTTTCAAGGCTCCAAGAAACGCTCCAGTGGTAAGATCCGCGACTAGCTCCAGATGGACAGCCTTGCAAACGAGGCACACAAAAACCGACACAAAGCATTTCATGGGGGAACTTCGACGATGAGGATAGGTGATCAAGAAAGGACCACAATAGTCTACGCCCACTTTCTGAAACGGAGGTGCAGGGTTCACTCGATCGGGTGGCAAATCTGCCATCAGTTGTTCCATCACCTTAGGCTTGACTCGGAAGCACTGAACGCAACTATGGATGGTTTTTCGGGCTAACCCACGAAGACTTGTAACCCAATACTTCCCGCGGACACTGGCAATCAGGAGTTGTTGTCCGGCGTGATACAGGAACTCGTGGTAGTGCTGGACGATCATGATCGAAAGGGGATGATGGTGATCGAGGATGATGGGATGCTTGCGATTTTCAGAAACTGGTGCGTTAGCTAACCGGCCGCCGACACGTATTATTCCATCGACTAAATGAGGATTCAGACTGGCAATTCTGGAGGTGCTTCTCACTTCTTGGGAATGAGACAGATCCTTGAGTTCTTGGCCAAAACTTTCAGTTTGAGACAATTTGACCAAAACTTTTGAAGCCTCCAGGAATTCTTCAAAGGAAATGTTACCGATTTTTCTCGTATTCTGCTTTTTAGCGTTGTGACAATATCGTCGCATCCATGCTACCAAACGGACCGTTTGCGTAAAGGTGGAAAGTCGAGAAAATATTTCGTTCGGAGCAGTAACTTCAATGGGCAACACCACAGACGATTTTTCCTCCAACGTATCTTTGTCGAATTGATCGGGCGAAAACTCTGTCTCAACTGGCCAGGTGCTTCGATTTTGCTTCAACCAAATGGGGCCTTCAAACCACAACATTTGGTATTGCAGTTGGACAGGTGTCATTCCTCGGGATATTATATCAGCAGGATTTTCCGTACCCGGAATGTGATTCCATACTCCTTTCTTGGTCAGATGTTGGATTTCGGAGACTCTATTCGCCACGAATGCTTGCCATCGCGACGGAACTGATGCTAGCCAGCATTTGACGATTGTAGAATCAGTCCAGAAATAGCTTCTAACGTCCATGGCCGTACTTTTGCAGAATTTTTCGTAGAGATGGCTTAGGAGGAGTGCTGACGAAAGTTCTTGCCTAGGGATTGATTGTTTCCGTTTCTTTCTCTTCAAATCTTCAAGAGGAGCTACGCGTGACTTCGAAACCAACAGCTTAACAGAAACTGATCCATCTTCGTGAGTGCATCGCAGATAAATGCATGCGCCATACGCCTTCTCGGAAGCATCGCAAAAACCATGCAGTTCAACGTCGCTACTTGGAGAAAATCCCACCCATCTAGGGATCGAAAGGGTGTCAAGAGAAGAAAGGTTTCTGCGGAATTCCGTCCAAAACAACTGCATTTCGTCTGTCAGAGGATCGTCCCAGCCACATTTCAGTTGCCACAAACTTTGGATAAACATTTTAGCCTGTACTATCACAGGTCCGACAAGGCCGAGAGGATCGAACAACTTGGAGGCGTCAGACAGCACGATGCGTTTTGTAATACGGGATGAAGAGCTCCAGGTTGGTATACGGAAATGAAACAAATCGGTGCTGGGTTCCCAAATAAGACCAAGGGTAGTTACGGTAGAGAAAGAATCCAACTCCAGCGCAGTTCTGTCGCTAAGAAGATCTGCTGGAATATCTGCTAAAATTTCCTCGCAATTCGAATTGTATTTGCGCAGGACAAATCCAACGAAACATAAGAGGTCATTAAGCTCCTTCACTGCCTGTTTTCCTTCTTCGGGTGTATCAATACCGATCAATGCGTCATCCATGTAAAAATCTTTCTTGAGAATTTTTGCGGCCAAAGGATGACTCTGCTCTCCATCTTCTGCTAGCTTCTGTAAGCACCTAGTAGCCAGAAACGGTGCGCTCGCTGTACCGTAAGTAACGGTCGTAAGCTTGTAGGTCTTGAGAGGTTCCAACGGATCATTTCGCCACAAAATACACTGGTATCGTTGATCGGATTCCGCAAGATTGATCATGCGGTACATTTTTGCAATGTCTGCCACAATTGCAATTTTGTGTAGACGAAATCGGGTGACAATGGTGATCAGATCGTCCTGAACTATTGGCCCAACCATGAGGCCATCATTGAGGGAAACTCCTGTTGTTGTCGGACAGGACGCGTCAAAGACGACCCGTAATTTCGTCGTCGTACTTTCTGGCTTCAAGACATGATGATGGGGTAAGTAGTAACGCAGCACTTCTTCGGAATCTGGAACCAACTTCATGTGACCCATTTCTTGGTATTCTTGGATGAACTTGAGGTACATCTCCTTGATCGATGGATTGTTCACGAAACGCTTCTCCAATCCGTAAAAGCGTTTTTCGGCATTGGCTCTGGAGTCACCGAGCTTACTGAGAACAAAATCCTTCTTGGGCAGTGATACTATAAATCTGCCAGTTTCATCTCGAGTAGTTTCTCGCTGAAAAAGCTCCTCGCACAAGGATTCTTCCACGGAGTTGGTGCTCTTCACACGACATGTCTCTAATTCCCAGAACTTGGTGACCTGTTCATGAAGTTCCGACATCGTACATAGCTGAACGCCTGAATCAATTAATGAACCTTTTGATTCCGGAATGCGTCCAGCCAAAATCCATCCGAATACAGTCTCCTGCATAGTAGGCCCATCTTCGCTGACTTTATGTTGACCGGTTCGTAATAAGTCGAGATAATATTCCGCACCAATCAGCATATCTATTTCCCCTCTTTCATGGAATTCAGGATCTGCTAGGGTCATGTGCCTTGGAATGGTCCAATCACCAACGGAGAAACTTTGAGACGGCAACTGCACCGTCAAACATGGTAGAACGTTGAAGTGGATCTCTTCCAAAAAGCTAGAAATCCGATCGATACGAGGTGCAACCTTTGCACGGACAGCTTTTCTGGAACAGCCTGAGGTGCCTCCAATTCCATGCAGATTCAAAATTTCGGGGAATTCTTTCAAGCGGAGTTGACGACAAAGTTTGGACGTGACAAAGCAATTTTGGGAGCAGGAATCCAACAGTGCTCTAGCTAGAACGCTTCGGCCTGTCGAATCGGAAACTTTCACCAAGGCAGTTGATAGAAGAATTTGGTGGGAGGAGTGTAAGGGAAGTGCAATGGTAAGTGGTAGTGGGTTAGGATCTGTGGCATGCAGTGGGTGAGTACTGTGCGAAGTTTCATTGACAATTGGTAATGCAGTTGATGTGGTAGGAGGTCTTGGGTCTGTAACTATTTGGGTCTGTTGTTGTTGTTGCCTGGGTAAGGGTTGTTGTTGTTGTTGTGATGTTGATCGATTATCGGGGTGGTTACGGTTGATCGCTGTCACCGACGCATCGGAGGGTTTCGGTTTTACACTGTTCGTTTCCTTCGATGAATGCAGCAGCGTGTGATGTCTCCTGCCACACTGGCGGCAGAATCCTCGGGTACAATTTCGTGCTAGATGACCACCTGATAAGCAATTCATACACAAACCAATCTTTTTTACAGCTTCATATCTTTGGGCAACCGTCATCTTCTGAAACTTCCGGCAGACAAAGGCCGAGTGGAAGGATTCGGCGCAAAAACTACATCGTCCTGAAGTTGTGGCGTGATTCGCTCCGAAGCGTGGCTTCTTGTTCTCAGGATGTGCAGAAGATGAAGATGATGAAATGGATTGTAGGACGGAACAGTGATTCTTGAGAAACGTAATCAAATTATCATAACAGGGGACTTCTTTGGAGTTATGATTGGTTTCCCAAAGTTTCAACGTTATTGGATCTAATCTGGAACAAACCATATGCACCAGAATGGTGCTCCAACCACCGATATCCTCTCCAATTTTAGCGAGCATTTGGAGGTGTTTCTCGAACTCCGATATCAGTTGGTTCAAACATTCGAAATTTTCCCTTTTCATTCGCTCAATCGCAAATAACGAGTCCAGGTGTGCCTTGACTATGAGCTTGTGATTTTGGTAGCGATCCTCGAGAACATTCCAAGCGACGTCATAATTACTTCCAGATAGGGCAATCGATCCAATTTCTTGAAGGGCTTCTCCTGAAAGCGAGGCCCTTAAATACGTGAATTTATCCATTTCAGAGAGCTTATCACTTTGATGAATGAGACTTTTGAAAGCATCTCTGAATGGGATCCACTCCTCTAATCGTCCAGAAAAGGTTGGCAACCGTATTTCGGGAAGTTTTACCCTCGATTCCACAGCAGATGTAGTTGGGTGAGATGGTTGTGTGTTTGAATGCTGGATTTCTGCATGCAAGAATTTCAATAATGCTGATTTGGCCTGGCAGTACTTCAGTTCAGCTTTAGAAAAAATCGCATCACTTTCTTCCTCCCTTCTTTGTGCTGCTGCGCCCAAACTGACGAGACGTTCAGTGTCCGATGCATCTTCGTCGACCACTTCCTTCACGTCCTCATCCTCGAGCAACAGTTCTATCTGCAATCGCATTTGCACAACCTCACTGTATGCACTTTCTAACAGCTGCAAACGAACTTCAACTTGTTGATGATCGATGTCTGAATGTTGGTCCACAAAGCACAGAACTGAATCAATCGTTTTTAGAGCCCTTCGCTCTTTGGCTGATAGTTCACGAAGCGACATAGTTAATTATCACTGATTTATGTTCAAAGTTAACACAATATTATCACTTAGCTCAGAAGTTCGATCAATATTCAGGGAAGTTACAAAACACAAGTTCGTTTGCACTGTTCACTTTTAATCACTTTCAGCAATTTTCAATTATGATGCACTTTTTTTTATCAAATTCACTTTTAATTTTTATCACTTTTACCGTTTCATCTCTACGATTCCGCGACGTGACACGACCGTTGACTAACCACCCAGATTGACAGCAGCGAGGGGATTTCAACAAGCGAACAAACAACTGATGGTAGAGAGAGCCAGCGAATTCTAAGACCGAAAATATGTATGACCTTTGATACCAGAGGGACTTAGCAAAAAAGTTGTCGATAAATCAATGAATTAGCTTCGCATGCAGTTTTCATTTATTTGAAAATTCTTACCAATTTTCACCCACGCAAATCTGGTGGCTCTCCGCATGCAATGAAGCAGCCACAGATCCCTTACCATGCAAATTACACTTTTTTGCTCTTTGTCGCAAACACATTACAATCTCGATCCAATAATTTTCCAAGGCTCGATCGTTTTGTCCAGGCTTTTTCCGCTAGTCTCGTTCCGTCGTATCCGTATTGCCACCGTATGGAATCCAGGTAAGGAAAATTGGCTCGATTTTCCCGGGAGATGAAACACGTTTCGATGATCAGCAACTCGATGAAGATGGTGATAACTTCAGCGTGGAAAATGGCGAACACTAGACGCCAAGTTGACCCGCGTAAAACAGTCTTTGTTTTCGGCACAATAGGCCAACAAAGCCGCACAATGTCCACGTTTTTATACCGCGACCCGACACGAATCCGGCTTCCAAGGACCAAAAATGTTCACGCACCTGTGAACGTCCGGGGTGCCGTGGTCCAGCCGAGCTAAAACTTCACAACTCGCGCGTGATATCGTCACTATTAAAAGGTCAACGACCTACAAAAAACCTAAGTCCAATTTCACTTGTAAAGCAATGAGAACACTTTATTTGGCTTAGAGTACGAACGCGGCTTTTATTGTTACGAGTTGTAAACTCGACCGTGGTTTATTGGACACTATCTTTTATTCTGCTGCTTCTAGTAATAGAACCTAGCTTGAGTAGAGGTAGTGTTCGGAAAGGCCTTTTTCACTCTCTAGGTACTCTCTGATAAGAGATGTACTGAAACTACTAATTGAATAGGAGATATTATGGGTTGCAATAACCATGAGGGTGGTACTAAGAATTGGGCATTAACATTGTCAAAATTGTCAAAATTGTCAAAATTGTCAAAATTGTCAAAATTGTCAAAATTGTCAAAATTGTCAAAATTGTCAAAATTGTCAAAATTGTCAAAATTGTCAAAATTGTCAAAATTGTCCAAATTGTCAAAATTGTCAAAATTGTCAAAATTGTCCAAATTGTCAAAATTGTCAAAATTGTCAAAATTGTCAAAATTGTCAAAATTGTCAAAATTGTCAAAATTGTCAAAATTGTCAAAATTGTCAAAATTGTCAAAATTGTCAAAATTGTCAAAATTGTCAAAATTGTCAAAATTGTCAAAATTGTCAAAATTGTCAAAATTGTCAAAATTGTCAAAATTGTCAAAATTGTCAAAATTGTCAAAATTGTCAAAATTGTCAAAATTGTCAAAATTGTCAAAATTGTCAAAATTGTCAAAATTGTCAAAATTGTCAAAATTGTCAAAATTGTCAAAATTGTCAAAATTGTCAAAATTGTCAAAATTGTCAAAATTGTCAAAATTGTCAAAATTGTCAAAATTGTCAAAATTGTCAAAATTGTCAAAATTGTCAAAATTGTCAAAATTGTCAAAATTGTCAAAATTGTCAAAATTGTCAAAATTGTCAAAATTGTCAAAATTGTCAAAATTGTCAAAATTGTCAAAATTGTCAAAATTGTCAAAATTGTCAAAATTGTCAAAATTGTCAAAATTGTCAAAATTGTCAAAATTGTCAAAATTGTCAAAATTGTCGAAATTGTCAAAATTGTCAAAATTGTCAAAATTGTCAAAATTGTCAAAATTGTCAAAATTGTCAAAATTGTCAAAATTGTCAAAATTGTCAAAATTGTCAAAATTGTCAAAATTGTCAAAATTGTCAAAATTGTCAAAATTGTCAAAATTGTCAAAATTGTCAAAATTGTCAAAATTGTCAAAATTGTCAAAATTGTCAAAATTGTCAAAATTGTCAAAATTGTCAAAATTGTCAAAATTGTCAAAATTGTCAAAATTGTCAAAATTGTCAAAATTGTCAAAATTGTCAAAATTGTCAAAATTGTCAAAATTGTCAAAATTGTCAAAATTGTCAAAATTGTCAAAATTGTCAAAATTGTCAAAATTGTCAAAATTGTCAAAATTGTCAAAATTGTCAAAATTGTCAAAATTGTCAAAATTGTCAAAATTGTCAAAATTGTCAAAATTGTCAAAATTGTCAAAATTGTCAAAATTGTCAAAATTGTCAAAATTGTCAAAATTGTCAAAATTGTCAAAATTGTCAAAATTGTCAAAATTGTCAAAATTGTCAAAATTGTCAAAATTGTCAAAATTGTCAAAATTGTCAAAATTGTCAAAATTGTCAAAATTGTCAAAATTGTCAAAATTGTCAAAAATTTTAAAAATTGTCAAAATTTTCAAAGCTGTCAAAATTTTCAAAGCTGTCAAAATTGTGATATAATTTCAGTATTTTTTTTTCAATATTTCGATTGCAGATTAATAAAAATCAGATTTTCCAATTGATACAGTAAAAAAGAGACAAAATTGTTGATATGTTCATAATGGGTTAAGCAGAGATTTTAGTTTACTCAAGATTTGAAACTAATTCTAATGGCATTGCATCTTCCATCGTTTTTCTTTTGCAGATTTTGCTTGGCAGTTTTCCATCGACTAGAACGGATTTTTGCCGACACGTGCTCATTGCAGCTTGAAATCAAAATATTTCAGTGAACTGGGAACGCTGATTAATAAAACCAGGACTAGAAGCTGATAGGGGAGCCTCCGAAATGGCCGATGCTGATGATGCCCTGTTTGATGGGATCCTGGAAAAGGTGGGCAATGATGGCCGATTCCAGCGAAGGTTTAATTACATTTTCAACGTGGGTGCCATCATGTTCGCCTCGATGTCGTACATGAGTATCATCCTGGTGTTGAACAAGCCAGCCCACAATTGCCACGTGCCAGGCCGGGAGCTGCTGAACATTACCGATGACGAGCTGTGGCGGAATTTGACACTACCAAGGTGAGTTTCGTGGGAAGCTTATTCGAATATTGCAATTTGAAATCCTGAAAATAGAGGTCGAAGTTAGATTTTCAAGAACTTTAAAATGTTTGATTAAGTTTTGTTGCTGAAATGCCTTCATTTTTTAATTTTTTTTATTTTTCAGAGAACCAGACAACAAAGGCATCATGAGCCACAGCAAATGCCAAATGTTCAATGTAACCGAGGACCATCTGAAGATTCCGTACAGTGAATGGAGCTTTCGAGAGTCTGACATCATAGGTGAGCAACCAAATTCGCTTGACCGTTCCAGATTGGTTAGAAAAGACAACAAGCTCAGTTGGACAAGAAGACTAGAGACTTTTCACAGAACAGCTTATTAAAAACAACAAAAATGACAACAATATAAAAAATGACAAGATTTCCAAGAATGAATAGAAAAGGGTAAAATGACAAAGATATGACACAAAAATGACAAAAAAATGACACAGAAATTACAAAAAATCGAAAATAACGCAATAAATTATACAAGAATTACCCTAAAATGGCACTAAAATATCACAAAAATTACACAAAAAAAAAACAAAATGAGAAAAAAAAATTAAAACTAAAAATGTTAAAATTAAAAATGATACAAAAATGTAAAAAATAACTATGGAAATTCAAAATAAATTCAGAAATTTGCACAAAACTGACACAAAAATTTCCAAAATTGACACAAAGGTGACAAAACAATAACTCAAAAAATAAGTACAAAGGAACAACAAAAAAAAAACACAAAAACGACACTCAATTGATACTTCTATGGCACAAGAATCGTGTAAAGATTACACAAAAATAATACCAAAACGGACACTAGAATTACTAAAAAATTTGATAAATTTACACAAAAATGATACAGAAATGACACAAAAATAATACAAAAATAACTCAAACGTGACTTAAAAATGACACAAAATGATAATTGATTGTCACAAAAATGACACAAAAATTATACGAAAATGGCACAAGAGCTACACAAAAATGACTCAAAAAACCAAAAGCTGAATCAATGACGACAAAAAATGCCAGAAAACTTATCCAAATGTGATAAAAACACAAAAATAACGCAAAATAAACAAAAAAAAAACATTAAACTACACACAAATGTCACAAAATTACACAAAAATAAAACAAAAATGGTACAAAAACAACACAAAAATAACACGAAAAAAACAACAAAAAACCCACAAGAATGAAACAAAAACGATTAAAAATTCGCAAAAATGACAAATAAAATTGGTACAGATATGGCACAAAAATGACTCTAAAACTATACAAAAAATACTTACACGCCATACTAACACAAAAATGACAACGAAAACCAACACAAAATTAATCAAAGAAAGGACTGTAAACCGAAGAAAACCCGAAAATCACACAACCATGACACAAAAATGACTCGAAAAGGCAAAAGATGACAAAAAATCGACAAAAAAATGACACAACAAAAATGCAAAATAAACTAAAAGTAAAAGAAAAATACTCGAAAATTTAACAAAATTGCACAAAAATTAAACAAAGTTGATACAAGAATAACAAAAAAAAAAAAAAACACCAAAAAATACATGAAAATATAACAAAAAATACACACAAAATAAAAAAAAACAGACTGTAAAAACGAAGACGTCCCGAAAATCACACAACAATGACACAAAAATGGCTCAAAAATGCAAAAGATGACAAAAATCTGGCACGAAAATGACTCAAGAATAACGCAAAATTAACAAAAAGCTACAAAATTACTCAAATATTTCACAAAATTGAACAAAAATGAAACAAAGCTGATACAAAAATAACAAAAAAAAACACACACACACAAAAAACATGAAAATATAACAAAAAACCCAAAAAAGACTCAAAATCGCTTGAAAAATGATTCAAAAAAGTAAAACGGACTTAAAAATGGCACCGCAAAAATAACACAAAAGTTACACAAAAAGATTCTAAAAAACGAAGAAAACCCAAAAATCACACAAATGACACAAACATGTCTCGAAAGGTAAAAAATGACTCAAAAATAATACTCAAAAGATTCAAAAATGACACAAGAATTACACAAAAAATGTGTCAAAATTGGCAAAAATGACTCGAAAACGACAAAAAATTGTACAAATATGATTAAAAATGACACGAAAATAACACAAAAATGACAACATATCCATTTCAATGTTAACAATTACTTAAAATGCTTGAAAAATGAATAATAAATACCAAAAATGTCACAAAAACGGCGCAAAACTTACACAAACAATTTCACAAAATTACACAAAAAAAAAACACAAAACAACAAACAGTCACACAAAAATGACTCAAAATTGGCAAAAATGACTAACAAACGACACAAAAATGGTACTGATATGGCTGAAAAATGAATCAAAAATTATACAAATAAGAAGAATAATTCACTCGAAAATACACCAAAAAAAAATCAAAATATTGACAATGATGAATTAAAACGCCTGACAAATGATTCGAAAAGGCAAAACTGACACAAGTATGACACTGAAAAAATAACACAAAATTACACAAAAAAAGACACTAAAAGCGAAGAAAACCCAAAAATCACCCCAATCACCCATTCTTAAAAGCTAAGAAAAAATAAAATTCACAAAAGAATGACACAATAATGACTCAAAAAGGCAAAAAATAACAAAAATGACTCAAAAATGATACTTAAATTATACGAAAGTCATAAGAAAATGACACAAGATTGACACAAAAATAAATCAAAATTGGCAAAAATGACTCACAAACGACAAGAAAATTAAACAAAAATGTCTCAAAATGACAGATAAAATGACACAAAAATAACACCAAAATTACAAAAAAAAACATCAAAATGACAATAACAACTTAAAAAAATGGCACAAAAACAACACGAATATAACACAAAAATTTCACAAAATTACTCAAAAAAAAAACAAAGAACTAAGAATTTCTCAACATTGGCAAAACGAGTCACAATCGACACAAAAATGGTACTGATATGGCACAAAAATGACTCAAAACTTATACAAAATTGACCCATAAAAAACTAAAATAACGACAATTATGATAAAAAAATGCCATTAAAATGATTCAAAAAGGAAAACAGACACATAAATGACACCGAAAAAATAACATAAAAATTACACAAAAAAGACTCTAAAAACGAAAAAAAAGTCAAAAATCTCACAAGAATGATACAAAAATTGACTCAAAAAGGCAAAAAATGACATAAAACCGACACATAAATGACTCAAAAGTTATACTAAAATGATTAAAAAATGAAATTGAAATTGTAATGATATGGCGCAAACATAACTTAAAAATGACACTAAAATGGCACAAAAATTATACACAAATAAAAAAAAATGTAATAACAACCATGACTTAAAATGCTTGAAAAATGATTCAAAAATGCCAAAAATAAAAAAATCACAATAATGATTAAAGACGTTTGAAAAATCGATAAAAAAATGTAAAAATGACACAAAACTGAAACCGCAAAAATAACACAAAACCGTACAGAAAAACATTCTTAAAACGAAGAAAACTCAAAAATCACAAAAAAATGACTCATAACGGCAAAAACGACAAAAAAAACGGCATAAAAATCACTGAAAAATACGACTAAAATGATTCGAAAATTATTCAAAAATAACCATAAATTTCGATTCAGCCAAAAATGACTCAACAATTGGCACAAGAAAGGCAAGAAATTTACACAAAAAACATCATAATGGCAAAAATGACTTAAAACGCTTGAATAATGATTCATAAATGCCAAAAATGACACAAAAACGGAACAAAAATAAAGCAAAAAAAAAAGCACAAAAAATTACACAAAATTAAACAAAAAATAACACAAAAATGACTCAAAATTGAGAAAAAGACTCACAAATCACACAAAAATGGTACTGATATGATACAAAAATGACTCAAAATTAATACAAAAATTAAAAAGGAATAACTCGCACGAGAATAACCAAAAAACTGAAATAATGACAATAATGACAAAAAACGCCTAAAAAATTATTCAAAAAGGCAAAACTGTCACAAAAAAGACATCGGAAAAGTTAAAAATCTCACAAGAATAACACAAAAATGACTCAAAAAGGCAAAAAATGACAAAAAAAAAACCGACACAAATATGACTCAAATTTGATACTGAAATGTCACGAATATGACACAAAAATTACACAAAAGTAACCCAAAACTGGCGAAAATGACTCTTAAACGATAAAAATTTATACGAAAATACCTCTGACAAATAAAACGGCTCAAAAATTACACAAAAATTTCTGTTAATTACACAAAAAATACACAAAAATAACAGAAACCACAAGAAACTCAGAAAAATTACTCAAACTTGGCACTTTCAAACGACACAAAAATGGTGCTGGTATGGCACAAAAATGACTTCAAAATTATTCAAAAATGACATAAAAATAACTCACATGAAAATAACAGAAAAAAAACAAAATAGTGACAATAACGGCTAAAATGGCTGAAAAATTATTCAAAAATGGCATAATTGGTACAAAAATAAATCAAAGTTTTGTCAAAATTTCACCAAAATTACACGAAATTACACAAAAATAACACAAAAATACAAAAACGAAAAATACAAAAAATACAATCACAAATAGAATCACACCAAAATGACCCAAAATAGGCATAAACAACTCTCAAACGACACAAAAATGGTTCTGATATTGTACAAAAATGATTCAAAAATTATACAAAAATGACACAAGAAGAACTAGCACGAAAAAAAAACATGAAAAAAAAACCAAAATCAAAACATTAATGACTTAAAATGCCTCAAAACTATTTAAAAATGGCATACATAACACAAAAATATGTTACACAAAAATAACACGAATATTGCAAAAAATTACACAAATTAACAAAACAAAACTTCCCAAAAATTACATAAAAAAAAACAAAAAAAAAAACAAAAAAACCCAAGATTGATACAAAAAGGCCTCACAATTATCATAAACGACTCACAAACGACACAGAATTGGTACTGATATGGTTCAAAAATGACTTTAAAAATTATACAAAATTGACACAAGAAAAACTCGCACGAAAATAACACGAAATAAAAACAAAATAATAACAATAATGACTGAAAATTCCTGAAAAATGATTCAAAAATGGCATACATGACACAAAAAACCCAAAAATAACAAAAAAAATTACACAAACATTTCACAAAAACAACTCAAAAATAACACAAAAATACAAAAACTTAATATAAAAAAACTGAGAATCATACAAAAAGACTCACAAACGACACAAAAATGGTAGGGGAGAATGAGGATACTTGATCCCTGGGGATACATGATTCCTTAGCTATATCTCGAAACTGGAATGTCTTACAAAGATCAAATGTTCTAGAAAAATGTGCCAAAATGAGCAAAATTATAAAGCTTGTAGTTCAAAAAATTTTAACAAAATAATTGTTTGAGTAATTGAACTTTGTTTGAAAAAATTCACAAAATGTAACTTGAAGATCTTCTTCCATCACTTTAAAATGTTCCTTACATGGGAAAATTATGAAAAAAATATTTGTTCCAATGTATCAATCGTTCGAGCGTAAAATGAACTTCATAATGCCATATTTTCAAAGCAATGAAAAACTCTCAACTTTTTTCAGAAAAAGTTTTCTAAAATGTTGATTATGGGTACAATTGATCCCCCTTCCAAACGGCATATTCTTCTTCTGAATTGATCGTTATGATTGCTGATTTGCGAAGTTACTAATATTTATCCAAAAACTAATATTTATCAAACAATTGTCTGAAGAAAAGAACAAAAATAATTAATTTTCTCTTAATTATAAAAATAGCGCCTTTAAGTATGCAATGTTAATAGCGTTGAGACAAAATGATATAATTTTCTTCTTATGTCTACTATAAATAGGAGAACAAACATGACCAAAATAGTTAATTAACATTCGATCTTGGGGTTTTGTTTGATTTTTATACAAGGATTAGAGCTTCCCGAATAAAAGATCAAGTCTCCCCTAACTTCAGAAAAATCGCAATTTTTTTACTCCCACGAAAATGATTCTAGTTCATCAACGGGTTCAAGTATCGTTCTAATTTTTAGAGCATAGAAACTTGAAGTTACAAGCTGTCAGAGAATGTCAAAGGCGGCGAGTTGCTAAATTTTTCCAAAAAGATAGTGTGAAAATAAGAAAAGGGGATCAAGTATCCCCACTCTCCCCTACTGATATTGAACAATAATATTTGGAAATTATACAAAAATGGCATAAATAACACAAAAATAACACAAAAAGAACTCAAATATTTCAAAACATTTAAAAAAATTCCACAAATTTCCAAAAATCAATTCTCAAAAATTACACGACAGTACAACCAAAAATACAAAAAAACCCAAGAATGATATAAAAATGCCTCACAGTTGTCATAAACGACTAACAAACGACACAAAAATGGTACTGATATGGTACAAAAATGGCTCAAAAATTATACAAAAATGTCACAAGAAGAGCTCGCGCGAAAATTACACAAATAAAACCTAAACATTAAATAATTTAACAAATTTACAAAAAAAAAATTCTCAAAAACTACACAAAAATACAATAAACTCCAGAATGTTAAAAAAATGTATCACAATTGTCATAAACGACTCATAAACGACAGAAAAATGGCACTGATATGGTACAAAAACGACTGAAAAAAAATTATACATAAAATGGCACTAGAATAACTCGCACGAAAATTACACAAATAAAACCAAAATAATAACAATATTGACAAAAATGTCTGAAAAATGATTCAAAAAATGGCATAAAAGACACTAAAACACGAAAATAACACAAAAATAATGCAAAAATATTGTGAAATTATAAAAAAATTACACAAAATCACACAAAAATTACACAAGAATACAACAACAAAAATACAAAAATTACACAAGAATGACTTAAAAAAGACTCGAAATTGTCAAATATTACTAACAAGCGACACAAAAATAGAAGGTACTAAAAACGAAATAAAAAACTCGACTCGAAAATGATACTTAAATAATATGAAAAAGACACAAAACTACACAAAAATGGCAAATAGACTCAAAGACGACAAAAAATGATACTTATATGACACAAAATGACAAAAAAATAGCACGAAAATAACACAAAAATGACACACATAGAACTAAAATAATAATAATAATGGCTTAAAACGCTAGAAAAATGATTTAAAAATGGCAAAAAACAACGCAAAAATTACACAAAAATTTCACATTACTACATAAGAGCTGCACGAAAATACACAAAAAAAAAAAACAAACAAAAATCACACAACAATGGCTCAAAAAATTACACAAAATTGGCAAAGAAGATTCAAACAACGTTATAAAAATGTTGTTGGAATGGCACAAAAACTGAAGTAACGCCAGAAGAATGATTCAAAAATAAACAACTGACACCGCAATAATAACACAAAAATTACACCAAACACACTTTAAAAAACTAAGAAAACCAAAAATCACATAAGAATGACAAAAAAAAATGAATCAAAATGTAATGATACGAAAATGACACAAAAATGGCTCAAAATGACACAAAAATGAAACGAAAATAACACAAAAACATAATAACAATTATGACTTAAAACGCTTGAAAATGGCAAGGAAACGGCAACAAAAATGGCAGCAAAAATAACAAAAAATGGTACAAATATAACGCAAAAAACATAAAAGACACACAAAAATATTACAAAATTACACAAAAAATACTTTAAAAAAACAACAAAAAACACAAAAATCACACATGAATGAAAAAAATGCCTCAAAACTGACAAAAACGACTCACAAACGACACAAAAATGGTACTGATATGGCACAATAATGACTCAAAAATTATACAAAAATGACACAAGAATAATTCGCACAAAAATAAAACAAAAACAAATTAAGACAAAAATAACTAAAATCGCCTGAAAAATGATTCAAAAATGGAATAAATGATATAAAAATAACACAAAAATTAATCAAAATTTACATAAAAACTAATCAAAAATGAAATAAAATCGCACAGAAAAAACACAATAATACTCAATAATAAACTTAAAACTTAACAAAAATAATTTTAAAATATCATTTGAGTGAAATAAAAACGTCGTGGAAACAAATTTTACATTTTAAATTTTACAATAGTTTTACACGAGTTATTGATTCGTAAATCGAAAGTTCATCCTGATTTCCGTAAGATCCCTGCTTTCCAAATCGACTCAAATTGGGTCCTAGTTCAAACCGAGTTTCCATCAAGAATCAATTTCCCTAAGTGTTTGCCATAAGCATCGTCGTAAACAGGAGCATCGAAATGGCTTATGATGCCGTCGTAATGATGGCACAAAATGATGTTTGTGCTCAACTTCCAGACAAGGAAGCTATAGTTTTTGACTGCACGTAAACCTTTCCCGCTTTTCTGCCATTTAATATTTTTTTCTTGGTGAGAGCCAATAAACCCTTTTCTGCTTTCTTCAGAAAATGGGGCATATCGCACAGAGAACAAGGGTTGTCAAATTCCGTAATCGAGCCTTATCTACTATCACCGAGCAGGGATCCTTTGGGATTGTTTTTTTTTCTCTGCTCTCGGGAAGAAAACTGAAGCATAACATCTTGGAGTGTTGTTTTTTTAAAAAAAAATCCCATCTCCCGCCCCCTGGAAGACAGGAAAAAAGGGGGAAAGTTTAGTAACCAAACACGCCCGAATGTTTCGGGGAGCATCTTATTTCCTTATCTTAAGAAGAAGAACGAGGCGGTTCGAGAGGCATTTTTGACATCATCCGATATGAGCTAAACTTTTCGAAGCAAGAAAATCGGGTGCGGAAAGCTTCTGCAAGTAAAGAAAAACACTACATCCAATTTGACGTTATAATAACAATAACAATCATTCCTTCAAAAAGAGAAAAAAAAATCTGTTGCCAGACCGGCCCTGGAAAATTGCTGCCGGCCAATGTTTATGCAAATTAAATCGACAATAACAGGGCTTCGAATTCACTAAAGAGGCACTTACGAAATGTGGAAGCTTTTTTTGAAAGACGGATTAAGGGCGTTTGGTTTCATGAGCTTAAACTACTTTAAAGGGATAATCGTTCAAGCCTAAAAACAATTAAACCGTGAGCCCCAGAAAGGTGAATTGAATAATAAACTTATTTTTCAATACAGTTATAGAGTTTTAGTTCGTAGGAAAATGAATTATCGGAATTTCGTTAACAAGATTACTGAAATCTTAAAAATCCTTTCATCAACGGCGGGAATATTATGATGTTTATATTGAATGTTTTTCTTATAATTTTTTTACCCTAAAGTATTTTGTCATATTTAATCATATGATGTTTAATTATTTTAAAATGTGTTTACCAAAGATGAAAAAATGTTTTTGAAATTGTTAATTAATTACAGTACAAATTAGTAACTTATCACCACACCTTGTTCATTGAGGACTGGAGATTGTTTGAGATTGAGTAGGACTTTGCACTTTGTTTCAATCATCAGATTTTGAGTGGCTACATGGCGACCGTTAAAAAAAACTTTTTTTCTCTTTTCAGATTGTGCCTACGGGTACGAGTACGATCGGACTTACTACGACAAAACGCCGATTACCGAACATGATTGGGTCTGTGACAAGGGCTTCCGGGAAACGAATATCTTTGTGTACAACCGTTTCGGAGAACTGATTGGAACTTTCATCTTTGGCCAGCTGGGTGATACGTGAGTTCTGCGCCCTTAGAATGAAAAATCAACAACTAGCTATGTACATTGAAGTGACAACCATCGAAAATCCCTTGTTTCAGTTTAGGTCGACGGCCGGTTTTTTACTTCAGCGTGGTCATAATCACGGTTGGACGCTTGATATCGATGTTTACCGCCTCGATCTACATCGTGTTCAGTATTGCCGCCGTTTTGGGATCGCTGACGGCCAATTCCATCTTCCAGGCGCCACTCATCATCGCAATGGAGGTCTCCAAAAGGTAAATGTTGGTTTGTTTATTTTTTGTTTTTTTTTTTCATTTTTTTTAAACCGTTGTGAAACCACTTTGGGGGCTTATCGGAAATTTAGACAGAGTGTGACGACAGATTGTCGAAAAATGTTGTTCCAATTTTGACAAGAAAATTTTAGAATCAACTATATCACTGACTCAACCAAAAACTAGTTTCTAAATCAAATCCAGGTCTCTGGTTGAAGAAAAACAAACTGCCGGAACCGAAAAGGTCACAACCGTCATCGTTCATCGAAAGTTCCCTTCAGGCTGCAGGGGCTGAGCTCCACAGAAAGGCAAACAACAACTGACGCTAATAATTACTTCACACTTGTTCACACATTGTCTTCTGCTGGTTGTCCAGGGCAGCCTCCAGCTAGCTAGCTCCAAACCGAAACCGAACACAAAACAAGAAGGACCTCAAACACAGATCTAAATATGTTCCAGGGAAAGCTGTCGGAAAAGTTGGTTCGGAAACGCACCCGATTGATAGGGACCAAACCGACCGGTGCACCACCAAAGCGGATTTCCGGTGATGCGAATCATCCGGCAACAAAGTAAATCTTTCGCATGATTAATGTGTCGATGGAGTGGACACTAGGGTGGATGTTATTTTACAATTTTCTTGAAAGATTACTCCCAACTTTCAAATTGGAGGCCATCGAAGAAACAAAAGTACTTACGGGCAAAATTTTAGTTCATTTGAAAAACTTTAAAGCGATTCTCAAAGACTTTAAAATGTGCATTGATTTTTTTCATTGAAAGTGCTGATTAAAAATAAAATTAAAATAAATTGTGGCCATACTACAGCACAAAACAAACTTTTGTGCCGTAAAGGTGTTAAATTAAAAAAAAAAACATTTAAGTTGAACATTTAAAAACCTTTTCACACACACTAAAAAGTTATAGAGATTTCAGTTAAGCTTTTTCGTTTTATGTGTTTTTAGAAAATAAATGAAAAAATTACAGCAAAATGGGACTCTGATAACTTGAGCTTGCATGAGCTCCCGGTTATTTAAGCCTGGATATTTGAACCCAAATTTGGTAAAGGTCCGGTCCGGCTTGGTTGCCCGGATTTCGTTGAAGAATGTCCGGATTTAGTAAGAATTTATTCACTTGATTCGCAAAATCTAACAAAAAGCTCAATTAGAGTCATTATTTTTTTTTTTTTTTTGAGTCCAAAAATGAAATTATTTTTTTTTTAAATTAATCATGAACGTTTTTCTTAGTTTAAAACACGATTAGAAATCTGTTGATGTTTTTCGATGAAAAAAAAAGTTAGGTGAGTGTAGTAGAATTTTACCCTGAATCATGAAGGCTGAGCAAATCAGGACCATTTTATTTCAAAACATGTTTAATTCTGAGCATATGATTTGGATTTTTTTTTTAAAACAAAATTTGGAAAAAATTAGGCAGAATTCAGTGATTATTCGATCAAAAATAAGGAATGAAATGAGAAATGATACTACAAAATTTCTTTATTTTTACCGATGCAGGTCAGCAACGTTAAAATTCAAACTTGAAAAAAAAAATTATTTAGATGAAGCTAGCTCAAAAAATTTAGATGAACATGAATTTTTTGTTTTTTTCCCCTGTGTGTATATTAGACTGCCCCAAATGACCCGAAAAACTGTATTTTCATGTTTCTCCCGAACAAAATGTCTCATAATCCCATACAAACTTCAGGCTCGTTGAGCGACCCCTGCTCGTGGTCCGATCTGGCCCAAATTTGGCATGAGATCTTGTACTAGGCCTAGCATCAATTTTAGCCTGCAGCGCACAACATTTCACAGGTTTTGAATATCCCATACAAATTTGAGGCAGTCTAGTGTATATCCAGGAAAATAAAGACATGTTTTTACAATATAATGTAAACCAGCCAGACCGTAGTTTGCTTTCCTTGTTCACTTTACTTTGAAAACTCGTGTATGCTCGAGAAAATCTGGAAAATCGTTAATTTTCCCACAATTAGTAACACATCACGTTCTCTTATTTATTGAATAAACTAGCTAACCCGGTGTGCATTGCTACACCTTGCAAAAATAAATGTAATTTGTAAAAATTTATTCATATTTAGTATTTTGTAAGCATTTTTTTTAATCAAACTTCATCATGGTTTAGAACCCACAACTTTAAATTGAGAGCAGCAGCTGGGGTTCCAAATTGCAATTCATAAATGGTATATATTATTTACTGAAGCTTGATCTCTAAACTTGTTTTTCAAGATCTGAAATTTGTACTCTGTTTTTGAAGCTTCATAATGTCTCAAATAATGTCAATATTTATGGATTTTCCACCTTTTTCCCGAAGTGGGAAGTTACGAACTTCCTTTAAACATTTGTCACTCCTATTTTTGAGTTATGCTAAATATCAGTACGCAAAAAAACCCTCTTCTAGAATATGGTCTCTTCTTTGAAAAGCTTTTTATCTTAAACTTACATGGGAGCTCCCCCATCTTTTCCAATTTTGTCCCCCACTGCTTGAAGAAGGTAGGCTGATTTACCTGGATAGAGTTTACATAAATTTCTAGTTGAAAGAAAAAGATTCGCATATTGGAATTTATTGCATATTGTACTTTATGGAAATAGAATTTTGAAAACTGATCAATATCGTGAATCGGGACAGTTTTTTCAGTATATTCCTAAAATTCTGTATTATGAGCACTTCCAGCCCCTGATTAGCTTTAAATGATGTATTTTTTGGAGTTAAAAAAATAAGCTATCGAAATTTGAAAAAAAAAACGATGAAAAGGATTTTTAATAAATATTTGCAAACAGCTTTTTTCACCATCCTCGCCCTTCGAAGCAGTTTGAATACCTATCCTTTTTGCGCCAAAATTATGTAAAAAAAATGTTTCGCCATATTCCAAACTCGTGAATATGAGACATTATAACTTGAAGTTTTCCCAAACAACGCTTATCATGGTATGAAAATTATCGATTTTATACAGTGCCAATTTATTTTATTTTTTTTGATAAACTTCTTAAAGCAAACAATATCAGTTGTATCACTAAATAATTTCTCCTCATTTTTTATTTTCTCTTTAAAAGTAAAATATTCAAAAATGTTGCAAAGCTTATTTTCAGATGCGTCAGAGTAATGACTTTAAAATGGACTCATTACGTATATCTGTTTGTTTGTTTTATCAAGTTTCATTGATATATCTGCAGTATTCCAACAGTATAAATTTATGTTTGTTATTCCAGTTTTAACGAATGCTGTTCAAAGCAAATGACCTTCATTTACAAAGATATTTAAGAATTTAAATATCCGCTGCAGATTTAACATTCGGAATACCCCTTCTGGTCTTTCCAACATATTGAATCATTTTGAAGATGAATTTCTTAAAAGTTCGACGTTTGCCCTTGCTCCACCGTGTAAGTTGACAGGAGGGAATATTGTTTTGAACACTTTAAAAGTATTCTAAAAATTTGTCACAAAAAATGAACATGCTCTAGTGTTCCTTGAATGAAAGTTCTTTCGGAAAATGAATTCACTTACTTTTGGTCAATAAAAGTCAGTTTATTTCACTGATACCTTTTACTTTTGAACATGTCAGTTCTATCTTATCTAATTTAAAGAAAAGGCTCATCATCAGTTCATGGGTCGAATCGGATTTTTGGATCTTCTTTTTAAGTTAAGTACATTTTACATGTGCTACAAAATATTTTCGATCTACCTCTGTAGAAAACATCTTATTCATATTTCTGTTATCAATAATTCAAAAATAACCCTCTAGGCAAAATGGATTGAAAAAATTTATGTAAATTCTTACTTCCAGTATTTTTTTTCAGTTGTCCGCAAAGTGTCATAACATTATTTCATTAGCATCAGAACTAAATTTATATTTTTCAGACATCAAATGCTACCTACATTAACAATAAATATGGAAGTATTTTTGCAAATCTTTCAATTGGTTTTGATTCGATTGATAAAATACCAATCCGTGTCACATCTAGGCGTCAATTATTTCCACGTGCTGTGTGCAATAATCAAGAAAAAACACATCTAGGTTGCATATCGCCGCCACGTGCATAAGAAATATAGGTACTTGGTTGAGAAACAGGCGCCTAATTGTTAAATTTTTCCAGCGATCAATGAACAGTATGCTCTGGTTGCTACCCACTTGCGACGACGTTTGCTTGACCATAGAGACGAAAAACAAACCCCTCAAAGAAAAGAAAATCTCTAAAAATGGATTCTTAGGACTTTTCAATTTCAGATTTTGGTAAAAAAAATGTATATGTTTTATTCGATCGGCAAACTGTCAATCTGGGTCACATCTAGGCGTCATTCATAACCATGTGCTGTACAAATGAGCTAGGAATCAAGTGGAAAAAAATCACATCAAGGCTTCATATCGCCACTCCCTTGCATTGAAAATATGCTTGGTTGAGAAATACGCGCCAAAATATTCATACTGATCAGTATGCTATGCCATGGTTACTATCCTCTCACGACGTTGGCTCGCGACGCCTCGACCATGGAGACGAAAAACAAACCGCCCAAAGAAAAAAAAATCTCGAGAAAATGGATGTCATGTCTTTAATTTGATTCGAAAAACTACAAATTTTGTATGGGGGCCACCCCTCCCTTGAGTCGGATGGGGTTGTTATTATCATAGAAACCACCACCGGCCCCAAAAACTCTCAGATGCCAATTTTGACGATGATCGGTTCAGTAGTTTCCGAGTCTATAGGGAACAGACAGACAGACAAACATTCATTTTTATATATATAGATAATACATTTTAGGAGTTTTCAGCGAAAAAAACATTATGTTTTGAATATGAACTATTTTCTAAACAGTTGAATCATGTTAAACGTGGCCTTTACGGAGCCTGCAATTACTTTTTATTTGCTTTGTCGAGATTTGCACAAAGTTCACACGTTGGGAAGAATGATAGCTTGCTGTTTGAATCCTTTAAAAAAAAAAGAACAAATTACAGTACCCAACTCTCAGTTTTTGAATGAAGTCTTGCAGCACAAAACAGTTAGAAAAAAGAAACACATCTCCCATTTTTATTAAATTCGAATGTCTTGCACAACTGCAAGGTGATTTGATTCAGGCCCTATAAGAAAAATTGCCCTGGGTACCAAATTAAGCTATCGGGGTACCCAGGAAAATTTTTCTTTCAATTCAATTCAATTCAATTCAATTCTTCTTTCAATTCTCCTGCGTTGATTATATTATGTTAAAATTATTTGCTGACCATAAAAATGAAAAGGGTCCTTTTGGAGAATAAATTATCTTGATTTACCAAAACTTGTTTGCCAATTCAATGAATCATCAATTTGTGTTAAAACTTTTATGTTTATCAATTTTTTATAATAATCTCTTATAAATTATTTGAATTTTTCATATTTTAGTAAATTAGTATGGGAGCCCCTCTATGAAAAAATGGTGATTGCCTTATAACATTTAGGGGAGAGGCGGGCTATAGATATTTCATTATTCATCTTTTCCCATATTCCAGTAGATAGGAGTCTGAAAACTATATGCACATAACGGGACATCTGTTTTATGTACGTTAGAGCATTTTTTTCTGTTAAAATCTCTCACAGTTTTTGCGAAAATAATTTTTTAGTAAAAGTAATCGAAATAGCCGATTTAAACAAATGGAGTGCTAGATGCGCATATCTATATTTTTAGCTATATTTCATTTGCACTTGCAATATTTTGATATTATTTAATTGAAAATGGTAGAAACGGATGTTAAGCATACGTCAAGGTTGAAATTTTGTTGAAATTTTAGTAACCACTAGTTCTTTTGCATGAAACATAGTTTGGTATGACATATGGCCATATTTCATGGTAATATTTTGCTGAGAGCTCTTCTATTTTCACTCTAAGATTGTGATTTGGGCGTAGATTTTATGATTCAATGGTAAAAAGTAAAAAAAAAATAAAGATCCACCTTTTTTTTAACCTGCCTTATTTTTTTTTTTGACTTTATATAACAGATATTTTTTCATGTCATGTGTCAAAAGCGCATTCCCTTCAAACTGCACTTATTAGGTATGTTGAATCTCCAGCCATATTTCAATCGGCTATATGCGCATATTACCCAATATGTGCATTTAGGAACACTTTCCCCTACAATTAACTTATTATATAATGTGCCATATCAGATCAGTAAAGTTTGAAAATTGTTTGAGTTCTGTCACATTTAATATTGATTTTATATAGAAAAACCTCCCCCTTTTCACACAGAGAATAAGTTTAAATCAACAAAACTTGTCCACTTCCATCTGTACCGTTGAGCCGTCAACACGTACGCCGGAGCATCGTATCGTTGCTGTGTACCTGCAGGAACATTTTACATTATTTATTTTTTCCTTACCTGTATTTCAATCAGCACTTTTCAGTGCTAAAATTATTTTCATTTTCTTTTATTCATATTTTCTCTTTTCTTTCCAGCATGGGGAAGTCTTCGGCTGGCTCAAGGGCCGGAAGAAAACGGATTGCTGAACCTAATCCAGGGCCATCTGCCAAAAAAGTTGAAATTTCCAATTCATTCGATGTCCTTCATAACATCGGTGATGAGGAAATATTCATATTTAATTCTGATAAGAGTACTAAGAAACCTTCTTCTTCTTCTTATACTCTTAAAAACGAAAAGATTCCACCAATAACGGTCACGATTCCTGACTTCAATGCCTTTCGAAAAGAAATCGTCACTTCCGTCAAGGATGTGAAGATTTCTTTTCAGATCGGTCGAAGGGGAACTGCTCGTATATTGGCGGAATCTTTTAATGATTTTCAAAAGGTTTTAAATTATTTGAATAATAAAAAACACCAATTTTTTACGTACGACACTAGAGGTGATCGTCCATTTAAAGTTGTACTTCGTGGTCTCACTGGCGATCAGACACCGGATGAGATCACAGCTGAATTAAATTCTTTGTTAGGTTTTTCTCCAACTCAAGTAATTCAAATGAGGAAAAGAACCAACACGAATAATATCAGTAGTGCTGGTTTTGCTCCTGAACTTTATTTGATCCATTTTAAAAAGGATCAGGTTAATAATTTGCAAATTCTTGAAAAGGCTCGTCTTATGTTTCATTGTCGAGTCAAATTCGAACCTTTTCGTAAATCTTCTACCAATTTTCTTCAAAATATTACGCAATGTCGTCGTTGTCAAGCTTTTTGTCATGGTACTAAAAATTGTAGAATGAATGCCAGATGCATGTTTTGCGGCTCATTCGATCATGAAAAATCTAAATGCCTTTTTGGTGGTGATAAGCCAAAAACAGAATTTTTTAAGTGTGCAAATTGCGCAGGTAATCATTCCTCGAATTCGCTAGACTGCCCCATCAGGGCAAAAATTATTGCTTCTAGGAAAAATCCCAAAGTTTCCAGAAAAGTTTCTTCTCCTCCTTCCTCTTTTTCGTCTTCACACGTCGGGCCGGCAAACAACCTGCCTGTTCGCATTCAGCCTCGGTCTACATTGGAATCACGGCTGGGTAATACCCGAAGTGATTTTAATGTTACCTGGGCTGATTCTGCGCCCCAGACTCGTTGTTTATCGTTCTCAGAGGTGGTTGAAAATGGGTTGCCCTCTTCAGGTTTAACTAATAAAAATGGGAAAAAACCAAGTCTCAACGTTCATGCGAAGGCTTGGGAAAATCCCCGAAATTCAAATACTTTTTCTTCTCCTTCCTCTTCTGATTCTAACAATTTTGTTGATTTGGGTGAGATTACTGAGGAAAAATTAAAATTTTTGCATCAAAATTTAATGGAAATGATGCAACTTATGTTGAAAGCAAATTCAATGTTTGAAGCTTTCCAAACTTCTTTTAATTATGCTAACAAAATTATTATGACTTTACGATTCCCTCATGGATCCAAATAGATGTTTAAATATTATGAATTGGAACGCTAGATCTTTGCTGGCTAACCAAGACGAGTTCTTTTTATTTTTGAAAACTCAAAACATACATATTGCTGCCATCACTGAAACTTTTTTAAAGCCAGACAATAACTTGAAAAGCAATGCTTTCTTTAAAATTTTACGAAATGATCGACTTGATCGACAAGGTGGGGGTGTAGCTATTGTCATCAATAGTCGTCTCAAATTTAGACTTCTTCCTTCTTTCAATACAAAAGTCTTAGAAACAATTGGAATTGAATTAGAAACTTCTATGGGGAAAATTATAATTGTTGCCGCATATTTGCCTTTTCAATGTAGCGGTGAACAGAAAAATTTTTTGAAGGGAGATTTACAAAAACTCACCAGAAATAAATCTAAATTTTTTATTATTGGTGATTTTAATGCAAAACACCGATCTTGGAATAATATTTCATCAAATTCAAATGGGAATATTTTGTTTAATGACTGCTCTGCAGGTTATTATACTGTTGAATATCCTAATGGGCATACTTGTTTTTCTTCAATTAGAAATCCCTCCACAATTGATTTGGTTCTAACGGATTTAGGCGAGCATTGTAGTCAATTAGTTACTCATGCGGACCTCGATTCAGACCACCTTCCAGTAACATTTTCTTTATCCCAAAGTCCCATTGAAAACCCTTTAAAATCAACTTTTAACTTTCAAAAGGCTAACTGGGAGCGATATATGAATTTTATTGAACGTAATCTAGATGTAAACGTTCCACTGAATTCAATAGAAGATATTGATTTGGCTGTAGAAAATTTGACAACTTCAATAGTCAATGCTAAAGCCGCTTCAATACCTAAAGTTAAACATAAATTCAATCAACCTTTAATTGATGATGATCTTCAGTTTTTGATACGACTGAAAAACATTCGTCGACGCCAATATCAACGTACTAGAGATCCTTATTTGAAATTAATTTATTGCGACCTTCAAAAAGAGATCAAACGTCGTTTAAATTTCATTCGTAATGAAAATTTTGCTAAAGCAGTAGAGGACATTAAACCCTACTCAAAGCCATTTTGGAAATTAACTAAAATTTTGAAAAAGCCCCAGAAGCCAATTCCTACTTTGAAAGATGGGGATAAACTTCTTTTAACTAATTCAGAAAAGGCTCAAAAATTAGCCCAACAATTTGAGTCTGCTCATGATTTTAATTTAAACGTTGTAAGTCCAATTGATGCTCAAATTTCCCTTGAATTTGATGATATTCTTTCTAAGCAAAATGTGTTTGAAAGTTCTTGTGAGACAAATATTGATGAACTTAAATTGATTTTCAAAAAATTTAAAAATATGAAAGCTCCAGGGGAAGATGGGATTTTCTATATTCTTATTAAAAAGTTGCCTGAAAGCACTTTAAATTTTTTAGTTAAAATTTTCAACAAATGTTTTCACTTGGCCTATTTTCCCAATAAATGGAAAAATGCCAAAGTAACTCCAATTTTGAAACCTGGAAAAAGTGCTTCAGAGCCTTCAAGTTATCGACCAATTAGTTTGCTTCCATCTTTAAGTAAACTATTTGAGAGAGTTATTTTGAATAGAATGATGATTCACATTAATCAGAATTCCATTTTCCCTGATGAACAATTTGGTTTTCGTCATGGACATTCTACTACACATCAACTTTTGAGTGTAACTAATATGATTAACGCTAGCAAATCTGAAGGTTATTCAACTGGTGTTGCTCTTCTTGATATTGAAAAAGCTTTTGACAGTGTTTGGCACAAAGGTTTAGTAGCTAAATTAGCTCGATTTGATTTTCCTGTACATCTCACCAAAATTATTCAAAATTATTTGACTAGCCGAACCTTACAAGTAAGCTATCAAAATTCATGCTCTGAAAGGACACCCATTAGAGCTGGTGTCCCTCAGGGCAGTATACTTGGGCCAATTTTATACAATATTTTTACTTCTGATCTTCCTGATGTACCAGAAGGAAAAGGTAGAAGATTATTTGCTGATGATACTTTGCTTTCAGCAAAAGGTCGAAATTTACGGGTGGTACGCAGTAGATTGCAACAAAATTTAAATTCCTTTTTGAATTACTTGAAAATGTGGAAAATTTCTCCTAACGCTTCCAAAACTCAACTTATTTTATTTCCCCATAAGCCAAGAGCAAATTTTTTAAAACCTAATGAAAATCATTCCATAACTTTTAATGGGGTTTCATTAGAATGGTCTGATCACGTGAAGTACTTGGGACTTACACTTGATCGGAATCTTACTTTTAAAAATCACATTGAAGATATTCAATCTAAATGTAATAAATACACTAAATCTCTTTATTCTCTCATCAACAGGAAATCCAGGTTGTGTCTGCGAAATAAGATGCTCATCTACAAACAAGTTTTCCGACCAGCGATCATGTATGCAGTTCCGATTTGGTCTAGCTGCTGCGCGACGAGGAAGAAAGTCATCCAGAGGATTCAGAACAAAGTTCTGAAAATGATTTTGCGGCTTCCACCTTGGCACAGCACCGAAGATCTTCATCGGATTGCAGGCATTGAATCTATCGAAGAGATGGCCAACAAAATCATCTCCAACTTCAGAGGCAAATCGATGCAGTCTTCCATCGCAGAGATTCGTTCTCTTTATGTTTAGTTTAATTTTAAGATAGTGTTTAGTTTTAAGTATAAAATATTTTTGCTATTACAGGATGTTCTCCTACATTAAAAACTTGATTGCGCTCAGCAAATTTAAATCTTATAAATAAATTTTTATAATCTAGTTACTTATAGGGCTATGAACAGTTCATTATTGAGCTGAACACCTAGTTTAATGCAATAATGTAATATAAGTGTAATCATGATTTGATACAAATAAAGACATATTTAAAAAAAAAAAAAACAAAACTTGTCCTCCAGTGCAATAAACCATCTTATCATGTAAAATGTGTTATTGTTGAAGTTTGATCAGAATTGCTCAAAAAAAATGATCACATTGTTTCATATATAATGTAAGTTTTGTATGCCTCTTCTTACTCAAGTTGGAGGACTTATTTTTACAACAGGTACAGCAAAATCACTACAATTTTAAATTTCCAGAATTTTATATTCTGATTTTTTTTTTAAATTTTCGAATAATTATAGGACAACTATCAAACTATTATCTTTCGAAATTTGATGTTTCTTGAATAAACATCACCAGAGATATACCAATTCCACGGAAATCCGACGGAACTCATATTTTAATGTGTCAATAACATCGCAGTTCATATTACCAAACAATAATAAATAAAAAATAGTGAGGTTTGTTGTAAAAGATTCATTATGATTGAATTGAATGATTATGGCATTTCGGTGAACTATACATTCTAATAGGAAGAAAATCAAATGAAAGTAGGTCTTGGTCTTGTCTTGTGCGGCAAAAAGTTTTCTCTAATCAAGGTCTTGGCTCATTTTCAACACCTTTCATGCTTCCTAATCTAATCTATCCGTCTATAATTTTCATTACTTTCATTTGATATTCTTCCTATTAGAGTGTTTATTTCACCGAAATGCCATTAATCATTCAATTAAATCATAAAAAAACAGCCGTGATAATCTGTTAACACAAAAGATTCATTAGTTGAATTAAAAGATCAACATTTCTGCCTTGATTTGAAAAATGCGATTTGAAATAACAATTTCCCATTATTATTATCACAAGGCATAAAACAATCACACTTTTCCGAGGTGCCATGAACTGATGAGCTGATTTTGGAGTATTTGAGTGCGCTGATTCCAAATCAGGAATAAGTTTTTTTTCTATCACCTCTTATTTTCGAATAGCTTTTGAAAATACATTTGAAGATCAGTTAAGAAATATCCGTTTTTTCTCGAAAAACTATAAAACGTAGATTTTTTATATCAATGATCAACTTTTCCGAAGACATCGAGTAGTTCTGAAATTTTCTACAAAGTTTTTGAAGTTTTCTTAATTTCTCTCAATGCTTCAAAATACGAGAATTTTGACAAAATTGTTCCGCAAATTTTAACCAAATTCAAGCTTTGATATTTTTGTAATCACAGGTCGTTTTTCAGTCTTCCTCAAAGCTGTTCAATGAGTTAAAATGTTTTATTCAATTGCCTTAAAACTGTATCGAATGATGTCAGAAACAGTTGTAATGTTATTTCTATAAATATCGAAACAAATAAGAATTTGATTGTTTAAAGCACTGTATTTCTTAAACTAAAATATTTTGACATGATCTGAATTATTCACACAAACTTAGCTCAAAATATAAATAACTAAATTTTCAAGAAAGGCGGGAGACATTTTTTCCAGAATAAAACCCTACAAATGCTCATAACTTCAGATAATCCTGATCAATTTTATGTAAAAGATTGATTTTATCATGTAAATCAACCGTTTTGAACATTTATACACCCTACAATCAATAACTAAGCTCGTTGTATACTTTTTCTGGTCTCAGTTCAATCAGTGGTAAGATGCTTTATTAGATTTTTCTAATAAAATAATAATCACTCTGTTTGTGGCATTCCAACTCTTTTCTATAAATTTGTATCACTTTGATATTTTCTACAAAATTGTAGCCACTGAAATTTCCTATTAAATCATGTTATTGACTTATGATGTTGGATTTACGCTAAAGGTAAGACGAGCGTTTTCACAGTGATTTGTATGATTTTGTCTTTGAAAAAACCGTTTAAAAGGTGAAAAAATCTTCAAAAAAAAAAAAAAAATGTTCTAGACCCCCCGGTGGATTATTTCAAATTAGGGCTCAAATGAAAGGGGAAAGTCCCATCTTTCGAATGGTGCAAAAATTAGCGATGCTAATTTTCGAAAAATAAAGTTTTCTCTCAGAGACACCGTGCTGAATTCTCGATTAAAATAGATCCATAATCTGTTTTTTAGATTCCATATTGGTTTATTGAATCATCTGTTGTCAAAGATCGATTTTACTTAAACTGGTAAATATTAAATTTTCCTCATTCCATATCTCCAGAACTAGAGGTGATAAAAGTTTTGAATTCAGGACGCAAAAATCTACGATAATCAGTTAAAATTCCTGTTTCCTGTGTTATCAAATTTCAAAATTAATTCTGAAATTTTCAATTTATTTCAACACTGTTTTGCAAATTATTACCAAATATTTTTCATCAGTTGCATCTAAATTTTTGTTTTTGATTAGGCTGAAACTTTGAAAAAATATTTTAATCTTTATGAACAACAGCGATTTTCCAAAAACTTTTTCAGTTTTCTCAAAAAAATTAAATTTAGTTTCCGTTTTTTTTTTCAAATTTTTCTATCAAATCTTTTTAAAAATCAACCATGTTTTGTTCCTCACCTTGTTTGGATAAGCCTATATATGAGCACCTACCTTCTATTATTATGGAAGTATATAAAAAAATATTAAGGTTTCCCATACATACCAAATTTAAAATTTATTCATGTTAACGATATCACGGTGTTTCTGGAGAAATACTTTATTCAAAAATATTACACCGCGTTGTTTTGCACCTTTTGAAACCTGGGACCTTTCCCTTTCATTCAAGCCCAAATTTGAACAAAAAACCCACCTGGAGGTCTAGACCATATCATTTTTAGAAGATGTTTGCAATATTTTAACAGTTTATTCAAAAGCAAATGCATACCCATTATTGTTAAATCACTTGTCCTACCTTTTGCGATATTCCAACTCCATATGTCCATAACATATGGTCAATCAGCAATAAAAATTTCAATTAAATTTTCGAAAAGAAATAATAATCATTCTGTTAGCGACATAGAAACTCTTTTCCCTCAGTTTGTATCTCTTCAAATTTTTCGACAAAGTTGTAGACAGGGAATTTTCCTACTACATCCTATTAGTGACGTACCGTAGACTGCGGGAACATTGATCACTTTTTTCATTCATTTTCGAATATTTTGAAAGAGGTTGCTTTTTGTAACCCTTACAAATTTTAAATAACTTTCTGACGTAAGGAGTAAAAAGCATGATTGATCATTGTTAGAAAAATATTCAAACGACATTAGTGGCGATCACTAAATAAATGTTTATAACAAAACCAGATTTCATGTTTCGGGGTTACATTGATCACTATTATTGTTTGATGCCAATTAGCACAGACGGCTCAAAACATCAATAACAGTAATTTTTTGTTTGGACTCAATTGAATTTTTTAACGTTTTCTTTCAAAAACAAGTATTCTGAAAAGATGGACAATTTGCTGCATACATTTAGGGGCAAAATTTTTAAATATTTCTCAATTTTTTTTGGCCTCAAAAACAAATGAAATTTTACCATCATGCAATTCCCTAGGTCCTCGCACTGTTCCAAGGTTCTTTTTTTTTTAATGAAACTTAACCATTTGATAGGGTTTTCAGCCATTTGTTCTATACAGGATTTTTCCTGTATAGATAGTCCGTATTGATGTCCGTATTTTTAAATATCCAAAAATGATCATATAATGACCATTAATAACTCTTAAACTATATCAATGCAATGGAAAAAAGTTAGACTTTCCTATTAAACAACCGACTTGCTTCTAAATGCTACCATGAAAAATCTTCAAAAAAAAAAGTTCTAACCCAAGTTCTTAAATGAAGAGGAAAGTCCCAGCTTTCCATTGGTGCAAAAATTAGCGATGTTTATTTTCGATAGTTTAAAATTTGATTCAAAAAATCTTGCAGTCTTTCAAAAATATGTTCTCGAACTGGAAAGCTTCACTTCAGTGAAGTTTGAAAATTCCACCAATTGTTCCTGAAAAGCGATGATTTTTTATTCCATTTGGCGTTTGTAAGTTGTATGAGAGTGATCGATTCAGATGAAATTTTGTACGTTTTGTTTTTTCTATTAATGGATTGATATTAGTAATTGGGGACATTAAAACCTATTTTGATCTATTTGGACCTAATATTGACGGTACACTAAATGAAATCATTCATTTATCAACTTTACCAAACTGTTTGATTTACAAAAAACTTCAATGGCGGTTGAGGTGAAAAATGATAAAAATACTTCCAAGAATGTCGTTTAAAATTTACTTATGCGGTAGTTTTATAAAAAGTATCATGATTGTCAAGAACCTGCTACTGTGGTAAAAATGCCAAAGTTTCGTGACAAAAATTTTTGTCTTCGTTGACTTCAAAAGCCAAAAAGAGTATTCTCGTTTATTTACTTCACATTTTACAGTCTCAGCTAACCGATTTTACATTTGTTCCATTTTTATGATGATTTTTTTTATGTTTTTCAGTAATTCAGTGGCAAATAAAACCAAATCCAGTTAATTTCGAAGTAGCTAAATTTACTAACTAAATTGTCACTTGTTCTACTCAAAAAGGAAATATTGGGTTATAAAAGAGTGAAAATTGCAGAAAAATTGTGCACCACCTTGATTAGACGTGGTATTGGTGAGAAAAAAAAACTGATACAATGAATGAAAAAGGGTGCGTCTACTGAAAGGAAATGTCGATAGTAAAATATGAATATTTTTTCCAAGTTTTTTTTCTTTCAAATTAATGATTTTCTAGATAGATAGGGGAGATGAGGGCATAACGAGCACCCGAGGCATAATGAGAACTACGCTTTTCTACGAAAGTGCGTATTTTCTTAAATAAATTTTCATGAGGATTTATTTCGTACTTCCTATAGTATTAATTTTTCACAAAAAAAGGAACCTCCTTATCATCTTTACAGAGATATTTAAAAAAACTAGCTTGGTTTTCAAGTTACGAAAATATTATAATTTTTGAGCACCACGAAATAAGCTCTTATGATCTTCAAATAACCTTGATCTATAATGTACGCACTGCAACATGATGTTCACATTGTTTCTCAATTTTTACCATCATAAAATTTTTGATTTTTCACTTTTATTAATTTTTTCACACGTTTTTACTTAAATTTGTTGACTAGGGGCATATAGAGCACCATATTATCGAGGCATAATGAGCATTTTCTGCCGTAGAATCTAGCAGCGAATTAAAATTGACTAGTTTTCATCCGACAATTTAGCTTATTGGTAAGGTGTCGGAGAGGTAATCAAAAGACTAGAGTTAGATTTCTGTTCGAGGTGATTTTTTTCCATTCACAATTCATGTTCGATTTTTTTATTGTTACATTATACGCCTAGTAGCATCATCCTCCGAACAAAGCACTTAATGTATGAGCGTGCGTGAATTGTTTGTATTCTACAAACAGACCTAGATTATTTTGTTATTGCTTTGTTTGATGAATCTACGACTCACCTGACTTCATAGAATTGAATTCGCTGCTAGATTCCCCGGCAAAAACGCACATCTTGCTCTGATTAATGGTGCTCATACTGCCTCAGGGGGGGGTTCTCATTATGCCTCCACAGTGGCTGGTTTTCAGCTTTTGGCAAAAATTTTTAAAATGCATTTTTTAACGTTTTCATCTAGTTTTTCACGTCTCAGCCCGTTAGGGAATAGGCTTTTCAAGTGTCTGAACACGAAACAATAATGTAACCTCCATATTATAGCTATTTTCTATGGTTAAATAACCGTTTTCCTTAAGGTGGCCATTATGCCCCCATCTCCCCTACTTTCCCATTTACAAAAAAAACAAAGCATGTAGGCTACGGTAAGGTTGCCAGATTTTTTCAGTACTTATCCGGGCTGGACAAATCCGGGCAATTTTATATAAAAACCTGATAAAATCCAAGTATTTGATTTTAAAATTGTCGTCCAAAAATCCGAGCAATATTCAGAAAACGTTGATCAATACCCAAGAGCTACTCGTCAAAAGTCAAGAAAAAAAACGTAAAAAAAATGTTTTTCATCAAAATTTATCAGCAGATTATTTTTTAAAACTTGATAAAAAATCTCGTTTTGGACGTATAAACTTAAAACTTTTACAAAACAATTTGTTTTATTTTTCTTCCATTTTGCCTAAAAGGTGAATAAATCCCGGCTTTTTTTTTTTTAATATAATTCGAAAAACCGGACCGCCGAACTTTTCCCAAATTTTGTATCAAATATCCTGGCAAACCCGGATAAAACCGGACATTCATATGGAACGAAGGGCCACCCTGCCGGTCACTCTTCAAACCCACCCACACTCGATCGTAGGACCTCAACAGCCGGTGTTTCGGAACCGGAGAAAAACATTGTTTGCCACACTACTTTCCGGAACGGCACCGGTTTGGTCATTTGGCAGTGGCCAGCTGCTGGGATAAGATAACTCCTAACTAGTGTCCGGCAACACTTTGCGCGAGCAACCTCAAGTGGAATGGGGGGATGATTTCCACACCACCGACCCGACCACCGGATGGATTGTACTGGACTGCTCATTGAAATTTCCGACTTGTGCCACAGCTTTGGTAGGACCAAATCATGACCGAGAATAAAATTAAAATGCCTCGTTGATGTTTGATTCAAAATTTTAAGCTGATGGTGGGGATACTTCCCAATTTCGGGCGGGAAAGGGGGGATGAACATTTTTAACAAGCACCCTTTTCCATGGCAAATTTTCAAACAAATTTTCCCGATTTATTCCGATTTACAGCGAACGGCGTGGCTACATTTCGATGATGCAGTGCATCGGCTGGACCACCGGACTTTGCATCATGCCGATGGTTTTCTGGGCTACGAGGGATTGGTTTTGGGCCCTGATGCTGACCACCATACCGATTTTCCTGTTCATCTTCATTCCGCAGTGAGTATTTTCCCACTTATCTAGTTGTTGTTGTTGTTGTTGTTGTTATTGTTGCCGATAGTGGTGTTTGTGTTTTTGTTTTACTCGGTACTCACACACTTTTATGCAAATGCAATCAAATGGTGGCGGTCTGTGCGGGAAAATTCTGTTCAATTCAATGTGGTTTTGTTCGCGAAACACTGTTCGTGGGTTTTTGTGCTTGTGTGGGAGGCACGATGGGAATCGAATTGTAATGATGTTTTATAATTTTTTGTTTCCGTTTCGAATACTCCTGCTCATACTAAACAGTTAAAGCTTTTAGCGTTATTCCATTGCCATATTGAGGCTTAACATTGTCATGTTATTGAAGGAAATCAAAAATGTATGTGACAAATTGTGGCAATGATTTGAAAATAAGAACGATTATTATAACTTATAATTAAAATAACTTTAATTGGACCTTTTTGGGCAAATTTTGATTTTTTTTATCGAGATTTCAAGAATTTTTATTTATAATTTAACTAAATTTTATACTATCACATTCAATTTCAGATGGATTGTGTCAAGTGCTGGAGTTTGATTTCAGAATAAGTTTAAACTAGGATTTCAGGTGATTTTAAGGTTGACGTGGTTGTGGTGAATTTGCATCAAAGATCTTAAGAATTGTGTTTATAATGACGGTGAAGGGTTTTAAAAAACGGCCCATGATTACTAAACACTGCAATTGATGGAGTTGGTACTATTGAATGGGTTATCGGTGCACACAGTTGATTCGATTACTATTCACTGATATGAATCCATAATTTTAGGTACTACCGCAGGCGCAGAAAGATCTGGTAAGTGTTTTGTAATGAAAAATGGAAAAAAAGTGTTCTTGAAGGAAAAAAGTGTTCTTGTGGGTAAACAGATAAACAGAAGTAGAAATGAATATTTGAAAACGAACACAAACACAAAAAGGATCTCAATGAAACATGATGTATCCTCGAAGAGAGTTTTTTTTCTTAACTCTGAGCGTTCATCTTTCGAGGATATGATGACTAGCATCTTACAAATGCTAAAACCACCAACCCGCCGAAAGTGTACTATGTATGCCGTGACCGGGATTCGATCTCATACCCCCTGGCTTAGAAGACTTGAAGGTTATTCTCTACGCCACGGGCGGCGGCTTTCTTTTCAAGTTATGATTAATCATTTTGATCGATGTATACATGGTAATGCATGGTTTTAGTTGAGCGTTTAAGAATCGTTTTAGAAAGGGTTAGAATAAAGAAAGAGATGATTATAAACGAATGTTCATGAAGCAGTCAGTTGATTAACGAATTTTGGCAGTAACGGACGGTTTTCAAGTTATTGTCCGGAAGATGCCTTCGAAGAATCTGATAAAACTGACATTCAACATTTGTATTTGTATTACATTGATAATTGTTGAACAAAAATACTTTCATAAAAAAATAAAAATTGACTTCGAATTGATTTATTATAACCCATGCTTGTTTTGAAATTTCAATTGATTTCCATACTTTTTTTAATTTTTGGCCAATATATAATTTAGATTTCTTATTTTGAATTAGAATAGTATGATACAATCGGTAATGTAAACTGTTTTCTCTCAACTAAAATGTTAAAAAGACCCAATTTATCATGAATGAATGAATGAAATTAATGGAAACAGCATCACAGAAAACCATCACATAATATTTGGGTTAAATCACAGAAATCCAGAATTTTGTTTCTCAAAACTACAGTATTTTTTCGGTAACGTTGCACATAATTCACAGATTTCACAGAATTTTTAAATTTTTTTGCCAATGAAAAATTTTCGTATTTTACTTTGAATTAAAAAAAAAATATGATAATATGGTAATTGTAAGTGATTTCATCCAATTTAAATGTAAAAAGACCCAATTTATCATGAATTTTCAATTAAATTAAAGGAAAAAGCATTAAGAAAACTATCACAGAAATTTTGGGCACATCATAGAAAGTCAGTTTTTTTTTCAAAAACACAGAATTTTTTTCGGCAACTCTGGATGTGACTTACCGTATAGTGGAATATGAAAAATAAAATGATCTTGAATAATTTAAGGTTAATATCTAAATGAAAAATAAAATATATCATCCGAGAATTGAACTCCTGCCATCTGAGTTCTTTCACTATAATCTAACCACTTGACCAATTAAGCAGTGGTAAGATGTCGCTCTAAAACTTGTCCTTAATCGGTATCAAGTATTGCACAATGGGAAAAAGATTGTATAAACCGAGAAAAATTAAAATATCGTTCCTGCTTCACGAACAAAATCTATGAAAAAATACTTACCAGAAGTAAAAATTCCCGAAAAGTCGGTTGGTTATACCAGTTGCGTTCATAAAAGAATGAAATCGTTTGAAGCTGCGTACCATCTTCCAACTTTGACAAGCTGCCAGTTTTCTCTCAATTAATATTTTTTCAAAAAAAAAAAAAAATACACAATTAAGTTGAACTATCCAACTAACGCTCCACAAAGTTTGCAGTCTTTAAAATAACTGGAAACAAAAATTCAGCTTTTCTCGCTGAAAAGGGAAATTTTTAATTTATTCACTAAATTCGCTGTATATTTGAAAATTTTCATTGAGATATCTAAAAATTTGATCTAAAGATGTAACAATGTATAGTCTCGTACTTGGCCAAGTTTCATCAAAATTGATTCACGCGATCAAAAATGACGCAGGTTCAAAAATGAGGATCATTATCGTCCAACAGACGATTTCATTGTTTTTTGGATGGATGTTTGTATTTAAAATTCGTATTCAATGTTTTTGTCGTTTTATCTTTTACAAAATCAAAATTTATCACAAAGAATTATGTAAATTGATAGAAACTTCATTTCTGCTTTGATTAGAAATAGAAAATGTGCCAACAGAACTGGTATTCAAACACAGGGTGAATAAAATGCTCGTTTTGATTCGGTAACGAATTGTTCATCAGTACGTATATTAAGCAGGTTTTACAATTTCTGTTACTCTGTTCTTCTTATTTTGAACTCTGTTGATACATTTTCTATTCCAAAACGAAGAACGGAGAAGTTCCTATCAATTTGCAATATTCTTTGTGATAAATTAAAATTTTGTAAAAGAAAAAGAAAACATTAAATATGATTTTTTTTTTTTTTTTTTCATAGAAACATCTGTCCAACAAAGAATGAAATCGTCTGTTGTTCGATAATGATCCTTATTTTTAAACCATCACCATTTTTGATCGCGTAAATCAATTTTGAGAAAACTTGAACAGGTATGAGACTATACATTATTACATCTTTGGATCAAATTTTAAGATTTTTTAATGAAAATTGTAAAAGATACAGCAAATTTAGGGAAGTAATTCCAAACTTCTCATTTTTACGGGAATAGCTGTATCTTTGTTTTCAGTTATTGTAAAGACTTCAAATTTTGTGGAACGTTAGTTGGATAGTTGAGCTCAATTGTGTAAAATTTTAATGAAAAAAATATCAATCGAGAGAGAAATTACAGCTTGAAGAAGTTGGAAGAGAGTGCGCAGCTTCAAGCGATTTCATTCTTTTTTGAGCGCAACTGCAGTTTCAAATGCGGCATAAGCTCTCTAATGAAGATATAATATCTTTTAAACCCCTATTGGCCCTATATTTTGTAAAAAGAAATCCAGGAAAAAGCTGATTCGGACATTTTTAACTAAACAAGACCTATCTTGTGTGATTTTTTTGTTGAGAATTAGATGGTTGTTGTTTGAGTCACCGACCGCAAGCTTCGGACAATGGAGTTTTCGCTGATTTTACCCTCAATTTCCCTACATTTTTAACCTTCCCATGCCGTTCGGGTCAATATGACCCGAAGCGTACATTTAAAATCTCTTTATCATCATTCCAATATACTGAAGAACTAAGAATTTTGACAGACCAAGTATGTTCTATGAAAATAATGATCAAATTAACGTCAAAAAATTGAAATTAGAGTTTTGAAAATCGGTTCCTTGGGAAATGAAATACAGCTAAGCAAAGCAAAAATTGGATATCGTTTTTTTAAAGTTAGATTTTTTTCTACCGGAAGATCTGAGATAGCGGTCAAAACTTTCATTGGACCCCAACATATCTATACACTGTCGGATGGATGGATTCTTGACAATTTCAAACATCAATGAAACACTTAAATACAGGAAAGCTGTCAAAAGTTATGAGCATTTTAAAAATAAAATTGATTTTTCGGACTTTTTACTTTCTGAACCAGTTTCTGATAACTTGGTAATACATATCGACTTTATTTTAAAATTTTGAGTAATAAGAACAAATTACCTACACAATGAATATAATATCATCAAAATCGGTTAACATTTACAGCCAGGAGAACGAAATCAAACTACAACTCAAATTTCCCCGAAACGGATATTTTGCGAACGGCATGGGAAGGTTAAACATAATTCAGAAAAACGGCAGGTTATGCTTTATTGAATATTTTGAACGAAATGATACCTATCTTATGTGATTTTTTTTTCCGAGAAATCGAATGAAGACTGTTTGATCCACCGCAAGCTTTAGACAATGGAGTATTTGAAGATGTTACCCTCAACTCCCCTACATTTTTAAAAATAATTCAGAAAAAGCAGGTTGCTGCTGCGTTGACAATTTTGAACCAAATTACACTTATCTTGTTTGATTTTTTTTTACATTTTTTTCAAAGAGCTCATAGAAAGCATGTTCGGATTTGAAAGTTTTGAACCAAGTTAGACTTATCTTCTGTGATTTTTTTTTCAAGGTATTAAATGCAGACTGTTTGAGGCTCCGCACGCTTAGAAAAATGAAGCTATCGCTGATTTTACCCTGAATTTCCATACATACCGTAAACTGGGGGAACTTTGATCACTTTTTTCATTCATTTTTGAATATTTTGGATGGAATTGCTTTTTTTAAATACCTAAAAGCTTTAAAACCCTTACTGAGGTGAGGAGTATCAAACATGATCATTGATTGCAGTGAATTCAAACGAAATTTGTGGTCATAATTAAATGTTTGTTACAAAACCAGATATCGAGTTTCGGGGTAACTTTGATCACTTTGGTTTAAATGTATCTCAACATCTTCAAATTTATTGTTTTGATGCCATTTAGCACAGAAGGCTCAAAATATCGATAACAGTATTTTTTGTTTGGACTCGATTGAATTTTTCAACGTTTTCTTTCAAAAACAAATATACTCAAAAGATGGACAATGTTGCTGCATACATTTAGGGGCAAAAATTATAAACATTTCTTTATATTTTTTGGCCTCAAAAACAAATGAAATTTTATCTTCATGCAATTCTCTGAGTCCTCGCACTGTACCTATGTTCTTTTTTTCTTCAAACTTAATAATTTGATATGGTTTTTAGCCATTTTTTCTATACGAGCTTTTTCATGGAAAATGACCGATTTTTTTCAATATCCAAAAATTATCATCAAATGACCATAAAAATAACACTTTAACAAAACCCAAACCAAGAAAAAAGTGGAACTTTCACATTTGACAACCCATTTGCTTCTAAATGCTTAAATTTGATCAGGAGAGATATTTGTTTGTGAGCCTTCAAAAACCAAGATATTTTAAGATTTTTAAATTACAATTGAAGTATTATAAAAAATCTTCTAATAAAAACCCAATTTAGCTAATTTGTAACTTAATTTATAGGCTTTCAAACGTAGTAAACAGTTTTCTGACATTTTAACTTAAAACTTAGTTAATGATGATTATCTGCAAAAATGTCATGTTGATCAAAGTTACCCCGCTGATCAAAGTTCCCCCAGTTTACGGTACTTCAATTCATTCTAAAATTAACATGTTTGGATTTTAATATTTGGTACCGGATGATCACTATCTTGAGTATTTTTTTTCCTGAGGAATTGAATGATGACTGTTTGTGCCATCCAACGCTTTGGGCAATAGAGTTATGGTTGTTTTACCCTCAATTCCTCTGCATTTAAAAAAAAATAAAATAAAATAAAAAATGGGAAATTCACGTACAGATTTGAAAATTTTGGAGAAATTGACCACTATCCACTGACCACTATTGTGGGATTTTTCCTCAGGAATCGAAAGCAGGTTGTTTGCATTGCTTTGAAAATTGAAGTTATGACTGTGCAACCCTTAATTCCCTACATTTTTTTTTTCCAATAGTTGAGAGAACGCATGTTAAGACTTCAAAATTTTGAACCAAATTATTTAGACCTACGTTGTGTAATTTTTTTTTTCGAGGAATCAAATTCAGGCTGTTTGAGCCACCGTACTTTTTGAAAAATGATGCTCTGGCTAATTTACCCTGGGTTTCCCTACATTTTTCGATTCATCAAAAAAAAATATACATTTCCAAACCCAAACATGTGTTTTTATGATTATTTGAAACAGGAAAAAAAATCACAAAAAAGGTTCGAATTACTTATAAATTTTCAAATTATCGTGCTTTTTCTGAACTTTTTGAAAAATGTAGAGGAATTGAGGGTTAAACAGAAATAAATACATTGGCCGATGCATAAGGTTGCTCGAACAGCCATCAATCGATTCCTCAGAAAAAAAAATTAAACAAGATAGTGGTCATTTGGTTCTAAATTTCGAAATCTGAACATTTATTTTTCTAAATTGATTGAAAAATTTGAGGGAATTCAGAATAAATTCAGCTATATCTTTATTATTCGAAGCATGTGGTAGCTCAAACAGGCGTGATTTGACTCCTCGCAAGAAATCACAGAAGATAAATCTAATTTGGTTCTAAGTTCTCAATGAACTGTTTAGAAAAATGAAAGGAATTGAGGCCCCAAACAGCCTTCATTCGATATCTTGGAAAAAAAATTACACGAGATAGATGACATTTGATTCCTTTTTCTGTATTCATTGAAAAATGTAGGGAAATTGAGGTCAAAATAGCCATATCTCCCCTTTTCGCATCTTTTTCCTGGATCATTAACATATTGTTAGGAAATTGAGGGTTAAAAAGCTATTAATTTCTCCGTTCGTAAGCTCGTGCGACGTTTGCGATTTTTTCATAAACTTTGTTCGTGTAGCATGGCAGATATTGAATTTCTTCGCTGTTTATACACTGTTTTGCCTATTTTGTATTGAGTTTAAATCAATTAAAAGGAACTTAGCAGTTTTCTATAGCGGAACCAAACATAAGCGGATTTTTTCAATTAGCTAGCTTAATCAAAATTTAACGATAAATTTAAATTGCTGACAAAAAGTTATCGGACTTTTAGCGGTTAGCAAATTAGCGCTTCTGTGCTGAAAACTGCCTTGTACAAAGCACTAGGAAAATTTTTGAAAAACACTACAAAATCGAATAATTAATTAATACACCTACATTTTGGCATTTTTAATGGGGGTTTCAAAAGAAAAAAGCAGTGCTTACATTTTTTTGGAACTCGATTACAAGGTTGCAAAGATTTGAGGAACTGATTTTGTCTTATTCGGGGAGAATATGTCTTTTTTCTATCCGCTCTAGTTTCTTACATCAAATGGCTACTTTTCAAATGTTTAAATGTTCGAATGTTAGATATCCTTTTCAAGATATTGTACCGATTCCATGCAATACTGCTGGAAATTAGTATAAGCTATTTCAAATAAAGGTTTCAAATCAGTTATCGACTTAATTCGGTACCACTGTATTCGATGTTTAGTTCAGGGCTTTAACTTGCAGACATCGACTCAGGAGGCAACTGACTTGACTTCTTATCAGTATTCATTTAAATGTTTTTTTTTAAATAAGTATTTTTACTCGGGTGCATACAAATATAAGAATTTCTTCGGGGAACCTCAACAAATTCTTGAAATCTTTTATTTTGCATCATTAATTTTCTTATGGACTCACCCTGAAATCCCAGAAAAAAACTCCCCAATCAAACCTTAAGTGTAGCTTAAACCCGCTGTATGTATCTTGTTTCTTAACCAATTTTTACAAAATTTATAGTTTTAGAAGCCTCGTAATGTAGCTCATAAATGTTTATCAGACATCATTCACCTACAACATTTAAGTTTTACGTTATAAAAGTCTAAGAGAAAAAATCCAAAAAATCATACTTCGTAAAAAAAACTGTAGATCAGCTACAGAATGCTCAAAAAAAGTTCACTTAGTGTTCAAAAAAGCTGAAACTAGAAGCTATACGTTGCACATACGGATATTTATTTTTGAAACTTTTTCAATCATTATAATAAAAAAAAGAAGAATAATGATGTAAAAACAACATTTTTCAATCAATGAGCCGTCAAAATTGTTTAAGTCATGCCAGATAAATTTTGAAAAAAAGATTGAAAAGTTGTCGTTATTTGGCACATTTGAAAATTTTGAGATATCCAAAATACGAAATACAAAATTTTTGACAAATTTTTAAAGGTAGCTGTTTTTCGATCTTTGTGTCGATTTGATATTTCTTACATTACGATGATTCCAAAACTATAAATTTTTAACAATCGGTTAAGGAACAAGTGAGATATATTGGTTTTAGTCTTTAGTATCCAATTGACACTCCTGGGACTAACTGGGGTAACGGTATAAATTTCAGAAATTTGATAATTCATGTACCCAAATTTTCGAAAGTCATCCTTATCCTTCGGAACAAGGAGCTTAGTTTAGATCTCTTGAATTTAAGATTCTTTGAATTTTTTTTTCATTTAAACAATAAAAAAAATTTGCCCTTAAGATGAAATAGAAAATGATAAATTTTGAATTGGAAATTTGAATCTCAAATATTTGAAGCTTCACAATTACTCACGATCATGATTGAAAACCACAAAAATTTTGTAAATTAAAAAAAAATTGTTAATTTAGTCAATTTTGTCAATTTTGTCAATTTTGTAAATTTTGTCAATTTTGTCAATTTTGTCAATTTTGTCAATTTTGTCAATTTTGTCAATTTTGTCAATTTTGTCAATTTTGTCAATTTTGTCAATTTTGTCAATTTTGTCAATTTTGTCAATTTTGTCAATTTTGTCAATTTTGTCAATTTTGTCAATTTTGTCAATTTTGTCAATTTTGTCAATTTTGTCAATTTTGTCAACTTTGTCAATTTTGTCAATTTTGTCAATTTTGTCAATTTTGTCAATTTTGTCAATTTTGTCAATTTTGTCAATTTTGTCAATTTTGTCAATTTTGTCAATTTTGTCAATTTTGTCAATTTTGTCAATTTTGTCAATTTTGTCAATTTTGTCAATTTTGTCAATTTTGTCAATTTTGTCAATTTTGTCAATTTTGTCAATTTTGTCAATTTTGTCAATTTTGTCAATTTTGTCAATTTGGTCTATTTTGTCAATTTTGTCAATTTTGTCAATTTTGTCAATTTTGTCAATTTTGTCAATTTTGTCAATTTTGTCAATTTTGTCAATTTTGTCAATTTTGTTAATTTTGTCAATTTTGTCAATTTTGTCAATTTTGTCAATTTTGTCAATTTTGTCAATTTTGTCAATTTTGTCAATTTTGTCAATTTTGTCAATTTTGTCAATTTTGTCAATTTTGTCAATTTTGTCAATTTTGTCAATTTTGTCAATTTTGTCAATTTTGTCAATTTTGTCAATTTTGTCAATTTTGTCAATTTTGTCAATTTTGTCAATTTTGTCAATTTTGTCAATTTTGTCAATTTTGTCAATTTTGTCAATTTTGTCAATTTTGTCAATTTTGTCAATTTTGTCAATTTTGTCAATTTTGTCAATTTTGTCAATTTTGTCAATTTTGTCAATTTTGTCAATTTTGTCAATTTTGTCAATTTTGTCAATTTTGTCAATTTTGTCAATTTTGTCAATTTTGTCAATTTTGTCAATTTTTTCAATTAAGTCAATTTTTTCAATTAAGTCAATTTTTTCAATTAAGTCAATTTTGTCAATTTTGTCAATTTTGTCAATTTTGTCAATTTTGTCAATTTTGTCAATTTCGTCAATTTTGTCAATTTTGTCAATTTTTTCAATTTTGTCAATTTTGTTAATTTTGTCAATTTTGTCAATTTTTTCAATTTTGTCAATTTTGTCAGTTTTGTCAATTTTGTTAATTTTGTCAATTTTGTCAATTTTGTCAATTTTGTCAGTTTTGTCATATTTTTCGAACGAAGCTGACCTAAGTGTTTCGAAAAGCCTACTTTCACTACCAGGAGACGGAAACTCTCCGGAAAAGTTTGTTTCCGGTCAACACGTTTCCAGTAGCTGAGCATCCAACACTAACCTAAATACTAACAGCCGAACCATGTGAACGTATGCTTTAAGCTCATTGAAAATTTCATCGCTCCATTAACCGGCAGGTGAGAAGTAATTGCACAGCTGCATCACTTCCAGCCACGAGTTCCGGAACTGTTGGGTGGGGAGAATTTGGTTCTCCCAAACCAATCCATTTGGAGCATCCCCCAGAACGTATTGCAGGGAACACATTATGGTCCCAGCCAAAAGTTTGTTGAAGCCCACCACATTTTACAGGGACCGATGTGGATGCAAACCAAAAATTTGGTCCGTCCTAGGGATGTTCAGAGCTTGTTATCTTTCCATTTTCCTGCGCCCAACGAATGAATGAAAATAAAAGTTCTAAACCAGTCTTGTTTCTCTTCCCACCCACTTACAATGAAGGTACCTGATCGAATCGCCTCGCTGGCTGGCAACCCGGGGTCACTACAAGCGATCCATGGAGCAGCTGCGGAAAATTGCCTCCGTCAATGGAATCCGGCAGCTGGCCTTCGATGAGCTAACGCTGGAAAAGTTGTTCGCGAATCGGACAGTCGAAAAGGTCTATGGCATGGCGTCGCTTTTCAGCGGCTGGCGGATGGCCAAAAACACGATCCTGTGCGTGTCCTGCTGGTGAGTTTGGCTTCTTTTGATAGGAGCACGCATGAGTGACCTCAAGTATCCGTTAAACTTATTTATCATTATAATAAATAGCATTTACAAATATGTACAAAAAAAAAAAAATAGTTCTACACACTTCACATTATATGGATCTTTTCCAAAGCCAAAATTCTCACTCTCTAATAATGATCCATTATAGCCTGAATAAGAAATTGGACAAATTCCACTCAAATACCTGAAAATTGAAAAAAAAAACATGGTAAAAATTTCCACTAAACAAATCATTGCTAATTTTGGCAACTCTGTAACTTTTTTTTTTAAATTTATTTAAAAGAAGGTTTCAACTCAACAATTTCCTGGAAGACGATAAGAAGTTTTACACTGTGCGCAAAAAGTTTCACTACCTATGTTTTTATATGGGCATTAGACTGAGTCGATTTGGGGTCATTTTGGAATTTCTCAAACCCTGGGGTCTAGAAAGCTTCGTCTTGGTCCAAAACTCATCCATGATTTTTTGCAAAATTTTTAAGTAACCTTCACATGAGTAATTTTGAACTTTTATGTTTGTATGGGAAAATTGAATATTTTGTACTGAACAATCAACATCATTTTTGTTTCGTCTGTGGAGCCGAGCCAAATTATGGTTTTTGTGCAAATTTATAAAATTCTCAAAAGAAATTTTCCACTGAACAACTTTGTCGAAGACCGTAACATCGTATCTTATTAGGAAAAAAAAAGTTATTAGCTGTTTAACAGGGGTATATCTTTTCGCACTGATAAACAATAAATTCAGTTGACATCACTGCAGGGTGCCTAGCGAGGTATTGCGTGACTATTTTCCGTGCAACACTTCGCGAGGCTCAAGCAGTGATGTCAATTGTATTTACTGTAAATCAATGCGAAAAGACATACCCCTGTTAAACAGCTAATAACTTTTTTCCTAATAGAATACGAAGTTACGGTCTTCGTCAAAGTTGTTCAGCGGAAAATTTTCTTTGAATAATTTATAAATTGGCACAAAAACCATAATCTGGCTCGGCTCCACAGACGAATCAAAAATGATGTAGATTTTTCAGTACAAAATATTCAATTTTCCCATACAAACCTAAAAGTTCAAATTTACTCATGTAAAGGTTATTTAAAAATTTTGCAAAAAATCATGGATGAGTTTTGGACCAAGACGAAGCTTTTTAGTCCCCAGGGTTTGAGAAATTCAAAAATGACCCCAAATCGACTCATTCTAATGGGCATGCATATTTTGTATAAGCGATACAAGGAAAATAACAAAAAAACCCGATTTAATACACTTAACAGTGGATTAGAGCCTTTCTTACAGATTCAGAAGATTTTTGTTTTTATAAATAATAAATTGAATGCGGTGTTCAATTCTTGTGATTACCCATTTTAGGCCATTATGGTAAGATGTTATGGTAATGTAATGTTAAATGGTTTCATGTTATTAAAAACCCAAATCTAAATTCTTTTACAATGTATCATACCGAGTGTTACATCAAATTAAATATTACATGAAATGTTAAAGTTCATGTTTTTCTTCCGATTATAAATCATCTTATTTTACTGCTGACATAAATATATGTTCACGTTGAAAAAATTAGAAATGATGTGTAACAACGGTTGGTTTGGTCGGTGCCACAAAAAAATATCTACAAACTTTTGCGAGCATAAGTGTTGATTAACTTCAATCGATAGGTTCCGAACTGCGAAACAAACCAATTCATTTCTTCCCCAAATATTGATAAAAGTTACGACGACTTACGGTTGGTTCTGCTTAGATGCTTCGGTTCTCCGGTTGCATACCTTCCAGGCGTTTATTAGGCGCTGGCAGACCTTGCTTGAGTCTCGCCCAATCCCTTCGCCGCACCGTATCATCTTCCCACATCGGGTGGGCTGTTACTTCCGCCGTTGAGTACGACAGATCTATCCAGTCCTCCACACTGCTTTCAGGCATTGACATTGGACACCACAATTCACTTTTAGCACGCGTGATACAGCTGAAAACAGCTGCAATTCCGCACACTTCAGCGCGCCCGAAGGACGTTTGATGTTCCTGTCCATTCTGTGGACTATCTCTGGTGTTCCATTCCCTTGTCATCGGTTGGCCAAGCGATTGAGAGGGTATTTCCGCACCGGTGACCCCTTCTCGTACTTCGAACCACCGCATCGATCCTAGGGAAACGAAACTGTCCTCCTGCAGTTGGCTAATCCCACAAACGGGACTTCAAAAACGTGTTCCACCACCAGTAGATACGAAAAAACCGGCAGTTGTGCCCTCAGCGGATGAAAGGCGGTGGCCGGTGACTTCGGAAGGTTTTCGAATGGCTCACTCCTTTAGATCGGCACAAACATGTAAGCACCAGGGTCCTGCTGGGGTTCCGATCTATGGGTGCTCCGGAAGAGGGCGCCGAAACTTGCTTTCCTTGGTTGGCTGCTTGTTCGCCGAAGCACTAGGTAGCGGCGTCTGAATGTGCTTTCAGTCAACAGGGAAGTGGCGAGTTGCCCTCTTGGATATCGGAACCGAAAGTGCACAAGGTTAATCTCGAGAGCTCAAAATAGACCGATCAAAAGAAGGGGTCCTGTCAGAGAAAGAGTTTCCGTTCAGGAATAAATATAAATTTGGTTCCAATAAATACTCACGGTTTCAACCCCTTTTTTGATGTTTTTTCCAATTTCGAACAGCTCGTTGCTGGTGGCAAATCGGTGGAGCACGGCTAGAAAATACCAACTGTTTAATTAAGTTATGCAGGTGGAGCTGCCAACTTATTAACCAGATTTGTTTCGTTGTTTTTATTTTCCTTTCCGCACGCCAGACTCCGTTTTCTCAAAGTCGATACGATTTTCTATAACTTGGTTTGTTTCGGTGTTCTCTCCTCCTTGCTTCCCAAATAAAATAGCTTTCGCTCTAGCGTGTATTCATGCTTTTGCTTGAAAGAGTGGGCGATTGAGATGTTTGCAAATCTCGCGTAACATTTCCAAATGGTAAATCTAGTAGTTGATTCGAAACGAGAAATACGAGAAACCACTTTTTGCTCATGAAATTCAACCAAAGTGATGTTGTTTCGAAAACTGTTTTTGTCAAAAATCCGTTTTAAAATTTTAAATATTACCATAGGGGGGAAATTTGGATAATCGAAATTTTAGTTTTGATGCTAAATGACTGAAATGCATTTGGATTTCAATTCATGCATTTTTATATAAATTCCGGATTGATGATGATTTTTGAATTTTGACTGTGACTCTGAATTATGCGACTGCATCTTATGGTAATTCTGAATTTTGAATCCCGATTCTAAATTGTAAATATGAATTAAATTCTTTAACAGAGTAAGAAGCAAACAGTTGCAGGAACCAAGTTCGATTTTATTCTGAATCTAGATTCTGAACATGAATTCTAAATCTGAATCCTGAATCTGTTATCTGAATTTAAATTTTGAACCTGAATCTTTGTTCCTGATTACAAACCCTCTTATCATACTGCCGAAAAAAAAATTATGTTCACGCAGAAAAAAATTCGAAAGGTTATATAAACAAAACGGTTTTCAATTTCCAACTCTATGATGTATGAAATCTACACAGAAATTTTTAAAATATATGTAAATATAAAACAGTTTATAAAAACATACGATTTCATCGACTAATGGAAATGTTACTTTGAATTGAAATTGCGCTTTTAGAAAGTAGTTTTTGTTGTAATAATGTTAGAGAATAATTCTCTCATGATATAATATCAAACTCCCGCCACACACTACACACCTCGATCCAAAACGCAAATGGATTTGGTCGTCCAGCATTTCATCAGAGTCATGCAGTCGTTTCTTTACTGCCAGCAGACAGCCTGCCTAGCCACGCCAAATCGTGACGCGGCATCCTGAACTCTCATCAACCTGTGAATCCCTGGCAGCGTGATCACGCATCAATCGTCTTCACGGCACCGCGCCCAGACCGCATCCAGTTGGAATATTCTAAATCTTTGTAATTTTGCCTCCGTTAGGAGTTGTTGGCAAGCCACAACAACACAGTCAGACACACCTGTTCTAACTGCGCGGTCGTCGGCCGCACCAATAATGAGCCTCAACTGTAACCACCATTGCCTCCAGCTACCCGAAGCCTAATAAGTAGGGAAAGGAGTAGCAGTGGCAATTTACGGCCATACAGCGCACCAGGGGCAAACGAGCATCATTCACCCCGACGATACTAAAGATTTACAGATGTACAGACTATATGACAACATGGTGCATAAGTGATCGCTGTACAGTGTCAGTTTACTGCCCGCAACTTTGCCGACATACGCGAGCATGTGATATCTGTCCGAAACATTATAAATCCGGACTGCAAAGCTTGATTTGGACTTGCGGGACGTACAACCCGCATAGTAAAGTATGATACACTTTAACGTTCGTATTATTCCGTTCTGATTACATAAATAGTAACGTGTCAAATTGCATCTTGGCTCAAAGTGTCTTTGCTAGAATGGAAAAATATTATTTCCGAAAGATACGATGGATATTCTAAAAACCAAAAAGATAATTTTTGCAACGCGATAAAACGATAACGAATTATTTTTGAAAGATTCAATAAATGGTCTAAAAAACAAATTGAGTTTTTTTGCAACACGCCATCAATTTTTCTGCTGTCATGTCAAAGCACGTGGCTGAGTTGGCTCGGGTTGTGCAAAAAATTTCCCTGTTTAGTTCGAGACAATTTTTAATGAGTCGGAACGTTCGGAGATGGCACCTGCTCTGATAACTATGGTGAGTACCTTACTTAAAGTAATTGTAACCAAAAAAGATGCCCATTAAAATTTATTTTTTCTTCCAGGATCGGTAAGGCAATTTAAGGCAGCTTCAGACGAGGACTCAAAATCGCAGCTGGAGCTGCGATAAACAAATCCGACGAGAGCGCAGAAAAATAATGAGACGGAAAAGGTGGCAACATTGTGGCCAGGTAAAGCTTACCCTCCCGATCTACATCCTCGGCACCATCTCAGCATCTAGGGAACGTACTGCCTCAGTGGAACCGCTTATGAAGTGTACGGTTTTGGTGTAGTGTGATTGTGTATATGTTCATTTATTTTAAATGTATTAAAGAATAAATGTTTTAAAATGTACGGTAATTAAATGTCGAATAAATAAACTTTAATAACACAAACTTTTATTTATTTTTTATTAATCTTATTATTAATAATTGAAGATACATCGTATCATCCTCATTTTATGGATAGATCATTAACTAAAGATAACATGTATGATCCAACCGGTTCGTTGCATTTGAATCGTTGTTGAATCGTAACTCTACTTAACAACCCGTTCACTGTATCGTAAAGTGTGTCCAAACGATACCCAAAACGATTAATATAATCATCTTTCAATAATCTGATAACTATTAGGGTAATCTTTTGGGTGTCTCGGGAGGAAGATTACAGTAACGGTTATTTTATGATACTGATTTATGCGGGAAAGTAGCCTCTTTATTCTCGCGAGCTTAAAGCTCCGTTCGTCAAAACCCGTTATAGGTCGGGCAACTGATATTGACACAAAATTAAAACAAGTAATCTATTGAAATTATCAACGGATTCGATTAGATTACACAATTTAAAAATCATTTGAATCTGATTCTGCAGCTACAGCATGAAAAGATAGGAATCAAATATATAATTCTAAAAACAGAAAATGTAATTTGAAACCCGTTCATTTTAATATAAAATCATAAAATCTCATGAATTAGCCCCATGACATTATAATATGTAGAGGTAAATTCTAAATTCAAATTAAGGCGCTTGGGATCAGAGGGGTACAATTATTCTATTTTTTATCAGAAATATGAAGGGGAGAGTGGGGTATCGTGGGTCATGGGGAAACGTGGGCCACTTTTAATATCTCAGATGTGTGTTAAGATAAAAATCTCAAACCAACTATCATCGACGTCGCTTTGCGTGAGCATATATTTCTATATGTTGTTGACTCAATTACGCATCATATGCTTCTTTAATTTATCAAGCTAAAAAAAATTATAAAAATTAACTTACATAATTTAAAAAACACCCACTAATTTCATCGATGGGGAATCTAAAGTGCATAACAAAAATATGCTCATACGCTTATGATCTTAGTTTTGTTATGATCTTTCACGTGGAAAAGGAATTTTTGATGAAACATCAACAACTCACACAAACCCAACGAATTTGCAAATCATAGCTTGTGGTGAATCGTGGGCCACGCATCTTGAACCACCTATATTTTTATGTTTTTATACACATTCAGAACTTAAAATACGTTTTCCCTATCTGTACGATTTTCTTATGCCAAATGAAGGGTTATGAAAAATATTTTGTCCGTCCTATATAAGAAATTTTGCCAAAACGTTTTGGAATCTATTCGATCATACACAGCTCTCTTTTTTATTTCATCATCTGAAATTGCTTAAAAATAACGAAATGAATTCTGAAATCACAGTTTTGGGTCAACTCATAAACTTTGCATGTTATTTGGTCAATTTGGATTTGGTGGCCCACGATTCCCCATCATTTTTCTAAATCCAAAAAATATTGCTTTTTTTGAAACAGTCAGAATTTGGGGAAAATAACTTATTAAAAATTAAAAAAAAACCTCATGGTACCTTGGAAATGTAGAAAACCACACCATTTTTTATTTTAATTTTTACTTTTGTAATAAAGAAGTTATGGAACAACGAAAAAAAGTGGCCCATGATTCCCCACTCTCCCATACATTTTGAATCTTAAACCAGAACTTGAATTCACAACTGTGAATTACAATTCCAAAATCAGATTTGAATCTGATATTATTATATTAATATTATTTTGAACTGAATGATGATTTTTTTAAATTGAACTGTGATTCTGAATTGTGAGTCTGCATTTAAATTTGAATTCTATTTAGATGCTGGTTTTTAAATACAAATTATGAATTATAAAATGTAAATTGAATTTGTATTCTGCGTATGGATTTGAATTCGTTTCACAATGTTAGATTAAGCGTACAATTGGAGAAATCAAAATTCGAATGGTAATCGAATGTATTGGTACGGTTTGAGTAAAATCGTCCAGATCGAAATATTTTGTGCAAACCACCCTCTGCGGCATGGTGTATGGTGCTGTTTGTACAAAGCTCAGGCCATTTACTCAGCCCCAGCCGTATATTGTATATTTTCAAAATCAATTAGAAACATGATTTTTTTTATTAAAGATTACAATATAAAAAAAGGTCTAAAACCATATGTTTCAAATAATTAAACGATTTCTCTGGGTAACCTTTGGAGTGAAGACAGCGAGAATAGAGTATCAATGATTTTAACACAGAGTACAAAAATCGGTAAAATATATTTTCAAATCGATTAAGAACATGAATATAAAATTAAAGATTACAGTATGAAAAAGGTCTCCAACCATGTGTTTCAAATAATTTTACGTTTGCTCTGGGAACAAACGTTGGAGTGAAGACAGCGAGAATAGAGTATCAATAATTCTAGCATAGAGTCCAATGATCAGTAAAATATATTTTAAAAATCAATTAGAAACATGAGTATAAAATTAAAGATTACAATATTAAAATATCAATTAATTAACTCAAGAACAGATAGTTCGAGCTCATCATTTGACCAGTGGTATCTTTTGTCCAAAAATGTCATTGTAATTTCATGGTATGACTAGGAGTCAAGTGCAGCTTGATCTGGTTCTGTTGAAGGTTAAGTGTATAGCAGAACTGGGTTTGTTACACTTGTCATCACGGAATGGCGCAGTTCGAAGAGTTGTTACAGCCGAGTCCTTCGAGCGCAGAATTGAGCATTCCTTTTCGATTCAGGAATAGCAGGGGGAACCTTGGTTTATCATGCCTCCTTGCGGTCCAGTGCTGCACGGAATGATGTTGCAAACTTGGAGGGTTGAGTGCTTGGGAATTTACTACAGGGACCGATAAGTTTTTTTGTTGGATTGGGGCAAGCCAATATGTGGATACTGAACGAACCGACCGTGGTTGCGTATTGGAAAAACTTTCTGGTGCAGCTGAGTTCAGTTTCCTGGTCATACTTCGCACAGGTGCGGTGCAGCCGCCTTGTGGATGTTTGGCGTACAGATGAACAGAGGTCAGCTGATTTTGTGGAGAAACTGGACATACTCCGCGCTGTGTGTGACATGCCTGAGGTGCTGTGTGAGCGAGGAGCGGCAGTCCAGTGTGATGCACGGTTGATTGTTATTGCGCCCACAAGGGGAAGGACCACTGGATCGTTAACGGCAGAAGTTGCTGAGCTGCTGGAGCCATAGATCGGTGAGTGCTCGTTGGGGGCCTTCTGATTGATCGTTGTCCCAAAAGTTTCAAGTATCTTGTCGGCATTCAGTTCAGTTGTTCCTGTGGCTTTCCCGGTTGGTGGTTGTTGTGGCAAACGCGGACAATTTTGACGAAAGATGAATCTGTTTAGTGATGCAGGACTTTGATGTTTTCTTCAAAACGTAAACACGTTACATGCGTTACTCTCGAATATGCACGCTCAGCCAAGTGAACATTAAAAACAAACAAATTAATGCTAAACGTTACTCTCGAATATGCACGATCAAAAAAAGTTAACAATGAACGAGTAACACGATTGGCAGTATAAAATTTTTTGGCAACAACGCAAATTTGTGAGCACGCAAATAAAAAAAAGCAAAGAGCTTATTTCAGTGGCTAGAAAAGTATCGTCAAAAGCCAAGTAAAAACCAAAATCTATTAAGCAGTTGGCAGAATGTACAAAACAGCCCAATGCAGATTACCAAACGGGGACGACTGATTTGAATCCGGTAGAAAAATGTTGCTAGGCTATTTCATCCACAACCAGCATCATGTATGCTAATTATTTTTTCAGCAAGAATTTCTTAAGTTTTTGATACTACTAAAGTTTAAATATTGTACCGGAAAGCAATCCCAGCATGACAGGTGGGAGCCAAACCTGGAGTGACTTTCCAGATGTACTTGCAAGTCACAGAGGTTCATTTTTTCTCTGAGCGACAAAATGACAGACGACGATGTTAACAGACGACCATGGTAGAGGCGGAATACCTGGGTGCGTTAGAATTCGAAACACTTTTACCATAACAGTTAGCGGTAAGAAGTTTGAAACTTTTTTGCTTGAAATTAGTCGAAAAACATTTGATACACCTTTTCCAGACGATCTCCAACCAAAGATGTCGAAGACTTTAGGAAAACGGAAGCGAATGAACGGATGTCGGATACGATCATCGAGCAGGAAGGCCTTTAAAATGAAGTGATCAGTAGCAGTAGCCCGATTGAGAGGGCTAACAAGTTGGCTAACAGCAGACGCAAAATGTCCGATAATGAAGAAATTAAGACCTCCTTCAAGCTGGTCGTAGTGGTCAGATAGATCTGAATAACGCAGTTTGAAATGTGGATCAATCTTTTGGTCTTTCTGGTATTCACTATCATACTGACGTTCAATGCATATATATCATTACTCATCATACCATTACAAACTCGTTATAACCACAATCATTTTCTTATTTTGAACCAAATTTTGATAATTTAATCTTACCCAAATTCTAACAACTACGATTCATTTAAAAATGGGTGTTTGATGAATTAACTTAATTTGATTAACTAAACCGATATGTGAAAATAAAAATAATACTTGTGCAAATCATCCAAACATTTTGTTGTCTTTCATAAGCCAAAATTTGGTTTGTTGTTGGTCAAAATTTGGTAATAATTACAATGCATTTTTGGGCGTGAAACAAAGTTTGAATATCCCAAAGGTCTCCAACAATGTGTTAATAATAATTCAACGTTTGCTTTGTGTAACCTCTAAAGAGCCATCGTTCACCAATTCACCCTACATGTGGAACTAGTTGGAAACTTTCAAATAGTCAAAATGACAGAATCAAATATGTTATAGTTCTCATGGAATTACATTTTTATATCATTCAAGAAGCTATTTTTACAAATGTTGGTGGACTGGCATAAGGTAACCAAGCTTATGCTTTTCAATATGGTGCCACTAACTTAGAAAACTTAAATTTATCTTCTAATAAACTGACTATATAGTTACATGAAATTTATTCTTGAAAGTTTTTATTTAAAAGGTTACAATTATTTTCAAAAATGGCTGTTTTCTGCGGAAAGGTAATAAATTTGATGTAAAATTGATGCAGTGAATTTCACTCTTCCTACCCAATACTATGTTGTGGTGGTATATCTGCTGGCTGGGCTGTACACTTTCTTAATTATTGATCTTTAAAAAAACATACCGACCAAAATCAATAAGAACATGAATATAAATTAAAAGAATACAATATAAAACTTTTTTTTTTTTATTTTAAAATGAGAACTACCATCATGGTTGAAATTTATACGAAAAAAAAACGTTCAAAAGTAACCATATCAAAACATTTTAGATTATAAATTTAAAAAGCATATAAAATGGTTAATAAAAAATAAGTGTGTGAGAGATATTGAGATGGTTTGCTTCGTCCGCCCGCACGCGTCCCTTTGTCGTTATCTTATTCACAGAGCAACCTTTGCTTGCGAATATAGCGTTGAGCGAAACATTGATGGCCAACAATCGCTTTCGTACCATACGATGTTGGCCAGAAGTACTCATGACTGATTCTTATTAATTCGGGGTTGTACCCCTTGGTAAAACCATACACAAATTTAACTATTTGGAGCTTGACTTCAAATTTTTTGAAATGGTTCGGCGTAAAGCTGAACCAGAAACAATTTATAAAATAAAATGACTTCCTAAAGTTTTTCTTCCTTCTACAAGGTTATTTTGAAGGCAGCAATTCTGAGTGGGAGTGAAAGGTGTCGTTCCTCACTTGAACGCATCGATTGGGTAAGGTAGTGAGCGCGCCCATCGTGTAAATGACGTCATGTAAAATATGACGTCATATATACAGTAATCTTGATTTTAGTGATTGCTGGTTGTGGCTAGCAAGCCCAATTGACACGTTTTTTGGAGTGATGATTTGATGATAATTACTATGAAAATTTATTTTTCAAACTATTTTGTTTATTTTTCTTTCTTTTATACATTGAAGAGGGAAAAAAATCAGATTTTTTAAGACAAAAATCATTTTTATTGTACTTCCCAGTTTCGCAAAAACGTAGTGACAAAGTTTATAAAAAAATCACACCAATACATACAAATACACTGACATCGTCTGAACTCGTCGAGCTGATTCGATAGGTACCTATAAAGGTATATCTAAGACCCATAATTAAGGATCTCCCAAATCGACCGATAACTATACCTTTCTGTAAGAAAGGCAAAAAAGGTCCCCAACCATTCTTTCAAATAACTCAACGTTTACTCTGGGAACAGTCCAATGACCAGTAAAATATATTTTCAAAATCAATTAGGAACATGAATTTATAATTAAAAATTACAATATAAAAAAAGGTCCCCAAACATATGTTTCAAAAATTCAACGATTGCTCTGGGTAACCTATTGAGTGAAGACGGCGAGAATAGAGTATCAACGATTCCAGTATAGAGTCCAAAGATGGGTTAAATATATTTTCAAAATCAATTGAGAACATGAATTTATAATTAATGATTACTATATAAAAATAGGTTCCCAACCATATGTTTCAAATAATTCAACGATTGCTCTTGGTAACCTATGAAGTAAAGACAGCGAGAATAGAGTATCAATGATTCTAACATAGAGTCCAATGATCGGTTAAATATATTTTTAAATTTGTATCTATGTTCATTTTTACAATTTTTAGTTTAGTCAATGAAATGTCGGCCTGGTCTACACGCATAGGTGTAATGGTCAGAATCAATTATCAAGGCGAATATAAAATAACGAATACAATATCAAGAACCGGTTCAACTTCAAAGGCTGATCCTCCGGAGCCACTAAAAGAGAACTGAATGTCGAGAAAATTGGCGCTGTCATGATTATTTTGAATACAGCACGTCACTGGTACGGCCGTTCGCAAGCAGAGCTCATTCCGGAGATTTCAATGTAGATCCGTTGCTATCTGTTCGTTCTTTCATGATTGGATATTACAATTTTTGTCCCTGTAAAAATCAAAATCAAAAATCAAATTAATTTAGAATTAAATTTTCATTTAATTTTTCAATACATTTTTACCACTACGAAAACATGCTTCGAATTTTTGTGTGCTTCCATCAGCTGGAACTTGGCCCGATCGCTGTAGTCGTTCGGGGTCATCACCCGGACTATCTGTACAAATCGAGCTGCGTACATGTACTTTTACTAGTGCTTCTTCGGCAGGCTTTCGTAGCTGAAGATACTGTCCGCTTCGCCCGGGAGTAGATCGAGTGATTCGTCCTTTACTGGTACAGCTTTTCCCCATCATTCGGATGGAACCTAACGAACACAATCCTCTCGCTAGTGGGCCTTGTAATCGATAAATTCTAGCACCACTTCGCCACCGTGTTGTATGTTGCAACCCAGTCTGCATTTCTTGTCCTGTGCCTGTTCGGAAGCCTGCGAGCGATGTTGAATGAAGGTAGATCGAGCCTCTTTCAGGGAGGCTTCACTAGACTGTGCCGGAGAGGCTTGCAGCTGATAATGATTGTTTCTTGGCTGAAAGCGAACAAGATAATCCTGCAAATAGAAAAAGGAATGTGTTGTAAACCATGAATGTGAACCATTAATAAATATTTGATGTACTTACGTTCGATTTCGGTGAAGACATCCAGACAGCAGACTAGATTGCCGAAAATGATGTTTTTCATCCAGATGCCTGAAGGCCTGAAGGATTCGACCCGTCGTATTGTCGTAGAAAGTGTTATTTTTATTTTGTTTGCACTCACGCTCCTTTTTTTAAACTCAAAATTAAGTAGTTTTGGTTCAAAACAGCACTTCGGTGGCAGCCCTCAACTTTGAGTTCAACTGGGCAATAGCAAAACTAAGTTCTGATAGGCATACTCAATACTAAGTTCGGCAGCCTCACTCGAATTTATCCTTTTTTTCGAGGGTAGCTTTTTTTTTCTCAGGGAATTAAAGGATGAAAAAAATTTATTGTACCCAGATGTTGCTGTTCCGGTACATTGCATTGCATCCGGTACAATTACGGAGCGGTGAAAAGTTTTGACACTCCCGGTCAAAGAAAACTTCTGGATGTTACTTCCTACGGGAAGTACACAACATCCGGAAGTTTCCGGACATTCCAAGCCGCTCACCGTATGATAACAATGACGGACAGAATTTTACGCTGACACGGTGAGCATGCATTCCGTTATGAAGTTCCTTCATAGTCTTCCGGTAATTGTTCCGGAACGACAAAATTTTGCGACGTGTTCGTTGGTTTCTGTTCCGGTTCGAACTGAACTCGCTAAGTGTTTTCAGTCCAACAAAGAGAGTTCAATTTTTAGTTCATAAGGTCGAACTCAGCTTTGCTCCCTCGCCGAAGGAAAAAAAAGGATGAATTTTGAATTCGCAGTTCGAATTCCGTTTTAAACCATCGCAAGGAGGAAAAAGAGTGCTTAACTTTAAATTCATAAAATCGAACAATGTTTTGAACATCGGTCGTACTTAATTTTGAGTTAAAATAAAGGAGCGTGCATATATTACACGACACGACTTATGCCTAAGACCACTATGGCCCAACTTGGTTAAAATGTTTTCTCTTCAATGAGCTTCGAAAACGATGTTTTTTCACTCCTCGATAAAATGCGTGCTTCTTCAAAATGGCAACGTGCGTGCTCTTCACTTTGAAAATGGCAACGAATGGAAAAATATCTCAATGTCAACTTTTTTAACCTTTTAATATTTTTTACATGAGAACTACCATCATGATTGCAGTTTTTCCAAAAATTCATTCAAAAGCAACAATATTAAAAAATTAATTAAGTAACCATATAAAATGGTTAATGAAAATGAGCGTGTGAAGAAATTAATATGGTGTGCTTCGTTCTCCCACACGCGCCCCTTCGTCGTTTTGTCCTTCACAGAGCAACCTGAAGTATCAATCACTTTCGTACCATGCAGTGTGGGCACGACGTACTCATCAACGACTTCATTAATTTTGGGGTCGTACCCCTTGGTGAAAACCATTTTTATGTTAAATATTTCGGAGCTTCGGTTCCGAAATTTTTTGAAATGGTTCGGTTTCAAACTGAACCATTTAAATGAAAAAATAAAATACAACCTTTGGCCGGGAAATTTTGAACTGTCGTCTTCCTCCCACACGGTTTCTGTCACGATGACATCAAACCTGAGTGGGAGCGAAGCCTGTCTGTTCTCCCTTCCACACATCGACAGGTTCATACTTTTAGATAGCAAGCGCGTATCTATGACGTCACGTATAATTTGACGTCATATATACGATAATCTTGATTTTAGTGATTGCTGGTTGTGGCTAGCAAGCCGAATTGACACGTTTTTTGGAGTGATGATTTGATGATAATTACTATGAAAATTTATTTTTCAAACTATTTTGTTTTTTTTTCTTTCTTTTATACATTGAAGAGGGAAAAAAATCAAATTTTTTAAGACAAAAATCATTTTTATTGTACTTCCCAGTTTCGCAAAAACGTAGTGACAAAGTTTATAAAAAAATCACACCAATACATACAAATACACTGACATCGTCTGAACTCGTCGAGCTGATTCGATAGGTACCTATAAAGGTATATCTAAGACCCATAATTAAGGATCTCCCAAATCGACCGATAACTATACCTTTCTGTAAGAAAGGCAAAAAGGTATCTACATTTAAATACTTTCCCTTGTTTTAATTTTTTTTCTATGTAACCGATGTGCTATCTAGCTTCAAATCCTGATAATTCAAGGCATAAATTAGATCAACAGTGTTGCCAGATGTATTTTTTATGAATTTTTCATGAATTTTGACTAAGTTCGTGAAAATTGCTAGATAAATTCTATAAGCGTGGATAAAGCATGGTTTTGTTAAGTCTTATGAGTGAATGATCTATTTATTGATAGACTCAAGATGAGAATGTTATCTTTATTCATTAGAGGTTGAAAATTAAGGATCACCCTAACCCTCTATGGAGTAGCTTTTGGCTTCGCTTTTTTACTATTTGGCCCCAACATGGTTTAAAGATATCATGAAATTTGGCATATTTTATTAAGAGGAATTTGAAACTAATTTAAAAACGAAAATTGATTAATATTAAGGAGTATAAATAAACTTAGTAGGACAAAACACACAAAAATGTTTATTTTCATGAGTTTCAGAAAGGGTTTTTTTTTAGATATTTAGCCTTGATCTGAAAAACGGATTGTTTTTCATGGCAATTTTTTTTTGATGATAAATCACTGTTCGTGAGTATCAGATGATCTTTTTGCTGGAGATTATACCTCTTCTATAAATTTATCTTTTTCAGTTGCTGAATTTCTATGCACTTGAGTCATAATTTGGATCATTTTTTCTAAGCATTAAGAACCACGAAGAAATCTAAGCTGGGAAATACTAGAGTTATAAATCTCAGAAATCACAAAATGAAATTCTTCTAATTTAGTTTATATAAGCCAAAAATCCACGGTTCAAGGGGCTAAATACCAAAGATTTTATAGCAGCATGTTAAATTATTTCTTAGTCGATATCTTGATAGTTCAGTAATTGACGCATACATTATTTTGGCACATTATTGCTTATATCAAATGTATTGTACTATGAAATATTCCTATGTACTATGAAAATACACGGTTGATAGTTTTTCAATCTCTGGCAGCACTAGAGGTTTGTAATTATTATTGAACAAAAATGTAAACCTGCCTGCGGAAAAAAATATTGGCCAACAATTGAAATTCCATTTTCACTGAGCTCGTTCCATTTTTTTTGTATAAAAAAGTTTTGGAAAGATGTTTCTCATATCAAAATATCAAAGTCATAAAAATTGTGGAATTTTGCAGTGCTGCCAGAATTATCAATGATTTTTTGTATTAGTGAAAATTACACTTTTCTTATAGAATCAAATTTCAAGGTCTATAAGGGCAATCCAGTTTAACTAAAATAAGGTTGACAGAATTTTTTCGGGCGAACAAATCCAGTCAATTTTAGCCAAAAACTTGGCTAAATCCGGACATTTGATTTCAAAACTAAGAAATTTCTCATCAAAAATTTAAAAAAAAATTGAAAATTTTTCCACCAACAGCAGATTTAAAATTTTATTCATGATAATTTTTATAAAACTTGCTCAAAAAATTTCGTTTTGGACGCATAAATAAAAAAAAATTGACATTACAATTTGTTTTTTTTTTTCAAGGTTTGATTTGAGAATAAGAATGAGAATGAACCCGAGTTTTTCCAAAAAAAATCCAGACAACTAGGCCGGACCGGACATTTCATAATTTTTTTTTATTAAATATTCGGGCAAAACCGGAAAAAACCAGGAAACCTTAAGCAAAAACTTTACAGGGATTCATTTATAACTAATTGGACTAAGATTAATAGGAAAATAATAAAAATATAAAATATACCGAGATAAAAAGGGGACCGCTCGTGAAATCAAAACAGGTTACTTTTACCTCGTCGAGTTGAAGTTCACCTAATAGCTAGGTTAACTTTACCTAAATAAAGCTAGAAAAAAAGGTACAATTCACCTAGAAAAAAGGTAAATAGATGGCGATATTTTACAAGTTTCAAAAATAAACCAATATAAAGAATTTTAATATTTAGTGAGAAAAACGATCATTCAGAAGTAGTGAGGGGTGGATGAGAATGCTGCATACTGCATCTTCTCCACTATTTAATCTCATTAAACTTAAAAAAAAAATAAAAGAAAAAATAAAAAAAAAAATCCAACTCATTTTCTACATAAGCTTTGTTCCTTTGATACAACTTTAATCAGCGAAGCAATAATTTTCCATGGGATTTTTTTTGATAAATTTTAGAATTTTGTACACTAGGCAATATAAAAAATCGAATTATGAGCTCATTGAAAAATCTCTCGTTGTAAATGTTAATAATTAAATGAAAATGAACAATTGTTGTTGAAAAGCAGAAAATTTAAAGGTTGCCACAGAGAAAGTTAATTATTTTGTTTTGCGTTTGAAAAAGCAAATATTTGAGTTAAGTTTTTGACCTTATAATAGCCGTGATTTCAAAACAGGTTTTATAATTTTGATTTTTTTCAATTATTCCGTTATATTTTTCAGAATAATAATTTGGAAATATTGTGTTGTTTTCATCAAATTTGCAATTCATTTCTCATTGTGAATTATCGTCGAAGAATTTAATTTCAAAGTCTAAATTTTATTCTGAAATAAAATAATGAAATATGATTCTGATCTCTGAAGCACTTGCAATTCTAGTTTTAATGATTTGCTCTCGAATTTAAAGCATTTATTCTAGATTTTTATATTTTTTTATAATTTGAAACAAATCAAACGAAATATTAACACTTCGTTTCGAACAGTAACAGATTTGCAAAAAAAAGGTATGAATGTTTTCGTGATTTTCGTTTATTCCTTAAAGGGCGCATTATTCCCAATTTTCCAAAAAAAAAAAAACGGAAAGGAACGATCTTTTGGGCCGAAGATTTGGTCTTCCTGCTTTCAGAAAATTTGTAAGATTTTGCTTATCAACGCTAGTTTTGATTTTGTTTAAGTTAAATCAATCAAAACAGGTAGCATTTACCTTTTTAGTCAGTGAATGGGAAAACGGTACAACCTACCTTTTCGGTCAGTTAATCTCAAAAACGTAAAAAAAAAATATTAAAAAAATCGTAATATTTCCAAAGACTCTCCAATTCTTAGTTACTGGGAAATCATAGATTAAAAAGATTAAAATTTAGCAAGAAATAATTACAATATTAAATACGCACAATTAATCCAATGAGTCATTAAAAAATATTCAAAATTATGTTGCTTTGTCTCAACTAGTAATTTGGAGGAATTTAAAGTTTTAGTGCACAAAAATAAAATAAAAAAAATATAAGACTAGATTTCATAAGAAATTAAACCAAATACTAAAATACACTTCTGATCAGATCAGCAACTTACCATGATAAATGGTTTAATTTCACTGAAATATCTTAAATTCAGAAAAATATATTAATTAAGTTTTGAAATTTGAATTCTTGCGGAAAAAAATTCCACAAAACTGAGAGAAAAAATATTTTTTATGTTAAATTCTTCCCACAAAAGTTTATTTTTAAATTTTACAATCATAACTTTAAGTATTAATAATACAAGATGTTCAATTCAGCATTGAAAGTTTATTGTGACAAGTACAGGTTGGGAAATGGGTGATTTCTCGAATGGGCTATAAGTACCTAACTGATAGAAATCGAAAAAAAAGGAATTCCATGTTTTGTTGTAAACTTTTAGAGATCACATTAAAAGTGTTGAAATAAAGCTTTTAAGTTGTTGCTTCTAATTTTTCTAGAACTTTTCATAGATTTACTTAAAAATCATGATCGATTCAAAATGGAACATATCCTAAATAATAAAAATAAGTGAAACGTTAATAAACTTTCAAGTGCTTATTATATAGTTTGAAATTTCAAGCTCTAAATATTTTTTTGACAACAATTTAAATATTAGGTCCTTACAGTAACAAAAGGTAGAAACTATTTTTTTTAAATTCAAGTTTCAAAGAAGATTATGTTTTTAGAAAATAAAAATTCATAATTAAAAAACAATGAAAAACCTCCTTGAAATATTTCAAAATTTTTAATTAATTTGATTATGAAATGTGGTCATTTCATTTCAAAATAATAAAAAAACTATACTTTAAAGTTCGGAATTTTTTTTTTGAAAATTTTTAACAAAATATGAAATCAAAATATAAGTTTTTGATGAATTTAATTGAAAATTTGTCAATAGAAACTCGTTTTAAAAATTATTTTAAGAAATTAATTGATAACTTAAAACACAGCATTTTCGTGCCTGTGTGAATTTGATAAATTTTTGCGTCCTTAGTACGAATTTTTAACTCAGATTTTGTCTATCGCCTCCAGTTTTGATAGTATAGAAATTTTAAGTTTAAAAATGAATCAATGTTGAGTAAATCAATCATTTATAACTGATGACTTACAAATCTACAATCATGAAAAAATTGTTTGTTTATTATACTTCATCACATTAGGAAAAATTTGTGGATCATGACGTTGAAATTTTACAGTTTTTTTTTTAAATTTGTAAGTATTAGTACTGAAGTAAGTTTTTTAATCAAGGTTTTATTAAACTTAACCTAATTTGTTGAATTCTGCAATATTATATGATTTCGCTTTTAAAAATATCAAATGTTCAATTTGGGTTGAAACTTCTTTTAAAAATCGTTTAAATTCCCTTATTTTACATAATGGGAAAAGTAAACAAATAGAAATTTTATCTGAAATTTTTCGCAGAAGTCAAAATTACTTTTTGCATATTTGAACTCAGGGCACCCAATTGAATAATAGAGTTAGCTCTGAAGTTCTTTGCGCCTCAGAAAAATGTGATTTTTGAGGCCTTGTGTAATTTATCGAACTCTTTATCAATGTGGAATTGTACATTAAAAAGGGCATGAAACACAAAAATAATAATTAGACTTGAATAAGTTTTTTGACGAATATTTTATATGGACAGAAAATTTGTTATGATAATTTATCAAGATCTGAGTTTTAATACAAAAGGTTTATTAGGCTGGAACAAATATCAATTTCTTCTTTTGTCACCACCCCCCCCCCCCCCCCCTTCGAAATTTTCAAAAACCCTAAGGGGGAAATAAATAAAGTTTGAAGTAATTTATGTAAATTCCTATAAAAAATTCCAATATCTGAAAGTTTACAAGACTTAAAATTAAATTTATGAAGATGGGAGTTATTTCACCTTTTGTTTTCTTGATTACATCGAATTATTAAATAAAAAATTACTTGATTTATAGGTTTTGTGCAACAATATAATATGAAATTTTGTTGCATACAAGCTTCCGAGTAATTTATTCCAATTTATTTTTTTTCGCATTATTTTTTATGACCCCCCCTCCCCCCCCTTGCGATGTTCCAAATCCGAGTGACAAAAGAAGGATTTGAACTTTGTTCCGGCCTTATTTGCAAATTTACAATCACAAATAAGTATCGATGTTGAAACGTGATTAAGCTCAAAATTCCAGGCAAGCCAATTTTAAGACATGTTTATTAACACCTATTTTCAAACATCTTTTGCGATCAGGAAACACCCCATTACGTCCGTAAATTATTTTCTTGAACGTAAATATGTACATGGAATTAATCTTCTAAGGGGAGAAGGGGTGTTAATCCCCTAGATCAATTTCCTCTGACAAAATCTCTCAACAGAGAAAATTTTTACTATTTTAATAAAAAGTGTTAAAATTTTACATTAGAGTGCCCCAAATGACCCGACATTTGAAAAAGTTATGCGCTGCAAGCTTAAATTGATCCTACGCCTAGCAGAAGATCTCATGCCAAATTTGGGCCAAATCGAATCACGCGAAGGGGTCGCTCAACAATCCTAAAGCTTGTATGGGATTTTGAGACGATTTTTTTCGGGAGGAACATGATAATCCAGTTTTTAGACTTCAATAAATCCTTATTTTCTAACCAAAAAAAAAACTGTTAAATTCAGAATTGGAATTTGATTTTCTCCAAAGTTTTTTTTTCTGATGGATGTAAGACTTTAAAAAAATCTTATCAGTGTTACTCCCTTTGCAAAAATATCTGACCATTTTTGAAAAGATGTTGATAGGATGAAAGGATGCAAAGATGTTGATGCAAGTCATTTACATCTTTTCATAATTCAAATTATTCGAACCCAAAAAAATAACACTTAACAGTTTTTGCATGATATTTCTAAAAAAATTTTTTTAAGCGCAGCATGTTTTGATTTAATTTTTTTCAACCATGTAAACACACTTGTGTAAGGCACTACCCGGTCAGTATTAGAAATGTTCTTCTTTTGTTAAATGATGATTTATAATTTTAGTTTCTTAGGAACACTTTTAACTGTATATCAGTGCTATATAACCGATATAAATAATATTTACCTCGCTTTTTTAGCATTGAAGACGCTTCGCTGGTCTCGATACCCTTACCATTTGCTTACCAATCTAACGCTGTTACTCGATAGACTAAAACATAGATAAGTAAACGAAGTAGGATCAAAACGGAAGAGTCGATTATCAGGCACCGGTTTGCTGAAACCTTTCTTCGTCTTTTCCCGCCTTCCTAGGATCGTCGGCACCATTTCCTACTTTACGTTGGTCCTAATGGCGGCCAAGATGGACGGAAATCCCTTCCTGAATTTTGTGTGGCAATCGGTAATCGAGCTGCCGGCCGTTTTCGCCGCAAAACTGATGACCGACTCGTTGGGCCGCCGATTTACCGGATCGTTGGCCTTTTCGTTGACCAGTTTGCTGACGATTCCGATTTTGTTTACGATTGTTAACTCGGAACTGGGAAGCGTAACGATGGCGCTGAACGTGGCAATAAAAATGTGTGTCGGGGTGACGTTTTTTGCGATTAACTTGCAATCGATTGAAATTTATCCGACCTGTCTGAGGCAAACTGGACATGCGCTGGCCTCGATCGTGGGCAATTTGTTTGGGATGCTGGGACCGTACATTGTGTATCTGGGGACGGAGTACGACATCCGGTTTCCGTTCATCGTTATTGGATCGTTGTCGGTGATTGGAGCCGTTTGTACTGCCTTCTTGCCGGAAACACTCAACCAAGCGCTGCCGGAATCGGTTGAACAGGCCCGGAAGTTCGGCAAGAATCAAAAGTTTTGGTCGTTTCCCAAGAAACAGTCTGGGGATTCCAAACCGAATGTCGTGGCCATGGAACTGGAGGAAAGCCGGCGGCTCAACAGTGATGAGATTAATAGCCAATAATTTTTTATAAAGAGTATTATAAAATTTAAAGTGCCTGAAGCGATTGGATTATAACTTTTTAGATGACATTTTTTTTTCAAAATTGAATTAAAAAAAATTACATTCCTATACTGTTAAGATTTTTTTTTCCATTTCTTCCTAGGATCGTCTGTTGCATAACCTACTTCACGTTGGTCCTGTTGGCCTCTCGGATGGATGGGAATCCGTTCCTGAACTTCCTGTGGCAAAGTGCGGTGGAGCTGCCGGCCTACAAAATCGGTCAGATCATGTCCGACAGTTTGGGCCGTCGATTCTCCAACTCGATAGCCTTTATTTTTGCCACCTTGCTCTCGATTCCGGTACTCTTCATCGTCCAGAACGCCGAGTACGAAGCCATGACAACGGCCCTCACGATTACGATCAAACTGTGCGTTAGCATCAATTTCTTCGCCGTGAATCTACAATCGATCGAGATCTATCCGACCTGTTTGAGGCAAACGGGGCTTTCATTTGCTGCCATTGTAGCTAATCTGTTCGGAATTCTGGGACCCTATGTGGTGTATCTAGGGACGGAATACGACCTCCGGTATCCTTTCGTCATCATCGGATTGCTATCGGCTTTCGGGGCCGTTTGTGCCATGTTCCTGCCGGAAACTCTTCATCAAGCGCTGCCGGAATCTATCGAACAGGCTCAGAAGTTTGGCAAGGATCAGGGCTTCTGGACCTTGCCCAAGAAACCCAAAGGCTACGGAGGAACGGTTGAACTGGGGCAGGAGCTGGAGGAAGGCAAACGACTCAAGGCGGCTGATAACCAAGACGAGGATGAAGCTCGGGGGTAGATTAAGCAACGGTAGATTAAAATTTTTTTTAAAGAATAGTTTCAAGGCAGTCTTTTACTTCCGATGACATTAAGGATAAAAACTATTTTCTGTTTTATTCTGTAAATAAAATAAAATAAAAACTATTTTCTGTTTTATTTTTTGCGTTTAACTCATAAAACAAAATGACTCAAAAGTTTTTTTAAACACGGTGATACGTACCTTAAAAAATTGTCCAAAAATATGTAAACCGTGCTTATTGCAAAAAAAAATCTAAAATTTTTGACCATTACGAAATCGTTTGAAAACTTTGAAGCTGGGGCTTAAATCAGTCCTGAAACTGTGTTAAGAGTCAGAGTGTCAAATCGGACATGCAACTGAACCCTGAGACATAAGACCTTGGGCATGAGATTTGAAACCGACGATATCAGAACTGAGACTTGAGACACGAAACATAAGACATGAGACAAGCGAGACACGATTCCTGATGCATGATAGATGAGATCGGAGACTTGAGACCTGAAAATTGGGACTGAGACTTAAGATATCAAACCACCTAAAACATGACACATTAGACTGAGTCAATTTGGGGTCATTTTTGAATTTCTCAAACCTTGGGGTGTAAAAAGCTTCGTTTCGGTTTAAAACTCATTCATGATTTTTTGCAGAATTTTTAAGTAACGTTTTCATGAGAAAAATTTGAACTTTTAGGTTTGTATCGGAAAATTGAATACTTTGTACCGAAAAATAAACATAATTTTGGTTTTTTTCTGTGGAACCGAGCCTACTAATGGTTTTTGTGCCCATTTATAAATTCTCTAAGAACATTTTTCGGTTAAACAACTTTGTCGAAGACCCTAACTTCATATCTTATTAGACAAAACTGTTATTAGGTGTTGAACTACTTTTCATGCAATACTTCGCGAGGCAGTAGCAGTATTGTCAATTGTTTATCAATGCCAAAAGACAAACCCTTGTAAAACCGCTTATAACTTTTTTGCCTAATGAAAAACTAAGTTATTGTTAAGCTGAAAATTTCATTTAGAGAATTTATAAATTGACTCAAAGCCATCTGCAGGCTCGGTTCCAAAGAAGAATTTTGACAATTTTGACAATTTTGAGAATTTTAACAGTTTTGACAATTTTGACAAATTTTGATAATTTTGATAATTTTGACAATTTTGACAATTTATACAATTTTTAAAATTCTGACAATTTTGACAATTTTGAGACTTTTAACAATTTGGACGATTTTGACAATTTTGACAGTTTTGACAACTTGGACAATTTTGACAATTTTGACAATTTTGACAATTTTGACAATTTTGACAATTTTGACAATTTTGACAATTTTGACAATTTTGACAATTTTGACAATTTTGACAATTTTGACAATTTTGACAATTTTGAAAATTTTGACAATTTTGACAATTTTGACAATTTTGACAATTTTGACAATTTTGACAATTTTGACAATTTTGACAATTTTGACAATTTTGACAATTTTGACAACTTTGACAATTTTGACAATTTTGACAATTTTGACAATTTTGACAATTTTGACAATTTTGACAATTTTGACAATTTTGACAATTTTGACAATTTTGACAATTTTGACAATTTTGACAATTTTGACAATTTTGACAATTTTGACAATTTTGACAATTTTGACAATTTTGACAATTTTGACAATTTTGACAATTTTGACAATTTTGACAATTTTGACAATTTTGACAATTTTGACAATTTTGACAATTTTGACAATTTTGACAATTTTGACAATTTTGACAATTTTGACAATTTTGACAATTTTGACAATTTTGACAATTTTGACAATTTTGACAATTTTGACAATTTTGACAATTTTGACAATTTTGACAATTTTGACAATTTTGACAATTTTGACAATTTTGACAATTTTGACAATTTTGACAATTTTGACAATTTTGACAATTTTGACAATTTTGACAATTTTGACAATTTTGACAATTTTGACAATTTTGACAATTTTGACAATTTTGACAATTTTGACAATTTTGACAATTTTGACAATTTTGACAATTTTGACAATTTTGACAATTTTGACAATTTTGACAATTTTGACAATTTTGACAATTTTGACAATTTTGACAATTTTGACAATTTTGACAATTTTGACAATTTTGACAATTTTGACAATTTTGACAATTTTGACAATTTTGACAATTTTGACAATTTTGACAATTTTGACAATTTTGACAATTTTGACAATTTTGACAATTTTGACAATTTTGACAATTTTGACAATTTTGACAATTTTGACAATTTTGACAATTTTGACAATTTTGACAATTTTGACAATTTTGACAATTTTGACAATTTTGACAATTTTGACAATTTTGACAATTTTGACAATTTTGACAATTTTGACAATTTTGACAATTTTGACAATTTTGACAATTTTGACAATTTTGACAATTTGACAATTTTGACAATTTTGACAATTTTGACAATTTTGACAATTTTGACAATTTTGACAATTTTGACAATTTTGACAATTTTGACAATTTTGACAATTTTGACAATTTTGACAATTTTGACAATTTTGACAATTTTGACAATTTTGACAATTTTGACAATTTTGACAATTTTGACAATTTTGACAATTTTGACAATTTTGACAATTTTGACAATTTTGACAATTTTGACAATTGTGACAATTTTGACAATTTTGACAATTTTGACAATTTTGACAATTTTGACAATTTTGACAATTTTGACAATTTTGACAATTTTGACAATTTTGACAATTTTGACAATTTTGACAATTTTGACAATTTTGACAATTTTGACAATTTTGACAATTTTGACAATTTTGACAATTTTGACAATTTTGACAATTTTGACAATTTTGACAATTTTGACAATTTTGACAATTTTGACAATTTTGACAATTTTGACAATTTTGACAATTTTGACAATTTTGACAATTTTGACAATTTTGACAATTTTGACAATTTTGACATTTTTGACAATTTTGACAATTTTGACAATTTTGACAATTTTGACAATTTTGACAATTTTGACAATTTTGACAATTTTGACAATTTTGACAATTTTGACAATTTTGACAATTTTGACAATTTTGACAATTTTGACAATTTTGACAATTTTGACAATTTTGACAATTTTGACAATTTTGACAATTTTGACAATTGTGACAATTTTGACAATTTTGACAATTTTGACACCAATTTTTCAAAACAAAATAATCAAATTTTCCATACAAACCTTAAAGGTCAAATTTACTCGTTTAAACGTAACTTAAGAATTCAGCAATAAATCATGGACGACTTTTAAACCTAAACCAAGCTGTTTATACCCCAGAGTTTATTAAATTCAAGAATGATCTCAAATCAACACAGTCTAATAGCACATGACACTTAATACATGAAAGGACATGGAATGTGAGAATTGAGACGAGAGGAGTATGTAATACAGAAGCAGTGAGAAATAAGACGTGAGAAGTGAGACATGATCCATGAAATGAGAGACATGAGAAGTGAGACATCAAAGGTTAGACATGACCAGGGTTGCTAGAGGGTATTCAAAAAAATCAGTGTCGGCCTCATAAAAAATCTGTATTCATCTGTATTTGAACTAAAACTTCTGTTTCTGTTATCAGTGTTACTTATTTGCTAAATATTCAAGCTGGAAATGTGTTTAAATGAATTTAACGTACTCAAAACGCATAAATTGATAAATTTTTCCATTTATTGAACATAGTCTAAAGTTTTTTTAAATATATCTTTGAAAATTTGATCTTTCTGCCAAAACTCAATAATCCGAATGTTTCTAAGTAACTTTAAGAGAACTATTGCATTACCAACCATTCCAATCAAAACCTTTTGAATGATTTGTTGAAATCAATATAGTAAATCTCTTAATCTGTGATCAAATTTTTTAATTTTATTCAAGATTTCAATCATGATTTAATAAAGAAATGGCATTTTAACCTTATTACCAGAAATTGATTTCATGAATTCAATACAAGAAGCTCTATTGATTAGTATTTTTTAAAATCATGTTTTATAATATGAATAAAACCAAAAATCAGCATATCATTCCCAAATTATGATTTTAACTTGCTTTTAACGTAGTGCATTAATGGTTGTTGAGCCAAAACTTTAAATCTATATTAAAGTAAAAAATTGGAAATGCAATCGAAATACATTAAAATAAAACATAGAGATATTCCATAACCCAAATACGATATTTTAAAAGTTTGATATTTTATAGCATCAGCAGCATTTTAAAATATAAAGCTCATAAGCTATATTTGGAATTGACTCATTGATTTTCACAAAAGATTAGGCCCCCAATTATTTTATGTTATAATTCAATTAATTAATCACAACTTATCGCGATGATAAAAAAATACAAATTTTAGTCAAAAAATAATTTTGAATGTTATTTTTAACTTCGAAATTTTCCCAACCTTATAAATATATCTTCGGTAATATATACGAAACTTGAATTCTGAATACAGAATACACAAAAGAAAACCAATTCTGGTTCCTGTGTTTCAATAATTGATTTGGAGAAGGTTTGAGTTTTTTTTTTAATTATTGTTATTTATAGGAATTTAACCCATTAACATCATTCTTCCTCGGAAGATTTTGGGGTTTCTGAATCGAATCATTCAAATAACAAAATTAAAATTTTTCTTTTAAAACAGATAAACTTATAAACCTACATGAATACATACATCACATAAACATTTCTGTTATCCTTCATTCATACTAGTACATATTCAAATATTTTGTCTAGATAGTTAAGTTTCAGAAATACAACGCTTTAAAAGTTAATTAATATCTATTTCTTACATGATTTTAAAAAGTCTTTGAGTATTTGATTTGAAGATTTTAACTAATTCAATAGCTTTGCTTAAGACTTCAAAATATTTTGACTCATGTCTCAAGAACTATCGAGGGTTGATTTTTTTTTCATTCAAATTTTTTCGACAAAACGGAAAATTTAATCATTTTTTTCTAAGAAGACAAAATTACTTGCGGTCTTCAAGTAAGTTTCAATTATTAAACTTTATTTTTAATATATTTGTCATGTTCTATAGTTTTGTCACAAAGTGCACAAATTTATTGAACGAATTTTCAACCTATTTCCAACATACATATTAAAAATGAAGCTAATATTGCGTGAATTTTTTTGCCTGGTGTTATCAATATAAATTTTCAATCTTATTTTTAAATCCTAAGCACATTTAAAACTTATTACCAAAAATCTCGTCTTAGACTTGTCACCTGATGTTAAATTTAGAAAAATAACTCAAAAACTATAAATACCTATAACCATTTTACATTTTTCAGCAATATGAAACACGACACATTGAATGAAGAGAAAATAAATAAAATATTAGGTTCAATGATTGTCGAGATGTAACACGACTAATATTAATCCTTTTGATAAAATTTTATTAATGACTTACTTTCAAATCAGTGCATAAATCAAAAAGACAAATCATTTTTATAATCTAACAAAACAAGCGAATTAAATTTCAAAAAATTTTACCTGTACTTATGAACTAAAATTCATTCCAATCAGTGGGATAACTATAAAAAATAAACTGCTTATCGTATAAAAATTTGAATTTACTTTAAAATTATAAAAAGTCCCTTTCTGTCCAACCTACTCAGATACTCAGAAACTAACTTTATTCAGTTGTAATCTTAATGAGTTTTGAATTGAAAATCTGACGACACAAACTTAATAAAAACTGAAATTAAATTTGTTTGCTGTTGCAAGTAAAACAGTATTTGCGGTATACTGCTAGTTGGAAAGATTAAAAAAAGATAAAACCTGTATAAAATCTGTATCTGTATCTAATCTGCATTGACGTTGAAAAACTTGTATAATACAGAAAAATCTGTATAAATGACCCCATTGGACATGACAAGTGTAACGTGAGAAGTGAGAAGTATGACGTGAGAGGTGAGATATGAGAAGTGAGAAGTGAGAAGTGTGACGTGAGAGGTGAAACGTGAGAAATGAGACGCGAGAGGTGAGAAGTGACATGTGAGGTTTGAGACGTAAGACGTTACAAGAGAGAAATGAGAAGTGAGACTTTAGTCCGGCATCAAGCCTTACTTCTCATGTGTCACGTCTCTTGTTTCATATCCCATATCTCATGTCTTATTTGGATATTTGATACAATATATGGTCGGGATTCGACCAGACCGAACTGAACGCCATCAGCTTTTTTCCGAGTCACTCGAGTTTTATGTACAAATATTTTCAACAATAGTCAAAATCAGTAGAACTAAAAAACCAGAATCAATAGTTTATAATCCAAGGAATGCATTCCAGTGAATTATTTCAGATTTTTCGGTTTCGCATAAGAATAAAATGAGTTTCAAAATCTGCAGTAAAAAAAATTTCTCATGGCGTTCAGTTCGGTCTGGTCGAAGGCAGGCCATATGGGAACAGTCTGGCCCGGTCCAGTTGCCCGGATTTATTTGAAAAATGCCCGGCTTTTGCTCGTATTTTTTCACTTAAACATGAAATGTTGTAATTTTTTTTTATTTAGCCACCGAAGCAAAACTTTTCGAGCAGTTTTTGCAAAAATAGTCATGGAAGGCTTTTTAAAACCTAAAATACGATTTAAAAACGGATTTTTTCATTTTTTTTTTCTATTTTCTTTGGTATCTTCTGCTTCTTGTACGTCTTCAAGGAGTTCCTCGCCCCGATTCTCTGAATCATCTCAATGCTGGTTTTGAAATTTTTAGCCAGTTCTCGCGTTGATACCGATCGGTTACGTTTGATAAGAGTGACTACTTTAGCATCCAACTGAGGTTTTCTTCCGGATCTAGGCAGAACCTTCAAGTTCGACTTGTTGCCATATTTGTCGATGATATTTTTCACGCTTGTGTGGTTTTATTTGAACCGTTTTGCGATTTGGTCGTATGTAGCACCCTTTTCAGTGCACCAAGTGTGCAGCATTTTTTTTTCTAGTTTCAAGATCAATACGAACCATAGCGAAGGTGAAAAAACTAGTCCAAACAGGCTATTTTAAGCATATAAACAAACTTTTGTGGCCTGAACACCGAAAAAAAGTTGACCCATTTTTAAGTAACCTAATTCGCGAAAACCGTGTAGAGAAACCGTGCTTATTGCACAAAACCGTGTTCATAAACAAAATCACTCATAAAGCTTATAAAAACCTTGGTGAGTATGAAACAAACCACAACAAACCTCCGGGACTTCCTATTCAAACAGAATTTAATCCCCAATGAATTGGGAGAGTTCAATAAATGAAATGGAAAACCAGGTAATTAGTGCTTTGCTGAATGTGATCCGGGATTAGCGCAAATTTATCGCTATGGATTATTTGTGATAAAAGCTTTCGATTGTTTCATGCTCAAAACGTCAGACCATTTTGTGTCATTAATATTAAGTAGTTAATTCCATGGGTAAGTTTCGAAAAAAAAAAACACCTTTAATACAAAAAGTAGGTACTAGAAGAGTATGAAACCCGTTTTTTCCCACGGTTACTAGAAGAATCATTTTCCCCTCATCCGGGTGATGATCAATTATCTGATAAGGCACCGTGTCATGTTTGCTTGCTGCCGAAGGAAAGCCAAACAAAACCTGTCGCCATTCATAAAGAAACGGCTTCCAAAAAATGTAGGCCACACAGTCTGGCTGGTGGCCCCGATTTTTCGCAAATTTTCATCATCAGTGGAGGAGGCCACCAGAAGTTGACCGGTGATAATCGAGGAATTTTCTATCTATCTATCTAAGTCAGTGTAGATGACTTCTTAAGGACAGGGTTCTGGTTTAGAAGAGTTCTTTGAATCGTTGGGAAGAAAAAAGAATAAACTACTCAACTCAAGATAGGTACACTTAGAGCCGACTTCAGGAGAAAAATCAGGACACACTGTTGTAACAAGACAAAGGAATTCCAATGAAGAAGATTTTTATCGATGTTAAGCATCATCTTTGCTCATCATTATGTCTTTCTTTACAGTTTCATAGGAAAACAGGGAAAGGGTTCAGGAAGAAAAAAAAAGGCTTGGAAGCATAAAGAAGCTTTCAAATTTGAGTTAAGGCTTTTGAAATTCAAAATCCGGACAAAATGACAAAAATGGCAAAAATGACGAAAATGACAAAAATGACAAAAGTGACAAAAATGACGAAAATGACACAAATTACAAAAATGAGAACATTAAATTACTTCCTAAAACTGACGTTCCTGACAAAATTATCAAAATTCGAAAAAATTACCAAATTGATCAAATTGACAAAATTGAAATTGTTGGTTAAATTGACAAAATTTTCAAAATTGCCATCTTGACAATTAAGACAATAAGGACAAAAATGAAAACATTGACAAAATTGAAAGCAATTATGAAAGTGACAAATATGAATAAAAAAAATTGAAAAAATTGAAAAAATGACCAATTTATCATAATCACAATTTGTGTAAAATAGCAATATTGGAAAAATTGTAAAAAATTGACAAAACTGACACAATTGAAAACATTGTTTTACTATTTAATTTGACTCAAATCCGCTCTTGAGTGTCAATATGACTTTTTGAAGGTAAGCAGCATGTATTTTTATACAGGTGCATACAAATTAAAAATTGCTTCGAGGATCCTCAATAAATGAATGAATGAATCAATGAATTCTTCACTTTCTTACATCATTACTTTTTTTATAGACTCACCTTGAAAGCTCAGAATAAAAAACTTCTTATCAGACTTTGAGTGTCAATTTGACACTCCTCGCTTAAAACCGCTATGTCTCTCATAATTTAAAGCCGATTTTAACAAAAATTTTAGCTTTACGTTGCACATCAAGATCCGGATTATTTTATATTTTTTTATCATAATGATCACAAAAAAAATGTAAAAAATGGCATCAAACTATACTTTTCTATCAATGAACCGTCAAAACTGTTGAATCAATCCAAATAAATTTTGAACAGAAGATTAAAAAGTTGACGTAATTTGGTAAATTTTTGCATCTTTAGATTTTCAAAATACAAACACAGAGTTTTGACAAATTTTTCAATGATAGCACTTTTTCTAAATTTTTGTCACTTAAACTCAACTTTGCTCTGAATTTTGTGTATATTCACGCAAGATTTTTTTCAAATGAATTTCTATTCATCAGAAAGGAAATTTCATATCGATCCTAGTGGTGTATTGAAATTAACGCTGCCATACTCTACATAAACAAATGAAACTATGACATATTTTCTGAACATTCCGCTACCGCTAGCAGCAGCTTGTGAAGCTACCTTTCTGGTGATTATAAATTTATTACGGAAATTTTGCTTGAATATACTCAAACCCCAGTGCAAAGTTGAATTAAAGTCTAAAAAAATCTGAGAAATTGCAAATTGACAGAAGGCCCGAGAAACAGCTACCATTGGGAATTCGTCAAAAATTGTGTGTTTAGTATTTTGATACGAATCTAAAAATTAAAAAATGTCCCAAATTCCGTCAACTTTTCAATTATTTTTTCAAAATATATCTGGAGTGATTAAAACAATTTTGACGATTCATTGTTGAAGTCGCGAATGACATAAAGAAGTTAAAACGACTATAATCGAAACAAAAAAAAAAGATTCATTGTTTGGAAAGTACGGTTTTAAACCACTTTTTAACATTTTTTGTGGTGACGAATTTATATAAAAAAAATTCTTATGTGCAACGTATAGCTTCTAAATTCAGCTTTCTTGGACACTAAGTGAAATGCTTTTTGAGCATTCCGTAGCAGAGCTTCAGTCTTTTTTCTGAAGCATGTTTTCAGTTTTTTTTTAGACTTTGAATAACGGAAAACTGAAGTGTTGTAGCTAAATATTTTCTGGAAAACATGTTTGCAATTTTTTATGTAGCTTTGAAAAATAAAAAGTGGATTTTCAAGGTTTCATTGAGAAGAACAACTTTTTGTCAATACTTAAATAAGCAAAGAATAAGCTATTTCTTATTAACCACAAAATATTCAGAAATTTAAGTAGGAGATTAAGTTTGCAGTTAAAATCAGATTTATTTTCTACGTTTGTAACCTCGATTAAAATTTTACGAATTTTGTTAAGAATTGATTCTCAACAATTTGCAATATATATAAAGTTAACCAATGATCCAATAAAATGAATTTACAGCTTAATTTTGGCTTGAAGATTAAGTTCAAGTTCTATGACCATTATAAATAAATCATTAATAGAATCCTGTGAATATTAAAAAAAAATGTTATCAGGATTTTTCATAGAACGAAATCTTCAATATGCATCCCAATTTTATTGTGTCACCCGAATGACAATTGTTAAAGGGTCATTACGAAATATTTATAATAATAATAATCCTAATTTTATTTTATATATGTGGTCTCTTCTGGTTTGTTTTTCCAAACTGATTTTGTTTGAAAAAATAATTTAAATTTTGAATCTAGAATTAAAACTGACCTCGAGCTGATTCTGAATCTAAATTTTGCATTTCAAATTTAAATTCCAAATTTGAAAACGATTTTTTAATCTAAGTTCCAGATAATCATATCTTTTAATTATGAACCAAAAAGCGAAATTTGAATTAAAATCCTCTACGACAATTCTCTTAATAGACTTCTGAATGGTCAGCTTCAAATAAGAATTCTTTCTTCAGGTATTTATTTAAAAATCAATTTGTTCATCTAAATGAATATTGCAAATGAAGAAACTGTTTCATATTTTTCAATTCTGGATTACAATTATAAAATTTTCTTAAGTTTCAATGCTGCAAAAGAATTAAAAGTTGTAATTTTGTAATAGTTGTTTTTTTTTTTTCAAATTCCGAAATGATGAGTTTCGAATATGCAAAATGCATGTGATTGAGGTTTGAATTCATAAACCAAGATTCGAAACACATTTTTTTTATTAAACTGGATCTCAAAAACAAAACACTAAATAAAGAATGCGGTATCTGATCACAGACTTGGAATTTTAAATTTTATATGCAAGTTTGAAACCATATAAACCGGAATTATTCTAACCTAAGCTTTTCAATTTTTTTTTCGACAATATCCAGGCCGTGCAATTATTGGTGTACTTACTTTCCCCAATATCCGCCAGTATCCAAATTATTCAATAAAAATCATGAAAAAAAGAACTTGAGAAACCAAAAATTGGAACGCAAAATACATAATTCTCTTCAATGAAATTAAATTTTCATTTGATTTGGCAAACAAAATCAACAAAATCGACAACATCTTGGCAATTTGGCAAGTTTAGTCTTATCTTATTGAAATTTGATACTAGAATTGTGGACCTGGAATAAGATTTCGAGGATTTTGCTTTATTTCTGACTCGAGATTGTTACTCTTGAATCATTCTAGTCGTTCGTCAAAATTTGATTAGAAATTTAAAATCTTGAGTTCAGAGAAGTAGTGTCACTTCACATTCAATTTTTTACAAATCTGCATGGTTGTGTATTGACGAATACACACATTTTTTGTCGTTTTTCTTTTCCATGTATTGTTTTTCGTCATAGTGATACAAAATGTTGCAAATGAAATAAAAGCATTGAGTTCTTATACTCAAACCATTTGTTAGAAACAAATTTTTTCTTAGTGTCTAAAAATAAAGTTGCAAATAAGTTTAAATTTTGGTAAAATACTAAGGAATTAGTATTTGGCTTGCGTTTTACACAAACAATACAAGTACAGGATAGTAGTAGGTTTATTCTAGGTTATATATAAAGATCACAACACTGTCAAAAGTGTCTCCCGATCATATCCTTTTTCCGATTTTCCCAATAAAACTTATTTGCTAGGATGCAGAGGTAACCTCGGTCCTAAAGCGCAAAATTAATCTTTCATCCCTTTCTACCTTTTCCAATCTATCCATTGACTACTAGGACGTGGCCGGCGCCGTTATTGATGTTCAAAGAGAGAGCATCGGTTTTGTACATTGAGAATGAGCTTCTAATCCCAAGAACCATTCTTTTGACCCTTGTTCAAAATTGGTGGCCTCGGTCAATCACGGAGTAGCAACCATTGGCGATGTGGATTTCGTTCTACTGAGCCACGCCTAACACTATGGAGTTCGACATGCGTTAATGAGATTCCAACAATAAAAAAAATGGTGAGTACCAGATAAACTAATTTTTGTTAATAAGTTGATTAAAAATGAAATATGAAGCATTTTCGAGTTTCATAGTTTAGGGTGGATGTGAGTAGTCAATTAAGCTAAGCTAAGCTAAGCTAAATTTAAAATCTTGAGTTCAGAGAAGTATATTTCACATTGCATTTTTCAAACCCTCATGGGGGGAGGGGTTTACCAATTGACACTCCTGACTGTAAGTTGACTGTAACGAGTAAAAATTTCAGGGACGGATAAAGATTTATAGACGATGGAATTGCTGAATTGTTTGGGTGTTGGATTTGCATTAGTTTAAGTGAGATGCACACATTATATCACCCAATAATATTCTTTTTCCTTCACTTCAAAGGTTACTCAAAGCAAACGTTGAAAAATTTGGAACACACGGTTAGGCATTTTTTAAATTGGTTTTCTTTAAATTCATATTTGGTTTATTTTGAGAAAAGTAAATTAGGATTATTCTTATTTTAAAAAATCAATAGAAACGAGATCATACATGATATTTCAAGATAATTTTTTTTCGATTTTTTTATTTTTTTAAATTACTGCGTTTGAAATTCTTCAATCGTAATTTTATGAATCCCAAGGTAGAATTTGTTTATTATTGTGTGTCATATGATATAATTTACAGTCTGTATAAAAGGCTACAATCCGCTGTCAAGTGCATTAAATCGGGTTTAAAGGGTGATACGCGAAAAATTTGGTCAATATCAACTTTACGTATTTCTTTCAATTTTGCATTTAAAAAACCTGAACACCCCTAATTTTGAAGGTGTGTGTATGTAGAATGTTGCTCCTATTTTGATTTTGGAATTCACTCTTCAGTTGTCAAAATGCCGTCCAAGGAAGAAGAGCAGCGTATCAAAATTTTGCTCGCGTATCGCGAAAATCCGAGCTCCTCGCACGCAAAGCTGGCAAAATCGCTAAAAGTTGCCAAATCAACCGTTACAAATGTAATTAAAGTGTTTGAGGAACGTTTGTCGACAGCCAGGAAGTCTGGATCGCGGGGAAATCGAAAACCGGAAGCCGCTGGACGACAAAGAGAGTTGCCGGTAGTTTCAAGCGAAACCCTAACCTCTCTTTCCGAGATGCAGCAAATAAGCTGGGTGTATCGTCTACAACCGTGTTTCGAGCCAAAAAACGAGCCGGACTATCGACTTACAAGAATGTAGTGACTCCAAATCGCGATGATAAACAAAATACGACGGCCAAAGCGCGATCCCGGAGGCTGTACACGACGATGCTGACGAAGTTTGACTGCGTAGTAATGGACGACGAAACCTACGTCAAAGCCGACTACAAGCAGCTTCCGGGACAGGAGTTTAATACGGCAAAAGGAAGGGGAAAGGTAGCAGATATTTTCAAGCACATGAAACTGTCAAAGTTCGCGAAGAAATATCTGGTTTGGCAATCCATCTGTACCTGTGCCTTTTCATAGTTTCCGGGACTGTCAACCAAGAAATTTACGTGAAAGAGTGTTTGAATACATGTCTGCTGCCTTTCTTGAAGAAACACGGTTGTTCCGTACTGTTTTGACCGGATTTGGCATCTTGCCCTTACGGTAAAAAGGCCATGGAGTGGTACGCCGCCAACAACGTGCAGGTGGTTCCCAAGGACAAGAACCCTCCCAACACGCCAGAGCTCCACCCAATTGAGAAATACTGGGCTATTGTCAAGTAGAACCTAAAGAAGACCAAAAAAAACTGCTAAGGACGAGCAGCAGTTCAAGGCAAACTGGCTTTTTGCGGCGAAGAAGGTGGACAAGGTGGCTGTACAAAATCTGATGGCAGGGGTTAAGCGTAAGGCCCGGCAATTCGGATTTGGAAAAGCGGAAGCCTAACTGAATACTTTTCCTGAATGTTATACTAATTAAACTTGAAAAAGAAATTTAATTTGATTTTTTAAATAAACGATTTCATAAATTTACACGCGTTTTCCCTTGACCAAATTTTGACCGTATCACCCTTTATCTGTAAATTTACATGAATATATTGTGTTCTGCGTCATGTTTTAATGAAGGTTTTTTATTTCAGTGTTGTTAAGGACTCAGATTTTTTTTATTTTTTATTTTTATTTTTATTTTTATTTTTTGGAAATTTTTTTAAAAATTTTGCCAGAATGTCTCGAAAATAAATTCTTGTGACATTTTAGGTACAGTAACACAACTACACCAGTTACAACCCAAGATTAAGAAATTGAATTTTCGCTTATTAAAACCGGTTGTGTTCTCACAATAAAGCGATTCCCAGCCGACTGACGAAGCCATTCGAAGGAGGCAAGATGGGCTCATAAGAGTTTTCCTTCCGTAATTCGCTAGGCTAGTCACAAGAACTTCCACCTTTCTTCCTTCCGTCCACTTCGAGTGTAGATTACTGCCATATCCATGTGCTCAAGTGTATTCATTATGTCGTACCGAAGACGTTGCTTGCTTGCTTGCCCGGAATCGGCACCAGAGCCCAAGAAAAAGGACCTCTCGTTTTCCACCAACCTCCTTCCTTTTTAGGTTCATTTACTAGCAGCTCTCATTTGCACCAAGCCAGCCTTCCTCGGGGAGATGAAGAGCGCCAAGAATGGGTTCACCGGAGGTCGAGAACAGTGCCAACGATCCGGTTCTGTTCGAGTCCTTTTGGCACATAATTGTCCCATCTGGGGGAAGAACTCGGATAATCGTGAGACATTTTTGCGGTTGCCAGTTAGCAAAACTCCTGGTACCTCCTTCAACGGTCTTTGGTCTTTCTACTCTCGCCTTGGCCACTACCGAGAAGTATCCTAAAGAATCCGGCTAAGGCTACCCAACTGACTCTGCTCCCATCTCTTCCACTTTTCCTAATTCCTGGCCCCATCTTCATTTGAATGGGAGAGAAAAGGTGGATATGAGATTGTATTTTATTACGGTGGTGTGCCCCAAATTGCTCGGCAAACATGTTCCCCTTCTTCGAGGAGGGCGAAGGTAAGGCATCAGCCGAGGAGGACCAAAAGGACATTTACTTCACAGAGGTAGAAGGCCATATTGAAACATTACTCCGGATGGTTCTTGCTTTTGCTTGCTCCGGCGAAGAGATGAAGCAGCCAAGCAGCCTCAAAAAGAAAAAAAAAACAAAATAGGATAACATATTCGTGTCTGTTTCCCATGACTGACTGAGGAAGAGCCAACGCAGGTTCAGGAGGGTATCTGAAAATTGTTGTGGGTAGTAAAACTCTTTGGCTTGGTCGACGTCGTCGTCGTTGTCGTCATCACCGGCGTCGTCGTCTCCGGCGTCCGTCCGTCGTCTGTGTGTATGTGTGTAATGCTTTTGTGTTGCATTTATGGTTGACATGTTTTCCCTCCCTCTCTCCCTCTATCTGGCTTGGTGTTTTTGTACCACAACTTTCCCGATATGGAAGACGCCATGGAGTCAATAAATGTGTCCCCTAACCCGGCATTGGAAGTTGCATCGGAATGTGCCAAGAATTGGCAAGGGAGAAAGGGGGAAAGGAGGCGTCCAGCAGTGGCATGTGGATGAAAGTAAATTTACATTGGGAATTGTGTGTCATGAATTTGTCTCTTTTATGTCAAGCTGCCTGTCGTCGGTGTTCGGTCGAGATAATATGGTTCTTTTGGTTCGATCAAATTTGCAACTCCATGTTTCCCAGAACCAAACGAAACGAAACAGGACAATCGACATGACAGAACCGACAGATGCAGGTTGATTTGTTTCGTGATAGGCGATGATACTTGACAGTCATCAGTAAAGGATGGGTACGAGCAGGCTTGTAAGTGGTCACCATCGTTTGAATTTTTCCGGAGACAATCACCACACATCGTTCGTGACAATCGTGGAGAGCGCAATCGTTTGATCGGAGAGCAAAAAAATGTCAAATGAAATTTTGATCTTTGGTGTGGTTAGTCGTTTGACTTTCATCCCTCTTGCGTAGATAATCGAGATAATCATTCCACATTGTTCGACCAACACATCCAAACATCACCCGGCGCTGCAGAGTGGCGAATTTTTTTTTCAACAGGAAGGAGTGAATAGAAAAGATTGCATTTGCTTATTGAGTCTGTAAGTTCTGCTGCGTGAAAGAGATAGGCGATGTCGTAAACTGTCGGGAATTATGGTCGTTTGACCATCCAATTATCCCTCTCGTGTACCAAGACACGAAATTTCGTTCGACAATCACACAAAGAAGAATGAATGTCGTTTCGTTTGATGGTAGTCGACTGTTCGGCAAGTTTTCGGTCGCATTCGTTTGATGGCACGAACAATGAAACTGATTAAAGCAGGCTGTGCGACTGTTAGAGAAAATGTCGATGGTTTACAAGTCTGGGTACGAGCTAACCAAAAGTTTGACTTAAATAAACATAACTGTAGGTATAATGCCCTGGACATCACTGTTCACGGTGTCTTTTTTGGGACCATTTTATTTACAACATGATTTGATGAGCAATATTTCTCCAATTCGCTCGGTTCTTGGCAACCGTTCTTCAATTTCTTGGGCATCCCACATTCACCAGATCACCCTTCACTTGATCTATGTAACTATCTCGCTCGTTGCGGCCCTGTTCGTCTCGTTCTTACCGGATTCGCAGCGATCACCTGTTGTCTTCACCACCTTCTGGATACTGGGTTCATTGTAGAGTCGAGCCCTGGTTCACCCTTCGCCTCCACACTCCGTTCTCATGCACACCGGCAAAGATGGTTTTTAACACTCGTCGTTCGAATACTCCGAGTGTGCGTAGGTCTTCCTCGAGCAATATCCATCCTAAAGCACAGCTTAAGCCAGCAAACATTTTAAAGTTTTATTATGGTTCGTTGAAACTTACTTTTTTTTTTCGATTTTAGTCGTTTTACCATCTTCATGGCATTCGCGACTTTATCAACGGTGCAGTTGGCGGATCGTTATTGGAAAACTTATCCGGTACAACTGTGTTCGATGTTTGCTCTTGGGCTCGAACTCGCGGACATCGGCTCAGGAGACAACAGACTTGCCAACTGCGCTATATCACAAGCCCGTTGAAACTTACGGTTTTGGTTTCCGATACAGAAGAAATCCATCTTTTCCGTCGACACAACCAAAACACATTGTTTTGGTTCTCCGCCTGTTTTAGTCAATTCGTCTATTGAGAACAATAGCGATTGATCATCGATGATTGTGGTTGACAGATGATGATGATAAATACGGTACAAATGTTTACATCATCACACTGTAAACTGAAACTACTCATACTACGGTTAGCAGGTTCACTGAAACCTGATTATTTTAACATGGTTTTATTATGGCATTTTACATGAAACAAGTTTTATTACGGCCATGAAAAATGCTTAGATTTTTTATTCAACCGTTTGTTTTCCAGTAGTTTTTAAACGCTTGTTCCGACGCAGTCTCATCGCAGAGATTCGACATCGACCTAACAATGAAATACGTATTCAAAATGTTAAGTGAAGATATAAGAGAACAAATACGATGTAAATATTATATACAAATCATGAATTCACCTTACACTACATACTTTACATCACACCACACAGAAATGCATTGAATTATCAACACTGTACACTCACAACATACATATGTAGATATAAGAAGTGAGAAACATCTGACAAGAAAGTGAAATGTGAACTCACACGCTGTAGAATTTAAGTGACATGTATTTATTTATGCTTCAATAAAGATCACTTTCTAAACCTAACTCGCGAGCCACAGACGTCTTTTGCCACCGAAATTTCTCGTTCTCGACCTTTAGATTGTGACCAAAGTTGTTGCTGCTTCTCCGGATTATTCGAGCCGTTTGGGAACCAATTCGTGGGACATAGACAACGGAACCCTACGTCCGTAAAACGCTAACAATGGTTTTGAATATTTTCAATTGAGTGTAGATTATCATAGACATATACAGTTTGCAAATCCCAGAGTTCAGAAATTGGAAGAACGTTATGCGTTCATAAAGAGTATAGCTGAAGGGTAGGGAATAACAAGGGGAGCTTTAAGATGTTTTTCAAGCATCTATTCTGGAGCGTCTGAAGTTACTGTAAGTGAGACAAGGAGGCTTTTCCTCATGTCATAATAAGGTAGTTCAATTGAGAGTGAATAAACGCAAAATAAAATTTGAAGAGAACATGTTGTGGAACAAAATTTTCCAGTTTCCAAAGAACACCGCTAAGAGGAGTAATAAATTCCTAAATAAATTCCTAAGTATTTGAAATTCTCTCTATAGTATTTCCATCCATAGCTGGGTCATTAGTACGAAGTAGCTTTTTATGCGAAGAACAAAACAGCATGTATTTGGTTTTTGTATAATTTAGTAAAAGTAGGTTTGAATTGAAATATTTGGAAAGCAGTTTTAGGTCAGGAGTTATAATATCAGGTGAAGTTTTGAATAAAAATTTGCTGTATCATCGGCAAATCAACGTGCTGTGCCTTTTAGTTGAAGGTTACATGAATCAATGACATATAAAAGGAAAAGTAATGGCCCGATATTACTTCCTGGTGGTACACCGATATCATTTTTTCTTAATACGCTTCTTGTATTTTCAATAGCCACAAACTGCTTGCGACCTTCTAAGTAGCTACGAAGGATATTATTTGCTGTTCCTCTTATCCCGTATTTATTCAATTTGTTTATTTGTTTATTTGTTTGTTTGTCTTTATTTGTGTAATATTTTGTGAAAAATAATGAATTAAAACTTCATAAATTTACAAAATTTTCGAAACCATTAAATTTTTTCCTCCGGAAGTAGCCCTTGAAACGTCGAAGTCGAAGCGTGTCTGAATCAATGATGGGCAACGGCTTTCGTAACTGGGTAAACGAAACGGATCTAATCAGTTCAAGTGTCGCAGGGCATACCGTTTGAAGCGCCGCTGGATAGCCTCTATTCATTAAGCTCCGTTATGCTAAAATGGGCACCAAACTGCAGATGCATATTCGAGAGTAAAGCGAACTATGCTGCAATACAGGCTTTTTTAGACAATACAGTACAGCATCTAGAAGTCTTGGCTTCTTATTTTGCATAACAAAGGAGTTTAAAGATCTCCTTTGTTATGCGAAATAAGAAGCCAAGACTTCTAGATGCTTTATCAACGATGTAATTCGTATGAGTCTTTAACTCCAGCCCATGGTCTAGGATAACGCCCAGAACGATGATATGATCCACCCGGGCGATGGTTTTGTTCCGGAGAGTAGACTCTGCTTGAAGAACTGCACATTTACTGTGGTTCAGAGGCAAGCAGTTGGTGTCACACCAGTGAGCGAAGGTGTTTAACTGCCTTTGCAAGAAATCGATGTCCTCTTGGCCGTTGATGGTGCAGAAAAGTTTGAGGTCGTCAGCATACGCAAGTTTTGAGACGTCCAAGAGAGTGAGTACATCGTTAAAATAGATGAAAAAAATATCGGTCCCAAGTGACTTCCCTGGGGCACACCTGAACAAGCGGAGAATTGTCTTGAAAAGTGATTATCAGATAACTTTCGTCCCGTTCAATAGCTTCGAAACCAGTCCAGTAGGGATCCACAGAATCCTAAGCGTCTAGCGATAACAATGTCGTGATTTACTTTATCGAAAGCAGCAGACAGATCAGTATAGATGGCGTCAGTTTGGGACTTCATGGTAATAAGAAAATCGGATCCAGAACAACCAGCTTCAACAGTTTGTCTATCGAACACAGAGCTGATATTCCGCGATAGTTCTTCACATCTCTTTTATCTCCTTTTTGTGAACAGGGAACAGATGGCAAAGTCCAGCGAAGCTCGAAAAATATGTTTGATGGGATTCAGCAAATGTTGCATGTAACGTTTCAATAAGATAGCTGGTATCCCGTTCGGTCCGGTAGATGATGAATTTTTAAGCTTTTATGTCGCCTTTAAAATGGCTGCGTCATCTAAAGGAATACCGTTTAAGGAAGAATCTAGAGGTGCGATATCCAGTTGCTCTGAGGAAATGGACCCAGTTGTGAAAACGCCAGAAAATTTCTCAGCATTGCATATTTAAAGATCGATGTTCACTGTATAGCCATTCAAAAACCTTTGGAATGAAAGTCTGGATTCCTTCCGCTGATTTTTGACGTACTTCCAGAAAGATCCGGTGGAGATCGTTCTGGTAGAAACGCGTATTGTTTTTTTTTTTTGTACGCCGAGTTCAGCTTGCGGTATTCTCCCTTTTTGCAGAAGGACTTGTGCTTGCTGAAGATCCGAAGAGCACGGTTTTTAGCCGTCTTCAGTTGTCGCAATTGATTATTGACCCAGGGAGCTCGTGGGTTAGAGGGTTTTCTACTTCTTGGAACATGGCGGTCAATTACGTAGTTCAGTATGCTTAGCTTAGCTTGGTTGACTACTCATATCCACCTTAAATCATTGAACTTGAAATGCTGTGAAGATATGATCATTCATCAAAAATATATATAAAAAAATGAAACTTCTGAAAACATATTTATCTAGTTCTTTACTCAGCTTACGCATTTCGAATTCTATGATCGCTGGCGTGGCTAAGCAGAACAAGTTCCACGTCGCCAATGGTTGCTACTCCGTGATTAATCGAGGCCATCAATTTTGTACAAAGTCCAAAAGAATGGTGCTTGGGATTAGCAGCCATTCTCATTGTACAAAACTGATGCTCTCACTTTTTTATATGATTAATAACGGCGCCGGCCACGTCCTAGTAGTCAATAAGGGGAAAAAGGAAGGAGTGTTAGTATGATACTCTTTAGGTTCAACTAGCAACCTCTTGCTCCTGCATAGTCCAAAAATAATTTTGAAATAGAACCAGAGATAAGTTAGTATCACCAACTATGGAGACCGTCTGTACGTCTGCGAATCTATATTCAAGTATCCAAGGAAGGAGTTGTGTTAGTTAATGAAAGGTAGAGATCAGGATCCATGTTGGTAAATGGTGCGATCGAGTTTTCCTACACCTCCTATGCTCCTAGATATTTCCTAAGGAATCTCCTATTTCTATCTATGAGGCAGTGATAAGAAGTTTAATAGTAAAGTAAAAAATATTCTAAAATCTTCTTAGCTAACTTGTTTTCCTAGCTGTTATTCCTGCTACATTGATGTATTTTCAAAAACGACCTTTCAGGGTAAAAATACTTCTATCAAACTTCAAAGAATAGTTATAATGAGATAAATTAAAGATTAAAGTTTTGTCAATGAATGAAGTAATCCTCTTTTTTATTTATTTTACTTTATCAATTTGTTATGTGAATTGTGATGATTGAATAAGATCGTTTTTGGAAACCCATCAACATAAATCAACTCTTTGCCTCATATTAATGTAAACGATTATTAGTTTTGAAGCATCTATCAACAGTTCATAAAGCATATTTTAAGACATTATCTTGGAACAACCTAACATTTCAAGATTATAATTAGCATTCTGATATTCGATATTGTAAAAGAATAAATAACTCACTAGAACTATTCATTTTATCAATAATTTGTATGTTTTTGTGTGTAGTTTCTGACATAACTAAATAACTTTAAGCATTGTTGAACTTCTTTTTTTATTTAGAGTCTTTGCTCCACCAAAAGAAAATCAAAATATCAAGCCAGGATCATGAATCAACCGTAAAAGCTTTCAATTGTTAATGAAGGTGAAAGTAACTATTTTTTTTTTACATAGAGATTGAATACTTGTATTCGTCGAATAGATGTATTCGACATGTTTAATGATCAAAATTATAATCAATAATAATCAATCTAATATTTTGCTGAAAGTTTTTATTTATACATAGCTAAAAAATAAACATAATAACTGAGTATAATAGTAAAGCAAATAATGAAATTCGATATTTTCCGTGTGAAATTGTTATCGTTCATGATAGAGTCGAATCCATGTTTATCAGTGCATTATATGAACTCATGTTTGTCGATCAACCTATCGAAAAAACCTAGCAAACACTTTATTGAGTTCAAAATAACTTTCTTCTACTTATGTACATTTTTAAACTTCAGAGAAGAGAAAAACAGCTAATTGAAAACATTGGACAAGATAAACTGATTTATATTCTGGTATGGTTGCAATCCTAAAATTATCCTTTACGTTAGTTATGTTCAACTTTAAGTACTTCAGAAAAATATTTGAAATTATTATTAAATCAAGTTATGACCTTTATGATGTTTCTTGGCAAATTTATAAACACAAAAGCTTCCTGTTGATGGGGCATCAGAAAAACGCCTAAATGTATACAGAACTAACTCTGTTGAAACGATAAATTAACTTGTGCAAAATATTGCATGAAAGAATAAGAAAAGCTGAATTGAAGCATGGACTAACCAAATCTTGTTGCAAGCGTTGTATGAAATATTTAAAATAAAACAAAATGTATACTTAGCTTCGAATAGTCGTTGTGGTCTTCATGTTTGGCATCTGCTCCGAGAATATATGAAACTGTCATCAGATTGATCATTGTTCTAGAGGCATTTTATTTTTTTTCACTATGACGTATCACTCTCAGCACAGACACATCCGTTACACACGTTACATTAAAACTACCGGACGTTACATGCCGGTCTATAAGCTTATAATGATGGAAGCTTTTGATGTGAAAGCTTCTTGGTTGTAACACCTTCTCTAGTGAAGCTAGTACGTGCTAGTACTTCAAATTTTCATGCACAGGTCATATCAAAATTGAATATTTAAACGATGATTATCGCGTTAACAGAGGTAATTGTAAAGAAACTTCACTAAACTCGTTTGAAAAAGCACTCAGCGCGTTCGTTCCACTAAAAGCATCGATCAAATAATCTATATTTCACTCTTAATTAAGAATTTTCTATCACCGATAGCAGGAAAACAAACCGTACTTGGCAATGTTGCCAATAATTCCCCTCTCAATTACGTAGTTCAGTATGTTTTGCAGCGGATGCTTCGGGATTAGATATGTCGAGCTCGTGCTCCCATTCGATAGAATCCAGGACGAGGGAGATAGCTTCGTAGTCGACGTTTTTGAAGTCCTGGTAGAAGCGAGCGGTTTCCTCTATGGGAGTGTTAGTTCTAGTGACATCACTAAAGCTGGATGATGAGAAACAACTTTTACAAAAGGAGCAGGAGCTAAATCAATAGTCAGATTCCTGAAGCCTTGGCGCCATTGGAAGGGCACCATTTCAAGCCAGGCATGTTGAAATCACCGATAACAAGTGTGAGAAACCTTAATTCCCCAGTTCCCAAATCACATGGGATATTTCGGATTCTAAAGGATAAGCGTCTAGCTTCTTGGTGTGTAGGATTAAGACTAAGTGTATTGAACAAGTATAAGTTGAAGAGTATTGCTCACTGCGTAAGTTCAAGATCGCAGCGAACTGCGTTTGTAAACGTCAAAAATTCATTGCCTTATTGGCCAAATTGTTACACAAGTATGTCATCTTCGGGAGAGCAGACTGAGCTTACTTTGGATAGGCACCGCGAGAAAGACTCAGCTACAAACAGGTCACTAGAACGATCAGGAGGCACGAACACTAGGCATAAGTACAACTTCCGATCGCCGAGATCAATGCGGGCCCAAAGAAGTTCCAATTCATTCCAGGAACTGTCTTCGACAGGCTGAGCCGGGAGTTCAGAGTTGATAGCAAGTATAACCCCGTCTCCAGATGATTTTTTGCTGTTCAGGGGGCTTCGATCACAACTCTCTCTAGTCTCATAACAGACTTTTACCAAATTTATTGTTTTGAAAATCTCGTAATGTAACTCAAATATGTTTATTTGACATTTATCATATTTGTGTAAATTATTGCTGCGCAGATGAAATAACACCACTTAAATTGGTATGAAATTATCTTTTTGATGAATTTAAATTTGTTGCGGAAAACTTGTGTAATCGTACTCAAAATCGGTTGAGAAACAAAAGACAAATGGCGCAGTTTTAAGCAAGAAGTGTCAAATTGAAACTCAAGGCCTGTTAGGAAGTTTTTTCCTGGGATTTCAGGGTGTGTTCATGAAAAAGTACCTAATAATCCAAAATCAAAAATTTTTAAAATTCATTAAGGGTCTCCAAAAACAAATTTTTTAATTGGAAGCACCCGAATAAAGTTACAAGCCGCCAAACTTCCAATAGTGTCATATTGACACTCAAGACTTAAAAAAATCAAAATTCAAAAACATTTATGAACCGGAAGTAAACTAAGGAGATAAAATAACAACAACCAGAAAGAAGAATCGCAATCAGAATCAGAACTTAAACACAATAATTACATTTTTAAGTTTCTTTGAAGGAATCCTAAAGATTTGAAGTTTTAGAATAACCGGGCTAAATAAATTGAAGTAAAATCTGTGGAAATCTGTGTGGTTCCTTTAAAGAACATATAAATTGGCATAAAATCTGTCCGCAGGCTATGCATTTTTTTGCAATGTTGAAAATATGCTCTGAGATTAAATTTATTCAATCTAAATGTACCTATCGTTTTAATGTTTTCTACAAGAACAAAACAGTATCGAATGTGTCCATGAAATGTCCTCGTTAAATTTTCAAGAAACCTAAAATACATAGTTATCACATATCGTTGCTCAGATTCCAGTAAGAATCTGAGATTTATTAGTCTCATTTTCTGGTAAAATATGCTTATACTGCTGAATTGAAGCTTGAAACCTTGCTTCAGCTGAATAGTCAAAATATATTTTAAACACTCAAATTATTTGTCGCATTCTAGCTTTGCAACTCATCGCCTTGTCCTGAAAAAAGGGTTCAATCTACAATTTTCTATTTCCCACCAATAAAACATGTGTGTTTGCAGTTTGCGTGTTTTATTAGTTTTTTTTTCGCACTGCATCATAACTCGTATGAAAAAGTGAGGTTGCAAAAAAAACCCATTTAACCCCTTCTGGCGTAATTGTGCAGCTGTCACATGGCGCGGCGCATAGAAATAAAATAACCCAACTGGGAAAAAGGCTAATAATTTAACTATTTAATTCACCACTTTGCACTCGACCGAGAGCGATCGAGAATGGCGGAAAGATTGTTTTTGTTTACTTTTTACGGTTTTTTTTCTGTTGTTACTATTTCCAGGAAAGTTCCACTCACTAAACAACTGAACCCTGTTTCCCTGCCAAGCCGAGCTGGGCCAAAACTTCTGGTTCTTTTTTAATGTGCGAATCCAGAGAATTGGCGAAAATACTGCAATAAAGTGTAATTTATGTAGCGCTATTTATCCGTGCATACTTTATGTTGTCGGAGCGCGGAGGAATTTTCTTGTAGCGTTCGTTTTCCTTTGGCTCCAGGAACAGAGAAAGTCACCATAAATAGGACCATTTCAAAACTATACATGAAGAAGGATTTTTTTTCTGGAAGGGGTCTTAGAAAATTCAAAGAAAGGTAAACAATCCTAGTTAAAAAAAACAGATTCATAACGAAGAAGATTTCCATTTTTCATGGCTGTCAGAACTGTTTCAATTGGGGGTTTTAGTTTTGAAGGTAGCTTAAAGACGAACATTGGAAGACGAAACTGAAAGATAGAAAGTTCTTGACAATCAAATTTCGAACAAGCAGACACAAAAAGACTCGAAATCTTCCCTTCCTTTAGTATTATTTTCTAACCAGTGATACGCAAAGCTTTCAATTAATCATATCAGGCTTCTCAGAGAAAACCGATATATTTTTCTAGGCCAACCGGCTCCTTTATGATGCCTTTTTATTTTTGTTTTGCATCTTGGGTTTCCTTCCCTCTCGGAGGGTTGTTTTTGTTTGACTTATAATAAAAGGTCAATTTTTCTCGACCGAAAGAGAAAAACCCTCCCAGAAGGGAAAAAGAAAATTTGATATCCACTCCATTTTGGAAAGAGAACGATTTTTTTCCTATTCTAAACAGGTTTTTTTTGCCTAAAAAATGCAAATTAGAGGATTTATTTTATCATTTGAGACCAGTCGGGTTTCTGAATTTGCATGAAGGTTTGCCTTTCCTATTTGCATTAACTGATTGATTGTTTTAAAAATCAAAGTAAAATTCAATGTAAAAATCTTGACAATTTTGACAATTTTGACAATTTTGACAATTTTTGACAATTTTGACAATTTTGACAATTTTGACCATTTTGACAATTTTGACAATTTTGACAATTTTAACAATTTTGACAATTTTGACAATTTTGACAATTTTGACAATTTTGACAATTTTGACAAATTTTGACAATTTTGACAATTTTGACAATTTTGACAATTTTGACAATTTTGACAATTTTGACAATTTTGACAATTTTGACAATTTTGACAATTTTGACAATTTTGACAATTTTGACAATTTTGACAATTTTGACAATTTTGACAATTTTGACAATTTTGACAATTTTGACAATTTTGACAATTTTGACAATTTTGACAATTTTGACAATTTTGACAATTTTGACAATTTTGACAATTTTGACAATTTTGACAATTTTGACAATTTTGACAATTTTGACAATTTTGACAATTTTGACAATTTTGACAATTTTGACAATTTTGACAATTTTGACAATTTTGACAATTTTGACAATTTTGACAATTTTGACAATTTTGAAAATTTTGACAATTTTGACAATTTTGACAATTTTGACAATTTTGACAATTTGGACAATTTGGACAAATTTTGACAATTTTGACAATTATTCATATTTTTGACAATTTTGATGATGTTGTGGTTTTTTGGAAAACGCCTACACACTTATAAAACTTACTCTCCAGCTTTGTTTTTATCGATAGTCAAATCGCAAAATACAAACCTAAAGTAATTTTCGAAGTCACAACTTTGTATAGGTATCGTACATGTCTAATAAATAGTAATTCGGGTCGAATGCTACCGGCGACACCAGCAATGGAATTCCAATAACGATTACTGCATCGCAGCGGACTGTCGTTGCGGCCGCAATTCAACGCTGCTAATAAATTTGTAAACCATTGACCAACAAAACAGCATCGGCGGAAGTAGCATCCTGACACATTCGCTTATTGAGAGGATGTATGCAAATTTAGGTTGGTTTGTCCCGATGTTTGGTTGTTTGTGTGCTCTTGCTCGGTTGGGTTAAGTGGACAAATTTTCCGCATCCAAAATGGCCTCCAAATTCAGACCCGGAAGGCACCTTCCTCTCTTTCACAACCTCGACGTCAGAAGGTGCATATGCACTCGCACACTCAACATAAAACAATTTAATTACAATGTTCTACATTTACAAATTGGCCCAGTCGCCGACGGCGGCAGCGGCTTTTTGGTGATGCTGTTGCTCTCTGCGACTAAAAGGACCCAAACCAGACAGGAAGGACATTCCGATGTGTGTGTGTGAAGTGAGGTTATGTGTCCGCATCAACCGGAAGAAGCTTCACCGGCCATGTGTTTTGCGCTACCCATCGAGAGGACGCGCATCAGCAGCCGGACCAGTAATTTTGTGTTATGGTGACGATACTGTAGTAGTTGCTCTACATTGTTGTCCTAGGAAGCTCTCCTTCCCCTTTTTGGCCTGTTAAAAGCCCTAAGGATATGTTGAGAGAGTTTTTTCGGTATCCCTCAGTTACTGAAAGGTTTTCCGATTCGCCAAAATGGTTTGTTTATGGAAATGAACTAATTTCATTCCAATGTATCATTCATCTGGACTGATAATTGTTTACCAAGTCGGAAGGTCTTGTTTGGTTGAAGGGTTTGAAGCTGACCCAATTTAAATACCATATGTTTGAAAATTGACTATTAGAATCCAGGCGAAAGCTGAAAGCCGATATATGAGAGTCGAAAGTCTAGAGTTAAAAATCAAAGTCGAGAGTCGAGAGTCGAGAGCCGAGAGTCAAAAGTCAAGAGTCAAGAGTGAAGAGTCAAGAGTCGAGAGTCGAGAGTCGATAGTCTAGAGTCGAGATTCGAGAGTGAAGAGTCGAGAACTGAGAGTCGGGAGATTAGAATCGAGAGTCGAGAGTCGAGAGTCAAGAATCGAGAGCCGAGAGTCGAGAGTTGAAAGTCGAGAGTCAAGAGTCGATAGTCGATAGTCGAGAGACGAGAGTCAAGAATCGAGAGTCGAGAAACGAGAGTTCATAGTTAAGAGTCGAGAGTGGAAAGTCAAGAGTTGAGAGTCGAGAGTCGAAAGTCGAAAGCCGAGAGTCGAGAGTAGAGAGTGGAGAGTCGAAAGTGAAGAGTCGAGAGTCGAGAGTCGAGAGTTGAGAGTCGCGAGTCAAGAGTCGAGAGTCGAGAGTCGAAAATCAATAGTCGAGAGTCAAAAGTCGATAGTCGATTGTCGAGAGTGGAGAGTCGAGAGTCGAGAGTCGAGAGTCGAGCGTCGAGAGTCGAGAGTCGAGAATCGATAGTTGAGAGTCGAAAGTCAATAGTATAGAGTCTAGAGACGAGAGCCGAAAGTCAAGTCAAGAATGAAGAGTCAAGAGTTGAGAGTCGAGCATCTAGAGTCGAGAGTCGAGAGTCGAGAATCGAGAGTTGAGAGTCGGAAGTCGACAGTCCAAAGTCAAGAGTGAAAAGTCGAGAGTGGAGAGTCGAGAGTTGAGAGTTGAGAGTCGAGAGTCGAGAGTAGAGAATCGAGAGTGGAAAATCAAGAGTGGAAAATCGAGAGTAAAGAGTCGAGAGTGGAGAGTCGAGAGTCAAGAGTCGAGAGTCAGGAATCGATAGTCGAGAGACGAGAGTCGAAAGTCAAGGGTGTCAAGTCAATTCAAGAGTGAAAATTCGAAAATCCAAAGTTGAGGGTCGAAATTCGACAGTCGAGAGTCGAGTGTCAAGAGTCAAGAGTCGAGTGTCAAGAGTCAAGAGTCGAGAATCCAGAGTCGAGAGTCGAGAGTCGAGAGTCGAGAGTCGAGAGTCGAGAGTCGAGAGTCGAGAGTCAAGAGTCGAGAGTCGAGAGTCGAGAGTCGAGAGTCGAGAGTCGAGAGTCGAGAGTCGAGAGTCAAGAGTCGAGAGTCAAGAGTCAAGAGTCGAGAGTCGAGAGTCGAGAGTCGAGTGTCGACAGTCGAGAGTCGAAAATCGAGAGTCGAGAGTCGAGAGTCGAGAGTCGAGAGTCGAGAGTCGAGAGTCGAGAGTCGAAAATCGAGAGTCGAGAGTTGAGAGTCGAGAGTCGAGAGTCGAGATTCGAGAGTCGAGAGTTGAGGGTCGAGAGTCGAGAGTCGAGAGTCGAGAGTCGAGAGTCGAGAGTCGAGAGTCGAGAGTCGAGAGTCGAGAGTCGAGAGTCGAGAGTCGAGAGTCGAGAGTCGAGAGTCGAGAGTCGAGAGTTCAGAGTCGAGAGTTGAGAGTCGAGAGTTGAGAGTCGATAGTTGAGAGTCAAGAGTCAAGAGTCGAGAGTCGAGAGTCGGGAGTCGAGAGTCGGGAGTCGAGAGTCGAGAGTCAAGAGTCGATAGTTGAGAATCGAGAGTTGAGAGTCGAGAGTCGAGAGTCGAGAGTCGAGAGTCGAGAGTCAAGAGTCGATAGTTGAGAATCGAGAGTTGAGAGTCGAGAGTCGAGAGTCGAGAGTCGAGAGTCGAGAGTTTAGAGTCGAGAGTTTAGAGTCGAGAGTCGGAGTCGAGAGTCGATAGTTAAGAAACGAGAGTTGAAAGAAGAGAGATAAGAGTCGATAGTTGAGAGTCAAGAGTCAAGAGTCGAGAGTCGAGAGTTGAAAGTTGACAATCGAAAGTCGAGAGTCAAGAGTCGATAGTTGAGAATCGAGAGTTGAGAGTCGAGAGTCGAGAGTCGAGAGTCGAGAGTCGAGAGTTGAGAGTCGAGAGTCGAGAGTTGAGAGTTGAGAGTCGAGAGTCGAAAGTAGAGAGTCGAGAGTCCAGAGTCCAGAGTCAAGAGTCAAGAGTCAAGAGAGAAGAGAGATAAGAGTCGATAGTTGAGAGTCAAGAGTCGAGAGTCGAGAGTCGAAAGTTGACAGTCGAGAGTCGAGAGTCAAGAGTCGATAGTTGAGAATCGAGAGTTGAGAGTCGAGAGTCATGAGTCGATAGTTGAGAATCGAGAGTTGAGAGTCGAGAGTCGAGAGTCGAGAGTTGAGAGTCGAGAGTAGAGAGTTGAGAGTTGAGAGTCGATAGTTGATAATCGAGAGTTGAGAGTCGAGAGTCGAGAGTCGAGAGTCGAGAGTCGAGAGTCGAGAGTCGAGAGTTTAGAGTCGAGAGTTTAGAGTCGAGAGTCGGAGTCGAGATTCGAGAGTCGAGAGTCGAGAGTCGAGAGTTGAGAGTCGAGAGTCGAGAGTCGAGAGTCGAGAGTCGAGAGTTGAGAGTCGAGAGTCGAGAGTTGAGAGTTGAGAGTCGAGAGTCGAGAGTCGAGAGTCGAGAGTCAAGAGTCAAGAGTCAAGAGTCGAGAGTCGAGAGTCGAGAGTCGAGAGTCGAGAGTCGAGAGTCAAGATTCGAGAGTCGAGAGTCGAGAGTCGAGAGTCGAGATTCGAGAGTCGAGAGTCGAGAGTCGAGACTCGAGAGTTGAGAGTCGAGAGTCTAGGATCGAGAGTCGAGAGTCGAGAGTCGAATCGAGAGTCGAGAATCGAGAGTCGACGGCTTAGAAGCTTATAGTCGAGAGTCAAAAGTCAACAACTATCAATCTTTTCTTATAAATTCTTTTACTTACTTACTTAATGATCCCGCGCCGATCCTCCGGTGCATAGGGCCGTGGTAAAAGACCTCCACTGTTGACGATCCGGAGCCAGCGTCTTCACCTGGTCCCAGTCAAGATTCTCGTCGACAGTTCGGATTTCAGCGGCTAGGCTTCGCCGCCACGAATTTCTGGGTCTGCCTCTTCTTCGATGACCTTCTGGATTCCAATCTAGCGCCTTTCTGCAAATCTCGTTTTCATCTTTTCACAGCGTGTGCCCAATCCATCTCCACTTACGTTCCCGAATCTCGATTTCTAGCGCCCTTTGATGACACCGGCGATGTAATTCCTCATTCGAGATCCAGTTGCCAGGCCACCTTTTAGTTCAAACAAAAGTTTCAAAAGTTTTCGGCTGCATAAATAATTCTTGGAAAAGAATTTTAACATACTTTCCTACATTTAGGATTTCAAAAACTCCTTTGAAAAATGTCACAGAAACAGTCTTTGATTTTTACTGCTTTCATCCAGTCGAAAGACTTTGCTTTCCATCTAAAAGCCGCAACCAGAACAATCCAGACTCGCTATCAACCGCATCAACATCTCTAACAAGCACTTCTGACATTTCCAACTGCACCTGACAGAACGAACGAACTTGTGATTCGACACTAATCACCAGCTGAGTTTCTTTGGCTTTGGTTTTGTGATTCTGTGTGATCAGAGTTGTCAGACTTCATAAAATGGATACTTTCACCGCCCCCCACCTTCCATTGGCTCAAGGACGCAATAAGTCTGTCTGAAACTTCGCGAAAGTGAGATGTGGTAATGAAAATCTTATGACGTGCGGTTTTCATCATTGTGCACCCTCACCCCTTTCTTAAGTCAAAGTTAAAGGAGGGGGGGCATCGAAGTTTGCAGAAAATTTTACCCTTCAAATAACTTCTTCGATGTCCCGCTGGGAAGGTTTATGGGTGTTCGTTTATTTTATTACTTCTCTTGGTTGAGGCAGAGTTGGTGCAAATAAATTCACGTGTCGATGTTTGGCATCCACGTGCTGCAACAGTAGAAAAGTTTATCTTTCTTTCGAGCTTTGTTTTGTTTTACTTTCGGATTCTCAGAACATCCAAATCGTCGCCCATAATCGTAACTCTTACGGGTTGGTTTTTCATTATTGAACAGTACATCATAACGTAAGTTCTTAAAGGTTTCGTTTCCAACAACTCACGAAGAGCAAAGTCAAAACTCAAGTTAGGATACAATGATTTTACTTAGTCCCTATTATTAATTACAAACAAAACTTAATCTCTATTTCGAATTGAAACTTGGTATAACTTTTTGTGAGCCTAAATTTTCCAGCTGTACAATCTGTACAACATTAGATCAAGAAGAAAAGGAGATGAAAATATAGCGACATAAAAATCGTCTAATTATTAAATTTAAGTTGTGAGGCCATCATAAATTTCAATTTTATAAGGAAATTATTTATGAATTCCTCAACTTATAGGCACATTTTTTAAAATACTCCACAAGACACACTTGTAAACAAAACTAAACCCCAAAATTTTCGGAAAAGGTTTGCTCCAAGACAAACTCAGAAACAAGGTGTATAGTCTGCTGCCAACACTTCGCCCTTTCTTTTCGGTCAATGTCTTAGGGAAGAAATATTGAAGGTGCTACTTTTCCTTCACTCCTCGACACCAGCCCCAAAAAGAAATGAAATGTAAATTTTTCAATCCTTCTTATGAAATAAACATTACATTTTTTCGTTTCGTTTTGTTTATCTGCTCCACTTTGCTTTAGGAGTAACTTGATACCAGCCCAAACGAAGACAACTCCGGTTGAAGATTTTCGCGAAAATGGGAAATGGGAGCAAGGGGGCTCATCATCATTTCTCCCTCAAAAAAAGATGCTTCCCGAATACCTATCTCTCGTTTGAGACAGTTCGACAAAAGCTTACCGAAGAAGTCCTCCTTTCGAAGTGACACCATTTTGGAAGGAACCCCTCATTTTTTGTCAGTCTTCTTGAAAACAGCAGTGCATAATGTTGACTTGGTGCCGGGTTGCATGAATGGATTTGAATATTGGATGTTTTGTTTCTGGAAAGATTTGGAAATGATGCTCCGGGAACGTGCTAGTGTTCTGATGATATGCAGCGTTGAAAGTTTCATTGAGCTTGCAATATTGCAACACGGGGAACACAGCTATTGCCAAATTGCAAGCAGCGAAAGATGGCACTGATAGTGAGAAGGCGAAATGAAACGATGGAATTATAGAAATCAACTGCAATTTTTTCGGAAAGTAATCGTCGTTTCATACCCCTTCTTTCGATTCAAATTAACGGGACAACCTTTTTAAATTTGACAATCTTTTAAGATACCCTCTGAACATTTTCAAACTTTTCATCAAACATCATTCAACATATATTTTTCAGACTTCCTTGAATGCGTCAATCGAATTTTGTCCCATTAGACTAGGCAGACACGTGCCTCGAGTTGGTAATCTATTCAGATGCGCACACTCAGCTCAGAAAAGAAGAAACACGAAAACAAAACTATTGTCTCAATATGCCAAATTTCGTTTATAAGTGTCAACAGGAAGAAAAAAAAAATAACCGGATCCAATGATCTGGCTCTCTGGAGCCAGCAGGAAAAAAAAACAACTCATCCAAATACCGCACCGGATGTCCGGAACGACGTGCGAAAGAGCGCCTCGTCGATTCCGGTTGGAGGCTCCAGATGGTCCAAGGAAATGAAATAAAAAAAAAAAACAAAGTCTCAAAAGAAATCCTCGGAACAAAACAACGGAAAGCGGCAATTTTGCCACAGTAATTTGCACGTTTCAGCTCCCCTGCCGGAGATGAACCATTTCGGGAAATAGTTTCGAGGAAAAAGGTCATTCAGACAAGATGGGTTTCCTGTAATGGGTGGATTTGCGTATTCTGAGAAGTTTTGGTTGGACCTACAAATACGGCGAAGAAATTTGAATCCAGATTTAAAAATAACAAAAAAAATGTTGATTTTTTTATATTCCTCACAAATTCTTAAAAAATAATAATAGAACAGAGCATTTCTTAAAAGTTGATAGATCCATTATGTAACATGAATTTTAACGATTTTGCTTACCTGCTTCAGATTTAAAGAGTTTTATAGACTTATTTATTTATTTACTTTATATATCGTAGAAGGATGAAACCCAAATGGGTTATGTCGAATTTTGAAAACCGATCATATACATTTAGTAGATAGGCCCAAAAAACGTGCCGGTGAAAAATTTTAGCTTAATCGGACTTTATAAAGTGTTGCCTCAAAGCGCTCAAAGTTTCGGTTTTCACCCTCAAAATAACCTGAGGGGGGACCAAGGGAAATCGGAAAAATTGAAATTTTAATTTTGTAGCCATATGACTTAGAAATGCATGACACGTCGAGATCTGGTGTTATCTTGAGAAGTTTTTTCTAGCCCAAAATTGATTTTTTGGGTATTTTTTTTCGGAAAATTGACCGATTTTCGGAAAATCGAAGTCCCAGATGGTCAATTTTTGGCAAAAAAAACTTTTCGAAATAGCACCCGATATCGAAATTTTAAGGTATAAAAATTAAAATTTTAATTTTTCCGATTTCCTTTGGTCTCCCCTAAGGTGTTTTTTGAAGGTGAACCCCAAGTCTAATTGAGCTGAAATTTTTCACAGGTCCGTATTTTGGGCCAATCTACAAAATGTTCATGATCGGTTTTCGGAATTCGTGCATGATTTTTTCTCATACATCCCTTGACACCCTAGTTTTAAGATATACAAGTAATCCAAACTAAATGTGATTTTCGAGGAATATTATGGTGCAAAGTAAAGGTAGGAGGAGATTTGCTGATTTTGGTTAATGTTCATGGGCTGAATAAAAAACAAAACAGCTTCCTGACAAATTTGTACAATGCGCAATTGGTCAGGGAAGCCTTATCGAAAACAGACGAAGAGATTATGGGTAATGTCTGGGACATGATTTTTGTATTGAGAACGGTAAATTATTTAAAATGTTTCTTCATTACGAATCTCTAAAAAATATTTCATCAATGATAGGTAAAGGAACTGAGACAACTTGGAAAGCTACGAAAAAAAAGCCAGATAGACCATGTTCTTGTACCAAAATTTTCAGACTATAACAAATATATAACAGAATTTTGGACATCAACAAAAACAGACCAAAAAATTTTCACATATACAACATGTTATGAGAGAAGGAATACAAAGAAATATACCAAGAAAACTTAATAGAAAGCTAATGTCAGAATATTTGAAAATAAAATTTCAGGGGGAGGGGGGGGGGGCTAAATTTAGTAGTACCTGGGAATTACATGAATGAAAGATATAATAACTTTACAAATTGCATTTAAAAAGCAGGATATGTATTTTGTACCAAGGCCTTAGAAAGAACCGGCTCATGGGGGGTGGTGAGAAAATTTTTCTAATTACTTTATTGCTTCAACAAGGATTCATAAATAATATTTAAAAAAAAAATTGATTCCTTATAATTAGTCAGATTTTGTTAATTACACGTGTGTTTGTGTATTTTAAATACTTACTTTGGAAAATAAGTCTAAGAATAGAAGTTGCCAGTTTGCCAGAAAAGGTTTCTTTTTACAGAAAAACTTTTGGTTTTTTTTTGTTTCGATTATAGTCGTTTTTCTTTACGGCATTCGCGACTTTATCAACGTTACAGTTGGCGAATCGTTATTGAAAAACTTATCCGGTACAACTGTGTCCGATGTTTACTCTTGGGCTCTAACTCGCGGATATCGGCTCAGAAGACAACAGACTTGACAACTTGCCAACTGAGCTAAATCACAAACCCAAAACTTTTGGTATTTACTGAAATTAGCAAGTAATAAGCTAATACTTTTCAACCACAAGTATCTATAATTATTTTGAATATTGGTGAAAACTTATCAAACATTTACGTATAAAAGAAAAAGATTAAGTTCACGGTTCAAATCAGATTTATTTTAAGATCTGGTAAACTCTATTAAAATTAATGACTTTGAAATTACTTTGTTTTTGAAGAATTTGCAATATTATTAATGTTATAGAAACCAATAAAATTATTATTCCAGCTCAATTTTCACTTGAGGTAAAGTACAAGTTCTAAGACAAACAAAAAAACTCATTTATGATTAGAATCCTCTTAAAAATTTTCTAAAACTCAAACCAATATTTTCAAAAAAAATAAAATCTTTAAAATGAGTTATTACCTTTTACAAATTTGTGTTTTTTTTTCTGGTTTGTATATTCAAACTGGCTCTGATTGAATACAAACAATTTTATTTTGAATCCAGGATCAAAATTATAAATCTTCACTCCAAGCTGAATCGGAATACAAATTCCTAATTTTAATGCCAAATCTGAATCTTGCCTTTGACCGGAGTTTAAAATTTGAATTCCAAATTTGAAAACAATGTTAAAATTTGAGTTCCAGAAAAGAATTTCTGCTGTTTATGAACTAAATAGAAAAATTTGTATAAGAAATCTGTTATTTGAATTCTGAATTTTTGCTTTCAATATGAATTCGTTCCTCAGTTCATAATTTGAGCTTCGGCTTGTAAAAAAGAATGAAAATTATGAGAAGTCATAAGAATTTAAAGTAAAATTTTTAAACACACATCTTAAAAATGGTTTGCGATTAGAAATATTAACTTTTCATTTTCCGAAGCTGAATTTCAGGAACAATAAACGAGATAAAGAATCCGAAATCTGACCACAGATATCGAATTTTAATGTTTATAAAATATTTTCCAGATTATTTTCCGCAAGTATCTGGGCCGTGCGAATCCGGGTTATTATCCATAATATCCTCCAGTATCCAAATTATTCGATCAAAACTTTATGGAAAATCATTGAAATAATGTTTTTTCATCGATACACATCAGTCAATTTGAAATCATATTTCAAAATGTCAAGAAATCATTTTAATTTTGAAATTTTATTAGCAAACCCCTTGAAAAATAGTTTTTAAAACTCAATTTTTTTTTTAATTTTAATTGGCCTTTTATTCAAAAGGCAGCAAATACAAAACTTTCAATTTGTTCGACGCTCGACCTTTGGTATTAGCCTTCCTCAAGGGATATCTGAAATAATTTAACACAAAAATTATTACAATTATGTTTTTTAGCAAGTAAAGTGGAAAAAATCGGGAAAAATGTGGGCAATCTGACAAGCGCTTTCTAAAGTTACTGAAGTTCGATATTTGGGACTAAATTTCAACAGGTGAGAACATTAAAATGAAACTGTAGTAGAATTGTGAACCAGAGATAAGATTTCGAGGTTTTAGCTTAAGTTCTGAGTCGAGATTGTTATACTTGAATAATTTTGGTCGTTCATCAACATTTGATATGGAATTTGAAATTTTGAATTTAGAAAAGATCATTTCGTATGGAATTTTTTCCCCTTCATTGGGGTGGTTTAACTCTCAAAATCCTCCCGAAATATCTGGATATGAAGAATTTCAAATGCAAATTTTAGGCTAGGAAATAGGAATAAAATCAAGCATTTAGAACACAAGCAGAAAGAAAAAACGAACTTTTTGAGAAACCTTCACTTTTTTGATTCAGGAATTCGAACTAGAAAAACATATAACTATTTCTAAAAAATTGTGAAACAAAGAAATCTTAAAACTGCTTATATTAGTTCCAAAATTTAGGAAAATATTTTGGCATTATGCAAAGAAATAGAACTTTGTAAAATCTATGATTATACTTTTCTTCCGAATCCTACCAATTCTGAAGAAATAAATACTATATTTTAAAATTGTTGCAATGGTAAATCACAAGGCGTGACCAACGTTCACACTGAATTTATAAAATATGCAAATAAGTGTACTATAAAATTGTTGACAGGAATTACCAGGGATGCTTCTATCCTGAAAGAAACTTCTCGAAGAATGGAACAAATCAATTCAAATACCGATTCCAAAAAAAAAGCTGAAGCTAGGGAAGCAGATGACTTTAGAAGGAGAATGACTTTAGAAGTGTAATGTTGTTTATAAAAAAATACTGACCCGGTGTACTTTGCTACATGTTCAAAAAATAAACGATATTTTACGACATCATTTGAACTTTTTCTTTGTGGACATCAATATATGTATATCTTTCAATGTAATTTAAAAGCAACCGCTTTAAAATGCAATCAAATTGTACCGATTTAAGCTTATTTCCTGATACCTGTCTCTTAATTTTATCACAACGTCACATTTTGCTCCATTTGTTCGATAAGTTTTCCAATTTATAGTGAGGGTCTTAAATTATTCGTACGCATAAAACCTCTCTTACAAGTAATGGTCTCTATTGCTTGATAAGTACAGGATTTATGAAAAAAAATTGTACGAGGTCCCATTTTCCACCTGGTTCAATTGGTTGATAAGTTCTTAAGGAATACACAACATTTATATGTAACATTCATAGTAACATTTATCGTACTCAAAATATTTCCTATGTCATATTTGGCTCAATTTGTTAGATATGCTCTTGATCTATGCCCCACTGAGAGGAGGCAGTAATAACAAATATGCATAGAAACATTTCCTGAACTCAGATACCTTCCCAGGCCAAAATTAGTTCCATTTGATGGATAAGTTTCCGAGTAATGTTTAAAAATTATGGGAGTACCCTCCTTCCAAACAATTATCTCACTGGAAGAACGCAGGGTTAACAAAATACCATAAAATCAATTCTCGTATTCAAATACCTTCCAACGCCAAATTTGAATCCATGTGCTTGATTAGTTTTTCAGTTATGCTAAAAATTGTAAGAAGCCCCCAACCCCCTTTCTATCTCTAAACTGGATGGAGGTAGTGGTACCTATAAAAAGACATACACCGTCTTAGCCGATTTAGGCTTTACAGACTGAATAAATTGACGTGGAAAACTTCAGATTAACATTTAACACCCAGTACCCAGACGGGAATCGAACCCATGCCATCAGAGGACCAGCTATTATCGTCTTACCACGCTAACCACTCGACCACCGAGACGTACAATATATTAAAGAAAAAAATGTCGTATCCAAATACCCTGCCATGACAAATTTGGTACCAGTTACCAGAAACCCCCACCAGCCAAGTCTCAAGCAGAGGGAGGCAACGTTACACGTTTTGTCTTTGTATCGTGTGACCAACATCTTTTAAATAAGTGGTCGTGAATCTCGTTTTTAAGCTTTTTTTCCTCAGATTTAAGCTTTTTTTACCTTGAGAAGATAGGAGACGAAAGCTTAAATCTGAAGAAAAAAAGCTTAAATCTGTCAAAAAAGGGGAAATCAGAGGGGAAATCTGACAGATGTGCTCCGTACGGTTTGAATAGCGTTGCCGCCGTCTGGTCTCAAGCAAATCGGTTCAGTAGTTTCTGAGTCTATAGGGAACAGACAGACAGAAAGACAGACAGTAAGACAGATAGACATACAGACAGAAATTTAATTTTATAGATATGCAAAGAGATGGCTAGATCTTTTGCGAATGAAGTAGGATTACACCAACAATATTTAGAAATAACCGTTCTACAGGGGATCATATTTTTGTGGCCAGACGAGTAACGGAGGAGTTTTGGAATTCAGATCAGAAGCCCTTGTTTTGACATTGTATCAGGGTCAGATTAAGCCATCGAGGGGCCTGGAGCTATTTTTCTCGGCCCTTATGGATCGATTTTTTCTTGCAAATGTCATCCCAGAAAATACATAATATTTTGGTATTTATTTTCTGTATATTGGCCATACCCATTATTTGTGCGTAGAAGATAGTTTCCGGTATCTTCAAACAATAGTTGTTAAAAATTACGTGCAATCAAATCAAGATTTGAAAAACAGATAACAAATCAAATCAAATTTTTCAATTGAAGTCAAAGTAATAATCAAAACCAAAGCAGGATTTTCACAGTACATAATCCAAATGGAAATTTTCAGATATAACCCGCATAAAATTTTGAAATTTATATTACCAACTTTTAAATGAATTTAAGTCCAAGCATTGTGGACCAAATTCAAAAAATTTCGTTTATTGCTTTTTTTAGTACTATCACTTAAATGTAATAAATTCAATAATGAAACTCTGTTCGGCAAAACAACACTTTCGATAACTCCAGGATACTAAATTTATTAGAAGTGGTTCAATGAGTTCTTAGATATAGAATTCCGAAGTTAGATGTTCCTCGACTTACATTTATTCGCGGTCCTTGCTGTGTTAGTTACGATAATTTTTCACATTCCGACAACGCTAAAAGTCTGTTATTCTAGCTGCCTCTACTAGTACCTTTACTCCCTTGGCAACAGTCCGCTCAAAGGCAGTTTAAAGTAAATAATCATGAAATTTGGATCAAGTTATGATGCAAGATTGTTCGCTGCAAACGGACTGTGCCATGCTATAAAGGATGGAAGATTACATCATACATCATACATCTTTTAATTTTTCATATTTTTATTTTCATGTTTTCAATAATTCAAAATAATTAAATTTTTGTGAAAGTTTGTATGTTTCATAATATTCCTGTACCAAAACTTTAAAGAATTTGAACAGTTATTTCAATTTACTTGAAAAAACCCGTCTATGTGATGATTGCAATCCAAAACACCAACAAACTTTCAAGCCAGCTGCAGTCCTAATTCTCGGAAGCCCCATCAATTAATTTCGATTTGTTGACACATTACTGAATCCAAACCGACACTATTCGGGTGTGTGTGCGTGTGCATGTGTCCGTTTATGTGTAATTGATGATTGCAACACCATAAAGTGATGATTATAATGAAGAGTTTCCCGTTGATGCACTCTGATGCTGAGGCTTCTCTCCGCAGAACAAACATCATCAACACCACAAAACCAACTCCGGTCCTGGTTAGTTTAGGCAAATATTTAGTAAACCACTTCTGCTATCCCTCCTGCCTGTTGCGAGTTTCAAGCCTCAAACTTCCCTTTCGGCTCTAGGGGGAAAAATAGTTACAAATTTATGGTCACTCGAAAATTTGTTGTTTTGAATTATACACGCTCGAGCGAGTCTCGGAGGGGTTTCAGTTTGGTGCAATGTTTTCCAAACATATGTATGCTAAGCGAAACAACACCACAACCCAGTGGATGGGCTTTGGAATCCCTGAATCAAAAATCCCTACGGGATTGGCACGGAAGTGAAGCTGACATTATTGATTAATACTTATTACACTTCATTAGCATTCAATGCGGTTACTAAGCTTGAATCATTTACTGGAAGGTGAATCAACATTATAAATTTTTAAATTATCATTTGTAAATTAACCTTTATTGGCAGAAACAGAATATTCCGAATTAAATCAGAAAATTTAGTTTACGAGTTACTGAATCACTGACTGGGTTCAAAAAACCAGAAGACTCCCTCTCTCTATAATTACCCGAATAGAATACCGTCAGGGAATGCAATTATGCGAGACGGTTAAACTGTCTGGAAGTATTTGCTCCATTCTACAGGGTCGTTTCTGAGCCAAAAAAAAATAAATCGCTACTTTTCTCAAAGCAAACGAGCGGAAATTGATGCATTGTTTCTCGGTCTGTGACGGAAACATTTGGCTCGATTTCACACTTCCGAGATTGTTCATCTTGACCAGACACTGGCTTGGCTTTTCGTCTGAAGTGAGGATAATTGGATCCTTTGGTGGTCGAGAAAGGTGAACTTTCGCGTTCCGGTTTGAGGGCTTGTGAACTTCTGCATCGCGATGGTAATCCTGCTACGAAAGGTGGCTCCAGAGAGTAGCACTACAATGTGTCTCGAAATTTACCGATAAAGTGAACGTTTCAAGCTGAACTCAGTTTGGATCTTTATTACCAGTTCAGTGGTTCCAGAGAGTGATTGTAAATTATAATTTACGATTATTATCGTTGGAAGTGAATAAACAATTTTTGTTCCTTTGTGCTTTTTTTGTACGCTTACTAAAGTTTGCTCTTCATAATTTCGAGTCAACTTATCGAGCCTCAAATTTCGGACATCTTAGTCAAAGATATCATCAAATGGATTCTTGAGAAACCTGACGTACACAGAACAACCAGCACATCTTATTAAAATCATTCTTCAGACAGTCTCTCAGGGTCAAAAAACTAGCAGCACAACAATTTCCTTCCTATCATATTGTGAACTGTACTTGGAAAAATGATTCTATTTTTTTGTCCTGCTACTCTCCCAGCTGTAATCTAGCAGAAAAAGATCTAAGATTTTTATTTACATCTTCTTCCGAAGCTTCCTTTGCTTTGCTATGGTCCGTTCGCTCAAAAAAGAATATACTGTGTTCATATTCCGTTCTGCTAGCTCTAGCCAAAAAAAAGAACTGTACAACTGTACCTTTCCGTTTGGTTTTTCTTAAACAGAATACACCTGACATCATCAGGGAAAAACATGCAACGAAATGAACAAACCGGAGACGGCGACGCCGTCGCCGCCAACGACGCAAAAGACGACAGAAACGACGAATATCCAAATGTATAATTTAAGGTTGCAGTTTTTTTTCATCGACCGAAAACTCTAAGCATGTTCATTTCGACTTTCGTCTCCTCGTCAATTTGAAAGCGCTCAACTTTCTACATTTGAAAAAGGGAAATACTCGAAACGAAAATTTCTTTAAAAAAAACCCCACAGCACGAAGCAGACTTTAATAAGTCTGGAAGAGAACCAATAGAAAATTTCACCAAATTGATGCACCTTGAAAATAAAAATTTCAACAAACAAATATTTTGAATGAATAAGATGATTAACATTAATTTTTGAGACAAAAACCGATGCTAAAATAAGAAATTTGTGATAAAGAAAAAAAAAATTGGGACAAAATAGATTTATTAAAAATTTGACCATTTAAACAATGTTGACAATTTTGGCAATTTTGACAATTTTGACAATTTTGACAATTTTGACAATTTTGACAATTTTGACAATTTTGACAATTTTGACAATTTTGACAATTTTGACAATTTTGACAATTTTGACAATTTTGACAATTTTGACAATTTTGACAATTTTGACAATTTTGACAATTTTGACAATTTTGACAATTTTGACAATTTTGACAATTTTGACAATTTTGACAATTTTGACAATTTTGACAATTTTGACAATTTTGACAATTTTGACAATTTTGACAATTTTGACAATTTTGACAATTTTGACAATTTTGACAATTTTGACAATTTTGACAATTTTGACAATTTTGACAATTTTGACAATTTTGACAATTTTGACAATTTTGACAATTTTGACAATTTTGACAATTTTGACAATTTTGACTATTTTGACAATTTTGACAATTTTGACAATTTTGACAATTTTGACAATTTTGACAATTTTGGCAATTTTGACAATTTTGACAATTTTGACAATTTTGACAATTTTGACAATTTTGACAATTTTGACAATTTTGACAATTTTGACAATTTTGACAATTTTGACAATTTTGACAATTTTGACAATTTTGACAATTTTGACAATTTTGACAATTTTGACAATTTTGACAATTTTGACAATTTTGACAATTTTGACAATTTTGACAATTTTGACAATTTTGACAATTTTGACAATTTTGATAATTTTGACAATTTTGACAATTTTGACAATTTTGACAATTTTGACAATTTCGACAATTTTGACAATTTTGACAATTTTGACAATTTTGACAATTTTGACAATTTTGACAATTTTGACAATTTTGACAATTTTGACAATTTTGACAATTTTGTCAATTTTGACAATTTTGACAATTTTGACAATTTTGACAATTTTGACAATTTTGACAATTTTGACAATTTTGACAATTTTGACAATTTTGACAATTTTGACAATTTTGACAATTTTGACAATTTTGACAATTTTGACAATTTTGACAATTTTGACAATTTCGACAATTTTGACAATTTTGACAATTTTGACAATTTTGACAATTTTGACAATTTTGACAATTTTGACAATTTTGAGAATAGAAAAAAGTTTCAAAATAGTTAAAATTGTCAAAATTGTCCAAATTGTCAAAATTGTCAAAATTGTCAAAATTGTCAAAATTGTCAAAATTCTCAAAATTGTCAAAATTGTCAAAATTGTCAAAATTGTCAAAATTGTCAAAATTGTCAAAATTGTCAAAATTGTCAAAATTGTCAAAATTGTCAAAATTGTCAAAATTGTCAAAATTGTCAAAATTGTCAAAATTGTCAAAATTGTCAAAATTCTCAAAATTGTCAAAATTGTCAAAATTGTCAAAATTGTCAAAATTGTCAAAATTGTCAAAATTGTCAAAATTGTCAAAATTGTCAAAATTATCAAAATTATCAAAATTGTCAAAATTATCAAAATTATCAAAATTGTCAAAATTGTCAAAATTGTCAAAATTGTCAAAATTGTCAAAATTGTCAAAATTGTCAAAATTGTCAAAATTGTCAAAATTGTCAAAATTGTCGAAACTGTCGAAATTGTCAAAATTACCCTTTTGACTGCGAATGGTGAAATTCCTTTTTCGATTGAAAAATGGAAACAAAAATTTGCTATGTGGAAGCTTTTAAAACAAACTCCGAAACTAACGAAAATCGACAGATT